>NC_132794.1:1846562-2458750 GCF_048418805.1 Vulpes vulpes
TGTGACCCCTCGCGGGTGTGGGCCCCCAGCACTTGTCCCAGGGAGCAGCCGCAGAATGGATGACGCTGAAGGCTCCGTGGACCCCAGTGTGTGTGAGCCTGCTCGGGTGCTGTGAGCCGGCCCCAGGGGACAGACAGTGCCACCTCATGGAGCCACATGAGCAGAGGACACGCTAATCCAATAAAGCCCTAGCCCAGCTCCTGGCGCCCGCATGGAGTCAGTGACCCGCAGGTGTCCTGGTCCCCTGGTCCTTGTCCTGGTGATTCTTGTTCTTTAGCCGGAAGTTCCTGGTCCGTCCCCTGGGGACAGGGCCAGACCCGTTCTAGAGCCGCTGGACTAGGCAGCGCCAAGACGTCTCAGTAGGGCCAGGCCGGCTGGGCCACGGCAATGGCACCCTCTGCTGGGCCTGGAGAAAATGCCACCTCGACGGCAGAATGTTCTTTGCCCGTGGTTGAGGTTGGCCAAGCAGGGAGTGAGGCCACCGAGGGCCAAGCAGGTGGGCTGGGCTGCACATCCTGGATTTGCATGTGGGGACAGCGGCATCCCAGCAGGCGGCAGATGTGCTGAGGAGGGGCAGGCACGTGAGGCTGGCCGTGGCTGGTCAGGGATGTGGGGTGTCCCTCAGGCACGGGCCTCGCTGGGCACTGGGAAGCAAGGAGGAAGGCAGCGGTCGGCCCGGGGTGCCCCTGCCGTGTAGCCAGCTCTGGCCCGGCCAGGACCACCCGGGGCCACTCAGGGATGACCTATCCCCAGGGAGGAAGCCCGGTCCCCAGCCTGCCCACTGGGGGGCTGTGGGCATCCCTGTGTCTCCGGGCCCGGGCCCTGGTTCACGCAACGGAAATCCTCCTGGAGCCTGGCCCTGAGCGTGACCCCCGACGTGTACGGGGGGGGGGGGGTGAGGGTGCTAACAACCACCTGCTGCCCCAGCATGAGAGCGTCGCAGTGTCGGGGGCACAGCGGCCAGCGGGGATGCCCCCTCTGAGGTGCGGGGCGACTCCCTGTCCTCAGCTTGCTGCAGGACTTGCTACCCAGCAAAGCATGTGCCCCGACGGATCTAACGTCCTGAAAGCACGTCTCTTTCTTGCTTCGGGGGAGGCCGGGGAGCAGGGATCCCGGGCCCCATATCCCGGGCCCCTCTCTGGGCGGCTGGAAAGCTGAGGGCTGCCTTTGGGCCCCACCCGCCCTCCCCTCCCTCCGGGGAGCAGGTGCAGCTTGGATGCGGAGCAAGCGCGTCCTTGGCCACGCGGAGGATCCAAGATGCGGGGAAACGTCTGCTTTCGCCGGGACTTTTGGTTTTACACGTTGGGTGTGAGGTGGTGTCTTGGGTGCTTTAAGCTTGTAATTCCCCGGGGACTGCAGACCTCGGACACATCCCCACCGGTTTCCTGGCTTTCTGTAGTTTCACTTGTGAGATGCCTGTTCAAGTCTTTTGCCCACATTTTATCTTTCTTTTTTCTTTTTTATTTATTTTTTTGCATCGTCATTACTGATACGTAGGAATGACAGCCCGTGACAACACCGCGTCCCCACCTGGCCATCGGGTGCTGTGTGCGTGTGTATCCTCACGCGGCTTCTGGTCACAGGAGCCCTGCAGACGCCCCGCGGTCCGTGTGCGCCCCAAGCTCGCCTCCCCTTGCCCCGGCCGCGCAACCGCCCGCACTCCCACCGCCTCCAGCCTGTCCTGGAAATCGGGCCCCCTGGCAATTCCTTCTGTCACTGTTCTCTGAAAATGACCTTATTTTTACCTTCACTTGCGAAAGCTGTTTTCACCGGTTTTGGGATTCAGGGCTCACACGTTTGCCGTTCGATTACTCTGCGGACGTCTTGCCATTGACGCCGAGCCTCCCTGGTCTCGGGTGTTGCTGCGCCGCTGTCCCCGCGCCGTGCGGCCTGGGACGTGTCTTCTCCATCCCCTCTAGGCTTCCCGCTTCGTCCTCTCTGTCAGCTCCCGGAACGGGACACGTTGGGTGTCTGGTCCTCTCGGATCTGTGGTTCAGTGTCTTCAACCGCATTTGGAAACATTCTAGCCCTCGTGCATTTGAGCGTTTGCTTCTCTCTCCTCCTCTTCTCCTTCCCTTCCGGCTCCACTCGTGGGCTCACCTGGGGACCCCCACCCCGGGTCACTGGCCGCACCCGCCGAGCGCCGTGCCCATGCGCCATGGGGTGAGGACAGTCCTCAGAGGAAAGGTCGGATAAGCAGGCGCCCCGTGCACGTGATTCCCTTCATTCGGGGGTCGCGGCCCCTCCAGTGCCCACTCCCCAGAACCGTCGTGTTGCACGGTGGCCCACACAGTTGCGCTCACAACTGCCATCAGCAGGGGGGCCGGACCGGACGCTAGCGTCCCTCTGCCGCTATCAGAAGCTGAAAGTCGGGGGGCAAACATTTAAAGACAACTTGAAGGCCAAGTGTGCCGCTGGAGCTTCTGCAGCCATCAGCAGCCCACGGGGACAGACGGGGTCTCTGCTGACACGGGAACCGAGAGCCCGGCAGCGTCCACTCCCTGTGGTTCGGGCTCCCCGGGGGCAGTGACACGCGCCGCAGCCACACTCTCCTCCTGTGCCACCCACACCATCTGCCGCCTTCCTGTGGGGACATCCAGACGGCCTCCCCCTGGGCCCCCCCCCCCCGTTTCCCCGGGGAAATGTGTCTGTTTCTGTCCCCGTCCTTTCTCCTGAGGGCTCAGGTCAGGGCCTGGATCTGGACCCCCCCGACCTCTCTGCCGCCCTGCACGGCCCCACCAGAACCCCTGAGATGC
Organism: Vulpes vulpes; assembly: GCF_048418805.1. NCBI lineage: Eukaryota > Metazoa > Chordata > Mammalia > Carnivora > Canidae > Vulpes > Vulpes vulpes. Next base: position 1,849,319 of record NC_132794.1, read on the forward strand.
TGGCCGTAGGCCGGACACAAACCTCCTCCACGTGGGTCCCCGCGGGGGCCCCGTTCATGCGGCTCCGGGTCGGGACAAGGGCTCCCGGGCTCGCCGTTCGTGCATAAACGCAGCCTCGCTGCCCGTGCGCCCCTCGCCCTCCTCGAGGGTGATACGTGATTCCCAGAGGAGCAGCACGGGGAAGCCAGAGGTGGGGCTGCTGATGGAGCCCAGGGAAAGCCTCGGGCCAGGGGCAGCCTGTGGCCGGAAACACACATATCTAGAGGCTGCTGAGGAGCTCAGAGCCAGGACTGGGGGGAGCAGGGAGGGCTGCCTGGAGCAGGTGTTTCAGCAGCTGCACCTTCAGGACGGGAGCCCCGGGGGAAGAGCACAGAAGGCCAAGAAGCACTTTGCAGGGATGATCTCTCCGGGTGAGGGCACACTCGTGCGGGCAGGGGGCAAAGCCAGGTGGGGGGGCACCCTGTTTGCCCGCGGCAGCGCCAGGATGTCCTGAGGGTCGCTGTTCCCGCACGCCCCTCCCCACCCCTCACTCCTTCTCGCTCTGTCTGTCGCAGACGTTCGGGGCCGCCGACTGGGAAGTGTTCCGCATTGGAGAGAGGGTGTTCCTGGCTGTGGCCAACAGCCACAGCTACGACGTGGAGGCGCAGGTGCACAATGACTCCTATGTCGTCAACTCGGTCATCTACGAGCTGAATGTCACCGCGCAGGCGTTCGTCAAGTTCCAAGAGATCCCCACGTGCAGGTGTGCCTGGGGCGGGCGGCCGGGAGGGCGGGCACGGGAGGGCTGTCCCCGGAGCCAGCGCCTGAAGGCCGCGCGAGATCCCCAGAGCCACACGCGGTGGCAGCGGCGGCGAGGCCTCGTCCCTGCCCTTGGGGTGTGATGTGGCCTCCGGGGACCGTGGGCTGACTCTGGGGCTGCTATTTGGAACCTTGGCTCTAATTTCCTTCCGACACTGTGCTTTGTTTGCTGCAAGCCAGCGATTTTCTATTAAATGTGCAGGTTAAAAAAAAAAAGTGCAGATATGTGTCACCACCAGCAGGTGATTTTAGAACATTTTCGGGCCAGCCCAGGGAGCAACCCCCACCCGCCGGCGCTCACTCCTCCCCCCGCCCCACCCCGGCAGCCAGCAGCCTACTTTCCGCCTCCACGGAGCAACCAGCTCCAGACGCCGCGTGTGCGTGGAACCCGCAGGAGGCGACCCCAGTGCCCAGCTGCTCTCACTCAGCACAGGTCCTCACGGTTCCTCGGCGTAGGAGTGCCCGCCAGCGCGTCGCGGCTTTTCACGGCCGAACGGTAGTCCATCACGCGGGCGGGTCCGTTCTGGTGACCCCAGCCGTCGCCCGCTGATGGACCTCTGACCAAATGGCGTGGCTCTGAACAGAACTACACCTGCTGTGGGGGCACAGCGGGAACTCACAGCGAGACGGCTCACTTTCTTTTTAATTTTTTTTAAAGATTTTATTTATTTATTCATGAGAGACACAGAGAGAGAAGCAGAGACACAGGCAGAGGGAAAAGTAGGCTCCGTGCGGGGAGCCCGATGTGGGACTCGATCTCAGGACCCCGGGGTCACGCCCTGAGCCGAAGGCAAGACGCTCAACCACTGACCCCCCAGGTGCTCCTACTTCAACCTCTTTAAACTGAAAGATTTCGCCCTCGTTGCCCAGCAACGCTGTGCGTGTGCAAGCCCACCGCCCACGGATGGATGGGTGGGCAGCTAACGGGTCCCTCCTCGTAGTGCACTGTCATCCAGCCTGAAAGGGAGGGGCTGTGACACAGGCCCCCGCACGGCAGGCCTTGAGGACACCATGCTCAGTGAGACCGAGGACACACGTGGTGTGATTCCACTCGTAAGGTCCCTGGAGCGTTCAACATCGGGGGCAGAGCGTAGGGTGGGGGCGCCAGGGCTGGGGGAGCAGGTTCGTGCTCCACGGGACAGAGGTTTGGTTTGGGGGAGTGAGGAAGGCCTGGAGATGGACGCCGGTGACGGCTGCACAGCGCTCTCGAAGCACCTGTCACCACCGAACCACGTGAAAACGGTCAAGACGGCACATATCATGCTATTTGTATTTTATAATTTAAATTTTAAAATTGAAAAAAAAAAGGCAGGGATCCCTGGGTGGCGCAGGGGTTTGGCGCCTGCCTTTGGCCCAGGGCGCGATCCTGGAGACCCGGGATCGAATCCCACGTCGGGCTCCCGGTGCATGGAGTCTGCTTCTCCCTCTGCCTGTATCTCTGCCTTGTCTCTGCCTCTCTCTCTCTGTATGACTATCATAAATAAATAATAATAAAAAAAATTTAAAAAAAAAGAAAAAAAAAAAAAAAAAAGGCAAACAAAAAAAAGTGGTTTGCACTTCCCTGGAGTGGACCCAGGTCGCTGTGCGGGAAAGTCGCCCTGGATTTGGGCTGCCACGGGGCCCTGGGTCCTGGGATTAGGAGAACCGGCCGGAGCCCGTGCCCGGGTGTGCTCACCTCTGCTCCCCTGTCTCCGCAGCGCTCTCGACTGGGAGTTTTTCTCGGTGGGAGAAGATTATTTCCTGGTGGTTGCAAACTCCTTTGATGGAAACACCTTCTCCGTAAACAGTATTATCTACAGGTAAAGAGCCTCCCGAGGCTGTCCCTTCCTCGCCGCCTGGGTTTACCTGGGAGGGAGGGGCTCACCTTCCGTGCAGGCGACCACCAGCTGCCGCGGGTCGCAGGCCGAGCCTGGGTCACGCCCCGAGGTCGGCCAGGTGGCCCCGCCGGTCACGCGGGCGCTCACAGGTCTGGATTCCGGCCAGAGGTGTGCAGGCTTCCAGCACGGTTGGCAGTTTTCGAAGCGACCCCGTCCAGGAGTGCGGTGGTGTCTCCCTCCCGCTGCCACGTGCGCTTCAGTACAAGTTCCCAGGTCCTCGTCCGGGCCCTGGGCCACAGCCCTGGATTCGCTTCCGGGAGGCTTTCCGGTGTCGAGAGCACAGCACCTGGGATCTTTCCTTTCCATTTCCAGCCGCTCGTCATGGCTTAACCTTAGCATCTAGCTGCCCAACCACGTTGTCATCTCAGTTCTGCTTTTTCTTTTCTTTTTTTTTTCTGCTAGTTTTCTTTAAGAGTCTCGTGGAATTTCTAGGGGTATAATTACATCCATGAGTACAAGCAACTTTGCTCCTTATTTCCTTTTTTTTTTTTTAAGATTTTATTTATTTATTCATGAGAGACACAGAGAGAGAGACAGAGACACAGGCAGAGGGAGAAGCAGGCTCCATGCAGGGAGCCTGACGTGGGACTTGATCCCAGGACCCCAGGGCGCCCATGAACGGCATTTTCTTTTGGGGACTTACCTTTATCCCGTTTGATCTGGATCCTAACCTAATAAATACAGGTGCAGAGTCTTGCACCCGCACCTGCGGACTGAGAGGGTCCAGATGCAGGACCTGCTTTCTTTGCCGTTGGCTTAAACTCTGCTACAAAGCCGCCCTGGCCCCGTTCCTTGTCAGTGGTGTCTCTTGAGCAGCTGCCTCGGTGTTCCCCGCGGCCACCGGTGTAACCAGGCTTTTCACCTCTTCTCCAACAATCCCGGTTGTTCCCCGTCTCACTAGAAACGTCCCCGACCCTCTTCCGACTTCCTGACTTAGTAGAAAGTGGAATTTTCAACGTGACGAAGTAGCTGGAGAGCCCGTGTGGAAGACCGTGTGTTCAGAGGTGGCCACCAAGACTTTGAAAAGGAAGAACAAAAAATTTAAAAAAATTAAAAAAGAAAAAAAGAAAAAGAAAAAAAAAAAAAAAAGAAAAGGAAGAACAGCGAAGGCGGCCCTCGCAGCGTGGAGACCGCAGCTGGTTCCCGCCGAACGTGGGCGTGCAGGTGTGGTCGCAGCTGGGCCAAGAGAGATGGCGGTTTGCAGCCGCGTCACGCGGTAAATGCTGTGACTCAGTCAACAGGGAAGGGACGCATTATGTGTTACCTGGTAAAATATGTCATCTCCCATCCGTCTGGACGGGGACCACGATCTGCCCGGCTTCATATTTCACGTGGAAACGAACTTCCCAGAGGTTGAAAATCTAAGTGTAAAAAAACGGAAACAGCAGAAACATCAGTGGAAAGGCTAAGAGGGTCCCGACGGCCACGTGGCGCCGGCGCCACGACCTCCTCCGACAGGCGGCAGAGGGGCCGGGTGACTCCCTAAACCTCGGGGCTTCTGCGGAAAAGGCTTCGCGTTCAAAATCAGAGAGAACGACTGACCACACACGGGGCGGATAAAGCAACCCGTGCAAGCGGAGAAAAGGTTGTTTTAGTTTAGAGAAATGGGCGAGTTGTAGGCACAGGAATCACGGGGAGAAAATGAAAACCGTGAGTCAGCACGAGGAGTTGTTTTCCGGAAGCTGGAGGACGGCACTCGGGCGCGGGCAGGATGGGAGCCACCCCGGGAAGCGGCCGGGACAACTGCCCCAAGGGAAACCCTCGCACCCTATGGCCAGGCGCCGCCCTGGGGGCTCCACCCCATGAGAATGAACCACCCGCCGCGGGTCTGTTTGGGCCGGGAAAGCCTAGAACCATGGACTCTGCTGGCCGCACAACAGCTGTGTTTGGGGACAGGGGCTCACTGTCAAGGCCAGCCCGGGAGCAGGGAGGCCCAGGCTTGGCCCCTGCGGTTCACCTGGCATGACCGGGACCTGCTGGGGGTGCCTGCAGGGGACTCTGGGCCGGGGCAGGACCCAGGCTGGACACGAGGCGCTGCGGGGTCTGAGGGCCGGATGCCCGTTCCGGGTCTCAGTTTCCCTCTCTGCAGGCTGGGCATGGCGCGGGCGGAGGGGAGCTTGGGCAGCCCAGGGACATGTGGGAGCCGGGGACGGGGCGGGCTGGACAGGTGCCGGAGTGCAGGGCCTCGCGGCCCGGCTGACGGCGTGTCTCCCGCAGGTGGCAGGGCTACGAGGGCTTCGTGGCCGTGCACAGCCTCCCGACCTTCGGCTGCAGGGACTGGGAGGCCTTCCGCACCGCGGCCGGCTCCTACCTCGTCTACTCCAGCGCCAAGGAGCCCCGCTCCCGCGTGCTGAGGCTGAGGACCGGCTGACCCACACCCGCCGGGGACGCGCGTCCACCTCTGGGCCCCGGTGACCGGCGGCCGGCCCGAAGCCCGGCGCTGCCCCGCAAGTCTGTGCCTCCTGCAGGGATTTGTCTTTCAAGGAAAAGCTCACACACAGGTTTACCTCAGAACCAGCGGGGCCTCCCCACCGCCCCCGGTGACCCTGCCCCCTGCCGCAGCCCGGACGGCAGCGGGCCTCATGCCGTCTTACGTGTTTTGTACCAGCTATTTATTGTATCCTAACTATACAGAAACATATTTATGACGCTCCTTACAGAGCACAGCAGCGTCTGTGTGTTTCTGGGGGGACGGCTCCCCGTGAACAGGTCCCGGGGCGGGGGGCGCACCCCTGGGGCCCTAGCCACCTCTGGCCTGCAGGGGGCAGCTTCCTCTGGCCTCATTTCCCCCGGGGATGTCCTGGGGGTGGGCTTAGGGGAGGGATCCCAAGGGGTGTGGGTCGTGTGTCCCTCCATGAGGACTGCGCCCGTCCACGGGGCCCCCATGGCTCTGCACGCAGGCGGGCTCCCCGGTCCCTGCCGCTGGGCTCGTGGGCATGCGGGATGGACTTGGAACACCTCAGCTCCCCCCCGTGTCTAATGCCCCAGCCCTACACCGGAGGGGGGGGGGCCTCCTGCCTCCCCAGGACGGCCGCTGGGTGGGACCCGACGCCAGCCCCGGGAACTGGACTGGACTGGAGCTGCGCGTCTGGCCCTGCCGGGTGTCCCCAGGCCAGCGGCCCTCAGCAGCCCCTGCCATCCGAGCCCTCGTGACAAAGCTCTTGTCCCTCTGCCCGTCCTGTCCCGCCGGAGAGCCCTGGTCAGCACAACGGGCTCGCGGGCAAAGGCACTCGGGAGCCAGGACACCTTGTGTTTGGTTCTGCTTGCTTCTTCCCAATCACCGAGCCTCAGTTTACCCGTGCGGGAGGAGCCTGGGCGGCTTCCTGTCGGCCTGGCTGCTATCGCTGTGGCGTCTGGCTCGCTGGGGGTCCGGAGGTGGCCCCGGGCGGGGGAGGAAAACGGCGGGTGACACAGCGGCACACAGGGCCCGCGACCTCGCCGACAAACAGTGCCACCGCGTCCTTGGCACCATATCCGACCCGGGTGGTTCTACCGGGTGGAAAGGGAAAAATGTAAACCAAGACGTGTTTAAGCTGTGAGTGCAAACAAGCGGGGAATGGACGGAACGTGAAAATATTTACATCTTTCCGAGTGAGCTCTTCTGGGTCTCGTCCCGCGGCCGGACGTCTGCGAGGCGGCGTCGGTTCCACGTGAGTTTGCCTGTGCTGTGACGTGGCCGCGTTCCTGCCACGGTGGCAGCCGCACCGCCTCATCGCGTTGGCCACGCCGGGCCTCATTCGTCCATCCGTGCGAGGCGCTTCAAGGGTCTTCACTGTGACAAATAATTGAGGTGGTTTCTTCGAAGCTGGGGTTTCCCGGAGAGCTATGGCCCGTGGCAGTTTCTGCAGGGGCTCCCCACTCCCGGGCTCCCTCCCGAAACCCGAACGAGGCTCCGTGCGACCCGCCGTGCGGGCTCACACGTGCCCCCCGGTCGGACAAGATGGGACTCGCCCGATTCACCACCTGTCAGGTGAGTCAGTGCAGGCCTCCGGGCGAAGCTCCTGCTCACCGCGGCGCCGCTCTGGCTCCTCGTGCGCCGCCCTTGACCTCACCCCCAGCACGGCCCTCGCCCTCTGCCACACAGGTGTACGCGCATACACGTTCGTGCACACCCCTACATACACACCCATCACGCACACGCATATGTCCCCCCACGCACATGCACGCATATGCACATGTACACACGTACACATTCACACCCCCAGTCATCTGCACACGGACACATACATGCACACCCATACACGCACTCACATGTCCCCACACACATGCACATACGCACATGTACACACATACATACTCACACAAGCACACCCCACACAGTCATCTGCACATGGACACATACATGCACACCCATACACGCACTCACATGTCCCCACACACACATGCACACCCCACATATACTCATCTACAGATGCACACACACAGATACTTGCACACATGCACAGACTGATGTGCACGCATCCATGCACACACACCGGCACATGTACACACATGCATGCACACTCACATGTGCACAAGCACACATACCCTACACCTGTGCACACACGTGCTCACACACACAGGTGTGCACAGGTCTCCCAGTCCCTCTTAGCCGAGGGCTGTGTCTTGGGCAGTCCCCTGGGGCCTGGCTCAGCTGAAGTTCAGTGCCAGCTGATGCTCTGGGTGGCAGTGGCTGTCTGCTCACACAGTGCCCACTAAGTGCCAGGTGCCCTGCGGGGCCTGGGGGGACACACATGACCACACAGTCCCAGCCACCACTAAACTCTCCAGTGGTTAAAACCCGGATTTCTCAAGCTGAGCCTCAGGGTCCTGCATGACCCTGGCTGTCTTCTCCTCCCTCCTCTGCCCAATGCCCAGGCTCTCAGGCTGCACCCACACCCCACCCCGGGCACCTGCCCCTCTCCAGGCTGGACACCTCTCTTGTGCTCTGTCTCAGCTTTTCCTCGCCCAGCCCCTCCAAGCTGCCCGCCCTGATTCATGTCAACAGAAGCCCCCACCCCATGCTCCATTGGGCACAAAACACCCCCTCACTTCACCTGCTGGCACCTCACTGCACAACACTTAGAGAAACTTGGAACGCGCATGTCTGCCAACTGACTCGTATCCAGCTCCTCCTCTGAAACTTTGGTGCAGATTCGGTAAGGGCTCCTCAGTGTTCCTCCCCAATGGTGCAGGTGCTCTGAGTGCTCCCAGCCTCTCTCACGGTGCAGGTGCTGCAGGTGCTCCCAACCCTCCCCATGGTGCAGGTGCTCCAGGTGCCCCTGGCCTCCCCCATGGTGCAGGTGCCCCAGGCGCCCCTGGCCTCCCCCACGGTGCAGGTGCTCCAGGTGCTCCCAACCTTTCCCATGGTGTAGGTGCTCCAGGTGCTCCCAACCCTTCCCATGGTGCAGGTGCTTCAGGTGCTCCCGGCCTCCCCCACAGTGGAGGTGCTCCAAGTGCTCCCAACCCTTCCCATGGTGCAGGTGCCTCAGCTGCTCCCGGCCTCCCCCACAGTGGAGGTGCTCCAGATGCTCCCAACCCTTCCCATGGTGTAGGTGTCCCAGGTGCTCCCGGCCTCCCCCACGGTGCAGGTGCTCTGGGTGCTCCCCAGCTCCAGGTGTACTTTGCTGAGAAGACAGTGCAGTGGGATTGTGAAGGGCTCAGCTTTCCAGTCAGACTGAGAGGGGTTCAAGCCCTGGTTCTTCCCCTTGCTGTTTGAATCGAGCAAGTCACCAAACCCCGTTGGCCTTGGTCTCCTGAAGTCCCTTGGGTCTAAAATAGGGAGACCCCTCCCCTGGGACCGTGGCAGGATGGCACGGTATGGACGCCGCATGGCCCGTAGCAGGGTTCGTGGAGGGGTGAGCGGGGAACAGCTGGATCTGCCTCATCGCCACCCACCTGCTCAGGCATGTTTCCCTAAACAACGTCGGAGTACTTCAGGTCACATTAGAAAGGAAAAGGCTATCCTATGTCTGAACATAGAATCATTGATTCAAACCACATCCAAGCAAATCACAGAAAGCCCAAGGGGGGTTCTTTACTCCTGGAAGGACAGTTTCTTATTGGGAGAGCCCTTGCAGTGATCTGTCCTGCCAGGAGCACGCAAACGAGCCCGGAGTAGAGAAGGAGCATCTCGGCGAGGCAGTGGCTCTGTGACTCTGATGCATTTTTAAATTTTGTCCTTTTAAAAAAATCCTGACGCGTTACATCCCCAAGTCATCATGGATGTCACAGCGGCAGGTGCTCCTGGGCCTGTCGTGATGACAGGACTTGCCCAGTCGGTCCCGCGGGGCTGCTACACAGTTAAAACTGAGCGAGTGCTTCCTGTCCGTTGGCGATGCAAGTTACTGGCTTGGAAAACCTCAGGCTCGGTGTCCTAATTATTGTGACATCCGACTGACAGGCTCTGATTCTCAGCTCAGGGCAAGGACAGGAGGTCTGGCGTCCAATCTGAGCCCTCGCTCCAGCGAGTCCAGCAAGCGGCTCTGGAGAGACCACAGAGCAGGGGAGGCCGGTGGGGAACTGGCTCCGGCAGAGCGCACGCAGGGCTGCCCTCTGGTCAGCACCACTGACGCCGCAGAGACAGCGGGGCCAGCCTCCGGCCAAGCCAGGCCCACCCTGGCCGGTGCCCAGCAGTGGGCGCAGAGGGGGTGCGGGCTGTGAGGCGGCGGGAGGAGTGAGGCCTCAGGACAGCGTGCGCCTGTCCAAGGGGGCCACCTGCAGCATCCTGGTGGGGCCTGGCAGGGGCAGCACCTCAGAGCTGTGCCAGGGGGACTCACCCTGCACACGGCCTCAGACAACCAGCGCTCAGGGAAGTCCAGCACCGAGATGACCACGCTCAGAGATGCTCCGGGTCCTCCCTGCCCTTTGGAAAAGCCTGTGCTGGGCCTGGGGTTCAGGGGGAGGAGAGGGGGGTGCAGGGGGAGGAGGGGCAGGGGTGCAGGGGGAGGAAGAGGAGGTGCAAGGGGAGGAGGGAAGGGGTGCAGGGGGAGGAAGAGGAGGTGCAAGGGGAGGAGGGACAGGGGTGCAGGGGAGGAAGAAGAGGTGCAGGAGGAGGAGGGGCAGGGGTGTAGGGGGAGGAGAGGAGGGGTGCAGGGGGAGGAAGAGAAGGTGCAGGGGGAGGAGGGGCAGGGCTGCAGGGAAGGAGGGGAGGGGTGCAGGGGGAGGAAGAGGAGGTGCAAGGGGAGGAGGGGCAGGGCTGCAGGGGAGGAGGGGAGGGGTGCAGGGGGAGGAAGAGGAGGTGAAGGGGAGGAATAGGAGGTGCAGGGGGAGGAGGGGAGGGGTGCAGGGGAGGAAGAAGAGGTGCAGGAGGAGGAGGGGCGGGGGTGTAGGGGGAGGAGGGGAGGGGTGCAGGGGGAGGAAGAGGAGGTGCAGGGGGAGGAGGGGCAGGGGTGCAGGGGAGGAGGGGAGGGGTGCAAGGAGAGGAAGAAGAGGTGCAAGGGGAGGAGGGGCAGGGGTGCAGAGGAGGAAGAAGAGGTGCAGGGGGAGAAGGGGTGGGGGTGTAGGGGGAGGAAGAGGAGGTGCGGGGGGGGAGGAGGGGACGGGTGCACGTCCGCCTGGCTGCTGAGGTTTCAGGGTCGGTGCCGGTGTCTGTCTGCCGTCCGTTGCCCCCCGCAGCCGGGTCACACCCTGTGCCCCGTGCCCCCACTTGCTAACGTTGCCTGGCGGCCACCTGCCCTCACACCTGCCGGCCCCCCGTCCGCTGCGTCCGCGGCTCTCTCTCCAGACGCCCACCCTCTCCGAGAGCGTCTGGGCCACAGGAAAAGTGGGCCCGGTGGGCCCGTCGCTCCACCTCCTTTGTGCAGACGCCCAGGAGGCGCAGCCAACATCCCCAGCAGCGCCCATTGGTGGCCTGGCAGTCCCCTGCGCCGCCCCCTCCAGCCGGGTGCCCCACGCAGGCCCCGCAGTCCAGGCTCACCGGCGCACGGACAGCTCCGCTCCTGCTCGCACCTGGGTTCTGCCCCGGGGGAGGTCGAGGCCTCCCTCTGCTTCGACAGTGAGCACTTGCAGGCCTGGGTGTGGGGGGGCCTGGACCCCAGCCCAGCCTGGCCCCCGCAGCTGCCTCCCGGGCATCTGCCCCGCCCCCTCCGGCCGCCAGGTCTTGACTTCTCAGCTGAAAATGGAAAAATTCCCGGCCTGGGGGGCCGCCCGCGCGGGGTCCACCTGGGGCCTGGGGGCCACCCCCGACCTCCCCACCCCCTCCCGTAGGCCGCGCACCCTCTGACTCTGGTGCTCAGCTCCCATCCCCGCCCTCCCCAAAGCAGGGTCAAGCACCTGCTTCCCTGACATGCCCACCCTCCTCCAGCCGCACACCCAGCCCCCACCCCGAGCCCCCACCCGCCTGCCCAGAGGCCCCAGGCCAGATGGTCGGCAGGGCTCTCCCTCGCTGCAGCCCCCGTGGGCGAGGCTGACGGGCTCCGAGGGAGAAATGATGACTGTGGGGGGGGGCACACCGGTTGGGGGGGCCTGCATGAGAGGGAGAAGTGTGGCCCTGTGTGAGTGTGTGTGTGCACGTGTGGGACCACGCATGTGAGGGGATGCGCCTGGTACGCGTGCACGGTGAGCGTGAGTGTGTGCACACATGCATATAGGGCTATACGTGTGAACTTGTGTGCATCTGTCGCGGGGTGCAGGCGTGAGAGCATGTGGTGTTGTGGGTACACCTGCTGCACCCCCACACTGCGGCCCGTGACTGCTCCTCTGCAGAGGGAGGGAGGCCCGCAGGCGAAGTGAGCTCCCCAGGGCGCCAAGTGCACCCTGACCGGAGAACGCAGACCCCGTGAGGTGAGGAGGGCGGCCACGGGGCTCGGCGGCCACGTGCTCGGGCCACAGCGGCCACTCGCCAAGTGGGGAGCGTTCCCGTCCTGGGGCTGCAGAAACCAGAGCCACCCACCTCGGAGCCTCAACAGCGCAAGCTGATCGCCTGGATTCCGGAGGTCGCGCGGGGCTACCGCCGCGGTGTGGGCAGGACGGCTCCTCCGGGGGCCCCGGGGGGCTCCGGGGGGTCCGCCCCCGCCTCTCTGGCCCCCAGGGGCGCCTGCGTTCCTTCCCGCCTCCCGCGGCTCGTCCCTCTCCCCCGCTCCCGGGCCCCTGGGATGAGGACATGGGCGTCTGTGCGACTGGCACGAGGCGGGGAGCACACGAGAGCACAGCTGGCTCGCCGGGTGCCGGGCGGGGGGCGGGGGGGCACAGGGTCACCAGGCGGGGGTTTCGGGGCACGGGGTCGGGCCTCGAGGGCAAGCTCTCTCTGTGTCTCTCATGAATAAATACGTAAAATCTTTAAAAAAAAAAAAAATTCCTGGTCACTTTCCGAGGAAGCAACATCCTCTTGTGAAAATGGTAGAGACCCGCAGTCGCCTGCGGTTCCCACGTGCCCCGGCCACGGCCACGGGGCAGCAGACGTCTGGGGGAGCTGCTCCTCCCTGTGAGAAGGGGCCGCGGGGCCGAGCACCAGCCCCGGGCCCCAGCAGACCTCAGTGCCCACATCCCGCCCCCCGTGAAGGGCCCCCGCAGGACACCCCCAGATGGGGAGGGCCACGGGACAGCACAGAACTGTGGGGAACCGCGGCCGGAGCGACGGGGAGCCCTCACGGGAAAGGGCCGTGCCTCCTGGAGTCCCCGACTCCCAGCCACCAACCCGGGAACCGTCCGACGCCACCCGGGAGACGTGGCCGCTGAGTGGCATCGGTCGGGAGCCACTATAATTCTTCCGTGTGATGATGGTTTCGTGTTCACCCGAAACTTCTGGAGAAGGTAAAACTACAGAAAAAGGTTTCTCCTGGAGGAAGAATTCACCCTTCACAGAAAGGGGAGGGGCTCCCGGGCCGGGAGGGAGGGGCTGGCTCCCCGGGGCTGGGATCCCTCTGGGCGACACTGGAGGCAGGTGGGAGTCCCTGCAGGAGGCAGAGCGACCCCCCGCTGCCAGGGGCCACGGGTGCGGGGGCACCGAGCACAAGTGTGATCCGGCCAGAGCGTCCAGGGGCAGGAGCAGGGTGGGGACAGAGGCCCGGGCGCCGGGCAGTGGGACGCGGGAAGCCGGGGGACGCTCGGGGACGCTCGGGAGGCCAGCACGCGCTGCGATCCCGAGAACCCGTCCCAGCAGGCGCACAGCGGTGCTCGCGGTGACCCTCGCGCCAGCCTGGTTCCCGGTGGCCACCGGCCTCCTGGCAGGAGCGGAGCCTGCTTCCGTCGCCTGCCGTGAAGACTCGGGCCACCGTCAACCCCAAGCGACCCCCGTGATGTCGAGGGCTCGAGCCGGGACACACGGACTCCAGCAGCCGCCGCAGCCCAGATCCGGCTCCTCCACGCCGGGGGCTCACGGGTCTGACGCTCTGCGGGGAGGGGGGCAGGGGCTCCGGGGCGGGGGGTGGGGCAGGAAGCAGAACCCACTCCCACTCGTGTAAGCACAGAGGTTTATTGAGAGATGGGAGGCAGCGGGGAGGACAGGAGACCCCGACTCCACACCCGGCTTCCGGGACGGAGGACTCCAGAGAGCGTCCCAGGCGCCTGCGTTTGCAGGAAGCTGCCAGCACTCCAGAACGTTCCATCTCTGCCGCGGTCTGCCCAAGCAGCCCTGCGTCCTCCCCAGGTGACTCAGGCCAGGGTCAGAGTCTGGGCTACAGGCATCCGTGGAGAAGGCAGCCCCCCGGGAACCCCGGCGCCCAGCCCCGCTGCTCCCAGCTCCCAGGGAAGTGCTCTGCACCCCGGCCTTGGCTGACCCCGGCTGACCCCCTGGGCCGCTGCTCAACTGGGCCTGGGCAGCCCCCTACGGCGGGGAGCCCACCTGCACACACGCCTTGGACCTCGGGGGGACGCAGCCTCCCAGGGCGGCACCTGCCGAGCTCGGCTTTTAACTGCTGGACCCCCCTCGTCTCCTGCCTGCGGCCACCCCCAGGGCCACCCAATCTCACACCCGACTTAAAACTGTCAGCCACCCCACTGCAGGCCAGGCTGGGGGGCGGCCCCCGGTTCAAGGGCTTTAGGGCGGGGTCCACAGGAGGCTGTTCCACGTACCCACAGCAGCCGGAGCCCCCATCCCAGCCACCCCGCAGCCCGGGGGGTACACGGCCTGCCCCCCACGGCCTGCAGGCAGCTCCCAGGGGAGGCCGTAGAAGGGGTTCTGGAGCCGAGCTGGGAGCCTCCTCACCAGGGAGAGCCCCCAAGGGTCAGGATGGCCCATCTTCGCCCCTGGGCCAGCCGAGGGAGTGACCCCAAAGCCCAAACAGGAGGGAGGCTGGGGGGCCAGGAGGCCACGAGCATAGGGCGTCCCCTCCTAGGCTCAGGATTCCAGAGGCATCCACGGTGAGGCTGAGCACCAAGGGAGCAGGAAGCCCAACCACAGCGGCTGGGCAGGGACACCAGGCTCCAGAAGGGCTCCGGAAGCACCTCTCTGCACCCCTCACCAGCCCCCTGCACCCCTCACTGGTCCCCTGTACCCCTCACTGGCCCTCTGCACCCCTCATTGGCCCCTTGTACCCTTCACTGGCCCCCTGTACCCCTCACTGGCCCCCTGCACCCCTCACTGGTTCCCCTGCACCCCTCTGCACTCCTCACCAGCCCCCTGTACCCTTCGCTGGCCCCTTGTACCCCTCACTGGTTCCCCTGCACCCCTCTGCACTCCTCACCAGCTCCCTGTACCCTTCACTGGCCCCCTGTACCCCTCACTGGCCCCCTGCACCCCTCACCAGCCCCCTGCACCCCTCTGCACTCCTCACCAGCTCCCTGCACCCCTCACCGGACCCCTACCCCTCTGGCCCTAAGGCCTCCCTGGAAGCCAGATCCCCACCACATCCCCACCACTGACCCCCATGGGAAGGAGGTGAGGCCCAGTCCCCACCCCAAGTTGGGGTGTCTGTTCCCACAGGAAGCCCCAAAGTCACCCTGCCCTGACTTCGGCCTTGTGAAGTGTCACCTCCCATGACAAAAGGGCTTTGCACACCAGGCCGTGTGTGCACATAAAGTGCTTTGAAGGTCCCTTATCTGTATCACAGTGAGAGCCGGAGGCCACCCATGTCCCATAAGGCTGTGACCCCGCTGCCCTGGACAGATGGGCCAACTGAGGCACCCCTTTTGTCATGTGCTGGACACTGTCAACACTGATTTCCTCAATAAGGCCAACCTGACCCCACCCAGCCCCCGCAGATTTGAGACGGGGTCAGCTACCCATGGGTGCAGGGGTGAGGGCTGAGGCAGCTGTAGGGCCCACGGGGTGTCCAGCTCACACATGGTGACAAGGAGGGGATGGGCCAGGCAGGTGTCATCTCCAGGGGTCCCTCGGGGGAGAGAAAGGCAGGGGAAAAGGGGGAGAAGGTGGCTGTACCCCAGGAGAGCGAGGCTCCCAGGAGCAGGAGGGAGCTTCGTGGTCCTGCAGTTTAGGGACCCGCTGGTCTTCCCTGGAGGGAGGTGTCCGCTCGGGGACACTCCTGAAGTGTGAGGCTCCCAGAAAGGCCCAGAAGGAGGGCCCAGCAGCCCGACTCTGGGCTCAGGGTGATAGAGAGAGGACCCTTCTGGTGTGTCCAGGGTCCTCGGAAAGGGGCCAGGAGGGAAGGGGCCCCTCTGCACTCCCCATGCACCCCTGAAGAGCTGTGTTTGGGTGGAAACCAGGCTTTGGGCTAATTCTGGTGATAGAGGAAATGAGGAGCTCCACGGCAGCGTGACAGGGCCCCCACAGGGCTAAGGCTCCCCACGTGAAGGAGAGGCACCCCCAGACATGAGTGGCAGCCGCAGGACCCTGGCATCTGCCCCCGGACTTCTGTCGGGTCCCCTCCGTCGGGCACACCCATGGGTGGTGAGCTCCTTGGGTGGGGGGGCCCCTCTCCCCACAGCGTGCACCCTGGGATGGATGGGGAAGGAGGACCAAACCGCCCAAGGAGCCTGTGTGCCCTGCTGCTCGGCCAGCGGCAGTGCTTACCTGCGCCCGGAGAGGGACAGGCCACGGGGGTGTCGCCGGGCCCTGCCTCATGTCCCCCCACACCTGGTCTGGGTGGCAGGCGCGGGAGGGTATTTGGGACCTGTCAGTCGTTCCTTTTTAATCCACCATGATCGGCGAAGTCAGGACCTTCCTCGTTTGGATGGGCCTTTGGGGGTGTCCGCTGTGGGGTCTGGGTCTCTGAATCCGCACAGACAGGATCCCGTGTTCACGGCCCACTTCAGGTCACGTGACGCTCTCCAGGTACAAACCTCTTGTGACCTGTACACCTTAAGTTCATAAGCAATTTATCCCAATGTGTGCCTCCCCCTCCCCGGATATTCGAAGCAATTTAAAAATAAGCACTCATAAAAAAGACCTCAAAAAATAAAACTAGAGAGACGGCTTGCGGTTAGGTAGGTGGGGGTCACGTCCACCCCGAAGGTCACGCAGCACAGGTAAGAGTCGAGCGCCCAGCGAGTTCTGAGGCCAAGAGAGGGCGGGAGGCGGAGTCCCTGCTGCCGGCAGGAGGGCAGCAACCCGCTGCGGGGCCTTGGACACCCAGCGCCGGTCCTGCCGTCCTCGGGAGGGAGCCGCTTTCGGGGCCAAGGCGCGGCCCGAGCCAGGATGCGCGGCCCCCAAGCCGGGCACGCAGGGCGGGCCTCGGGGCAGGGGCACCGGCCTGGCCGCGGACGCTGCCCCCTGGGTGATCCGGACCTTTCTCCCGTTTCTGTCCGTGGTTTCCTTGGGTCTGGGGCTTTAGGTTCTTGCCCCACTCCCCGGAGTGGCGTTGGCCCCAGCGTTGCCCTTACCCAAGGCTCCGAGAATAAACAAGGCCGCTCGAAGCTTAGTTCGAAGGACACGTTGCACTTACCTGTCGAGTGTAACCCGGTCTCTACCATGCTCCGGAGACAGGCTGGCGCTCGGATGGGCTCGGGGAACGCTACCAGGGGGACAAGGCCAACGAGTCCTGCCGCGTAGGATGCTCTGTGCCTTCCACAGAGTAGTCGACACCCCACGGTCCGCAGGGCAGGCCTCACGCGCGTGGGCGAGCACACTCTTCTCGTGATGCCGTCACACCCTAGGGGCGCCACGTGGCCGAGGCTGCAGAGCGCAAGGGACATGGACAGACGGGCCGGGCTGGAGTCCCCGCTGGGAGGCCGCCCGACGGAGTGGTGGTGGGCAAGGCCACTTCTCAGGCTCGGGCTTCCTGGCCCGTCCAGTGGGCGGATGGTAATGTTCTGGGTGGGAGCGGGGCGGGGTGGCTTGAAGGCAGCGCGAGGAGGGCTCTGTGGGGGTGGGGCGCTGCACAGGAGGGGCCGAGAGGTCCCCTGCTCTGCCGTGAAAGCACCGGTCGGTCGCCATCTGCTACCCGAGTGTCGGGGCCAAGGTCGGCGGTGCTCCGCTTCAGGCAGCGGGCACTAGGGCACGGGGCTGACGGGGTCCTTGGCCACGGGGGCGCTGGGCAGGGACTTCAGGTACTCCAGGTGCTTCCGGGCGTCCTCCTGGTTCTGGCGCACGTAGTACACGACGTAGGTGATCACCATGGCGAACCAGCCGAACATGGTGACCAGCATGGCCACGTCGGTGGTCTTGTGGTGGGTGCTGCAGAAGCTGACACCGGAGTCCAGGGCCTGGATCAGGGGCTTCCCCACGTACTCCTCGCGCGCCGCCGTGTGGCAGGCGATCTCGTCCACCGACTCGGGGTCCAGCTTCAGCTCCCACAGGGCCTCCTGCAGGGCACACTCGCAGTGCAGGGGGTTGTGGGACAGGCGGATCTTGGCGCTGAGCTTGCCCAGGGCGTCCTTCGGGATCCTGCGGATGCGGTTATGGGACAGGTCCAGCAGCCGCAGGCCCCCGGCCAGGCCGGCGAAGGCGGCGGGGCCGATGGTCTCGATGGTGTTCTGGGACAAGTCCAGCTCCCTGAGCTGGTTCAGGTGCTGGAAGGCTCCGTTAGGGACGTGGGCGATCCTGTTGGCGTCGAGCTTCAGGAGCACGGCGTTGGCCGGGATGTCCCTGGGGACCTCCTGCAGGCCCCTCGCGCTGCAGTGGACGGCCACGGCCCCCGCGTGCTCCGGGCACTGGCAGCTCTGCGGGCAGGGGGCGCCCAGCCGCAGGCAGAAGAGGAGGAGGAGGCAGGATCCGCCCGCGGGGCCGGGCAGGGGTGCGGGGCTGTGCCTCCCCGCGGGGCCCATGACCACACCCGCGGCCCCGGCGCCCGGCTTCTTCCTCGCCTGCCCCGCCGCCGTGCGAGGGGCCGTCCGACCCGGGCATCAACTCCGGCTCCTTCCAGCTCTGAAAGAGAGCGCAGAGGGGAGCCCCGGGGAGCGCCCTGACCCCGCAGCGCCCCGCCCGCGCGGCCCCGCTCACCTCCTCCCGGGCACCCGCGAGGGCCCCCGGAGGGCGAGGGCAGGCGCCTCGGGCGGGGCGCGGCGGGGCACGGTCCACCTGCTCGGCGCCGGCGCTCGGGGCTGCGGTCCGGGAAGGGGCGCTGCGGGCCCCGGGGCCGGCTCGAGGCCGAGGCCGGGGCGCGGCTGTCGGACCCCCGCGGGGCTGCGGGCGCACCGAGCCCTTTGTCCGCCCCGCGGGGACGAGCACGCGGCACCGGGGGCGGCGCCCCGCATGTCTGCGCGCCGGAGGCCGGGGAAGCCGCGGGAGGCCAGGGCAGCCCGGGGCGCGCGGGGGCGGGCGGGGCGGGGCGGGGGCGGGGGCGGGCGGGGACCCCAGACCCCGGGACCCCGGGGCGGCCCAGGGCGGGGCAGGGGCTTTACCTGCGCGGAGGTCCGGAGGCCGCTCTCGGCGAGGTCCCGGCCGCCCGCAGCCCGAGCCGAGCCACACCCGGCGCCGCGGCGCCCCCGGGCCTGCGCCCACCTCTGCGGCCGCTCGGGGCACACGCGGCTCGGCCTGCGGCTCGGCGGGGCGGGGCGGGGCGGGGGCGGGGCCTGGGCGGGGGCGGGGCCTGGGCCGGGGGGCGGGGCCGGGCGGGACCTAAGGCTGCCAGGGACGGGGCGGGGCCTGGGCGGGGGCGGGGCCAGGGGCGGGGCCGAAGGCGGGACCTAAGGCTGCCAGGGACGGGGCGGGGCCTGGGCGGTGGGGGCGGGGCCAGGGGTGGGCGGGGCCAGAACCGAGCGGGGGCCCTGCGGGGCGGGAGGACCTGGGCGGGACTGGGCCTGGGGCGGCTGCGGGGCGGGGCGTGCATGGAGGCTGGGATCTGCGAGGCCGGAGCGTCGCTCTCACTCGGAGGGCGGGGGGTGTGGTCTCGGGCTGCGGCGGGGCTGAGGGCGGGCGTAGGACAACAGACCCCGCCCCTGCCCCGCGGTCCCGGCTGGGGCTGGGGCTGGGGCTGGGGCAGGGGGCCCGTGCCTTTCCCCCTGGGCCCGCCCGCCTCCAGGCAGGGGAAATGGGGCTCGGTGTCCGCGGGCCTGGGTCCTGCCGCAGACCCTTCCGTGTCCGGGGAGGGAAAGCAGGGGTGGGGTCAGCGTTGAAGCTGGAGCGGAGCCAGCTTGAGGTTTAAAAACAGCTTCATTGTGGTGTAAGGAGGTGCAGACCCTCGTGTTTGCAGTTGCCCTGTTTGGATCCCGGTACACCTGTGCAGCCCTTCCCAGGACCTACGAGGTGAACAGCGCAGTCTCCCTTACCTGCAGGTGCTCACCGGGCAGCACTGGTCTGCGGGGTCACTGCACAGGGTGGCACTGGTCTGCAGGGGTCACTGCACAGGGCGGCACTGGTCTGCGGGGGTCACTGCACAGGGCGGCACTGGTCTGCGGGGGTCACTGCACAGGGCAGCACTGGTCTGCGGGGTCACTGCACAGGGCGGCACTGGTCTGCAAGGTCATTGCACATCAGTCTGCTTTTCCCATCAGTTGTATAAACAGAGCCGTGGTCTTGTCCGCCCTTGCCTAGCTCACGTCACTCCGCATAATTACTTCAAGTTTGCTCATGATGATGCAATAATCGATAGTTATTCCTTTTAGTGCAGAGTAGCAATGCATTATATGAATGTTCCGTGCTTTGTCCATTTTTCATCTCTTACCCGTTTGGAGTTAATTTTGGTGTGTGGTGTGAGATATAATTCAAGCTTGTTTTCTCTGCCTATGGCTATCTGGTTTCCAGAGCTGTTTGTTGAAATAGCCGTTCTTTCTCTGCTGTGCTGCCTTTCTACCTCTGTTGGAAAACAGTAGTCCTGTGTTTCTGTGAGTCTATTTATGTGCTCTCTGGGTTCCATCGATCTATTTGCCTATTTTTTTAAAAAGATTTTATTTATTTATTTATTTATTTATTTATTTATTTATTTGACTGATTTAGAGAGTGGGGGAAGGGGGAGGGAGAGAGAATATCAAGCAGACTCCCCCCTGAGCACAGAGCCCCACTAGGGGCTTGATCTCACCATGCTGAGATCATGACCTGAGCCAAAATCAAGAGCCAGATGCTCAATCGAGGAGCCACCCATGAACCCCTCTATTTGCCTATTTTTATGCAAATTTTCCAAGATATCTTTATTGCTATTGCTTTATAATAATTCTTGAATCAGATAGTATAATCTTCCACTTTTGGTCTTTCACAAAGTTCTCTCTGCCATCCTAGGTCCTCTGCACTTCCTCATGAATTTTAGAACCAGCTTGCCAACTTCTACCAAAAAAGCCTAGTGGGTTTTGTTTGGGATTGCACTGAATCTCTAGATCAGTTTGAGAGAATTAATATCTTGACAATATTGAGTCCTTCAGTCCATGAACATGGTATATCTTCTCATTTATTTAGAACTGCTTTTATTTCTTTCAGCCGTGTTTTGTAGTTTTTGGCTTACATATCGAGCATATCTCTTGTCAGACTTATTTCTCATAATTTTATGTTATTGATGATGGCATCTTCGTTTCAATTTCTGCTTGTTAAATGCGATTATAGAGAAATAAGGGTGATTCTTGCATACTGATCTTAACTTTACTAAAATCACTTATTTGTTCTAGTAACTGTTTTGAGATACCTGAGGATTTTTCTACATATACATTCATGCTATCTGTAAATAAAAAAGAATATTCTGTTTTCCAGTCTGGATGCCTTTTACTTCAATCTGTGCCTAATTGCTTTGGCTACAGCCTCTCTAGTTCAATACTGAGTAAGAGGACTGAGAGCATATATCTTAATTCATCTCAATCTTAGGGAGAGAATATTCAGTCTTTTAAGAATAATGTTGGTGATAGATTTTTTTTTTTTGTAGCTGTTGTTATCAGTAATAGGAAGTTTCCTTTGTAAAAATGCAGGAAACTTTTTGAAAATGGAGTCAGGCAACCCTAAAGATGCACTGTTATGCATGTACCACTCCTTGCGGACTGCATCACCAACAGGAAGAAGGAAGATAAGAATTATCTTGGAGGGAGAGGACATTTTTCCCATTGGAATTTAATCTCCTGCTTTAAAAAAAAAAAAAAAAAAAAAAAGGAAGGAAGGAAGATCCCTCCCAGGCCTAGCAACAACACGCTAACTAGCCACCACTTACTGCCAATGAGGAAGTGTCATAACTTCGAACTCTTGTTCTTCTCCAATAGACTTCTGTTCAAAACAATCCTCCACAACTTCCTCCTGAAACTTAAAAAGAGCTGACCTTCCCTTTGTCTCTGGACCTGCCTATGGCTCGCTATAATTTGCCTTGTTCCAAATTGCAATTCCTCTGCTATTACTGAATAAACACATTTTGCTAGTAAAATAACTGGCTATTTTATTTTATTTTATTTTTAAGGATTATTTATTTATTTATTCATGAAAGGCACAGAGAGAGAGGCAGAGACACAGGCAGAGGGAGAAGCAGGCTCCATGCAGGGAGCCCGATGTGGGACTTGATCCCAGGACTCCAAGATCACACCCTGGGTCCAAGGTAGGCTGTAAACCACTGAGCCACCCAGGCATCCCTGGCCATTTTATTTTTAAGGTTGATACCTTCTATTTCTAGTTTGCTGAGTGTTTTTATCAGGAAGCATTTTGTCTTTTCTTCACCCATTGAGAAACTTGTTTAAAATTAATATGTTATTATGCAATATTGTATTAACTGATTTTTAAGTGTTGAGTAACCTTGTGTCCTTGGAATAAATCCCACTTGGTTATGATGTATCATCATTTTTATATGTTGTTAAATTATTTAATGGAGATAGAGCTGCTGAGATTATATTTTTCCTTGACTGAATGTTGATAGTTCATCTCTCCCAAGGAATTGTCTGTTTCTGCATAGATCAATGGGACAGAATAGAAAACCCAGAAATAGACCCTCAACTCTATGGTCAACTAATATTTGACAAAGCAGAAAAGAATATCCAGTGGAAAAAAGAGAGTCTCTTCAACAAATGGTGTTGGGAAAATTGGACAGCTACATGCAGAATGATGAAACTGGACCATTCTCTTACACCATACACAAAAATAAGCTCAAAATGGATGAAAGATCTAAATGTGAGACAGAAATCCATCAAAATCCTAGAGGAAAACACAGGCAGAAACTCCTTTGACCTTGGTCTCAGCAACTTCTTGCTAGACACGTCTCCAAAGACAAGAGAAACAAAGGCAAAAATGAACTATTGGGACTTCATCAAGATAAAAAGCTTCTGCACAGCTAAGGAAACAGTTGGCAAAACCAAAAGACAACCTACAGAATGGGAGAAGATGTTTGCAAGTGACATATCAGGTGAAGAACTGGTATCCAAGATCCATAAAGAACTTATCAAACTTGACACCCAAGAAACAAACAATCCAGTCAAGAAATGGGAAGAAGACATGAGCAGACATCTCTCCAGAAGAGCCCTACATGTGGCCACAGACACGTGGAAAGATGCTCTGCATCCCTCAGTGTCAGGGAAATGCACATCAGCACCACAGTGGGACCCCACCTCACACCCGTCAGAATGGCTAAAATTAACAAGTCAGGAAACAACAGATGTTGGTGAGGATGTGGAGAAAGGGGAAGCTCTTACCTGCTGGTGGGAACCCAGGCTGGTGCAGCCACTCTGGAAATTAGTATGGAGGGTCCTCAAGGAGTTAAAAATAGAGCTACCCGACGACCCAGCAAATTGCACTACTAGGTATTTACCCCAAAGATACAAACATAGTGATCAAAGGGACACCTGCACCCCAATGATCACAGCAGCCATGTCCACAATAGCCAAACTGTGGAAAAAGCTGAGATGTCCATCGACAGATGATGGATAAAGAAGATGTGGTCTATATACACACTGGGATATTACTCAGCCATCAAAAAAATCTTGCCATTTTCAACAACATGGACGGAACCAAATGGAACTTGTGCTAAGTGAAATGAGTCAATCAGAGAAAGACAAATATCATATGATTCCACTGACATATGGAAATTAAGAAACAAAACAGAGGATCACAGGGGAAGAGAGGAAAAAATAAGATGAAATCAGACAGGGAGATAAACCATAAGAGACTCTCAATCACAGGAACCAAACTGAAGGTTGCTGGAGGGGAGGGGATGGAGGCGGGGTAACTGGGGGATGGGCATGAAGGGGGGCATGTGATGAGATGAGCAGTGGGTGTTATATGTAACCGATGAATCACTGACCTCTACCTCTGAAACTAGTAATACACTATATAAGCATTAATTGAATAATTAAAAAAGGAATTGTCTGTTTTATTTAAATTGTTGAATTTATCAACATAAAGTTATGCATAATGTCCCCTAGTTACCTTTACAATATGGAGTACAAAGTGATGTCAGTTCATTCCTGATATGGGTAATCTGCATCTTCTTTCTTCTGTTACTAATCATTCAGGGCAGAAGTCTATCAATTTTATTGACATTTTCAAAGGGACAGTTTTTAGTTTCATTGATTTCTTTATTGTTTTTCTTTTTTATTTCCCAATTGACTCCCATTCTGACCTTTTGCTTACATTGGGTTTACTTTTCTCTTCTTTTTTTTTATTTTATTTTTTATTATTTATTTATTTGTTTGTTTGTTTGTTTTGGTTTCTTAAGGTGAAAACTGACTTCATGGTTTGAGATTTTTCTTCTTCTCTAGTATGGGGATTTTAGTGCTATATGTTTCCCTCCAAGCCCTGCTTTAGCTGCATCCCCGAAATTCTTAATGAGATCCATTAAGTTTGAAACATTTTCTAAGTCACCTTTTGATTTCTTTTTTTGACTCAGGGATTTAGAAGTGTTTTGTTTCCCGATATTTACGGATTTTCCAGAGCGCTTTCTGGTTTTGATTATTAAATTCATTGTCAGAGAACATACTCCATATGCTTTGGGTCCTTTTAAATTTATCGACTCATCTTATAGCCCAGAAAGTGGCCCGTGTTAGTAATTGTTACATGTTTACTTAAACGTGTTGCATGACTGCTCCATGGAATGTGCTAGAAGTGTTGATGAGGTCAAGACGGCTGATAGTGTGAGTCTCGCATTTTACATCATTGCTGATCTTTCATGTGTTCTATTAATCATTGAGAGAGGGGTGTTGATGTCTCTGACTGATGGTAGATTTGTCTGCTGTTCTTATAGTTCCATCAGTTTTTGCTTCGTGTATCTTGAAGCCCTTTATTAGGTTAATATGTCTTCTTTATAAATTGGCCCTTTCTCATTATGAGATAATGCTCTTCACCCCCGGATCATTTTGACTGACACTAGCATAGCCACTGCAGCCTCCTTGCGATCAGGTCAGCATGCAGTGTCGAGTTCCATCCTCATACCCGTGTCTTTACACTTTGCTACCTGCATGGTTTCTATAGCACCAGAGTCTCTTCCTCCATATATTTATTAACTACAAAGGGGAAACAATGATTTTACAGTGGAGAAGCACAGCAGAAACCACCCTGCCTATGCGACCAAGGTTAATGTCATCAGTAATAAGAAATCAGGAGAGATCGGTGTCAGTTAGCCCTTGATGCAGTGGATGGAGAAACACACGACAGCACTGCTGTGACATTCGTGCCAAACATGCATAGTGTCTGTCCAGCAGTGAGAGCTCTTCAGACGCTCCCAAACTGAAAGACATGTTACAAGTGACTGATCAGTGCACTTCATAGAAGGCAAGGAAGAGGGACGTCCAGGTGGTTCAGTGGTTGAACGTGTGCCTTTGGCTCAGGGAGTGACCCCGGGGTCCCAGGATTGAGTCCCGCATCGGGGTCCCCTCAGGGAGCCTGCTTCTCCCTCTGCCTGTGTCTCTGCCTCTCTCTGTGTGTCTCTCATAAATAAATAAATAAAATGTCTAAAAAAAAAAACGACAAGGAAGGAAAGGCTGGGTCAGTGAGAGACTGGAGCAGACGGAGGAGAGAGCAGAGCTGACGGCGATGGGGCCCGGGGACGGTGAGGGCCAGGCCATCGTGCTGGCTGGTGGTGCCGTCCTGGCTGCGACAGCCCACGCTCAGGGCTTGGGCTCCGGTCCCTCTGCCCTGCTCCCTTCTCCTCTCTCCTGCCTCCTTTAGGAACACGGGATTGTGATTGTGCCTTCTGTCCGGAGCTGCGCCCCAGCCACGCTATCTCGGCAGCGGCCTAGGCCGTCGTGTCCGGCTGCGGCTGCTCACCGGGGCGATCCTTCAGGGCACGTTTGGACACAGCCTGAGCAGCGGTGCTGTGCGCTGTCCTCCCGTGCACATCCTCGTGTGTAGGAGCCTCGCAGCGCGTGATTATTTCTGCTTTCAGCAGCCAGCTCTCTTTTTGGAGATTAAAATAATGTGAGCCTTGAAGCTGCTGGTTCATCAGCGTATAAGGCAAATCACATAGACGCCAAATGGGAACCCCAAAGGTCAGGAATATTTTAATATTCAAATTAAACAAATTAAATGGGTTTGCTACCAACAAGCACAGTGTCAGTGCAGGGGAATCCAGAGACATAAAAAGCAGAGTGGGAGAGGCCGGACACGCCAAGCCCACGCTGTGTGGTTCTACTTACAGAAAGTTCCGGAGGGCAGTGATGGGACTGGGCAGGAGGGGCTCCTGGGACGGTATGTTCTGGATCTTGATCTGGGTGCTGGTGGCTCGTAGTTCACATCTGCCCGGATGCCTTTGCTCTGCCTCCACAGCAGAAGATAATCACACGCCACACAGGTTTGCTATTCTCGGGCGGCTCTGCCTCGATGGACAGCGGAGCAGACGGATGCGGGGCGCTCACCTGCCGTGTGCGCTGAGCGGTGACCCCGGCCCAGGGCCGGCCTCTCGGGGGGTGCTGGCCGCCAGCCAGGCGCAGGCCAAGCCCGGGAGCGTCGCTCAGGAACAGCAGAAGCTCCTGATGCCTCCTGGCCGCGTGGTCTGCCCGCCGTCGCTGCGTTTCCGGCTGTAATTGGGCTCAGGGCCCATTAGCTCACCCATTTATCCCCGGAACCCAGGCTCGCCGGCCCCAGGGATGCTGGGCAGCTGCTCCGGCTGCTTAATTGCTTCCCCGCCAGGAAGGTGGTTTTGCCAGGCGGGGCCGAGAGCATCTCCCCGGGGACCAGCTCAGGGCCGCGGCAGAACCAGGCCGAGGGACAAAACATCTCGGGGAGGAGGCCGGAGGGCTGCGCTCCCCCGGGGGCCGCCCCTCCTCGGGGTGTCGGTGTGCGCTGGCCCCGCCGCAGGGACCCCCAGACAGGAGCTTGACCTGCCATGCCGTCGGGGACACTGGCTCCCAGCAGGGGCTAGGGCAGCCCAGAGGGAGAGGTCCAAGGGCGGCTGGTGGGCCGCCCAGGGGTAGGGCCGGGAACCAAGGGCGCCCGGAGCCTCATCGCCCGCGGAGGGCCACATCCCCCTCACCGGCCCACGGAGGGCCACGTCCCCTCTGCTTTGTCCGCGTTTCCAAGAACCGATTTTTTAACGTCTTCATCATGCCGACTCTGATTTTCCCTCCTCCGTAAAGCCCGGCTTCCCTGGCTCCTGCATCGATGTCGTAGCCGTTTCTTGAGCTTCTGAAGCTAGAACCTCAGACCATTCACTTTCTGTCTTTGATTTTGTAGCAAGGGCGTCTAAGGTTAGGTAGGTTCCCTTGGGAGCCTCCAGCCACATCCCACAGGGGGTGACACGAACCCCTCACTGTCTCGCGTTGGTCCGCTTCCCACTAGAGAGATGCAGGTGGCAGGTGGCAGGCACGGTGGCCCCCTGGGCCTTCCCTGGACAATGCCCAGCTCAGGGGCCTGGCCTGGCCTGCCCCTGGGACTGAGCGCGAACCAGGGTCACAAGGACAGCGTCTGCTCTGAGGACAGAGGCACAGCCCTCCTTGTTAGTGTCCCTGCCTGAAGAACCAGAGGCCCAAGGTGGGGACAGAAGCCGCTCCGAGGGAGGGCAGAGGGCAGAGGGCTGCCCCCTCAGCAGAGCCCCACCCTGGACACTGCCCCCTCGCCCTCCCAGCTGGCCAGGGGACCGGTCCCCACGGTCCCGAGCTCAGGCTCCTGTTTCTGTCCCTTCTGGTGTGTGTTCTCGTTCCATCGTTGCTGTCCTGAGGCTACGGCCAGAGAGTGTGGCCCCGGGCTGGGGCTGCCTTGCAAAGTTCCAAGATCCCCTCCCTGGGGTGATGCACGTTTGGATTTGGTGAAGGTCCCATGTGTCTCCTCTGGGCCTCTTGTTTCTGCTCTTCGGGGTGGGGACAGGACCACACACACGCACGAGCAAGGTGTGTTGGTGTAGTGCTGTGTCTGTGTGCGTGCGGCACTTGTACGCCATACACATACTCATTTCATACGATATATAAATACATTGTACATCACTTATGTAATTTTTAAAAACATTCCATTCAATTTTTTTATTTTAAAGAGAGAGAGTCAGCAAAAGAGCATGAGCAGGGGAGGGGTAGAGGGAGAAGCGGACTCTTCACTGAGCAGGGAACCCGATGCAGGACTCGATCCCAGGACCCTGAGATCATGACCTGAGCCGAAGGCAGATGCTTCACCCACCAAGCCACCTGGGAGCCCCACTTATTTAATATAATTCACATATAATTCACCTATAAATTGCGTGCGATTCACACCTAATTTGCATGTGGTTTGCATATAATTTGCATGTGATTTACATGTAACTTGCGTGTGCGTCTGAGTTACACACGTGTGTATATTGCATGACGTATACATATTTACACATAAATACTTACCGTATGCAGGAAGGTGCACACACACACCTCCCGCAGCGACACTCAGGGACCGCAGCCTTGTTGATTTAGTCAAATTCTGCTCTGCTTTCCTTTGGCTTCTTGATTCCTCGATTTCTGAGAAAATGTCTCAAATATTCCTGTGAATTTGCCCATTTCTCCTTGACTTTCTATCAGGTTTGATTTATATATTTAAAAAGCTATGGTGCTGGGACACCTGGGGGGCTCTGTGGTGGAGCGTCTGCCTCCGGCTCAGGGCATGACCCCGGGGTCCTGGGATCGAATCCCGCGTCGGGCTCCCCGCATGGAGCCTGCTTCTCCCTCTGCCTCTGTCTCTGCCTCTTTTTCTGGGTGTCTTATGAATAAATAAATAAAATCTTTTTAAAAAAAAGAAAAAGAAAAAGGAGAAGCAGCAGCTGTGTTGCTGGAGGAGTAACAGCTTCTGCGAGGGATGACTTCCCAAGCGAAGGCTGCCGTGACGCCCTCCACCCCTCGGGCTCCTGGCCCCTCACAGGAGGCCTGCGGCGTGGCTCCGCGAGAACCCTGTCCACGCCTTTCTCTGCGAGCGTTTGCCCGCACGCCTTCTCCACGTTGTCGGCTCTCATGGTCTTAGCTTGGTCTTAGCTGATAGAGAAAAATATATAGAAAACAAGACACAGGAGCTGGGTCATTTGTTTGCCCGGATGGGAAAATCACGATTTATACGTGTCACGGTGACTGCGGCGTCTTGCATGTCTCGAGCCATTTTATTTCACAGTAACCATCCTCCGCTGGTTCCGGGGCTTCCCTCAACAGCCTCCTTTCCAGCTAACTCCTCGGGGTGCAGGGGGTTACGGTTATGCACCTGTCCCCGCCCCGCCAGCGGCCCCGCACCCGTGAGTCCCGCCGTCCCGCACAGAGCCACGGCAGCCGCTCCTTCCTCCTCCTGAGCCAGAGGACGCCGCTGCGCTGGGTCACCCGCACGCCCCTCCGCGGCTCCCACTGACCCCAGCGAGGCTGCGATCACATTTTATTTTCCCAGCGTGCCCCAACAGAGACTTGCCGTGCGCTCTCATGGTTTCTTCGCTTAGCGCAGCGCTTGGTCTGTGCCCATCTGGGCTCAGCCAGTGCCGGCGCGGGGTGTGCGTGTGTTAGCCTGGAGCTTTGTGTCTCCCTCCCCACCCCCAGTACGGTGGCCCTAGCTCCCAGTGTGGCTGTACTGGGCGGTGGGGCCTCTCCGGACGCACTTAGGTTACCGGAGGCCTCGGAGCAGAGCCCTGATGTGATAGGATTAGGGTCTCGGTAGGAAGAGACCCCGGAGCGCTGGGTCTCCGAGCACACACCGAGGACGGGGCGTGAGCGCGCAGTGGGAGGCGGCCACCGGCAGCCAGAAGAGAGCTCCCACCAGCCCCAACCCTGCTGGCCCGGGGGCGCCGACCGCCAGCCTCCAGGACCAGAACTAAACGCCTGTTGTTGGAGCCTCCCCACCCCCACCCCGTCCGGATTGTGTTACCGCAGCCAAGCTAAGTCAGTGTCTGCTTCTCTGAAATTCAACTTAGAGATGTTCTCTCAGAGCACAATGCATTTTTTGAGTCTTTACGATTCTAAAATGTCATTATTCGGTGCTGCCAGTTGAATGCTAGCTTGGCTAGGTAGATGCGTCTAGATAAAGAACCAAGCCCCCCCCCCCCCGCCGTGTCCCCCCACACCTGTGTGTGCCAGAAGCCACGGAGAGGGTGTGAGATTGCTGCGGACCAGCCTGGGTGCTGGGGGCCGATGCCGGAGGCTGGGTCCAGGGGTATGAAGAGTAGGGAGCCGGGCGGGAGGGGATCAGAGAGGAAATCATGAGTTGGAGCCTCAGGGGCCTCAGGGGCCTCAGGATGTGCACGGGAGGAACCGTAGGAGAGGGCCTCGGGAGGAGGCTCCGCCACGGGTCCAAAGAGGTTTCAGTGACTCAGACACTGCGCCCTGAGCACTGCATGTGTCTGAACTTTATTTGCAGGAAGCACAGAAGACGCAGGCCAGGCTGGAGGGAGCAGCAGATTTAATGTTGGGTTTTACAACATTCCCGGCCCTGATGACTCCTGGCGGTTTATGCTGATGGCTTGTGAGTCACTGACCCGGAGCAGGGTGGCTCCCCCCGGCGTCTATGCCCACCACCTGCCCCTCCCTGGGCTCACACGGAAGGAGGGAGTGCCGTGCATGGGGAGCCCCCGCCCGGTCCCGGGGCTGGCACGTAGGCAGACACCCTGTGGTCCCCAGAGAAGACGTGTGCTTGTGTGGCCCCCACCCCCCGAACGGGCTCAGCCCTGACAGCCCAGGCTCCCGCCCCAGCACAGGTGAGGTCTGCGTAAGGTCACGGTGGACACCACCTCCGGGCTGTGGGCCCGAGGAGAAGAGCACGGGGGATCCCCGACTGTCCAGGAGATGCAGGTCCCAGGCCAGTGCACGTCTGTCGTGGACGAGCTGCTCACGCTGTGACCAGGAGGGAATCACTAGCTGCGGGCCGGGGCTGCCAGGGGTGACGACAGCTGGCGGTTCCCAGGGGCCGCGTCAACCCCGAGGAATGGCCGTGTGACCACAGCCAGCCCGTCCCCTGCCTTGGCTCTCCTCTCAGGGCGCCCTGACATCGTCCAGTTCACAGGCCCATCTGGTCGGCGACTCGAGGTGGAGATCCCCAAACCACACCACGCGGCGCCCCAGCAGCAGCCCCCGGCCCCGGCGAGGTCCAGGGCAGCCGGACCCTTGGGCAGCCGGACCCTTGGGCAGCCGGTGTCTGCTTGGGTCCCGGGGGCCGACCAGCCTCACCTGCCCCTGGCAGGGGGGCCCGGCTTGGAGCCCACGGGTCAGTAGAAAGCCCCGAACAGAGCGGCCACCTTCTGGAGGATGGTCTTGTGGTTGGCATACAGTGGGATGCGCTTGTCCACCACCTGCCATTGGACGGACATCCCGGGGTCACAGGTGTGCAGGTGCTGCAAGGGCAAACGTAGGTGCTGAGTCCCTCCGAGCCGGCCCCGCCTCTGCCCAAACACCCTCAAAACCAGCTGCAGAAGGGCCTCGGGGACGCCACCACCTGGGTCTCTGGCCTGTGGCTGCTTCACTGGGCTCTTCTATCAAAGGGAGTGAAAAACTCCGAGAACTCCCGCCCAGACCTGAAAATCCATCCTGAGGACACAGCCGGTGGCCTTATTCTCAGGGTTCCGTCCTGCAAACCCAGCCCAGGTCTGCTCCCCGGGCCCAGGGGTCCCAGCTCTGCACTGATCTCAGTGCGGGGGATGCTATCCCCATGGGTACGTGACCCCCCCAGCAGGTCCAGCTCTGACTCCGCCCCGGCCATCTGCAGGTGCCTCCGGGACCCCCTACTCTCTGCAGCCCCCCATCTGGGCTCAGCCAGTGCTGGCCGCCTGGGACCCCGGGCAGACCCCTCCTGGAGGCCTGGAGGTCCCCCCCAGAGCATGGTGGCCCCATGTTGCCCCCTCCCCGGAGCCCGTACAGAGTTCAGCCTCTTCAGATCCATGTCGCTCTGGTCTGGGAAGTGGATGCTGACGGCCACCGTCTCAATCCAGGCATTGTCTGTGTTCCTGGGGTCGTCCACGTACCCCTTGTACACCTGGGAAGCAGCACAGGGTGAGCCCATCCACCCCGGGGAGCGCTGAGCCCCACCCCTGCTTGCTGCTCCACGAGGACCCCCGGCCACAGCTGCCCACCCTCGGGGGGCTCCCCCCGTTCTCTCCCCGTCCACACGGCCTGCTCCACGATGCGGCCTCCACGTGCCTGACCCAAGGGGGCCCCCCCGCGCCTCACGCAGCCCCCTCCTGGGCTCTGGCCCTCAGCCAGAGCCTCCCTGCCCGGCCTGGGAAGGACTGCAGCGGGACGGCGGGCAGCAAAAACATTGCGCCAAGTGATAGAAGCCAGACGCCAAAGGCTGCTCGCTGTGTGATTGCAGCCAGGGCCCTGCACGGGGCAGGGGAGCAGGGGGGCGGGGGGTGCAGAGCCCGAGAGCAGACCAGTGCCGCGGGGGAGGGGTGGGGCGCAGAGAGCGCACAGGGAATGTTCTGGACGGCCGGAGGCAGGCGTGGTGATCACACAACACGGCGGGGCACCCGATGCCACGGCCCCGCTCACTTTGCTAATTTTGTGTGGCGTGGATCCCCCCTCAGTAAGTGAACCACTTAATTCTCTTTACCAACCGGCCGGCCCCTGGGAGCGGCTGGCTTCCGGAGGTCAAAAGTCTAAATATCAGCTGTCGCCTGTTTGGCCCTAAACTGGGCCAGACACGGGAGCGGCGACAACCCAGGTGCCCGCCGGCCGCGTTCGGCTATTCAAGGCGCAAAACATCCCGCGGCCACGGAAAAGGCGGATTTGTAGATCGGGCCCTAAAACCGCGGCCATCGCAAACTGAGTGAAAAGGCAAGTTAGGAAGAAACGTGCGCGGGCGGCCCCATCCTGCGGGGCAGCTGGCTGGCCCCGGCCCCGGCCTGCGCACGGAGGTCACGCCGTGGGCCCGCGGGAAGGGGCGTGCGGCCGCAGACTGCTTTCGTGATGATGAGAGGACTCAGCGAGACTGCAGGCCCGACCGCTGCCCTGCGGGACACAGACCCTGCGTCCCCACGCGCCCCTGTGCTCGGGGCAAGACTGGGGGGTAGAGGAGGATGGGGACATGGCGGGCACCTCCTGGTCCCAGCTCCTCCCCCAGGAGCTGCGGGATGTGGGTGGGGGCAGCGTCCCAGTGTCCCCTCCTGTGCAGCCGCAGCCAGCGGGGGGACCGGGACACGCGGACGGGAGCGAAGCAGAAGGGCCGCCTTACCTCCGTGCCCTGTATCAGCAAGTTCTGGAAGGGAGACCAGAACTCTCGGCGGAGGACCTGCTTCAGCTTCCGGGGCAGGATCTCTCCCGGTTCCCGAGAGCCCTGAGTGGGGAGGACGCAGGGGGTCTACGAGGCTGTCCAGGGACCCACCTCCCCTGGCCCCGTGCCCGGCGTGGGCAGCCGGCCAGCGCCCCGGAGCCACAGGCGGAGGCATGTCTGCGGCCTGGCTGTCTCGGGGCCGAGTGACACTACCCAGAGCCCACTGCCCACGTCAGCGTGTGACGGAGCCGGGCTGAGTCAGGCCAGAGGCACGGCATCTCTCAAGCCCAGAGGCCACCAGCACCCCGCCCTCTGCCAGCCCGGCCCCAGCAGGGCACGTTTTCACCGCTCACGTTCCTCAGGTGCCAGCTCTCACCTCTGCTGCCCCAGGCCGGGCTCCCGGCCACTCCCCACGCCACCCGCCCCGGGGACCGATCCTGGCCTGCGCTGCCTGGCCCTCGCCCCTCTGGGAGGCCCTGTTTGTTATTAAAGTCCCTCCGAGTCCACGTCACAGCCA
Source organism: Vulpes vulpes (assembly GCF_048418805.1). Classification (NCBI taxonomy): domain Eukaryota; kingdom Metazoa; phylum Chordata; class Mammalia; order Carnivora; family Canidae; genus Vulpes; species Vulpes vulpes. The sequence goes on from NC_132794.1 coordinate 1,882,272, forward strand.
TCCCGCTTTGGCGCTTGAGACACGGCTGCCCCTCGAATGCTGGAGTACTGGGGACCTGTGTGGGTCTGGGGCTGCGGGTACACGGCCTGGGGCTGCAGGTACATGGCTCTAGGGCTGCAGGTACATGGCCTGGGGCTGCAGGTACACGGCCTGGGGCTGCAGGTACATGGCCTGGGGCTGCAGGTTCATGGCTCTAGGGCTGCAGGTACACGGCCTGGGGCTACAGGTTCATGGCTCTAGGGCTGCAGGTACACGGCCTGGGGCTGCAGGTACACAGCCTGGGGCTGCAGGTACACGGCCTGGGGCTGCAGGTTCATGGCTCTAGGGCTGCAGGTATATGACCTGGGGCTGCGGGTACAGGGCCTGGGGCTGCAGGTACACGGCCTGGGGCTGCAGGTACACGGCCTGGGGCTGTGGGTACACGGCCTGGGGCTGCGGGTACACGGCTCAGAAGACGCCAACTGCTAGACCCACACTGGTGCTGGGCCAGTGTCCTGCCCGCAGAGACCAAAGTGCCCAAGACGGAGGCTGAATCATGCTAGAGGAGCCCCGGGGGGAGAGGGACCGGCCGTAAGCCGCCCCCTGGTTCAGCGGGGCCCCGGGGGTCCTGGCTGCAGGGGCCAGAGCCACCCGGAGCCCCGGACCCCTCGCCGCAGCCTGAGGACCTGGGTGCACACGCATGCCCGCCAACAGGCCGTCCCAGCCAAGCAGCCCCGGGGCCCGGGGCGGGTGCTGAGGTCGGGGGAATCACAGACTTCCCTGGCACGTGCTCAGAGGAGGGGTCCCCAGTAGGGGCTGCATCCCAGAGGCTGTGCCCCAGCTCAGAGCCTGTCGGGTGACCTGGTCCTCCTGCCAGGACCCCAGAACAGGGATGGGGGGAGGGCGCACTGGTCTGGGCGTCAAACGGGAGCAGTCCAGCCTAGGGCCTTCTGCACCCCTGTCGTGTTCTTCCCCACAAGGCCTTGGGGTGCACTCCAGCCTTCAGCCCTACCACCAGCTGCCGCTCCTGAGCGGAGGGACCATTCCTGTGGCCCCCCAGCCCCACACGCCATCCTGTCCTTAGGGCTCAGCTCTGGGCCACACACCCGCAGCAGGTGCCCACCTGAGACACCTGCACGGGGACCCACGTCTGCCCCCAGGACTGCGAGCCTCCGACGCAGCCCCAGCCCCGAGCCTAGTGCTCCGTCGGCGCCCACACACCAGAGTCTCTGAACCCGTTTTCACAAGCACAAGATAAGGACCGGGAGGGGGAGTTCCTTGTACGAAGCCAAGCCCCAGTGTGTCCCTCAGAACCGGGGGCAGGGTCCACAGCTGCCCGGGGGGCGCCTGCAGGGGCTCAGCAGGTGGAGCGCCCCGCGGCACGGACGCAGGGCTCGAGCGGCTTACCCCTGGCAAGGCCCAGGACTCGGAGACGGGGTGCTTCACCACCAGCACCTCCAGCATTTTCTTTATGCTCTTCCTGCAGATGGCTCCGTCCTGGTTCCGCCTCCACCTGTAGAAGGGGCGGCCCGTGGGATCCCCTGACCTCAGCACAGCTCTCCCTGCACCGAAGGGAGGATGGGGGGGGAGCCCCCAGCCTCCCCGGCCTCCCCGGTGCCCAGCCCGGTCTCCTTTCCCCAGAACCTGCTCCAGGGGGAGAACCAGCCTATGACCCTCAGGGGCGTCTTCCCCTCGTTGGTGCTGCCGGTGGGACTAGAAGGGGGCGGCCTTTCAGGAAAGTTGTTTTTTTGTTTGTTTTATCAAAAGCCTCAGAGAGAAGCACATGCCCGGCCCCAGCTGCTCCCCTGCTGCTCTTTGGAAATGGGGGGGGGGGTGTTATGCACACTTTCACGTGTCTGTCCTGGGCCTTGGTCCGTGGCTTTGCCCCTCCTCCCAGAGGCACCCAAGGGAGGGGGGGGTCCGTGGGAGGCCGGAGCAAGCTCTGGGGGGGCCCACGTGCACCCAGGCCCCACATATGATCCGTCCTCTCAGCTGCCAGCGCACGGGGAGGGCCCCACCGGCGACTGAGGGCCTCATCCGAGGCTACTCACCGGGTGATCACAGGCTGCAGCGTGTGGTTGGGTCCAAAGCAACTGAGGCTTCCACGCCCACGCAGTCCCGTGCGGCCCATGGGGTTCCTGGGACAGACGGGGGTCACTTAGGCCGCCGCTTGGCTCCGAGAGGACTGGGTGGGGGCAGTGGGCAGGGCACTCACCGGGGAGCGTGCTGGCTCCCCCCGGACCTTCCTTGGCCCAGGATTTCCAGAGCCCGGGCACCTCACCTCAGAGCCGGCGTGGGGAGGCAGGGATGAGACCCCGGACCTGCCAGCCCCTCCCCTGGCCTGGCCAAACCCACCTCCCCACCCGGGGCCACCACCTGGGGATTCCAAGGGATGAGGCAGGAGCTTCAGGTCACTGTGGACTTGGTGGGGAGGGAAAGAGGTCTCCTTGGGAGCAGAAATCCAGCCCCACCGCAGACGCTTACGTGGTAGCATGGGCACCCCGGCCCCCAGAGACTGTGCGGCTCGATCGTCGCACCACACGACACACATCTGCATCCGAAGGACTGTGGGTCCCTCTGCGAAGCGCCAGCCTGACTCCTCCCATGCCACGACCTGCACCTGCCCCACCCCATGTGGCCTCCCGTCCCCACAGCTGGGGCCAGCTTCCCGTTCTCACACCCTGCCCGTCTCCCCCCACCTCCCGACAGTCACCCGCTCCTGCTCCAGGACGTGAAGGCCTGCCGCCCGCCACCTCTCTCAGGGCTCGTCCGCCCCAGGGGGCTCAGGGCATCCCAGAGACCTGTCATCCCTCCCCTACTTCTGATGGCACCTTCCTCATCCTCCCAGCCCTGGTGCTGCCACCGCCCCAGCCACCCCGGGCAGAGGAGGCTCCTCTACCTCCAGAACCCCAGGCTGACACACCGCAGGCGTGATGCCACCGGTCACTCGACAGCTTTACGTTGCATGCACTCGATGCACAATGGGGCACAGAGCCCGTCCCCGCAGGGAACAGACGCTGGGAAACACCACCCCCCCCTGACCCGGCCCCACCAGCCCCTCAGCTTCTCCCCCGAGGCCAGAGCCCTCTCAGGTGAAGCCTGCTTTCTCGGAAATCTCCGGAGAGGGCGGGAGCTCATCCCCATTTCACAGGGAAGGACGGAGGTCACCGAGGTCACTCAGGGATGGAGGCGAAGAGCCCGAGGCCAGCGGTAAGTCCCGGGAGGTGCAGGGATGGTGCTAAGGAAACCCTTTATGTCAATGTCTCTTTTCTTCTGTATTTTGTTCATTTTTATCAGAAAAACGGCTAGCTTGCCAAGACAGGACCGCTGACCCCCCGAGCAAGCCCCCGAAGGCACCGCACAAGGGTCGGGGTGATGCGCGAGGGGGCGGCTGCACTCACAGAGGGAGCCCGTCCTGAACCGCGTAGACCCCGTGGAAGCTCCGCCGGTCTACGGGCCCATCCACGGCGTTGTAGGTGATCCCGGCCAGGGGTTCCAGGGCACTGGGAGCAAGGGAGAAGCCACGACCCCGATGGGAGGGGTGCTGCCCCGGATCGGGCGTCGGGCGCCCCCAGCCACGCGCCTCCCCAGCACATCCCAGCCCCGGGGGGGGCGGGGCACCCTGTCCCCGCAGGAGCCTCGCCCTGAGCAGCTTCTGGCGGCCACCCCGGAGCGCCCAGCTGGTCCTCGCCCGCCCTCCCACCCGTGCCCGGGGATGCCCACACTCACTTTCCCACGGGGTCCACCAAGCCCTTGTCCTTCCTGTCGTCCGTGTAAAAGGGCGGGTCGTAGATGAGAAAGTCCGTCTGCACAAACACGGCGGTTCTCGCTTCAGGCTGTTACCCCGGACCGCGGCTGGGGCCCAGGCACCCCGGGTGACGGGGGCGGCTCCTCCTCCAGGTGCTCGTCGGCAAGGACCCCGGGAGCGTCCCCAAAGTGCACACGGTAGCTCCGTGCTCGGGCAGGCCTGAGGGGTGCACCCGCCCCGGGGGCCCAGCCAGGGGGGCGGCAATGGCTCTGCTGGTCTAGGGGAGCCCCCAGGATGGGGGGGTCTAGGCTGGACTCCAGAAGTGAGGAGGCCCCCCAGCTCGCAGAGACTTGGAAGAAGGAATGGAAGACACAGCCCGGAACATTCTGGAAAGGCCAGAGCAAAAGCCCGTGGGGCAGGGAGGGCACGTGGAGGCTGTCACCTGGCACCCACAAAAGGGGCAGCAAGTGCTCCCCGGGGATGCGGGCTGTAGGACGGGTGAGGCGGGTGCAGGTCGGGGAGCAGTCTGCTCCCTGTGTGGGTCAGAGCCCCCCCAGCGCCCTGGCTCCAATCCCAGCTCCACCGCCTTTAGCTGTGTGGACCTGCATGACTCAGTTTCTTCCTCTGTCCAGCACGTCCCTGTGAGGCTGCGGCGGGCGAGGCCACCTGGTGCCCGGCAGGGTCGGAGGGCTCGCACGGCCCACTGCCCCAGGACACCGGGCGCCTCTGGCTGAGACTGGCACTTACCTCCCAGGGCACCTTCTCGTTGGGCACCGGGAACCGCATGACGTGGGAGTTGGGGTAGAGGAGGTGCCGGGCGTTCACGTGGTGGGTGTCACCCGCGTCCTCCGCCTTGTGCCCACCGTCCAGCTCACGGTCCTGCCCCAGGGAGGCCTTCTGGGGTGCTGGGAAGAGCCACGGGGAGCCATGGGCAAAGCCGGAACCCGGCTCAGACACCTGGCCCACGGGGCGGGGGCGTCCTCTATGGCCCCATCCCCACAACTGGGCCGCCTCCACCTCCCTGAGCCCAGACTGAACACTGCCGGCCCTCACGGGGGCCCTGCGCTGGGAGGACAGAGGTCTGGGGTCGGGCGGTGCCCCCCCAGCGCCTGGCTCCTTGTGTGGCTTCCCCGGAGCCCGTGGAGCAAAGGAGGGCCCACGAGCTCCACTGGGGTCAGCAGTTAATCGGGCCCATTTCCCGGCTGGCTGCACACTGAGGAGCGTGCACTTTGCTTTCTGCCCCCAGGGCACCTCCTGGGCAGCACGATGCATGGGGGCATGGCGGGGGGGTACGGGGGCGTGGGCCAGGCCTCGGCTCACAGTCTCCGCCTGGTCACATCCAGGGCTCGGCCCCTGCTTCCACGAGGCGGGCTGAGCTCCCCTGGGCACCCCCCCAGGCTGGGCGGCTCCCTCTGCTCACCCCCAGGCGCAGCGGGAGCCCCTCCTCCTCCCCACACGCCCCCAGACCCAGGAGAACACGGGCCAGTAGAGGGACACTCACCCAGGGTGGGGAAGCCCTCCTCGGAGCCAAAGCCACTGTCTCGCAGGGCCTTCACGATCCAGTGCAATGCTCTGGACGTCTGGGCCATCTGGAAGGCACGTCCCAAACAGGATGGGGTCAACACCTGCCCCCGAACTGCATCCCCACGCCTCCACTGAGACCGCGAGCGAGGGCGCTGCCAGGAGGCCCATCCTGCTGCAGTGACCCTGTCAGCATCCAAGCCCACCCTGCTCCCCTCGGGACCAGGGCCGCTGGTCGCCGGCAGTGCCCTCCAGTGAGACACAATGACTGCTGGACCTGGACACACCAGAGGCCCCTGAACGAAGCCCCAGGAGGAGAAATCTGAGCCACAGGAAGAAGGTGGTGCAGGACTACCCACTGGAGCTTCCCACGGCTCCTGCTCCTCCCAGAGAAAAGAAACTTCTAGAAGCCAAACATACTCAACTACAGGTGATAGTAGGAGCCACGTGATGAATGGGGGCCGGGGGAACACTGCTCGGCCGCACTGCACCCGTTGTAGAGGGTGTCAGCAAGGCAAGGACCCACGGAGAGAGGGCAGCTTGGGCAGACCCCCGTGTGCAGCAGTCCCCAGAGCTGAGAAGAGGCGGGACTCGGTGACAGCATGTGGGGCTCAGGGCCTGCCTGCTGGGAGGCTGCCATGGGCAGCAGGGCCACTCACAGGAAAGCACCGGTCCTCTGTGCCCCCAGCAGGAGGGGCATAGAAGGAGGGGCCCAGCCTCCACCCAGTCCACACCTCCTTTTCCCGGAGGCTGGAGCCTCCCTGACCGCCAGTCCCTACACTTACACTTATGAAAACACACTGTGACCATGACATTTATGTCTGTGCCCACCAGGCTGGAAACCTCTGAGGGGGAGACAATGCCTGTTCACCCTGACGTTCCTCAGGCCAGCCTGGGATGCGGCACGGAGGAGGAGCACAGGAAACATGACGTGATGGACGGATGGATGGGTGGGTGGGTGGATAAATGGGTGGATAAAAGGATGGATGGGTGGGTGGATGGATGGATGGACAGATGGAAGGAAGGAAGGAAGGAAGGAAGGAAGGAAGGAAGGAAGGAAGGAGGAAGGGATGGATAGAAGGAAAATGATGGATGGGTAGACGGATGATGGATAGATGGAATGATAGGTGGGAAAATGGAGGAATGAACAGATGGATGGACAGATGGATGGACAGATGGATGGAGGGGTGGGTGGACGTTCAGGCGCCTGAGCCCCACTGGCCTGCGAGGCGATGACTCTTAGAGGTGAGGCTGCTCGGGGCTGCCTGTCTCAGGCCCAGGGCTTGGAGCCCAGGGAGTGTGGCCCACCCGGTGGGGGGAGCACGAGTGTGCGCTGACGGGGGATGAGAGGGGCAGAGGCTCCTCTGACCAGCCCGTGGTGCAGACACCGCCCGGCGCCAGCGGCGGAGCTCAGCGGGGAGGTGTTTCGCAGAATGTCTGGAGGACGCAGAAGGCGCCTCTCCTGCTTGGGAACAATCGCCCCCAGGACTCCCCGAGCCCTTCTCTTGGTCGGCTCCCCAGCGCGCTCATCATCTCGGCTCCTGACCCCAGGCCTGTCCAGCCCGTGACCCAGAAGCGGAGGCCCGGGCCCCGAACCTACTTGCTCCTCCAGGGAGGCCAGTCTCTGCTCCACGAGGCCTGACTGCTTCAGGCTCTCCCTCTCCAGCAGGTCCCCCACGGTGCTGACCCTGCAAGAGCACGCAGCTGAGCCCAGCCGGCCCGGCCCAGGGGCCCGGATGCGGAGGGACTGCGGCGCTAGCCTGCGGGTGCAAGTCCCACCAGACCCAGCAGCCTCCTGGGCTTAGCCGTCAGCTCCAGGCCTCTTCCCTTTCAGCTGAAGCTATTTACAACACACGCTGCTGCACAGACCGACCACGGCCTACCCCCCACGGGGACGATCCCGTGGCGAGTGGGTGACCCCGGCTCACACGGCCACCTGACAGCCTGCAGGGGCCTCCCTGGCCGGGAGGTGCAGGTACGAGACGCGCCTCACCCAGGTTTGCCCGCGGCTGCCAGAGGCGAAGCACCGAGCTCAGTGCTGCTTCTGGGCCGCCCTGGGTGGGGCGAGAGCCACGCGGCTGGTCGGGGAACATCTGCTTTGGTCTCATTTTGCTACAACACGGGAGTTTCACCCAGCTTCGGCCTGCCACGCTGACGGGAGTAATCCCACGGCCAGACCACGTCCGGGCTCTCCTGCCTGGCTGTGCCCAGGGTGCCCAGTACCACCCACACGGGATGCTCTTCTGTACTAAACCCTGCCCCACGTTGTGGGTGGAGGGGGGTGGGCTCAGCTCGGCCACGGGGCTGTGGGGCCGTGGTGCACCGGGCCGCCTCCCTGGGCCTGGGATCCCTCACCTGACCCAGGAAGGGAAGGTGGCCAGTGCAGGGCATCATCCCCTGTGCCTCCAGCCAGGACGTGCGGTGCACACCCTCCCGTGTGTTCTGGAAGCAGTGCCATCACTGGCTCCACATCACAGATGAGCCAAGAGGCACAGCAAGGCAGGTGCATGGCTCTGAGGTGCCCTTGGCCTGGCTGCAGGAGGCCCATCCTCTGGGTGCTCCCCCAAGGCCCCAGGGCACCCCCTCTCCATGCACGGCCCAGGGGACTGCACCAGGGGCAGGAGCTGGTATAGCCACATGGACACAGCCTATCGCCCCTTCCTCCTCCTGGCCCACCGCAAGACACGCACTGACAGCAGGGCCACGTCCTCCCACCCATCAGGGCGTCCGGGTGGGGTGGACAGACAAAGCAGCACGGACCTCCCACCAGAAAGAAGTGGGAGGGGGGCCTCGGGGCGATCCGGAGCTCCAGGCCGGGCCACCAGGCCCCACAGGAGCTGCAGCAAGGCTGTGAGCCTGGGAGCTCACTGAGCTCGCCCTCCCTGGCCAGGTGGGTCTCCCACAGACCCCCACCCCTCCCTCTGCCTCCCACCCCCAGCCCCTGAGGAAGTCAGGGCTCAGTCCTGTCTGCAGTGCAGGTGACCTTCACTCTCCTCCCCACCCGAGGGGGCCAGCCTCCCCAAGGACCCAGAGGGAAGGCCGTGGGTCAGCAGGAGGATGCAGGTTCCCACACAGGGGCCAGTGCCTGGGCCTCCCCCAGCTGGGCATGTCCCCAGGGCCACTTGGAACTGTAGGGTCTCCCACCCCGTGGGCTGCCCCATGGGCCGCCCCGGCCTCGCCTACTTATCCCGGATGTCTTGAATCTGCTGCTCCGGCCTCTGCTTCTGCTGGTACTGCTGGTTCTGCAGGTAGTTCTCTTTGAGGTAGATCTCCCAGGACAGGAGGGCGGCCTCCTCGTTCTTCTCCAGCTTGGTCTCTGGGGGAGCAGGGGGCAGATGGAGGGACCCGAACACTGGATGAGGGGGACTGGGAGGGGCCCTGGCGGGAGGAACTGCAGGGAGAACCCACCCCAGGCCCACCCAAGGGGCTGCGGGTCCCTCAGAGGCCTGGGTGGTCTGCATCAGCTCAGCCCGCTGAGCTTCCAGGATTCTAGAAGGAACAGCCGTGCTCACCCCGACCGCACCCCGAGACCGCCGAGAGCACGCTGGGGGCGCGGAGGGCGCGCTTACTGAGCTGCTTGTGCCTCTTGGCGGGTATCTTCAGCACGACCCTCTTGATGAACAGGTGCAGGTGGCTGAGCAGGATGAAGGGGGGCGGCGCGGGGGGCCTGCCGTGGTACTCCTCTATCAGGTCGTGGCGCTGGAACTTCCAGATCTGGTCCGTGTGCTCCTGGACCTGCTGGAACGTGTAGCTGGCGGGAGGCAAGGGGCGCGGGTCACACGAGGCCGGCAGGAGGAGGCGCGGGGAGCGAGGGGAAACCGCCCACGGCACCGCCTGGGGGGTCTGGGCCCCCAGAGAGCGCAAACACACGCCACCCAGGATGGCAGTCCCTGCGGCCGAGGAAGACAGCTGAGCGGAGTTCTGAGCTCCCTGGGAGCCGAGGGGGGAAGAAAGGACACCTAGGTCTTAGTCTATGCGTCTTGTTGCTGATGAAACAAGGCGGGGGATTGGTGGGAGGGGACCGCGTCCTGGTATCTAAGTCTAAGTAGAGTTTATCTGAATTTGACACGTAGAAGGGACAGTGTCTTCACGGGCCGACGAGGTTCATCGGTGCACACCTGTCCTCCAGCAGATGGGCCTCAGCTGCCTGCCCAGTGCCAGACGGAGAGAGACCCCCGGGGGCGGGAGAGAAAGACGGCTGCCCAGACCAGGGACACAAGGGTCCTGGCCGGGGTCGCGGTCCCACCGCTGACCCCTACTCTGCTCCTGCTTGGGCTATACGCGGAGGACGGATATAGGTCTTCCCACATGGGAAGAGCAGCGTTTTAAAGAAGCTAGCAGCTGGCACGCGCTCCTCTGCATCTCGAGATGACCCCAGCCAAGTCCCTTTGCCTCACGAAGCCCAGGTCCTTTATTTGCAAAATGAAAGTTCTGCATAGAAAGCTTTCACCCCCTGGATCTTTTTTGTTTCCATGAACAATCTGTATAATGTAATATTTTCTCCAACAGGACAGAAGCTGAGCGAACCTCGGGTATTTCCTGAGAGCCCTGGGCGGGAGTCCAGGCTGCACCCCTGTGCGTGGCTGTGCCCCAGGCCCCCCGGAGGCTCAGTTCCCTGTGAACTGCCAGCCCATGGGCGGCCTCTGCACATCCATGCCCGGGACAGGCGCAGCAGGGACCAAGGACGGAGGCCATGCACTGGGTTGAGCAAGGTGCTTCAGAACCCCTAACTCACTCAGGCCACACAGACTGGGCCCCCATCCGGGCAGCACTCACTTGAACATGGCAATGAGGAGGTTCAGCAGCAGGATGTTGGTGAAGAGCAAGTAGAGGCAGAGCAGGATGACCGTCAGCCACTCGGGGAAGGCAGGCTCGTGCCGGATGGCGTCACTCTCAGGGCACTTGGGCTTGTAGGGATCTGTGCCGTTGGGGCTGCACTGGTCCAGGCTGAAGTTCACACCTGGGGGCAAGGGGTGCACAGGGAACAAAGAAAGCCACACACTGTCGCAAGAGCCCTTTAGACAATGAGCATCCCCAGGGCCTGGACGCCCCCACACGGGGTGACCCCAGCTATCAGCTCAGACCCAGAGGAGGCAGCTGTCTACACCTGAGCATCCTCCATGGGCAGGAGGTGTGTTGGCCAAGGGAAGAGGGACGGCCCAGGGGCCAGACCTGCACTCCAGCCTGGAGCATGCACCAGTCCCAGCACCCAGCCGACCCCTCCGGGGCACTTCCTGGGCCCCGGGCAGGAGCCAGCACAGGACGGGTGATTCAGGCCCCAACCACGGGGAGCCCAGTGCCGTGGGAGGGAAGTGGAACGGAGAAAGTTAACAACTACCACAGTGAGAAGGGAGGCAGTGGGAGGGAACCCTGCAGCGCAGGCAACGTGCTGACCACACAGCAGGGCGTACAGACCAAAGTGTGGTCCCACATGCGTCGAAAAGGGAAGGGCACAGAGGATAATAAAACATAAATATATGTCCAGCTTGTACACCAAATAGCTCCAAGGAGACACACCGAGAGGCAGGTGTTAACGGCCGTTAACGCTGGGAAGTGGGTTTATGGACAACATTGTCCAACTCACCTCGGATTTGACATCGTTTCCAGCGGTGAGCGCGCCCACCGCCCTGCGCCCGTTTTGCCAACCACCCGCCCCCCGCAAGCCTACACTGGGAAGGAGAAGAAAGAGCTCAAGTCAGTAACACAACCTTCCACTTCGGTCAGCCAAAGAAAGGAAAGCAAACCGAACCCAAAGGAAGCAGAAGGAAGGAAAGGAGAAAGATCAGAATGCAAATAAATTAAAGAGAGGTGATTAAAAAAAAAAAACAAAAAACAAAGAAAATCAATAAAACCAAAATCTGGTTTTCGGAAAAGATTAAGAAGATTACAACCCTTCACCTGGACTGATCAAGGGGGAGAAAGTTTCAAGTTGCTCCAGTGATAAACAAGGGAGAGAACATTACCACCAACCCTACAAAAATAAAAGGAACTGTAAGGAAATACTATAGAACGGGGTGCGAATGAAGCAGATGGCTTAGTGCGATGGGCAAGCTCCCAGAAAGACACAAAACAGGGGATCCCTGGGTGGCGAAGCGGTTTAGCGCCTGCCTTTGGCCCAGGGCGCGATCCTAGAGACCCGGGATCGAATCCCACATCGGGCTTCCGGTGCATGGAGCCTGCTTCTCCCTCTGCCTGTGTCTCTGCCTCTCTCTCTCTCTCTCTCTCTCTGTGACTATCATAAATTTAAAAAAAAATTAAAAAAAAAAAGACACAAAACCCCGAAAGTGAGTGAAGAAGAAATACAAACAGACCTCTCATAGGCAAAGAGATCAAAGCTAGAACTTAGAACTTCAGGCAAAGAAGAGTCCAGGCCCAGATGGCTTCGCTCGTGAACTCTACTAAACGTCTGAAGAATTAAAGCCAATCCTTCCCAAACTTTTCCAAAATATGAAGGAAAAGGGAATCTTGCACACGTTCTATGTGGCCGGAATCGCCCTGATACCAAAACCAGACAAAAACAAAACTACAGGTCAATGCCCTTTATGAACATAGATGCAAAAACCCTCCCCAAAATGCCGGCAAATCGAATCCAGCCACACATAGAAAGAATTACACGCCACGACCTGGTGGGGTGTATCCCAGGAATGCACAGCTGGTTTTACACCTGGACGTCAGGGAACAGAACACACCGTATTAATTGCATAAGGAACAAAAATCATGTGAGTGTTTCAACAGAGGCAGGAAACGCATTTGACAAAATCGTGTACATTTTCATTATAAAAGCACTCAAGACACTAGGGACCGAGGTGCTTCTTCACCCTGCGAGGGACATTTACCAAAAACCCGCAGTGAACATCGTGCTTAATAGTAAAAGACTGAAAAGCTCCCCCTCTCAGATCAGGGGCAACATACAGACGTTTGTTTTGAACACTTCCATTCAATGTCACACTAGCAGTAGTTTTTTTTTTTTTTAAGATTTTATTTATTTATTCTTCCTGCAGGGAGCCCGATGCGGAACTCAATCCCAGCACCCCAGGATCACGCCCTGAGCCGAAGGCCAACACTCAACCACTGAGCCACCCAGGCGTCCCTGCACCAGCAGTTCTAGCCAAAATAATGAAGCAAGAAAAAGAAATAAAAGGCATCGGATGGGAAAGGGACAAGGAAAAGCATCTCTATTTGCAGAGGACATGATCTTGTTAATAGTAAATCCCGAGGAATCCACTGAAAACCTATGAGAGCTATAAAGAAGCTCAGCAAGCTTTCAGGATAGAAGATCGACAGGCAAATGTAGTGCATGTTTATACACTAGCAATAAACAACCCAAAAATGAATTGAATAAGATAATTCTATTTACAATAACATGAAAAATAGTAAAAATCTTATGAACTCAAAAGCAGCATAACGTATACACTGAAAATTACAAAATATTGCTGAAAGAAATTAAAGATCTAAATAAGCGGAAAGGCATCCCATGCTCCCAGCCAACATCCCAGATGGCTTTTGGAGAAAGTGAGAAGCTGATTCAAAAACTGATGTGGACCCAAGGGATCCAGAAGCCAAAGCAATCTTGGAAAAGTACAGAGTTGAAGGACCCACAACACGTCCTGACTGTGAAACTTTCTATGAAGTGACACTCACCAGGGTCGTGTGGTGCCGGCACAAGAACACAGATCAACAGATCAGAACGGAGGCTCCATAGATAAGCCCTTTCATTAATAATGGTCAGTTGACTTTTCACAAGGGGGTCAAGACAATTCAATGGGGAGGAATCGTCTTTTTAACACATGGTGCTCCAACAACTGGAAATTTGTGTGCAAAAGAATGGCCCTTGCCTCCTGCTGTATAAAAAAATTAGTTTACGTAGCCGGAAGTGCAAAAGTAAGAACAAAAGCTGTTACTTTTAAAATAACAACACAGACCTAAGTCTTCACGGCCTTGAGTCAGGAGGTGGGTTCTGAGACACCAACGCCAAAAGCGCAAATGATAGAAGTGATTGATAAGGTGGACTTAATCAAAATTAAAAACTTTCGTGCTTCAAAGGACACGATCAAGAAAGTGACGAGATGAGCCGCAGAATATATTGGTAAATCACATATAGGAGAGGGTCTGGTGTCCACATGTAAAGAATTCTTGTAAGTCAATAAGAAAGAAAAATAACCCCCTTGAGAAATGGGGTCTACTCCAATGAGAGGAGTAGATGCTTCTAAAGAGAAGACGTACAAATGACTCAGGGAGCACATGAAGAGAGGCTCCACATCACTCGCCATCAGGGAAATGTGAATCAAAGCCACAAAGAGATGCACTTCACACCTGCTGGGATGGCTAGAAGCAAAGACAATGACAAGCCAGAGAGAACTTGGCAAGTGGGGCCCTTACATACGTTGCTGGCAGGGACGTAAAATGCAGGGCAGCTGTCATAGAAAATAGTTCGTGAGATTCCTAACCCTGGGAAATGAACAAGGGGTAGTGGAAGGGGAGGAGGGCGGGGGGATGGGGTAACTGGGTGACGGGCACTGAGGGGGGCACTTGATGGGATGAGCACTGGGTGTCATACTATACGTTGGCAAATCGAACTCCAATAAAAAAATATACCAAAAAACATGTAGTCTTAAACAGGTTGAGGTCTTAAAAAAAAAAAAAAACCCAAAACAAACAAAAAAAAGAAAATAGTTTGTCCATTTCTCAAAATGTTAAACACAGACTTGGTATACACCCCAGCAGGTACATATTCCACCCCCAGGTACATATCCGAGACAGAAGAAAACATACGCCCACACAAAAACATATTTAAAAACTTATAAATAACTGTTCATGGCGATGTCATTCATAACAGCCAAAAGGTAGAAGCAACTCATGTTCACCGACCTACAAACGCAGATACAAAATGCGTTGTAGCCACATAAGGGAATATTATTTAGTGATAAAAGGGAATAAAAATGGATGCAGGCTACAATATGGATGAGCCTCGGGGACATCACACTAAGAAAAAGCAAGACGCAAAGACTGCATATCACGTTATCCCATTTATACGAAACGTCCAGCAAAGGCAAATTGTACGAATGGAAAGTCGCTGACGGTTGGGGTCGGGGGGATAGGGAGTGACTGCTAATGGGGGCCTTTAGTGGGTGATGCAAATGTTCTAAAATTAAATCCCACAAGTGGGCTAAAAACCGCTAAAGCACACATGTTACGCAGGGGAGCTTCATGGTACGTGAATTATACCCCAATGAAGCTGTTGAAAAGAAAAAACTCAGTATACAAAAAAGGATTGTCCCCATCCAGAGGAGGCTGGGGGGACAGGGTGGCATGTAGTAGGGGGGGTCAGCTGCTGCCCCAGAGCCCCAGGCCACACCCTTGGCCTGCCTTGGATCTCAGCTCAGGCTCCCCGCACCCCGCTGATGCCAACCCCCCTGAACCAAGCATCACACACACCTGTCTCTGCCGCACGGCACCTGGGGGGCTGCCACCCCCACCCCCTGCCCCCCATCCTCTGTGAGCTTCGCAGGTGCCCCTGCTGGGGCTGTCAGGACCCCCCCGTCCTACCGTCAATGTAAGCCGGCATCTGCCCGAAGATAGTGAGGTACGACTGGTAGATGACCCCCCGGAAGATCCAGTCCACTCGGCTCTCGTTGTGGATGAGGATGGCCTGCTTGGCCACCCCGAAGGACACCACCCACACAGCCAGCAGGAAGAGGAAAAAGAAGACGTCCTTCATCTGCACAGACAGGGGGGCACCAGCTGCAGCCGCCCGCACCCACATGCCCCCCCTGCCCCCCCCAACACCCCTGGGCTGTGCACTCCAGCATGCAGGGAGCTGCCACCGACACCCAGGGCAGGGACGCTGGGCCCACAGTCCCGGGCCTGCCCCATATCCTAACGGGGTATGCATAAGAGGGGCTGGATGTGACTGTGGCCCACGGGGCGGGGGAGCGACAGGAGCCGCAGCAGGGACGAGGGAGGAGCTGTGGGGGTCAGGGGAGGCCGCCCGGAAGAGGTGACCTACAGGCAAAGACCTGAGACTGGCGAGCGGGGGGTGGGGGCCCCAGGGAAGCAGGACACGGGAACCCAGAGGTGTGCTTGAGGCCTGGAGCACCTCACCTGCAACCGGCATGAGGACCCCTCGTCCCCTTACCATCCGCTTCACGATGATTATCTTGGGCCCCAGCGTCTTACTGACGGTAAAGATGTGCATCAGCCGGAGGCAGAACATGATGAAGTCCAGAGACAGGATGACGCGCCCGGGGTACACCAGCCCCGGTATGAGCCTGGCCCGGGGCGGGATCAAGGGGCTCTCAGCTCGCCGCGCCCGGAGCCTGTCCCAGCTGCCCGCCCGCCCCCCGCCCCCGAGTGCGCCTGTGGCTCCGGAGGCCTCTGGACCCCAAGCACTAAGCGTGGGGTGTGGGATCAGGGGCCAGCGCTTCTGAGGTCTTCAGAAAAGCCCGGAAGCCCAGCCTTGGGCAGGGTAGGCAGGCCACGCCGGCCCCTCGGGAAGCCACGGCAGGGACGCCCGTGGCGTGATGGGCAGTGGGGTGGCCCACGGCCGCAGAGGGGGACGGGGGGCCGCAGGGCCAGCCGGGGAGCTCCGCACCTGCCCCTGTGCCCCCCAACAGTCCGAGGCCTGACGGTCAGGCTCGGGGGGCCGTGCCACGGGGGCCGCGCACCTGCAGCTCAGGCCGGCTGCGAAGAGCACGATGGCGCCGATATCCAGCTTGTTCCAGAAGTCGCTGAAGTACAGGAGCGCCACCTTCATCAGGCCGAAGTCGTCGGGGTCATAGAGGAGCTGCGAGGAGACAGGGCTGGGGGCCGTCCGCGCTGTCGCCGCCCCAGCCGTCCACAAGCTCCCTCCCCAGAGCGAGTAGGGGGGGTCGGGAGGCGAGGCGCGCGGGTCCATCCCCGGGCCTGGAGCTACAGGGGGGGGCTCCCCAGCGCCCGAGCCCGCCCCTGCCCCGCCACAGCCCTGCCCAACCTGCAGGCACATGCTGTCGGGGCGTCCCCCCTCTCTGACCCACCAGCCAGCTCTCCGGGCCCCCGGCTCGCCTGCTTCTGTGGCAGCCCCGGCCCCGTGGACGAGCTGGCTGCAGGTCCCAGGGGCCGGTTACGCGGGTCGGGGACGCGGGGAAGGGGCGAGGGGGCCGGTGGGCGCACCTGCCGCAGCTCCTCGCACACCAGCGAGAAGAGCCAGAAGTAGATGAGGTACTCGCACCAGGAGGGCGTGGGCTGGAAGTCCACCATGAGCACGTAGGCGAAGAGGCACAGGAAGGCGAAGTAGGACAGGATGTTGAGGTGGAAGATGACCACGGGCGCGTTGAAGAAGGCGCGGACCCGCAGCAGCCCCCTCGTGGCCTGCAGCCTCCTCTCCCTGCAGGCAGACGCCGGACGGCGGGATGGAGCGGCGGGGACTGAGAGCCCGAGGGACCTCTGCCTCCCCCGGGGACTGGGGCCCTGTGCTCGTGTCACATGGCGGAGACACAAGCCCCAGACACAGCCTGCGTCCGTGCAGCCCGCTGACCCTGCCCACGCGGCCACGCACACAGCGCCACCAGACGGCGCCACCAGACGGCTCCACCGAAGGGGGGACCCTGAGAGCCCTGGGCTCTGGTTTCACTAGGACTGAAACGAATGCTTGGCTAAATGGGTGCTCAGGGCAGGACAGGTGTCTGGGCAGGGTGAGTGCTCGCGGCAGGGCAGGTGTCAGGGCAGCGAGTGTGCTCAGGGCAGGGAGGGTGCTCAGGGCAAGGCAGGTGTCAGCGCAGGGTGGGTGCTTGGGGCAGGGTGGGTGCTCAGGGTAGGGCAGGTGTCACGGCAGCGAGGGTGCTCAGGGCAGAGAGGGTGCTCAGGGCAGGGAGGGTGCTCAGGGCAGGGTGGTTGCTCGGGGCAGGGAGGGTGCTCACTGTAAGGTGGGTGATGATGCAGGCCAGGTGCTTCCCCCACAGTGGGTGCTTGGACACAGCAGGTGCTCAGCACACAGTGGGTGCCCGGCACGGGGGCACCCTCCCTCTCCTCCTGCCCACCTTCTATACCCTGCTGGCAGCCAGTGACACCCATGAGGACAGTGACCCCCCGAGGCACACTGGGGACGGCAGCCCAGGCCCCGCCCCTGAGCAGCGCCCAGCAGCGCTGGCACCTGAAGGTGACGAGGCCGGTATAGAGCAGCGGGAAGGCCACCATACACAGGATCACCCGCCACAGCCCGTTGTCCACGCACAGCTGGCCCCACCACACCTTCGTTAGAAAGGCCTGTGGGCAACGGGGAGCTTCAGCCCGGAGGTGCCCCGGGCCGCGCCCCTGGGGTGAGCCTGCATCCCCCGAGCAAGGGGCCCACCCGGGCACAGCGCAGACTAGGCCCCACCATCTGCGGGCTGAGGGACAGGCTCTGGGGCGGGGGGCAGGAGGACCGTGGGCTCCCGGGCAGGACCACCAGCAGGGTCCCCAGGTCCCCGAGGGCCCGCAGCACGGGGACCCACGTGCCCCCAGGTGGGCGGAGGCCGCGTCTGCACTGCAGCCCCCCACCGCGCTTCTGGCAAGTGAGCCCGCAGAGGGTCACCTGGATGCCTCCGTGCGACATGAACTTCATGTCTTCGGCCTCCAGGGCCAGCTGCAGGCAGGTGGTCCGCCCCCAGGCCTCTGACACCCGGGTGAGCAGCTTCTGAGCTCTCTCCTCATCCTTCCGGTAGCACTCGGTGAACACCCCTGGCGGAAGGAAGGTCCCCGTCACAGCAGCAGGGTCCCAGTCAGACCCGGGCAGCGTCATGGCGCGGCTCGTCCCCTGGGCAGGAGGCTGGGGACCAGGGCCCTGGGGGCACAGGGGAGCCGCGCCCGCTTACCGATGGCTCTGTGCTCACACTCGTCGGCGAGCGCCAGCATCTCCTCCAAGCTGTCCGTGTCCTCCTCCTCCTTGGCCAGCTCCTTCAGGATCTTGCTGCAGGCCACGGCCGCCACGATGCAGTCCTGGCTCTGGGCACAGGGGAGCCACGGTGAGGACAGGGACAGTCCAGCCAGGAGCCCCGACACACGCCGGGGCGATGAGAACAGGGGCCTCACAACAGCAGGGGCTGCCAGGTCCATATAAACCGTTTGGGTTACCCCAAATCAGGAGGGGAGCCTGAGCTGGCCAGTGGGCTGCTGCCCCCCCACCCCCCCGGAGCACAGACCGGACACAGGCCACCTGCACGGCCCTGCCAGCACGAGGCCCAGCACTGCCTGGGCATCTGGTCAACCCCAGGCACGGGGCTAAGGGGCAGAAACAGGACCAGGTCCACACAAACCCCCCTCAGGCTCGGGTTCCCCGCCGCTGGGGCCCTGCAAGTCCCAGGTTCCAGGGATGCTGGGGAAAACTACTCCTTTACTTCCCTTTAGGAAGAGAATCTGCCGGAAGTAGAGGAGCCTCACGTGTGGGGGCCTTGGGCCTGGCACGCCCTCCGTTGTGACCATGAGCCTGCCCATAGCCCAGTGGCGAGGGCGCTGAGGGCTCAGGGTCCCGGACAGCCTAGTAGGGGGCTCGGGGCAGGGCACATCTGGGGCCTGGTCCCCGTGTCAGCCACAGACAGTCTCTGTCGAGACACCAACGGTCAGTGGACAGACAGGCAGGCCCTCTAGGGATGGCACCTCCTACAGAGTCTCTACTGACCAGGTTGGCCACAGCTCAGGTGCCAACCCCCCGGAACCCACCCGCACGGGCCGAGGACGGGGGCTCCACCAGCTGTGCGGGCGTGCCGAGCCTCAGCCCTGGACAGAGCTGCAGGACGCTGTGCACCTGCTGAAAATTTTCTTGCCTGAGCCAAGCTCTCTGGGCCCCTGGGGCCCCTCCTGGGGTCACAGAGGCCCACGGTGCCCCTGCAAGGCCACGGGCTCTTCTCTTCCACCTGCTGTTGGCACTGGGCTTCCTGGCCACACTCCCTCCCTGGCTGGAGCCCGTCGCTGGCCCACACGCAGCCATGTGTGCTGAGAGACGGATCCAGTTACCTGCGCCCAGATGATTTCTGCTAGCTCCCGACGGTTCTGGACGATGGCCCAAATGAGAAGATCACGGACCGGGTCCATGGTGAAGGCCACATGGCCTGGCGAACGCTTGTAGAGGGACCGGAGACTCACTCCCTGCATCTGGTGAGCAGTGGACATTCAGAACCTCTCCTAGGTCCTCACTATAGCCTCAGTATCCCCGGGGGGGCCTGGTGGGGGTGCATGCCCAGAGCCCAGCTCCACACCTTCCCAGAACCACTGTCCCCGGGTGGGGGGGGGGGGCGGTGGCGAGCCCTGCGGCCTGCATTTTCAACAACACCCTGGACCAATTTCATGCACGCTGGAGTTTTAAAACCATCACTCTGGAGACACAAAGAGACGTTCAGAAAGTGGGGTGCCCCGCTAACACCTTCACCAACGATTGCAGCCTCTCGTCTACACCCCAGGCACCCTGAGTTTCCTTAGTCTCGTCTGATGGCATCAAAGCCTTTTTCTATGAGGCCAACTTCTAGCACAGAGTCCACTATAGATTCATGGCTGTGAGCTCCTCAAGGGAATCCTCACGGTGTCTCCTGCAGAGGAGGCCACCGAGAAAGCCCGAACACACAAGGATGACACGTGAGCAAGAGGACACCTCGCCCCCAGACACCCTCGATTTACACAGTGACCTGGGAGGCCAGCTTCCTGGCTGATCAATAAGTGAACACGTATTCAGACAGGCTGGAAACAATCTCCAGAAGTGAGAACGCATGTCCCACACCACACACAAAATTCCACTTTCTACGACCTTAGAAATTTCCTGAAGGCTTGTCTTTATATTAAAAAGATTCATTGAGGGGACGCCTGGGTGGCTCAGTGGTTGAGCACCTGCCTTCAGTCCAAGGCGTGGTCCTGGAGACCCCGGGATCGAGTCCCATGTCGGGCTCCCTGCATGGAGCCTGCTTCTCCCTCTGCCTGTGTCTCTGCCTCTCCCTCTGGGTCTCTCATGAATAAATAAATAATCTTTTAAAATATTAAAATTAAATTAAAAAATAAAAAGATTAGTTGATAAACTCAGTAAACTACAGACGTGGTTAATGGTGAGCTTCCACTTTGGATCTGTTTAAAGGTTTATCTTAAACGCACTAGGACCGAGAAGAGCAGAATTGTGAATATATAAAACCAAGCCACAACCACGTCTTTCTCAGGGGTCATCGTAGCTCACCTGGGACAATGGATGAATTTGAAAACCTCAAGGAAGTGGACAATTTTCTACCAGAAAAAGAAAACAAACAAACCCAAATTTCATCATGGAACACAAAGAAAACCTAAATCCAGAGATTGTCAGAAAAGAAACTGAGAGTGTTCTCAGAGCTACCACCCAAAAAAGGCACTGAGCCCTGATGGACACACAGGAGAGCCCACCGGGCTCGTAAGGACAGTGAGTTTCAGACGCGTGAACTTTTCCCAGGCAAAGAACTGAGGCAGGTTTCCAGTGGTTTTCACAAGAATAACATAAAGCTGCTGCCGGAACCTGACAAAGACAGCCCCCAAGACACAACCACGACTAAAAGTGCTGAAAATAGAATTCTGCAACCTGGTTGTCAAAGAGCCATTAGTAAATATTAAATTATGTTAAATTATATGAATTTGCAGATCGATCATATTAAAAACAAACAAAAACAAAAACCAAAAGTGCTGAAAATATGGGCCACGAAACCCAGCACTGCACTACCCACGTGTCGCCCGGCCATCAGTTGAGATCAAAACAGGAATAGAAGTGTTTCGCCATCAGGAAGTCCGTTGAAACGACTCAGCAAATTCATAGGTTAAATAAGAAGGAGAACACCTCAAATTCTCAAAACTCAGCACCTGGGCTTCGTTTGTAAGAGCTTCAAGAACTGGGAGGTGGATAGTCGCTGACATAAATGCAGGGCTGGCCTCGCACCTCGGGATTCCCATCGAGTACGGACAGAGGCTCGAAAAATGACGTCACCCCGGCTGCAGTGCACGTGCTGGGCACCCGCACAGGGATGTGGTGGGGCCCCGCTGACCTGACCGCGTGGACTCGGGGGTACGAGGCATGAGGGAGGGCATTTTCCTCATACGTGAGCTCTTGCACCGTTTGAAATTTTTAGAAAGGGAGAACTACGGGCTGGATCGCGTCCTCTAAATTTGTATGTCGGAGCCCCACCTCCTACGCTGACTGTATTTGGAGACGGGGCATCTAAGGAGGTGATTAAGGTCCTGGTCTGAACGGACCAGGCTCCCCGTACAAGGGACGGACACTGTGGCTCTCGGCATCTCTCTGCGTGCACACCCAACAGGCCATGCGTGGACACGGCAAGGAGGCGGCCGTGCTCAAGCCAGGAGAGAGGCCCTGCTGGAAACCAGCCCCGCGGACGCCCCCCCACCCCCCGGGACCGTGGCCGCCAGACTGCCGGAGCCCCACCGTCTGTGGTTCGAAGCCGCCCGGCCTACAGTATTTCGTGAGGGCGGCCCCAGCAGACACGATAGGGAGCATATTTCTTTTTTCCAATAAATATAAAAGATAATTTCTTTAAAAAAAAAAAGAGGTGGGGGGAGCACGAAGGACCACGCAGGCCCAGGGGGGCTGGGACCACAACCACCAGCACGCACGTTGAGCTTGATGTTGGGCATGGGGAGCAGGAGCCGCGGGCGCTCGCCGGTCCGGGGCCGCGGGTACAGCGGCTGCGTGAAGTCCCCCAGGAGCTCCCGGAGCACCTGGGCCACGTGGTGCATCTGCACGCGGGGGGCGGGCCTGCAGGCCGACCGCTCGGGCTCCTCGGCCAGCACCTTCTGAAGCTTGCTGTGGAACAGGCAGGAGGGGTCCAGGTGCTGGTACAGGTGGAGCAGGGTGTCCCAGGTGACGAACTCCTTCAGCCGCACCCCGTTCTCCAGGAAGAGCTTCACGAACTCGGGCTTGTTGGAGATGAGGGCTGCCATCATCACGGGGTGCAGCTCTGAGGGCTGAGAGACAGCACCGTGGGGGCGCACGCCTCACGCGGCCCGACGCCTCCGCCTTGGGAAGGGCGGAGGCTGCCCCAGGGGGCTCCCCACCAGGATCGAGGACTCGCTCCCCTTGCTCCCGCAAGCCCTACCTTCCACTGCCGCTCGTCGGAGAAGATCTCGCTCCGCGCGATGTCCACGCGGTTCCAGGCCACCGCTAACTTCAGCTGGTGGTCCCAGTTCTCGTGGCCAAAGTAGTCATGGCTCCGAGAGGCTGCAGGGAACAGCACTCGTGTCGGGGGGCTGCGGTCCGGGCCCCAGAGGCGCTGCCCTGCCATCGGCTGCAGTCAGGCGGGAGGCGCCCGTCACCAACCCTGGGCTCTCGGTGACCCTGACCCAGGAGCGTGCCTAGCCCCCGCCCCCCGCCCCCCCACGGACACACGGTCCCTCGCGGTGCGTGTGCCAGGGGACCTCCGGGGTTGGGGCATCGCTCTGGCCCGCCCGCCCCCCCGCTGGTCAAGCCCCGCGGCCCCTAAGCTTCAGGGAGACACAGTCTCTGACCGGCAGGTGCTTCTGCACAAACACTCGAGACTCACACCCGCCCACGCCGTCAACTCCCTTTTCTGCCTTGGGTGCAAAGCCGCGGGCTGGCCCGGGCTCTCACGACGGGCGTCCTGCCAACAGGTTCTGCGCTCTCGCTGCCTTTACAGCTGGAAGCTCGGGCTGTTATTGGGGGGAGGGAAGAAGGAACGGGGACCCCTTCCTGACAGCACGCGCAAAGGCCGCCGACGGCGCACTGTGGGCACCTGAGCATAAAGGTCTGAGCCCGCGGCCGGCAGCGGGGCAGGGCGGTGCGAGCTTGCCGCACGGCAGCCGGGCTCTCTTACGGAGCTGACCCGCCGTGTGCCATGGAGCACCAGGAACTCCAGTCCTACATGTGGCCCCAAGAGAAACGAGAAGCCCCAGGAGAATAAGAGCAGCCTGAGTCACGACCACCCCACGCTGGGGGCGGCCTGCGCGTGCAGTGCCAGGCAGGCGGGAAGCCCAGCGGCGGTGGCGGGATCGCGGGGCGGGGGACACTGCCGGTGGGAAGGAGCAGGGCTCTGAGACGTGCAGCAACGGGCCAGGGCCTCCCAGCTGTTGCACGGAGCCCGGGAAGTGAGGTGCAGAAGCGCTCAGAGCCTGGCCCATGACGGCCAGGTAAAGCCGTCTATAAGGACAGAAGGTGCATAGACCCTTGCCCGGGGCGGGGGGGGGGGGCAGCCAGAGGCACAGGGAGCCTTGGGGGGCGGGGGGCTGGTCGCTCTCTGGAGTGGATGCACCTGCTAAGGGGCCCGTCGCAGGGACCCAGGATGGGGACGTTACCCCTACGTCAGCCGTCCCTCACTACAGGTGGTTTTTAAAAGGGGCAAAACCTCGCTGCAAAACCACGTCCACGTGTTTGTGTTTTCCCATAAAGTCACACGATGAAGAGACAGCCCTTCCCCCCGAGCACCACTGCCTTTCTCCCCAGCAACTGGTTAGAACCCGCTGCTCTGCGCGGGCTCCAGAGATGGGCTGGGGCCTGTCCCCGGGCTGGCGTGTCCACGCGGGGCTGCTCAGCACGGGGCCGGAGCCGGGCCCCAGCAAGGCGGCCTCCCTCCTGGGGCGCGGGGCTCCACAGTGCACAGCCCTAAGGTCGCTGCCTGGGCTCTGGCTGCCGTCTACACCTGCGTCACCACCACCACCAGCAAGAAGTGAGGACTTTCAACACCCAACACCATCGGGCTCCATCACCATCCCCGCTGGGCACCCCCCTGCCCGCTCGGTGCCCCCCCCGCCCCGCCCGCTCGGCGCCCGCCCCAGGAGAAGCCAGGATCCGTGGCGTTGCTTCGCCCCCTCCTGACACCCTGAGAGCACACGGAGACAGACGTGGGGGTCCGTCCTGGCCGTGGGCAGGGGTCCATCCCTCCATCCCTCTCCAGCACGGGGCACAGACGGCCACGCTCAGCCCCCGCCCCCGTCACCGCCTTCCAGGGGATCGCACCAGACACGGGCAGCCCACTGTCCCTCTTCACCGAAGGCAAGGAAGGGACAGACGCCCTCCCGCCCCGTCTCTGAACAGGAGCGTCAGGCGCCGTGAAGGAGACCGCCGAACCCTGTGGTCACGCGGATGTGCACGCCGGCCCCCCCCCCACCCCCGGGTCCTTGCTGGTGGGCAAGTCGGGGACGAGGGCGGCTCCGATGCTATCGAACCGGCTCTTCCCGGTCCCCTGTGGCCCCCGACAGCCGTCCCCGCGTGCAGCCCCTGGGCCTGGTTTTAACCGTCTCGCTGGTTCTCGGAGGTTTTGTCAGGAGGAGGCGGGGAGCAAAGCCCAGGTCTGAGCGTCTCCTGCGAGCGCTTCCTGCCAGGCCGCCCCGTGTGCCTCGAGGGTGAGGAGCGCCCGGCGGGGAGAACCCAGGCTTCCTGGCATCAGGGACACCCACATCCCTGTGGGCGCCAGCGGGAGAGACGGGGCACCTGCCGTCCCCAGGGGCGCGGGGCAGAGGGCAGACCAAGCGGTTGGCCCAGGCCCAGCCACTGCAGAGCTTTAGTGTCCGGGAGGGTCCCTGCGGCGTGGGGGCCAGCGGGGCGCAGGCCCGGCAGGACGCACGGAGGTCAGGGCTGCCCTTCCGAGCCCGGAACCGGCACACGCGGCCGTGATGACTGCAGGGCCACCTCACGCGGCTGCACTTGGGTTCCAGCAAGAAGGGAAGGTGCAGAGGAGCCCAAACCGCCAGCACCGCCGCGGTGCCCCAGCCCAGCACGGTCCACTGCCTGACCGAGGCCTCCGTGTCCGGCCCCTGCAAGCCCAGGGTCCTGGGGACCCTCACTGCGCGGCTCCCTCTCGCCCCGGGCGGCCCGGCCCTCACCTTTCAGCAAGGCCTGCAGGATGGCCACGTCCACGTCCTGCTGCCCATCCTTGCCTTCGCGGAACACGGTCAGCAGCTGCCGCCTCCGCACGATGTCTTGGATCTGCGACAAACACCGCCCGCTGAGGTCTGGGGGACAAGCAGGGCCCCGCCTCCTCGAAGGGCACCTGCAGAACCACAGACCCCGGACACGCAGCCAGAGCCCAGGCGCAAGTCCTGCCTGCCTGCCGGCCGCGGCCACCACCTCGCCTCCCCACGGCCCGGGCCGTGAAGAGGGAGACGCCGCAAGGGCGGGTATGCAACGTTCAGTGGCTCGGAGACCACAGGAAGCGCCCCGGGGATCACTGTGTCCCCATAGAGCCCCCAAGAACTGCGCCCGCCTG
Source organism: Vulpes vulpes (assembly GCF_048418805.1). Taxonomy (NCBI): domain Eukaryota; kingdom Metazoa; phylum Chordata; class Mammalia; order Carnivora; family Canidae; genus Vulpes; species Vulpes vulpes. Next base: position 1,907,706 of record NC_132794.1, read on the forward strand.
CCCCCTTTCCAGTGAGCGCTGCTGCCCCCGCAGAGCCCGAACCCGTAGCAGGTGCCGACGTCCGCAACCGCCCTCCACTGGGTCAGCCAGGGACCCCCACGCCCATGACCCCCCCACCCCATGCCCCCCACCCCATTCCCCCTGTGCCCCTCACCCCCAGGCCCCCCACCCTATGCACCCCCGTGACCCTCCACCCCATGACCCCCCATGCCCCCATCCCGTGACCTCCACCCCATGACCCCCCTGTGATCCCCCACTCTGTGCCCCCTGTGGCCCCCCACCCCATGAACCCCCATGCCCCTCACCCCCAGGGCCCCCCAACCCATGACCACCATGGTTCCCCACCCTGTGACACTCTCCACCCCATGCCCCCTACCCCAGGCCCCTCCACCTCATGCCCCCTACCCCGGGCCCCACCCCATGCCCCTCACCCCCTAGGGTCCCCCACCCCGTGCCCCCCATGGCCCCCCACCCTGTGATACCCCCCGCCCCATGCCCCCTACCCCGGGCCCCCCCACCTCATGACCCCCACAGACCGTGACCCTCCCCGGGTCCCCCCAGGCCCCACCACCCCATGACCCCACAGACTGTGCCCCCCACCCCATGGCCCCCACCCCCGGGCCCGTGTGCTCACTCACCTTTTTGGTCCACTCGACGACACTGCTCTCGGGGAGGGTCTCAAACATCTCGTGGAAGAACACGCTGAGCGCCTGCTGGATCCTGGCGATGGTGATCTCGCCCGTGGGCAGGCCGGCCACCTGGGCGATGACGTCCGCCACGCGGCCCGAGCCCTCCACGACCACACAGGGGGTGCCGTTGGTGATGGCGTTGTAGATGGTCTGCAAGAAAGGGCGCCCGTGAGCCCCGCGCCCACCCGCCCCGACGCCCCCCCGCACCGGGCACTTCGCGGCGGCGCTGGCTCAGGGCCTCGGGGCCCCGAGAAACATACAGAAAACATGGAGCTTGGTGGGGCAAGGGGGGCTCACCCTGACGGCGGGGGGCGCGAGCCCGACTGGCCAGCTCCCTCCAGCCTATGGCACAGGTGGACCGTGACCCCCGCACCCCTGAAGCCCTGCACCCCTGCGGCCCAGGAGCATCTGCAGGAGCCAGTGCTGCCCATCCCAGCGGGACAGGACCACCAGGGCACAGCCCCAGACACCTGGCGATGTCACCTTCAGGGAGGGACTCGGGACCCCCCAGGTTGAGGAGGCAGGTGTTGGTGCCATCTGCAGGGCCCCGTGCAGAGTGCTCCATGTGTGTGGGGGCAGGTGCCCTCCCATCCGTCCCCCAGTGGCCCTCCCATCCATCCCCAGGTTCCCTCCCATCCATCCCCCCCGGGTCCCCTCCCATCTGTCCCTCAACGGCTCTCTCATCCATCCCCCCGGGTCCCCTCCAGTCCCTCAGAGCCCTCCCATCTGTCCCACCGGGTCCCCTCCCATCCATCCCCCCGGTCCCCTCCTGTCCATCCCCCGGGACGCCCTCCCATCGGTCGCCTGGGTCCCCTCCCATCCGTCCCCTCAGGGGCCCTCCCATCCATCCCCCTGGGTCCCTTCCTGTCCATCCTCCAGGTGCCCTCCCGTCTGTCCCCCTAAGCGCCCTTCTGTCCGTCACCCTGGGTGCCCTCCTGTTCGTCCCCCCAGGTCCCCTCCTGTCCTTCCCCCCGGGCACCCTCCTGTCTGTCCCCTGGATCCCCTCACGTCTGTCCATGGGTCCCCTCCCATCCGTACCCCCAGGTCCCCTCCCATCCGCCCCCGCGGGCGCCCTCCCACCCATCCCCTAGGAATCCTCCTGCAAACACTGAACATATACGGACGTTTCCCGGGGGCCCCCTCCTGCCCCACCCGTGCAGGCTGTGACGTTATCCTGCCCCCCAGGCCGCGGTGGCTCAGCTCCACCAGGAAGGCAAACCCCACACCGTAGTGGGTCCTCCGGGGACTGTGTTAAAACCACCCAGGAGCCTGCTTTACACTCGGCTGCTGGTCCCGGGGGACTGGGGTGGGGTCTGAAGTCCGCCACCCCGAGAAGCCTTCCCGGGAGGTTGTGGCCGCCCTGCGGTCCTGGAAGGGGAGCCATCCGGCCCCATCGTAGCTGCAGTCCCCCCACCCAGGGCCCCTCTTCCCGGCCACCCAGGGTGAAGCCTGCACACCCCCCCACAGCAGGGCACCCCCTGGAGGGCCGCCTTCTTACCATCCCTGGAAGGGCCCTGCCACACACCCACCTCCTGCTCCTGCCTCCAACCCCACCAGTGACCCCACTGGGATGCCCGTCAGGGGGCTTCGGGCCAGCAGCCCCACCTGAGCAGAGCTCGGCCCCAGGGGCCCCCGCCAGGCCAGTACTCACGTGCAGGGTGCCGGGTCCCCCTTCCAGCACTACACAGACCACGGGAATCTTGATGGCCACACCTGGGACGAGGCACAGAACCCCGATTTAGGGGCCACGGGGGCTCGACGCTCCACCTGGGCGCTCTGGCCCACCTCCTGCCAGCCCCAGCCTCGCCGCAGCAGGAGCACCCGGCGGGAGACAGGCGCCAGGTACCAAGCAGCTTCCCAAGGCTGCTCGCTCTGCAGGCCCTGGGATGGCTCCCCCGCCGCGTCCTCGTTCTCCCGTCTGGGGCGGGAGGGGGCAGCGCTGTCCCCCTGGCCGGCCACCACGACCGGCCGGCTTCCCTCAGACCCGGGCATGCCTCGGGGGACAGCCCAAGCCCGTGGGCGTAAGGTGCCATCAAGGCAGGTCCTCTAGGGGACCCTAACCCACAGGGAGTGCCCCCCAACGGCACAAGCCAGAACCTCCTGCCACTGCGGGTCCCTTCTCCGCCCCCCAAATCGTGTGCGAATCTCTGTGTCCGTCCTTCCCGAGCCCTAGAGTCCACCCCATCTCGCCCACAAGGGGAAAGATGTCAGGGCCGCGTTCTGCGCCTTATTTCTGAACTGAGCCCGTGCGTGGTGTAGAGGGACTGCGGGGGTTCTGTGACCTGAGAGAGAGCAGAAAAGCGGGGCGCTGGCCTCCACCTCCCCCCACCGGTTAAACCAGGTGAGAGATGTTCCTGCTGAACAAGTGCAAAGAGATGCTGGGAAGGAATCCAGGTGTGTCTGAGGGCACCCCCGGCCCCACACCTGTTCACATCCTGGTCATGGCCGGCTCTGCCCCAGACCCCCTGGCCAGCCCGCCCCCGCTCTGCCCCGAAAGCCCTCAAAGACGTGCTCCACTCGCCTCCTTTTTCCTTCGTCTGCTCCGATATGAACTTCTCCAGCTTTGTCCTCAGGGGGATCTCCACCCCGTAGCGGCCGTGGGTCCCGTCGTCCACAAGGATGAAGTGGGAGTGGTTGCTGTCCAGGCAGGTCAGGTGCCCTTGGCCCTCCTCGTCCATGATGTACTCAGCAGGAAAGCTGCCCTGGGGACACAGACAGACGGGACGTCCTGCGCCTTGAATGCTAGGCAAGGGGGCGTCCAGGTCCTGATCCCCAGGACCTACAAACGTTATGTAATTTGGAAAAAGAGCCACAGCAGATATGGAGATAGTGGCTAACCTGCAAGAGCAGGGCATGATGGTCCCTGGGGCAGTGGCCTGGGGCGGGGGGTAGGGGAGGCCACAGGACAGAGCCTCGTGTCAACCTAACGGATTTCCCTACCGGGCTTGGAGGTCGCCTGGAACCCGGGCCCCCTTATTCCTGCCACAGTCCCCCTCTTGGAATGAGGACGTGCAGCTATTCCGTGATGCCCGTCCCACCATCGCGTGCTGGACGACAGGCACTGGCTTTCCAGTGTGGCGAGTCCACACACGCAGGCGACATCACACCCCGGGGTCCAGACGGCGGCCCGTCCGGGGCAGCACCTGGCGGGATCCTACTCACCACCTCCTCTGACCCCACGGCCCGCCCCAGGAGCAGGCGCTGAGCTCACCGAGGGGTGGACCAGGCCCTCGCGGTTGTGCACGGTGCCCCACGTGGCGATGCCGACAGTGACGACCTCGCCTTCGTTGTAGCTGCTGCTCAGGTTGAAGTCTCGCACCGCCTCGCCCACCTGCTTCATCACGCCCGTGTGGGACCCGCCGGTGATAATCCAGGCCCCTGGGCAGAGGGGAGGGGGGCAGAGCTGTGCACCTGCCGCGTGCAAGCCTGACACTCAGGGCCCTGTGTGCTTTGGGCGGCCGCTTCCTAACTAGGTGTGAGGCCCGGAACCAGGGCCGTGGAGGAAGCCACACTGCGGTTCTGTGTTCGCGGTGGGGCGCCGGGGCCCAAGACTTCCCGCCTGCAGGCCTCTGTCCCCCCGCCCCGCAGCCCCCTGCCCCGCAGCTTCTCTGTCCTGGCTTCGGGCACACGTTTGTCTGAATTCTAAAGACGTAAACGTCCCTTCCTCCCCTCAGCTCCTGGGGCCTGGGTGTGGGGGGCCGAACCCCTGCCCCTAACCAACTCGCCGCCATGCTGCCCGCGGCCCCCCAGTGCACACCCTTCCTGCCCCCCTGCCCAGCCGGACCCGGGCACCCGCTGGGCTCGCACAGGCAGGCGGGCAGGATGAGCACCAGGCCTGGGGCTGAGAATCCGTGCCAGCTGCTTTTGCGGCACCTCTCCTGCCACGAGAAAGCGGATCCCCAGTGGGGTCTACTCCCCTAACCTGTGTCCTGGATAAGGGGAGACGCGGGGTGGAGCTGCAGCCCCGGACCTGCAGTTGCATCCCCAGAATGCAAGCCAAGGGTGAGGTTCACTGTGTGGGTTGCCCTAGGCCGACCCCCCCCACCCCCACCAGCATGGAGGTGGTGCCTGTGGTGTTGCCATAGGAACAGGCTGATACCCGTGGTGCTGGCTTTGGGGCGGGGAAGTGGCAGCAAGGACATTGCTATTAAACATGCAAAAGATAACCATCAACACGTGGTAAAAGTGTCACCTGCGATTATGATTACCTGGGGGACAGGTGAGCACCTAATGGGTTCACAGCCAAGGTCACAGCCTGGGTGATGGTTGGCTGCATTTAGCCAGGAAACCCCATGAGACATGTGCCCGAGAAGACTCACACTGAGCCCGTTTTGGGTCAAGGACCAAACGGAGGGTGTGGCCCTCACCAGGTCCTAGAAAGAGGGTCAGTCAGTGTCCTCTGGGTGGCCCGTCTCACACGGTCCCAGGATCCTTGCTTTCCCGCCATCAACCCACCCAGGGTAGCACCCCCTTGGAGGCCACGGGCACCTCAGCTGCTTCTCCAGCGTCACTCTGAGAGCGCGCCAAGGGCCGCCTCCTGTGGAGCTCACGTGGCATGGGGGGGCAGGGGACCCCAAGGCAATCAGCTCACCTGCAGCCCCTCCTCCCCAGATGTGGACGGACAGGTAGGTCACAGGGATTTAGCCAACAGAGACCCTCACTGACATCCCACAACTAACACAAGGGCCTCCGCCTCCTCCCGCTGCCACCACGTTAGCTCATGGTTAACTCGGGCCTCCTGTGGGTGCAGAGCCCGTGGCGCTATGGGGAGCTGGCTAGGGCTGGCGGCCCCACAAGCAAGTCAAGCAGCAGCCACGTGGGCCAGCACAGACCGGGTGAGTGTGACCCCCAGGCTACCTGTGGTCTGGGCCACCTTGACGAGGCCCCTTCGGAAGATGCTCTTCAGCCTGGGCTTCATGTTGAAGTCCTTGGCCCCGCCTGTCACGGAGATGAGGAGGTTGGGGACATCCAGTCCCCAGTACTGGGTCATGAGGTGATAGATCACGCTGGGGGGTGTGTCCTGGGAGAGGCGGACGTACTGCAGGGAAGTCAGAGGGCAGCACAGGACAGCCCGTGTCAGCAGGGGGCCAGCCCAGCCCCAGAGACGCAATGGGCACCCCCACGCCGGGCCACCTCCCACCCGGGGTCTAGAGCCAATGAGTAAAAGTGGCCCCATCCCAGCAGGCCACAGATTGAGAGGAAGGGGGAAGGGGCAAAGGCCCAGAAGTGAGGCCCAGCGGGATGTCAGGCCACCCTGGGGAGACCAGCCCCGTGCCCACAGCACCCTCACTACCCTGCTTCTGTGGTGTGGGACGCACCCAGCCCAAGGCCCACCCTACTCGGTGGTGATGGAGACCTCTGAGAGCACCGTGGTCTCCCGTGAGCCTCTGGAGCCCCCGCCCAGCCCTCCCCTTGTGCTGGCAGGTTCCATGCCTCCGGGTTTAGCCAGCTCTCCCCACACCAGGAAGGCCTCGGATCATGGCCACCTCAGATCATGGAAGGTTGATGTGAGTCCACAGTGAGAACGATGGAGGGATGGGGACCAACCTTTCCCTTCTGGCCCAGGCCCGTGAAAACAATGTCACCAAAGGCATCTGTTGGCATCTCCTGGACATGTTTTTTTGGATCCCAATCCTTGCCCTGCGAAGTGTGGGGCCTGGTAGCCTCCTCCAAGTGTTGCTGGCGCGTGTAGCCACACTCACATACCACCTTCCTGCAAAGACCACAGTTACCAAAGGAAGCCAGGTGCCTCTGTGCTCCCCTCGGGGGTGACAACAGGGCCCTGTGGTGTCAGGACATTCACCCCCCCAGCAGTGACGAGGCTCCCCCAGCAGCAGTGTCAGTGGAGGCCCAGCGGGGGGCTGAGCATCCCTCCCACACCCACAGGAACAAGAAGCCCCTCCCTGCCAAATGTCAACTCAGGCTGAGAGGGGCTTGGACTTCCATCCCCATGTGGCAATAATGAGGTGATGCTCCCCCTTCCCTGTAGATACGTCACAGGGGACCTGCTAGAACACGCAGAATCTTATAATACCAAACACATCACAGCTTTACATCAAAAATCACTAGTCATACCAGGAACCAGGAAAATCTCCCCCAGAATGAGAAACAACAGCAGCCATCAGTGCCAAGTGATACTGACGTTAGGATCACCCAACAAGGACTTTATGGCAGCTGTCATGAAAGTGCTTTACCAAGGAATGGTAGACACACTTGGGGAAAAAATAAAAAAATATAAAGTCTCAGAAAAGAGATAGAAGATACATCAAATGGAAATTTAGAAGTAAAAGATGCACTAAACAACGAAAAAATTAAAAAAAAAAAAAACTCAGTGGGTGAACTCAGCCACAGAATGAAGGTGACAGAGGAAAGAATCTATGAACTTGAAGACAGAACATAGAAATAACCCAATACAAAGGGAATAAAGGGAATAAAGGGGAAAGGAGAAAAAATGAGTGGGAAATATCAGAAAGGGAGACAGAACATGAGAGACTCCTAACTCTGGGAAACGAACTAGGGGAGGTGGAAGGGGAGGTGGGTGGGGGGTGGGGGTGACCAGGTGACGGGCACTGAGGGGGGCACTTGACGGGATGAGCACTGGGTGTTATTCTGTATGTTGGCAAATTGAACACCAATAAAAAATAAATTTATTATTAAAAAAAAAAAGAAAAGAAATAACCCAATACAAACACCAGAGAGAGAGCTGAGCTGAAGAAAGCACCAAGCGAAGAGCTGCTAGGACCTCCGGAACTACGACAAAAGATCCAACGTGCGTGTCATCAGAGTCCCAGAGGGAGGAGAGAGAGGGGGCAGCTGGGAAAGCATGTAAAGAAATTATGACCGATCACAATGAGCCCTGAGTTCTGTATGGAAGTGCTGGATCACTATATTGGGATTCCCGAAACCAGTATTACGCTGTACAGTACCTATGCTGAGATCAAAATTGAAAACCTAATTTTTTTTAATAATAAATTTATTTTTTATTGGTGTTCAATTTGCCAACATACAGAATAACTCCCAGTGCTCATCCCATCAAGTGGCCCCCTCAGTGCCCGTCACCCAGTCACCCCCACCCCCCGCCCACCTCCCCTTCCACCACCCCTAGTTCGATTCCCAGAGTTAGGAGTCTTTATGAAAACAATTTTAATAAGCTGTAACCAAAATAAGACCCAATTATCTACTTTCTACAAAAATCTCACTTCCACTATAATGATGGAGGCAAACTGGAAGTGACCTGACCACTCGGCAGTAAAGAGGAGCGGGATGGATGCACACAACGAGCCCGCTGGATCTCGAAGGCATTGCACTAAGTGAAAAAATGAAAAGCAAAAAAATAATAATAATAATAAATAAATAATAATAAAAATAATAGAAAAAATTAAAAAGAAAGAAAAACTGAAAAGCTCACATAGGGTGGGATTCCTGGTGTGACATTCTCAAAGTGGGAAAGTTATAGAGACGAAGAACAGATTCATGGTTCCTGGGGGGTTAGGGTGACGGGGGCAGAGGACATCAGTGCAGAACCGGTGGTGGAACCTGGGGAGCTCCCTGTTTTATCTCTGCAACTTCCTAAAATCTATAATTATTCCAAAATTAAAAGGCTAAACTCCCGCCCCCCTCCCCACCAAACACAAGGTGCAGGCTCAAAGCAGCACCTTCCGGACGCAGGGCCAGCAGGGTGCTCCTCGCGCCCACCTGCAGCCCTGCCCGGGGCCCAGCTGGCTGCTCCTGGGTGATGCCGCAGGGGAACCCCACCTCTGGGACGGGCCGCCGTGGCTTCTGCTTTCCTCAGCAGAATGCCCCCACGCCTCTAGCAGCGCTGGCCTCCTCTCTTACTTCCTTCATGGTCCCGGGTTCAGACTTTGTATTCCTTTACTGCTATTCATCGGAGAGAGAGATAAAGAACTGTGTTCTTTACACCTCTTTTAATCAGAAATTATGAATTTGTAGGTTCTGACTTTTTACTACTATCCAGTGACCTGAAACACAAGATACCTGTGAGATAGGACAACCAGTCTGAGGCCCGGTGACACCGGGACCAGGAGGCACAGGGGAAGGAGAGCTGAGCAGCCCTCCACTTACCCACTGCACGGTCTCACACGCTCTGGCTCTCCATTTCTCCGCCATTAGATGCGGAAAACAGTACATTGCCCCCCCCCCCCCCCCGCCAACCACCCTACAAAATGTTTTCAGGGTCAGATGAACTTCTAGAAGGAATTTTTAAAGATTTTATTTATTTATTTGAGAGAGAGAGAGCATGAGTGAGGGGAGAGGCAGAACAATAAGCAGACTCTCCGCTGAGAATGGAGCCCCAAGTAGGGCTCGGTCCCAGGACCCTGAGATCATGACCTGAGCCACGGTCAGATGCCCAACCAACTGAGCTACCCGGGTGCCGCTAGAAATAATTTATAAAATTAGTGCAAAAACATTGACCGTGCAGAGCACCGAGGATGGGTAGAGACCCACAGCCTCTTACACCACCTGCAAAGTAGACTTGGAACGGCCGGAGGACCTAAATGAGGCAGGAATCCATCAACACCCAGAGGAGACACGGGCAGCAGCCTTGGTAGCCTCGGCCGCAGCCGCCCTGGGTCACCGCGCCTGCAACAGCAAGGGACGCGGAGGCACACGTGAGCTGTGGGGCCTAACCGGGATCACAAGCGTCCTCACAGCCGAGGAGCCAGTCACCAAAACCAAGAGGCCTGCGGGGTGGGCGGGGATGCTTGCGAGCGTCTCCCCCGCGAAGGGCTGGTGTCCGAGATCCAAACTCAACACCCGAGCGACGAACAATCCATCAAGAGATGGGCAGGAGACGTGAGCAGACCCGTCTCCAGCGGAGACCCACACGGGGCCCAGGCACGCGGGAAGATGCTCCCCGTCCCTCGGCGTCAGGGAGACACACCAGCACCACGTGGGACCCCCCACCCCGTACTCCCGTCAGGACGGCCACCGTCGGGAGGTGACAGATGCAGATGGGGGCGGGGCTCAAGGAGCCTCGGGGCTGGGGGACGGGGTCACCGGGGACGGGTGTTGAGGAGGGCACCGGATGTCGTGAGCACCGGGTGTCACATGTAACCGACGAGTCCCCGACCTCCCCTGACACTAGCAACACGCATATGTTAAATAAATTGAATCTAAATACAAAATTAAAAGAGCCACAGCCCACCCTGTACCCAGGTGCCCCTGGGCTGGTCCAGGGCGGCCCCTCCTGCTGCGTGTCGTGGCCGCAGGGGCCGCCCATGGTGAGCTCACAGCGCGCCCTCTGACCTCCTCCCTCGCCACTGACGGAGAGGGGCAGGGATCTCCGGGTGGCCGTGCTGCACCCCCCACCCCACCCCCGCACTCCAGGGCACGGCAGGGAGCCACCAGGTGGGCACTCAGCTCCTGCACCTTGGCCCAGTGCTGCCCCAGCCTTTAGGCCTCTGCTACCCGCGGCGGGCGCCTCCTTGGCTCGCCCCGTGCCGCCGCCCTCCGCTGAGATTAGATCTTAAACCTACGTGGCTTCCCACGCTCACACAGGGCAGGAAACCGCACCGAGTCCGCTGGCCCAGAAATGAAATAGTCAGAGGGTGTCTGCGGAGCTCCTGGGCCCGGCGGGCATCCCTGGGAGCCGCAGCCCGGGGGCAGGAGGGCTGAGGCCTGGGAGGCGCGGTTGCTCCGTCCGGGGGCGCCTCGTCCTCAAGAAAGTTTCCAAAACACCCGCGTCAGCCTCTGTTTTACGGAGGAGGATTTGGGTTCCAGGGAACAGAACCCACCGGCCAAGGTGGCAAAGCAAAGGGGACAGAGCACGGGGGAGGATCCAGGCTGGCCGTGGAGGAAGGACGGAGCTCAGGCCGCGGGACTAATCAGACACGGGGGCGGGAAGAGGGTGGGGGAGACCCTGGCACCCGTGATGGACATGCTCACGGTGCACAAATAAATCTGTCTCACCCTCCGCTTGTCCCCACCCTCCTCTCCTGGGTCCTCCACTCTCAGGAAGGACCACAGGCCCTATGGCATCCACTGGGGAGACCCATATGATTGGAGAGACGGGAAAGACCCTGGCAGGCCTGACACCGCTGTCCCTAGAGGGACCTGCTCACACGGCCGCCCCTGCTGCCCCCACGGTCCCTGACCCATCGGCTCCTCCCTGGGCCCCGGCTGTGCCAACGCCGGGATTTAGGCGGCACACCTGCTTTCCCTGGGGCCTGGAATCGGGGGTGGGGGTGGCTAGGCTAACCCCAGGCACCGAGTCCCCAGTGGCTTTGCAGGACAAATCTCGGTGCACGGCCAGCGTGCCCCTCGGGAGGGGAGAGCATCTCAGGCCTGAGCGTGGGGCTCTCCGGTCACTGCGTGTGTTTTCCCTTGCCAGGCCTGCTGTGTGTCCCGGTGCTGTGACAGCCTGTCCCCAAACATATGGGGCAGCCTCAAGGACCCCCGGGAACTTGCCTCCACTGCGCCGTTCTGACTGGAGTCGCCCCCCAACCCCCGAGGCCGGCCTGCCCCTGGGAGCACTGTCCACGCGGGAAGCAGAGGGGGTGCTGGGCAGCAGGCTGTGGACGCACTGTGCACGCGCTGCCCTCCTCTGTGCCTCCCGGGGCGCTGGGCAGCCGGGCAGGCCCCAACCACCAGGCACCTGACTGCTCCGCACACCCCAAATCTCCGAGAGGGCAAACAAGCGACCCTCAGGATGGCCGCCTCTTCAGTGAACGGGCCCTGGGAAAGCATCCGTGGGCCACGGGCGCTCTTGGAGAGGAGCCAGACACCGGCCGCCTCCAGCACGTCCAACACACCTGGTGAGCTCCCGGGCAGCAGGGGTGCAGGGGTCCTCGTCTCCTCGCAGAAGCATCTCACCAAGCTTCCAGCCCTCCCTGTGGGGTTCCTGATGCCCCAGCCCTGGAGCTGTCCCCAGAACACCTGGGACCCTGTCCTCAAGCTTGCATCACCTAAAGCCCCTGCAACAGGGCACCTGGGTGGCTCAGCAGTTTAGCGTCATCTTCAGCCCAGGGCATGACCCCGGGGTCCTGAGATCGAGTCCCGCATCGGGCTCCCCACAGGGAGCCTGCTTCTCCCTCTGCCTGTGCCTCTGCCCCTCTCTGTGTCTCATGAATAAATAAACAAAAATATTTTTAAAAAATAAGTAAAAAATAAAAAATAAACCTGGAGACCCTGATGCAAAGGACTCTGCACGCTGTCACGGTGAGCGGTGCAGCCTCCATGGTATCAGAGCTCACCACGAGCTGGCGCATGGCAGCTGTCTCTGCCCCGGGGGCCTGCTCCCAGACCCGAGAGGTGAGCACTGTCCTCCGAAGTGGAGCCACGCCGGGGGCATGAACCCCAACATGTGCACGGGCATGAGGACCCTGGGGTGGGCCACGGGACCCTGGGAGTGCATGTTCGCCGGGGGCCACTGCTACCTGGCTCTGCGTCATCATCTCCCCACCTTCCCCGCACGGGCTGCTCCTCCCGTGTCATTCGGCGCACGCGAGCAGGGTGCTGACTGTCCAGGGTGGGAAGTGAGAAAGCGACCCCGCCACCACAAAGCCACACAATCGTGGTGCAGCCGCCTGTATAAAGGACAGGTATATAGAGCGCGGCGGAGGGACAGGTCATCTCCCAGGGCAGTCAGGGAGGGCTGCCCGGCAGAGGCAGCGCCGGCAACAGGAGTTCAGGAGGTGGCAGGGGAGGAGTAGAAGCAGCCCACGGGCAGTGTCTGCATGGGACGTGCGCCCGCGGCTGGGCTCCAAGCGTCCGCGAGGAACGCCAAGGGCATGCACGCCTCCCGGGGGCGTCCTGCTAAGCCGCCCGTGGCTCCCCCGACCCACGACCCACGGAGGGCGCCGCTGGGGAGCCAGTGGCCCCGTAGTGAAAGGTCTGGGAGCATGGGGGGCTGCCCGCGGGAGGGAGTCTCGGCTGTGGGCTCTCCCTGTGCCCCCCAACAGCCCCCGGCCCTGGCGCCCGCCCGCTCTGTCCACAGAGCAATGAGCCAAACAGCTGGCGACGCACCTACGCTCTCTGCTCCCGCTCTGCGGCAGGAGGGGCGAAGCTGCTCCCCCACAGCAAGCCCCGGGGTGGGGGAGACGCCCCAGCAGCCGAGGCCGCGCCGTGGGAACGCCCCCAGGCCACGTACCCGGCGTCAGACAGTTTGGAGCTCTCCACGAAGTACACGCACTCCTTCTTCGTGATGTTCTCAGGGATCCACGAGCTCAGATTTTCTTGCTGCGGGTAAGAAGGTCACTTGGAGATCCCTGGGCAATCCCATCAGTGCTCCCGGACGCTGCTGAGCTCCCCGTCCGGCTTCGGGGAGGCTGGGGGGCAGGGAGGCGCCCTGGCCGACCTGTCAGCTGTGGGTTCCCACAGAGGAACTGCCCCGGGGGGTCACTCTCCCCAGAGACCCATGTGAGCATCCCAGAGCTTTCAGTTCCTCTGTCAACGCTCGGGAACAAAACTGTGTGGCGCGTAAGGGTCTGGACACCTGCCTCCGTCCAGGCGAGACGGCAAGCTGGACGCCCTCCTGCCCACCTGACCGGGGGCCGGGGAGGTTAAACGTGGCCTTCAGCACATCCCATCCCGGGGCCTTCGGGAATCTGGCCCAGGACTCCGGTGGCGCCCAGGGCCCTCCCAGTCAAATCGGGGACGTCAGGGGGAGTCTGGCCCCAGTCAGGACTGGACTGAAGGACTTACCCAGCGCCCTCCTGACCAGACCCAGAACATGCTGGGGCCGTGCTGCCCATGGGAGGGGGCAGACCCGGCCGATTGCCTTCTCTGCAGTCCCCCACCCGGCTCTGCTGAGCCTCTGTGCGGCAGGCAACACACCCCTCCCCGGTGGTCACCCGGCCCCACAGGTCACCTGGCCTCACCTGCGACTCCGCCGACCCTCGGAACCTACCTTTGCACTGTTGCCAAACAGGTGCTGCGACCTCCTGGTCTTGCAGAGGCTGCTGTTGCTGCGTCGCAGATTGGAGACCATGCCCAGGTCAGCCATCCTCCTGGGCTGCACCCCAAAGCCCTCCTCCTGCCTGGAGCCGGCTTTCCTTGGGGTCGGGGGCTGCTCCCACTCCAGCTTCCACGGCCTCCTGCCTCCCTCAGGACGGCCTGTCCTCCCGCTCGCGAGGCTGAAGGTTCCAGAAGGACACCATGGAGGGCAGCTGGAACAGGTCAGAGAGGGAACCGAGGCAGGTGTCTGGGAGGAGCAAGCATGGGTCTCCCCTGGGGGGCCCTGTCCGCACGCCGGTCCACAAGGATAGTGACCTCAGTGTTGTGCCCAAGATTGCGAATCTGAGAAACCACCGAGGAGCCGACACCGATGCAAACACACGAGGGTTTATTTACAAGCTCGAGCTTGGGTCCAAGTGCACCCGACACAGCGGAGCAGGGACTTGGACCCCGAGACTAAGAGGCGTAGCAGCTTTATAGGGGCCAGCGGCCAATGGGATGCACAGAAAGTTGCACAGTCCTGTCGGTCCACACGCAGGTGGCCAATTGAATTACACCTTACCCTATAGTATCCACTTGAGCGGGCCTATTACTTTGGTCAGAATTGGCGCGCAGTTTTGGCGGGCACAAAGCAGGGTTATGAGCCGATTTCCGATTAGGGTGTGCCCAGCAGCTTGACTAGGGTGCAGCAGCGCCTTAAGCAATAAGCAGGTGATGTGGGGGCCATACAGGAGGTGGCAGGTGTAGCACAAAATGGAATCAGTCCTGCTCTGCTTGTCCAGGGGTAGGGGATTTTTGTTAAATTTCCTGGGTCCCACACTCAGGTCGCTGTGAAGGCCCCAGAGGCAGCCCCATCACCCCGTCCTTCCTTCCAGCTGCTCCCCCTTCGGGATGGGAATGTCTGTCCTGTGCCCCAGCACTGTGTTCGGGCAGGTTCAGAGCTGGGAGGGGTCTGCCTTGGGATGAACGTGCCTGGGGTCTCCCCACCCCCGACCTACGTGAGACTTTGGACTCAGACCCTGGAGTAGATGCTCGAATGAGTTCAAACTCAGGCTGTTGGGATGGAGTGAGCCTACCTCTCATGGGGGAAGGACATGATGTGGGGGCCAGGAGTGGACGTGCTCTCCCGAAGCTCACACGCTGAAGCCGACCCCCAAGGTGATGGCAGTAGGGGCGGGGTCTTTGGGGTGACTGGGCCAGGAGGGGGAGCCCTGGTGATGGGGTCAGCGCCCCTAAGAAGGAGACCCCAGGGAGCTCCCTCGCCCCTTTCCCACTGTGAGGACACAGGAGTTGGTGACCCAGAGGGGCCCTGAGCGCAGACTTCGGGCCTCCAGGGCTATGACAATACTGTTGTCCTCCGGTGGTGGCGGGGCCTGCGGTGACAGCAGCCCGAACGCCTGGCACACACCTGCTGGCAACAGCGGGCAGCAGTCCCTCCCGGGCCTGTGGTGCAGCCCGCCCAGAGGTGACAGTGCCCCACACCTGCGTGGCCTTCCCAGGGCCATCGGCTGTCCTACGGAGAGCTCCCCTGGCCCCACAACCAGTTTCCAGGGAAGCAGTTAAGTGAGAAATGCTCCCAGTGACAGGAGACGAAAAGGAGGCTGGGAAATCTCTGATAGCCAGTGTGCAGACGGACCTGGACCAGAGGGCTTCCCACCGCCAGGACAGGGCGGGGGCGGGCGCTGGGACCACAGGCTGGGGCCTTAAAGGCCTCCCGCCCGAAGATACTCTTGGGCGTACCCCTCCATGGTCTCATTGGTCAGACCCCCATCGGGGTCCCAAGCAGACCTTCCCAAATCCCAGCTGGAGACACTGGCCCAACCCTTCCCCTCTTCCCCTCCCCCATCCCACAGTCTGGGCCCTGGAAGAGTCTGGAAACCCAAGGCTGACCATGACCTTATTAAGTCCCCCCTCCAACCTTCTGTGAGGTTCTCCCCCGAATCCGACCATCACTGCCCTTCTTCACACATCCCCCCAAGAGCACACACGGTCACCCTGGCTCGTAGCTCTAGTTCTCCACATGCAATAGCATAAGTGTGTGTTAAGGACACTTAGAAACTGGGGCACCCGGGGGGCTCAGTGGTGGAGCATCTGCCTTCGGCCCAGGGCGTGACCCCAGGGTCCCAGGATCGAGTCCCACATCGGGCTCCTCACAGGGAGTCTGCTTCTCCCTCGGCCTGTGTCTCTGCCTCTCTGTGTGTCTCTCATCATGAATAAATAAACAAAATCTTTTTAAAAAGAAAAAAAAAAGAACACTTTGAAACTAAATGACTTCCAAGAAGACAGGCACTCAGATACATAAAAACACAGAATGTGCCAGCAGGCGAGCCTGCACATACGGGTACAAAGCAAACATCCAGGTTTCACTGTAAAATGCCTTCCGCTTTGCTGTATGTCCAGAAATGTTTATTTAACGGGTAAGGAAAAAAACCCAAAACACAACCAATGGACTTAAAAAGTAGTAGATAATGGTATAAACCCTAATTATAATTAATATGTGAAATCAGTATAGCTCTATGTTTCTATAATACAAAAAAAATGCAAATCTATAAATGCCGTTTGGCAGAGGCCACCTGGCAGGAATGCATTGCCATAGAGCCCGCCAGTGGCCGAGCGGGGCAAGGCCTGGCCCCCGTGGGGTGGGGACCCAAACCTGAGCGCCGCTTGGTGCAGTCCTCGGGAGGAGACGGGCACTAAGGGGCCACAGGAAATGAGCGCGGGTGCCCAGGAGGGGCCATGCGGGGGCTTCTGCACCAGGAGGCACCCCTCATCCATCTTGGGGCTCCCGCAGCCCAGGGGGCACCCGCTGAAAGTCGGCGCCGCGGCCTTGGGAATAGACCCGAGCCCAAACACAATGAAAAGTAGAGGACGTGTCTGAACGGGACCACCTGGGCCCAGACGGGGCAGCATGCAAAGGTAGGGCCCCCTCGCCCCCAGCCCAAGCCCCCCCAGACCTCACAGGTGAGGCTACGCCAGGGCGCCCTGGCCAGGGGTCCCACCTACCCGCCCCTCTGCTTCTCCTACTGGGCACCTGCTCCCTGCAGCTCCCCACCTCAGGCATCCTCTGAAATCCAGGCCGTGAAAACACTGTCAAGACTATAAATAGCCATAGGCTGGGTGAGGGGCTGAAGCGCCAGCCCAAGCCCTGTGGTCTGGGGGGGCGGGGGGGGGGGGTAGGAGGAGGAGTTGCGGCCTGAGCTTCAGTCCCAGAAGGACCAAATTCCCAGTCTCCCCAGGTGCCTGCCAGGCACCCCCGACAGACCGCTCCGGGCCTTGCGGCACCCCGCACCCCGCCTGCAGCCTGGGTCCCCGCACCCCATCTGCAGCCTGGGTCCCCACACCCTGCACCCCGCCTGCAGCCTGGGTCCCCGTGCCCCACACCCCGCCTGCAGCCTGGGTCCCCGCACTCCACCTGCAGCCTGGGTCCCCGCACCCTGCACCCCGCCTGCAGCCTGGGTCCCCGTGCCCCACACCCCGCCTGCAGCCTGGGTCCCCGCACTCCACCTGCAGCCTGGGTCCCCGCACCCTGCACCCCGCCTGCAGCCTGGGTCCCCGTGCCCCACACCCCGCCTGCAGCCTGGGTCCCCGCACCCCGCATCCTGCCTGCAGCCTGCGCCCAGGCCCGCACCCCTACCCCGGAGCTCGCATCCCGCCCTGCGCCCCCGCGACTCCCGCCCCCCAGCCTCGCTGCTGTGCCAGCGTCCCTGCCGCGCCCTTGGACCCGGGACGCCCCCTCCCCCCCCACACTCTCCCACCGCCCGCACCGGCCCTGCCACCTGTGTCCTCGCCGGGTGCCGGTGCCCTGCGTCCGCAGGCGGGGAGGGGCACCCCTGCCCGGTCCCCCGCCGGCTGCGCAGCAGCCGGTGCCCGCGGGGCTGCCGCATCTCGGGGAGCTGAGCCCGCGCGGTCCCGCCCGCCGCACTCTGCGTCACTGGCTCCGAGGCAGCCTGCGGGCTCCCGCCTCCAGGACACCCCTAGCCCGGCTCCTCGCAGGGGCTCCCCTTGGGAGGGCTCGAGTCTCCTCAAGCGCCCGAGGGCGGGGAGGGCGCCGGGTGGCGGGGGCAGGAGACCCCAGGGGGCCTCAAGACCTGCCCCAAGACCCAAAGCCGGAGACACTTCCAGGAAGGCAGGGCCGGGGGTGGGAGGAGCCGGAGAGACCTAACCACACCTCCTCTGCGCCGCCAGGTGCTGGCCAGGTGCTGGCCCGGCAGGTGCCTGCGCTCCACCCCGCTGGAAACACGGCAGGGATTCTGCATCCCCTCCCCCTCCACAAAACAGCCGACCGCAGCTTTCCTGAAGGTCCGAACCCCTCCCCCCACAGTGCTCACAGTGCTCCAACTTCACAAAGGCCACTGCCCTCGCCTTCCCAGCCACCAGCCCACAGCGCCCCACGGCCACCCCCTGGGTCCTGTGCCTCTCTGACCGGGGCCGGGGCTCCCGGCTGTCTCCTGGCTGACCGGCCACCCCCTGGTTTCCTCCCCCCGGGCGCGCCGACCTAGCGTCCAGATTTCTGCCCACAACATCCTCCCCTGGAACGCCCCCGGCCTTTCTCTGCCCCTGCCTCTCCACGAAGGAGCCAGCCACTGTGCCATCGGTCCACAGGACCCCTGTCTCACCGTCCCACCCTCAGGAGGTCTCTGCAGCTCGAGGAAGGTGTGAGGACCCATCAGAGCCCCTCGTATAGGGCAGTGCTTGATGGGTTTCTCCAGACACTTTGATAGGCTCAAAGGAGCCTGGAGCCCTGCCCCAAAGCAGTGAGCCTGGTGGAGGCGAAGAGGGGGCAGGCGGGAGGGGGAGCACTGCTGCTACAAGAGACTCACCTGCACGGGCAAGCCCACCTGTCAGCGCCGCATCCCTAGTCCGGCAGCCCAGGTGTTGGGCAGGTGCCTGCCGCGGGGTTGGCTCGCTGCAGCTGCCCGCGCCCTGGAGAGGGGACCGAGGCCCTAGTTAGCGGGCAGAGGAAGCGCAGGCGGCAGCGGTGTCCCAACCCTCGGCCCGGCCTCCTTCCCTGGGGTACCTCTGGGCCTGGGAGCCATCCCACTGACGACAGATATGGTGCGTGTGTTACTATTTCATGGCACAGTAATAACCGCAGCGCTGCGCGGTGGGCGGGCTCCGGCTTCCAAGTATCCGAGGCCTCTGAGGGAACGTCGGTTAAGGGGAAGTAGTCCGTGAAGCAGACTGTTGACCTGACATCTGTGCCCCTGCTGTCCCCACGTGGCTCCTTCCCTTCTTAAAAAAAACCCACATGTTTCACAAGAAGGCCACGTTCCAGCGGCCAGGACGCCATTGCAAAAGCACTTAGGAAACATCCTTCCCATAAAAGTAAAAAGACATTTGACCATAAAGCAGGAACACAGCAAGTACTGATTTGGACGGCGAGTTATTTCGAATCCAGATAAAGGAAATGTGAGCCGAGGACTCTTCCCGCCCCGACATGGACAACATGCCCGAGATAAAAAGCCCCAGCAGCAAGCAAGAAACCCGCAGTCCCTGGAAAAGAGACCAGTCTGACCGCTTGGCCCCAGCACGCTCTGGTCATGAGTAATAGACGGAACAGCCAGGCTGGGCTGCTGGCTCCTGGGGGGCCCGGGGGCCCCGGGGGGCCCAGGACAGAGAACTCGGCTGGGGGCAGGGGCAGGGTCTGCAAACTTCCTCTGTGGGGCCACGTGGCAAATACTCGGGGCCTCCGACGAGGCCCAGGATCTCTCCTGACTGCTCACCTGTGCTCTGCCGCCGGAAAGCACCCCTGGCCGCAGGTAAACGGGTGGGCGAGGCCGTGTGCCAATAAAACCTATTACTTCATTTACAAAAACAGGCAGCGGCCGCGTTTGCAGACCCCCGGCTAGAGAAAGCGCCGAGAGGGGCGGGCTTCGTGCTGGGGACACGGCTGTTTCCCTCCTCTCTTCGTGTCTGTCGGCTGCATTCCAGAACGGCTCAGAAAGACCAGCCCAGCAGCTGTGTGGGTCCGGTGGGAGCGGCACGGTGCGCGGGCCGACCCTCAGCACCTGGCAGCTCGGAGCGGCTGGCTCCCGACCCCGTAGGCCCGCCTGAGAGCCACAGCGGGATGGGGACAGGAACCGGAGGTGACCCACCCGAGGGCCACAGCGGGATGGGGACGGGAGCTGGAGACGAGCTCCCAGGTCACTGCATGAGAGGAGCACAGGTGGCTGCTCTCCTGTCTGCAAGCATGTTCCGTGGTTTGCCGTGGGGATTGGGACACGCCTGCGGCCCGGCCTTCCTGAGCTCTGGCGGCGCCAGCCGGGGTCACCCTCTAGCAGGGAGGCAGCGCGGTTGGGTCACTCAGCGTGCACGCTCCTTGCCAAGCACCACACCCACTCCACACGCCCATCTGCCGTCCTCACAGTGTGACAGGGAGGCTTGTGCCCATTCCCTGCTGAGGGATTTGAGGCTCAGGGAAACTAAGGAGCATCCCAAGGATCTCCGGGCTCCTGCAGACCCAGCGGTCATCTGGATCAGCCCACCCCCAGGCGCTTCCGGAAGCCTTACCAGGCCCAGAACCTGTTCAGGGGCCAGGGCTCCACGGGGAGAAGGGCATCAACAACCTCAGGTTGTGTGTCGTAAACGTTGAGGAGCTCAGCAGGGCAGGGGCTGCACAGTAATGCAGGTCGACCTCAGGGAAGAGCAGGTGCAAAGGCCCTGAGGTGAACTCAAGTCTGTGAGTTTGAGGGACAATAGGATAGGACAGCCACCAGGGCCAGCAGAGTGGGCCAGGCCAGTTGTGGCAAGAGACTGGGGGAGGCCAGCGCAGGGGCCAGACCACAGAGGGCCTTCTGGCTGGGAAGCAGGTCCCCTGGCCAGACACGTTATCCAGGACCTTGGGTGGCAGGTCAGACCGCGGTGCTGGCTGAGGCCCCTCACGCAGGAAAGGCAGGCCCAGGCCCAGAATGTGTCCATTCTGCAGAGGGCACCACAGTCCTGTCCCTTTGAGGGCTGCCAGGGTGTGTGGTCTCCGTCTGGGCCACCAGCCTGACAGCTCCCAGAGTCCCGCCCCCCAGGAACAGTGAGACGCGAGTGGGTATTGTTGTGGGCTGCAACGCACGGGGCTGTTTGTTACGCAGCCACAGGTAACCGATACAGTTGGGAAGATTCGATGGTGGAGCCCGGGGTGTGGGTGGCTGGAGGGCAGGGGGAGGGTAGGGCAGAGGCTGGGCAGGTCCGAGTCATTGCCCAGGCCCTGCGTGGTCAGGACGCCGTTGCCAGCAGGCCCAGCTCCTGAGCCACAGGCGCCTGCCTTTGCGCCCCCACTCCATAGGCCAGGCGGCCACGCCCTGGGGCGCGGAGGCTCTCAGCTGAGAGCAGTGGGGAGGCAGAGCGGCTGAAACAGAGGGGGAGAGTCCCCGAAACAGAAGCAGGCAGGAGGAGGGCAGGCAGGCCCCGGACGAGGTCATCCCCCCGGGGTGACCTCAGTAGCTAGTGGCGTTCCTGTTGCCACGGGAGGAGCCGAGCTCACACCCGGAGGAGGTCCTCCCTCCGCACCCAGCACCTCCTTCTCCGGGGCCCGTCCAGCACCTCTGTCCCTGCCCATGTGGGACAGGCTCCCCGAGAGTGCAGAGAGGAGAGCAGCCTCCTCCCCTGGGTCCCTGTCGCCTCTGCTACAGGAGCACCGTCCCCAGCACCGCACCCGGGCCCGGGACCCAGGCAGGGCGCTGACCACACTTGCCAGCCCCCAGAGCCCTCCTGGCTACAGGAAGCCGCTCCCATTCCCCCCTGTGCACCCCCACCCAGGGCTTCCAAGAGCCCCAAGCAGGAGGCGCCCTAGGTGTGGGGCGGAAAGGCGGCTCGCAGGAGTTCTGGGGGAGCCCCTCGGGTCTGGGACGGGGTGCCGGCCGAAATGAAGCTCATGGCTCACCTGGGCTGGAACCAGACAGGAGGGTGGGGGAAGGAGGCGGGCCTCTTGCAGCCGGGGCCACCATGAGACCCAGGGCACCCGCCACGTGGCAATCCTGTGAGCAGAGCCCCGGAGGGACCGAGCAGGGAATTTCACCCCGAATAAGGAAGTGTGTGCAGGGACACGAGGAGAGGATGTGGTGGCAGCCGAAGGCGCAGTGTGCTGGGGCCGTCACCTGGCCTGGGGCAACACCCGCCGGAAGCAGCGGGTTCCTTTTTTCTTGGATGTTTCTCTGGGTCACGTCCTTCCGCTCCCTCCCATCACCCACCTCGGGCAGGTGGCTCTGGCCCGCAGTCCAGGCCTTGCAGAGCCAGGCGCAGCGTTGGATTCGGGGCGGCATGTAGGGCGATGTCAGGCCAATCCCCCAACACGCACCTGAGTCACTGGGGAGAAGCTTGCTTTTTGCTGCACTGGAGCAGCAGGGCGCAGGCCTGGAGGGTAACAGCATCCGGGGCGGGCAACTGAAGGCCGGAGGGCGGGAGAGACCGCCCGGCAGCGAAGCCACTGCCCTCGGCTTCTCCGACGCATGAACCAGTGTTTCATTTCAGGTTTTTTTTTATGATTTTATTTATTCATTCATGAGAGACAGAGAGAGAGGCAGAGACACGGCAGAGGGAGAAGCAGGCTCCCTGGGGGGACCCCGACATGGGACTCGATCCCAGGACCCCGAGGTCACCCCTGGGGAGGTGCCCTAGGCCTAGGCCAAGGCGGACGCCAACCACCGAGCGCCCCAGGCGCCCTCATTCCTGGTCTCAGCAAGTCTGTGCTGCGTTGGTGAGTCGGTGCTCACTCCCTCACTCCGGGAAGCAAAAGCGCACCAGTGTGGTGAAATCTGAAACCAGGGCCCTTCACACCCGGCAGGGAGCTAGGGATGGGGAAATCCAGGGGGAGCTCAGCTCGGGAAATGCAGGCGGGAGGCGGGGAGGGGGCGCCCGGAGGGAGCTGCAGGGCGGCGGGGCCTGGGCACGCTCTCTGCTCTCCGTGGAAAGCCCGGCCTCTTCAGAGCCCCCCTGGGAGTTGGCGATGAGGGTGCTGGTGGCGGGCAGGGCCGCTGTCGGGGTGGAGGACACGCCTCGCGGGGAGGGCCCTGTGCCCGCAAGCCCCCGCTTCTGTGTCCACCTCTCCCCATCTCTGCCCAGGACGCCCTTCACTGTTCACTGCTCCTCTTCTACCTTCCCAAAGGCACGTGAGCTTATCTTGGGGTCAAATCCTGCCCAGAGTGACACGGGGAGGGGGATCCTGGGAACGCACAGCAAACAACCCAGACCACATTTCTATTCTCCAGGCAAGGATCCCTCACCTTACGAGTGTCACCTGAGTCACCGGGGCCTTCACCTGGTCGGCATGAGGGGTAGAGGCTGTGAGGGAGGCCCCGGAGGCTAGAGAGCTCACCTGTCTCCCCTTCCCCCTGCGTGGGTGCCTGACAGCGGCTGGGCCTCTCGCTCCCGCAGCTGAGAGGAGATCTCTCCTGCCAGAGCCCCAGGCGGCCTGGACTCAGGGACCAGTGGCTCCTGTCCCCAGTGACTGGTGCAGGGAAACCCGCACACCCAGAGCCTGAGGCCTCCACCCACTCCAGGCAGACCTGCAGGGCCTCCCTGCTCCTTATCCCGTCACCCCCGTCACCTACAGAGAACCCTCCAGGCCTGGCTCTGCTGCCGAGAGCTGGGGTCTGCGCCGCAGCCCTACCTGGCAAGGCGCACGCCCCACCTGGACCGGTTCCTTTGTCCTGCGAGGAGGTGGTCGGGCCGGCCCAGCAGGGTTGGGTCAAGCGGGGCCGGCAACCCCGGAGCCCCCTGGCCGGCAGCCACGACATACAGCGCCTGTCACACGCCTGCTCAGTCCTCCCCAGAACCAATTTCTGCAGACGTTTGCTGCAGTCCCACAGCGGCGCCCTTATCCACACCTGGGGCAGACTCTCTGGATGCTTCTGCCGCCACCTGTTGGCCCGGGCCGCTCTTCACAGCTCCTGGCAGCCCGTGCTTCGTCCCTGTCACCTGACGTGGCTCCCAAGTTGGGACGGCCAGAAGCCCTCTGCAAGGTCCTGCGCCCGGGCCCCTGGAGGCTTCCTGCCACCCGCAGGGACGCTGGGCTCCAGGGACTGCATCTCTCGCAGGCCAGGCCCGTTGGTTCATCATCCTCTGCCTGCTTGAAGGCTCGGAAGGCCTCTGCGCCCCGCTCCTGCACGACTCACCCTGAGCGCCCTCCCTCGTTCCCCGCCTCCCGGAGCTCAGCCGGAACCTGGCCTTTCTGCCACTGCAGGATTCCAGCATGAGACCGGGGGCGGGGAGGGGGGGTCCTGCCGGGAGACCTGGACACGCCCCGGGGCTGCTGCTACGCCAGTGTCTGGTGGGAGTCCGACCGGCTCGCACCGTCGGGGAGACTTCTTCCTCTCTGTTGCCTGAGGAGGCTCACGCTCCATTTTGCGGGGAGAGCTCAGGGCAAGGATCTGACCCATGAACCGCCCATGGCACCCCGCGGCCCCACAAAATCCAGCACAAGGACACAACCCCAAGCGGCAGCAACTGTAAAACTACTAGGAGAAGGCTTTCCTCCTTGAAGAATCCCCACGCCGACCGTAACACAAGGGGCAGGGGTGGGGGGCCTGGTAGCACAGATCTGCTCTCTCCCGCTGCCCCTCCACGGGGCCCTTGTCCCAGCACGTCCTCCACCAGTCCCGGGGGCCCTGGGCTTCAGATGTCGCTGCGGCGCTCGGGGAAAGCAACCCGCCTGACCTCTGTTCAAGGAACAATCATCCTGCCGCCTCGTAACACAGTAAGGGAGGCTTTATTCAAGTTTACTGCAATAGGGGAGAGAGGACAGGTGGCTTCGCGGCCAAGGAGCAGAGTGGGGAGACCAGCGGGTGGAAACGTGCCGAGACGTCTCGGGGGGGCTGCTGCTCACGGGGAGGACAGGCCAAGACCAGGTCCTACTTGGGGGATGCAGAACGTAATCAGGTAACAGGGGTGACCGCACATCAGGATGGGGGTGAGCCAGCAGGCTTGGTGGAGACCGGCCGGCCAGGCCAGGGCAGGACAGGGTCCTCGAGGAGAGGACGTCTCAGAGCAGGACGACTCAAGGCGGTCTCGTCACCTCCACCAGCTCTGAGATGCCAAACGCAGGTCGACGGATCCTGACCCCTGCTAACCTGTGATTTCTATGAGCTTCATACTCGAAAGGCCCCTTCCCTTAAATGCTCACGTGGGGGGGTGGATCCACCGCCCTAGGACTCTCCCTGATTTCCTATTCCAACGGTTTAAATCACAGTGATTCAGGGGACGAGAAAAACTGTCACCTCGATGCTCCAGGCTCAGGTGCTCCAGGATGGGGGGCTCGGGGACTGGGTGCCACAGGGTTGGGGGCTCGAGCCATCAGGGACATGGGGCCTCAAGGGCTGGGGGCTTGGAGCCCCGAAGGATCAGGAGCTGGGAGCTCGAAGGACTGGGGACTAAAGGGCTGGGGGCTAGGAGGATTGGGGGCTGGGGACTCTATGGATCAGGGGCTGGGGGGCTCTAAGGACTGAGGGTTGGGGGCTGGGGGGGCTCTAAGGACGGAGGGTTGGGGGCTGGGAGGGCTCTAAGGACCAGAGGCTGGGGGCTCGAGGCCTCTAAGGATTGGGGACTGGGGGCACGGGGGCTCTAAGGAGCAGGCGCTGGGGGCTCGGGGGCTCTAAGGAGCAGGGGCTGGGGGCTGGGGGGCTCTAAGGACCAGGGGCTGGGGGCTGGGGCTCTAAGGGCTGGGGGCTCAGGGGCTCTAAGGACCAGGGGCTGGGGTCTCAGGGGCTCTAAGGGCTGGGGTCAGGGACTCTAAGGGCTGGGGTCAGGGACTCTAAGGGCTGGGGTCAGGGGCTCTAAGGGCTGGGGGTCAGGGGCTCTAAGGGCTGGGGGTCAGGGGCTCTAAGTGCTGGCGGTTTGGGGGCTCTAAGGGCTGGGGTCAGGGACTCTAAGGACTGGCGGTTCGGGGGCTCTAAGGGCTGGGGTCAGGGGCTCTAAGGGCTGGGGTCAGGGACTCTAAGGGCTGGCGGTTCGGGGGCTCTAAGGGCTGGGGTCAGGGGCTCTAAGGGCTGGGGGTCAGGGGCTCTAAGGGCTGGGGGTCAGGGGCTCTAAGGTCTGAGGGTCAGGGGCTCTAAGGGCTGGGGTCAGGGGCTCTAAGGGCTGGGGTCAGGGACTCTAAGGGCTGGCGGTTCGGGGGCTCTAAGGGCTGGGGTCAGGGGCTCTAAGGGCTGGGGGTCAGGGGCTCTAAGGGCTGGGGGTCAGGGGCTCTAAGGACTCGGGGTCAGGGGCTGTAGGGGCTGGGGTCAGGGGCTCTAAGGGCAGGGGTCAGGGGCTCTAAGGGCTGGGGTCTGGGGCTCTAAAGGCTGGGGGTCAGGGGCTCTAAGGGCTGGGGTCAGGGGCTCTAAGGGCTGGGGTCAGGGGCTCTAAGGGCTGGGTTCAAGGGCTCTAAGGGCAGGGTTCAGGGGCTCTAAGGGCTGGGGTCTGGGGCTCTAAGGGCTGGGGTCAGGGGCTCTAAGGGCTGGAGGTCAGGGGCTCTAAGGACCAGGGGCTGGGGATCAGGGGCTCTAAGGGCTGGGGGTCAGGGGCTCTAAGGACCAGGGGCTGGGGGTCAGGGGCTCTAAGGGCTGGGGTCAGGGGCTGTAAGGGCTGGGGGTCAGGGGCTGTAAGGGCTGGGGGTCAGGGGCTCTAAGGGCTGGGGGTCAGGGGCTCTAACGGCTGGGGTCAGGGGCTCTAAGGCCTGGGTCAGGGGCTCTAAGGGCAGGGTTCAGGGGCTCTAAGGGCTGGGGTCAGGAGCTCTAAGGGTTGGGGTCTGGGGCTCTAAGGGCTGGAGTCAGGGGCTCTAAGGGCTGGGTCACGGGCTCTAAGGGCTGGGGTCTGGGGCTCTAAAGGCTGGGGGTCAGGGGCTCTAAGGGCTGGGGTCTGGGGCTCTAAAGGCTGGGGGTCAGGGGCTCTAAGGGCAGGGGTCTGGGGCTCTAAGGGCTGGGGTCAGGGGCTCTAAGGGCTGGGGTCAGGGGCTCTAAGGGCTGGGGGTCAGGGGCTGTAAGGGCTGGGGTCAGGGGCTCTAAGGGCTGGGGTCAGGGGCTCTAAGGGCTGGGGTCAGGAGCTCTAAGGGTTGGGGTCTGGGGCTCTAAGGGCTGGAGTCAGGGGCTCTAAGGGCTGGGTCAGGGGCTCTAAGGGCTGGGATCTGGGGCTCTAAGGGCTGGGGGTCAGGGGCTCTAAGGGCTGGGGGTCAGGGGCTCTAAGGACCAGGGGCTGGCGGTCAGGGGCTCTAAGGGCTGGGGTCAGGGGCTCTAAGGGCTGGGGTCTGGGGCTCTAAGAGCAGGGGTCAGGGGCTCTAAGGGCTGGGGTCAGGGGCTCTAAGGGCTGGGGGTCAGGGGCCCTAAGGACCAGGGGCTGGGGGTCAGGGGCTGTAAGGGCTGGGGGTCAGGGGCTCTAAGGGCTGGGGTCTGGGGCTCTAAGGGCTGGGGTCAGGGGCTCTAAGGGCTGGGGTCTGGGGCTCTAAAGGCTGGGGGTCAGGGGCTCTAAGGGCAGGGGTCTGGGGCTCTAAGGGCTGGGGGTCAGGGGCTCTAAGGGCTGGGGTCAGGGGCTCTAAGGGCTGGGGGTCAGGGGCTCTAAGGGCTGGGGTCTGGGGCTCTAAGAGCAGGGGTCAGGGGCTCTAAGGGCTGGGGTCAGGGGCTCTAAGGGCTGGGGGTCAGGGGCTCTAAGGACCAGGGGCTGGGGGTCAGGGGCTGTAAGGGCTGGGGGTCAGGGGCTGTAAGGGCTGGGGTCTGGGGCTCTAAGGGCTGGGGTCAGGGGCTCTAAGGGCTGGGGTCTGGGGCTCTAAAGGCTGGGGGTCAGGGGCTCTAAGGGCAGGGGTCTGGGGCTCTAAGGGCTGGGGGTCAGGGGCTCTAAGGGCTGGGGTCAGGGGCTCTAAGGGCTGGGGGTCAGGGGCTCTAAGGGCTGGGGTCTGGGGCTCTAAGAGCAGGGGTCAGGGGCTCTAAGGGCTGGGGTCAGGGGCTCTAAGGGCTGGGGGTCAGGGGCTCTAAGGACCAGGGGCTGGGGGTCAGGGGCTGTAAGGGCTGGGGGTCAGGGGCTGTAAGGGCTGGGGTCTGGGGCTCTAAGGGCTGGGGTCAGGGGCTCTAAGGGCTGGGGTCTGGGGCTCTAAAGGCTGGGGGTCAGGGGCTCTAAGGGCAGGGGTCTGGGGCTCTAAGGGCTGGGGGTCAGGGGCTCTAAGGGCTGGGGTCAGGGGCTCTAAGGGCTGGGGGTCAGGGGCTCTAAGGGCTGGGGTCTGGGGCTCTAAGAGCAGGGGTCAGGGGCTCTAAGGGCTGGGGTCAGGGGCTCTAAGGGCTGGGGGTCAGGGGCTCTAAGGACCAGGGGCTGGGGGTCAGGGGCTGTAAGGGCTGGGGGTCAGGGGCTGTAAGGGCTGGGGTCTGGGGCTCTAAGGGCTGGGGTCAGGGGCTCTAAGGGCTGGGGTCTGGGGCTCTAAAGGCTGGGGGTCAGGGGCTCTAAGGGCAGGGGTCTGGGGCTCTAAGGGCTGGGGGTCAGGGGCTCTAAGGGCTGGGGTCAGGGGCTCTAAGGGCTGGGGGTCAGGGGCTCTAAGGGCTGGGGTCTGGGGCTCTAAGAGCAGGGGTCAGGGGCTCTAAGGGCTGGGGTCAGGGGCTCTAAGGGCTGGGGGTCAGGGGCTCTAAGGACCAGGGGCTGGGGGTCAGGGGCTGTAAGGGCTGGGGGTCAGGGGCTGTAAGGGCTGGGGTCTGGGGCTCTAAGGGCTGGGGTCAGGGGCTCTAAGGGCAGGGGTCTGGGGCTCTAAGGGCTGGGGGTCAGGGGCTCTAAGGGCTGGGGTCAGGGGCTCTAAGGGCTGGGGGTCAGGGGCTCTAAGGGCTGGGGTCAGGGGCTCTAAGGGCTGGGGTCAGGGGCTCTGAGGACCAGGGGCTGGAGGCTCGGGGCCGAGGGCTGAGGGCTGGGGGGCGGGAGGTCGGACGGGTCCTCTCCGGGTCGCAGCAAAACTGCGTCACCTGGGCACCCCCTCACGGCACATGCGCAGGCCTGGGCGCGCTGCCCGAGGGGCGGGGCTAGGGAGGTCGGGGCGGGGCCAACGCTCCCGGCGGCCTCACTGCGCTCGCGCCGCCCCGCCTCCTCTCGGGGAGACCAATGGACTCGCGGGACACGCCCCTGACGACGCTGGCCCCGCCCCCTGGAGACGGGTCGCCGCGGCGCGGAGCTCCACCCGGCCAGCGGGCTGCGGTCCGGCCAGGCGGGGCGGGGCGGGGTCCCGGGCGTCCCTGCGCCATGAAGCTGACTCGGAAGATGGTCCTGTCCCGGGCCAAGGCCTCGGAGCTGCACAGCGTCCGGAAGCTCAACTGCTGGTGGGTGTCCGGGGGCCGGGGTCGTCCTCGCACGCTCCCCCCCGCCCAGCACCGGGGTCCCGGGAGGAGAGGACCCGGGAGGAGAGGGGGCGCTGGAGGTGAGGGACCTGGGAGGAGAGGGGCTGGGAGGGGGGGACCCGGGAGGAGAGGGGACGGGAGGAGATGGGGCGCTGGAGGTGAGGGACCTGGGAAGAGAGGGGCTGGGAGGAGGGGACCCGGGAGGAGGGGACCCGAGAGGAGAGGGGGCGCTGGAGGTGAGGGACCTAGGAGGAGAGGACCTGGGAAGAGAGGGGGCTGGAGAGGGGACCCGGATGGGAGGGGACGGGAGGGGGGACCCGGGAGGAGGGGACCCGGGAGGAGAGGGGGCGCTGGAGGTGAGGGACCTGGGAGGAGAGGGGCTGGGAGGGGGGGACCCGGGAGGAGAGGGGGCGCTGGAGGTGAGGGACCTAGGAGGAGAGGACCTGGGAAGAGAGGGGGCCGGAGAGGGGACCCGGAGGGGAGGGGACGGGAGGGGGGGACCCGGGAGGAGGGGACCCGGGAGGAGAGGGGGCGCTGGAGGTGAGGGACGTGGGAGGAGAGGGGCTGGGAGGAGAGGGGCTGGGTGTAGGGGGACCCGGGAGGAGGGGACCCGGGAGGAGAGGGGGCGGGAAGGGGGGACCCAGAAGGAGAGGGGACTCAGGAGGAGCAGGCCCAGGAGGAGGGGACCTGGACCCAGAGGCCCCCCACACCTCTGCTCCAGCCGGGGAGCAGGGAGCACCTGCGGAGGAGCCACCGGAGTCGGGGTGGAGGGGAGCAGGTGCGGCCACAAGCCGGGCGGCCACTGCCACAGATCATTCCGGAATTGTTACCCCTCTGGGTGGTGGTGGTGTTTCAGACACAGGCTCCAAACTGCTCCCTTTGCTGGAAACCGCTGAGGTCTCCCCGTCGGCCTGGATAGCTCCTTCTGGAAGGGCCTGAGTCGGACATGGCCAGCCGTAGGGAGCCAAGTCTCCCAAGCAGGGGGATGGAGGTGACTAACACCGTCCAGTGGGGAAGTAGAGGCTGAGTCCAGAGTAACCAGGTGGTAGACGTTTCTGTAACTGAGTCCTGTTGGGGAGGTGCTGTCCCCAGGAGCCCCGCTCTGGGAGGAGACAGGACCGGATGGAGGAGCTGTGGGGTCACTGCAGGTGCACACGTCTGGCTGGGCCAGGGGACGACTTCAGGAACTCCGGGAGGATCTGCAGGTGTTCCCTGGGGGCTCAGGGCAAGCCCTGTAGATGGGTCGGTGGAGGTGGGCCGTGGGGAGCTCAGCCCTCCTCCCAGGACCTCCTCCCAGGCCGCGTCGGCACGTTGACTGCAGGGAGCTCGGCCCTGTCACTTGTTCCCGTAAGGCCCCTCTGTTTGGCATGAGGTGGCCAGGCTGCGTCTGAGCAGGGAGAGACAAGGGCCTGCTTGAGGCTTTCCAGCCTTTGTTTCGAGAGCTGCCTGTTCAGCTGTTGGACGTGGCCCCTGACAAGGACTTGCTTGTTCGCTGCATCAGTGGGGGACGTTGTCCGGCCTTGCCCCAGCCTGGGGAGTCAGTGCATCTTTGTGTCCTCCAAGTGGAGCGGCCCTGCTGCTCCTCAGTCTGAGAAGCACCCGTCAAGCACCGAGCACAGAGACTTTTGTTGGAAACAACCATGCAGCAGTGTTTGACACCTTTGTCAGTCCTCTGGACGGGCTAGGCTGGCCCTGACCTTGTCCTTGACATCGTAGGATTTCAGTTTATAGGCATCTGTCATTAATTTTTGGGATTTCGGTTTCTAATTTTTTTTTTCTCAACTTTCGCAAAATTAAAGTACATGTGCCTTTTCTTTCCCTAGGGGCAGCCGTCTCACAGACGTAAGTATTATGCGGAGCATCTCCAAATGCTCTCTGGTCCCAAAAGTGGAATCCTGTCCCCCAAGAGGACCGGTAAATTTGCTGAACTGCATGCACTCAGTTCAACCCCAAATCTGGTACTTTGTGTTTATTTAGTATAACTTTTCGCTAATTGTTTCACGATTTTCGTAATGTGGGATGACTAATGAAAAAGCTATTTCATGTGTCCTGGTTTATTTTGACGTTCCTTTAAGAATTCTCCCGCTGATGAAAGGCTTCACGTCCCAGGTCTCAGGGAGCGGATCCCAAGTCGGCTGGGGAGGGATGCTGGGGGCCTGCATTGCTCACAGGAGACGTGCACTCTGCTGGGAGGCCTTTTCCTCAGGTTCCTGGGCTGCATGTCACCGAGGACGTTGCTCAGCTCAGCTCCTGCTCTTAATGGGATCCAGTGTTGTGCTCCCCACCCCCGGGCCATGGCGGGAAAGGATGGGGCCCAGAGTGGGGGTCGGGGAACAGCACCCCGAGCTGAGCTGGGAGTCTGTGAACAGATTTCTTCCCCTTTCTCTTTGAGAACGTGTGTCCCTGACTTAACACAGGGATCATACTGTGTAAGAAAAGGTCATACGTCTTTTCTTTCTTTCCTACTTTTCTAACTTGAACTAAACCTTCACTTGAAAACAGAGTCAGAAATGCAGCTGAGACCCTGGGCTATCCAGGAACGCTGATTCCACCTCACGCTGCAGCTGAAATGCAGCATATCCAGCTGCCAAAAACAATCCTAAAAAACAAAATTACCACCATAGCAGAAAACAAGCCCATGGGGCGTGCGATGCATCCGAGCAGCCCGTGAGCCTTGGGGTCAAGGGCCTCGTGTGGCCCAGTGCTGGCGTGTGGCAGACCCTGTACTGCCCGTCGGCCACACAGTTGGAGGCCATCATGGGCCAAGCCGAGCACCGGTTGCTCTTTCCCCTGAGTTGATGCTGTTAACACGGTAATGAGAGCCAGTCCCAATCCTGTCTCCCTTTTGGCCCCGCTCCGTTGGCCAAGCCCTCCCTGTGTCTCAGGGACGGCAAAAGAAAGGTTCTCGGTCCAGCAGAGGGGCCACAGAGGCCCCCGTACGTGATGTCTTCTGAGGGCACCGAAGGGCAGGGCTTCGGGCAGCGTTTGGTGGCGGCGATGCTGTTACCACATCCCGGAGCAAGCGCGTGTCCCCGGGGTTGAGGGAGCCCCAGCAGATGCAGCGTGCGGAGTCTGGTGCAGAGCCCGCGGCCCCGTGTCCCGTGCAGCCCCACTGAGGCGAGGGCGCTCCGCCTGGGCCGTGGGGGCGGGGCCCACCGGGCGCCACGCGTGTCTGCCCTGGGCTCGCAGGAGCGCCCGGCCGTGCCCCACCCGCTTCCTTCCCTCCCTAGGTCTCCATCTGCCGGGAGATGCCCAGCCTGGAAGTGATCACCCTCAGGTACTGCGCCCGCTGTGCTGAGTCACGGGGTCACCTGAAAACTCCCGACAACAGTGTGTCTGGGGGGGCCCCTGCGAGCTCTGCCTGCCCGCGCGGACGGGTCCCTGGCCCACCCCCTCGAGCTCGCCCTGCTGTCCCGGCCCACCCTCGCTGCGATCGTGGGTGCAGCCCCCACATGAGCAGCCCCGTCAAGGCGGCCGTGTCTGCCCCCAGCGCCCCTGCCGTTCTCTGCCCTCCGGTTCTGGTGCCGCCAGGAGCTCTGCTGGTCTCTGCCCCACGCGGTCCCTCGATGGCAGCTGCCCCTCTGGAGGCGTTGGCATCTCAGGCAAACCGGGGATGAACCAGATGCTGCCGATGGGATTTCTGGCAGCTGGACGCTTTGGAGGGTTGGGGGTAGGCAGGGAGCGTCGTCCTCTGCCCCTGAACTCCCTCCTGCCCGCTCGGGACCCAGGAGGGAGCCGGGGATTCCCACCGCTTGCCAGATGCTGGCTCTCGCACCTTGGGCAAGGCTTAGATCTCTGGGCCTCAGTTTCCCTATCTGTAACACAGACATAGTACCGGCACCTGCCCTGTGGGGCAGCGAGCGCTGGGTGCCGGCAGAAGACGGAGCGCTTAGCGAGCATGCGTGCACCATGTCGCCGTGTCGCTGGCTTGCTAGGATTATCAGTGAAGTGGAGACCTGAGCCCACACCCCAGAAAGCCTTCCCTGACGATAAACGGATTGCCCTTCGTTCCTGAAAATAGGCGAGCCCCGAACCCTGGCCCTGCCCGCCCGAGTGACGTGGGGCACGTCGCCGGCCCTCCTGAGCTGCAGCGTCGCTCAGGCTTGTGGCTCAGAGGACGGACAGAAGGCCCGGGGGTGTTGGCCGAGCTCAGGTGCCCGGTGCCCGCGCGGCTGCGTTGGAACCCGAGTGTAAACCGCTGCGTGAACGCGGGATGCCCGTCCCTCACTGGGGTGCAGCCCCGTCCCTTTGGTCTCGGAGCCTCGTGTTGAGGCTGCCGTAACAGTCCCGCACACCGGGCGGCCCGTGGACGACAGACGTTGGGTCTCAGCCCCTGAGCTGCGCGTCTGAGATGAAGGTGGCATTTGCCGTGTCGGGGGGACCCGCGTCCTGGTTCACGGACAGCCCTCCTGCTGGGTCTGCGTGTGCGGGACGGGCACGGGAGCTCCAGGGGCTCTTCCATGAGGGCTCCCTGAACCCCGTCACCTTGGCTGTTAGGTTTCAGGGTATGAATCTGGGGGGACACGAATACTCAGGGCAAGCACGGTTAGCCCCGTGGTCCAGCAGGAGGATGGCAGGCTGGGGTGCAGGTTCAGATGTTCACGCAGCGCCCCGGCCTGTGCCTGGGACGGCTTCCTCAGGCTTAGAGACGGTGAAGCCGAAGTCCTGCTCTGGGCGCCGTGGCGTCAGCCGCAGACCCGGCCCTCAGTGAAGCCGAGCGCCCCGCTCCCCACTGGCAACTCCGTTAACAAGCGGGGGGCCCACTGCGGTGCTGCGGCTCGGGGAGGAATTACGACTTCCTGCCAGACAAATGCAGCCCCCAGCAGAGAATGTTCTAGGTGGGCGTTCCTGCAGCCGTGCCCTCCCGTGCAGGGAGCAGCAGCGTCCCTGCAGCCGTGGAGGGCGCTCCCGGCCTGCGTCACCCCGCCAGGCACC
Source organism: Vulpes vulpes (assembly GCF_048418805.1). Taxonomy (NCBI): domain Eukaryota; kingdom Metazoa; phylum Chordata; class Mammalia; order Carnivora; family Canidae; genus Vulpes; species Vulpes vulpes. The sequence continues at coordinate 1,941,508 of NC_132794.1, forward strand.
TGCCCTCTGCTCCTGTGGAGCTGGGAGGGTTTCTGCTCGTGTCTGCGGAGGCCTGCGGGGTCTCAGCCTGGAGCCCACACGATTCCGTCTCTGGCGTGTTCACAAGTCCGCGGAGCAAAACTGAAGCGCACGTACTTCGTCCCCTCCTGGGGCTCGGGCTTGGAAGTCGGGGCTCGGTTCTCGCAGCCTGGGGCTTGCTCGTGTTTGCTGTGGGTTTTTCTGGCCGCCGCCTGCTGTGGGGCGCAGAGACGTCCTGTGAGGGAGGGTGAGCCCCCCGCCTCCCCGTTGACCCCATGAGGCCTGGACCGAGCAGGAGGCTGGGGCCTTGCTCGCTGCTGCTCACGAGTCCAGTTCGGGGACTTCCTGTCCTCGCGGTTTGTCCTTGGCCCAGGGTCTTTGTCGACCTTGACTCCTGCCGTCCGGCTCTGACCCCCTTCCCAGGAGAGGGCAGGTGGGCTCCGTCCTGGTGTTTGCAGTTGACACGAGGGCCTCGGGGGAGGGGGGCAATCCTCCGCGAGTGGGGCGCTGACCGTGCTGTCCCCCTGCAGCGTCAACAGCGTCTCCTCCCTGGAGCCCGTGAGCCAGTGCCAGCAGCTGAGCGAGCTCTACCTGCGGAAGAACCGCATCCCCAGCCTGGCGGAGCTCTTCTACCTGAAGGGCCTGCCGCGCCTGCGCGTGCTGTGGCTGGCGGAGAACCCGTGCTGCGGCACCGACCCCCACCGCTACCGCATGACCGTCCTGCGCAACCTGCCGCACCTGCAGAAGCTGGACAACCAGAGTAGGTGCCTGCTGCGCCCCACAGCCCGGGGGGGAGTCCCTTCCTCTCCTCTGCCCTTCCGGCACCTTCCAGGAGCCGGCAGGTGCCCCCTCCCTGTGGGCTCCTCGGGGGGCGTCCCCCAGGCTGCTGCCCCTCGATTCGCAAGTGTGAATGGGGAGGGATCACCCGGGGCAGCCCAGGCGGACACAGGATTGCGGGGGCCTCGTCACCCTCCACCTGCCTGCTGCTGTCGTTTCTTCTGCTCCTTCCCTGCTCAGAACACTTGCCTGGGGCCCCGGGGAGCCCGTGAGAGGGTCCGGCTGGGCTGGCAGCGTCCCTGCTGGAGGCCGGCGGGTGCCTCCCCGCGGCGCTGATCGCTCCTTCTCCACCCCCTGGCACCACCGTGCTGGGCCCTGACCCTCGACACACACGCGCACTTCCCCCCAGGTAGACAGCTGTCGCATAGGTTAGCTCAGGGACCTCAGTCCACGCGGGAGTGCAGCAGACCGTGGGCCGTGTGGTCTGTTCCTTTTGACTATAATTTGGCTCTTCACGGACACTTGTCTGGAGCAAGTGTTGAACTTGAGATTCACGTCCAGCCGGTGCCAGGGTGGGGCGGTGACAGGCAGGACCCGGCCGCTCTCAAGGAGCTGGCCAGCAGGGTGGACCGACGGACCCCGCTTGTCTAGAGCAGACTGTGCCCGGTGTGGCCGTGGTGGCGAGCCGCAGTCCGGGGGGCTTCTGTGGGGCGCGTCCGCTCTGATGCTGCAGCTCCGCCCACTTCACTCTGAAGCCGTGACCGAGGAGGAGCTGTCCCGCGCGTTGATGGAGGGAGAGGAGGTCACGGCCCCCGGCGGAGAGGGCACGGGAAGCAGCCGGCCCGAGATGTCCTACACCCTGAGCGCCGCGGACGCCACTGCTGACACCCAGCAGGACACGCTGAGCTATGGCGAGGAGACGAGGTGCCTGGTGGCGGGGGCGGCGGGCCTGCCCCTGGGGCCCCGTGGAGTCGGAGCCGCTCAGGGCCCGGCTGCAGCAGCCTGGTGGTGGGGCGGGTGAAGTGGGCCGGCGGGCGTGGGGCACCCCTGGCCCAGCACTGCAGTCTCCCGGGGGAAGGCCAGGTGGCTGTGGCCGTGGCCAGCCGAGCCGCCGTGCAGCGGGGACGGGGCGGCTGGCCTGCTCACACCTTCGGTCCCTGTCCTTCCTGCAGCGTCCAGGGCCAGCTCGGCCTGAAGTCCCCTTCCCGGGACCGCTTCCCTTCCTTCTCGCACAGGGAAGCCGTGAGCAGTCGCAAGAACAGGGTGAGCGTGATGGGGACAGCACCGGCTGAGGCGGCCACCAGCTCCCTCTGCCCAGAATGTGGGGACGGGGGACGGGGGTGCACGGGCTGAGACACCCAGGGACTCGCAGAGCGAGGCCCCCGAGGGTGGGAAGTGGCTCTGAGCTACACTGGAAGTGACACACCGGAGGGGGTGTGTGTGCAGCTGAGCTGGCTTCAGTGCGCAGGGGCAGCCCCAGAGGGACAGGAGACCCCCGTCCGGCCCGCGGGCAGCTCTGGGCAGCTCTGGGCAGCTCCGGGCAGCTCCGTGCAGCACGTGGGGCCAGGCGGGCCGAGCGGCAGGCCGAGCCCTGTTGGGCAGGTTGCTGTGGCGGCACCTAAAGCTGCAGAGGTGCGCTGCTCGCGGGGACGCCTCCCACCTGCAGAGGGACAGACACTCCTGTCCTGGCGGGGCAGTTCTGCGCCACCGTGGCTCCTCAGGGTCCCTGTAAGGAGGAACAGGCTCAGAAGTAGGCTATGGGGGCCGCTCCGTCGAAGGCTCCGGTCCTTTCCACGTGTCTGCCGCCTGTGTCCTTCTGGCTTGTTCTGGGGCGTGTTCCCCTCCAGGTCACGGGCTGGTGCTCTGATCCAGGCTCATACCCAGGAGGACAGGGGCCATTTCTTCCTGTGTCCTCTCACTGGGGAAGAACGGCTGCCCTGTGTCTTCCTCACCCGGCAACACCGGCTTCATCAGCTGGATTGCTCACGTCCTGAGTGTGAGCCCGTCACCAGCCAGAAGAGCGGGGTCACCACCGTCAGCTTGGCCCAGTGGGGACCTTGCCTCCTAGTCACATGGGAGGGGGGCTGCGTGAGCAGAGCCGGGGTCTGTGAGGAGGTCTGTGACCCCCCAGCGCCTGCTCCCCACTGCCTGGCTGTCCTAGCCCCGCGGGGCCCCAGAGCCATCCGACCAGTGCTCACATGGGAAGGGCTCCACAATCGGGGTGGGGGCTGCCAGCATTCCCTTGAGGACCTGGAAAGGCTTATGGAAGGCACAGAGGGTTGGACTTAGGCCCCATCCCGGGGAGGGGGGGCAGCCCACCCTAGGGGAGAACTGTCCCCCCAGAGTGGCTGACAGCCGTGACTGCAGGCTGGAGGAGATTCTGGGCAGTTGTCACCGTCCTCCGCAAGGTCCGTGCACAGGCCCCCCCAGCACAGGAGGAGCCCCCGGGGCAGGCCAGCGTCTGCAGAGCCCCGAGCTTGCACACTGCTCCAGCCCTGTACCTTCCATAAATGCAAACTGAAACCATCAGATCCGCTTGCGCAGCCAGAGCCACTTCTGGGGACAGCAGGGAAGGCCCTGGCTCTACTCCGCCCGTGTGACCCGTGGCCTGTGGCCCCATCCGCCCCCGGGAGGTCCCGCAAGCCCCAATGGCAGGATGCACAGGGCCAGGGAGGTATAGGGGCAGGGATGGAGCAGGACCCTCGAGGGGTGTCGGGTGGGCGGGGGCCCTGTTGCTCAGCCCCAGTGTGGCCCTCGGAGCAGATGTCACCTTGCCACCACGTGCCCCAGCTCACCTCATAAGAGCCAGCCCAAGTGGCCCCCATGTGCAAAACCCTGCTTTGCTCCATGCAGATAGAAACCACGTGCACATGCCTAGCACACGCGTGTCTGTGTGATCGTGGTGCTGAGCGCTGCCCCGGGCTGCTCCGCCCCTTCCCTCCTGGCTGGGTGACCTCGGCCGGCCCTGCAGGCAGTGCAGCTCTGTGGGGGAGCCTCTGCCCGGTGTTCTCCCGGGGTTTCCTGGGGGGCCGCTCGCCCGGATGTACATGTCTGCTGGCCTGGTGGTCTCAGCCGGTGACCCTGTGCCCCCAGAACAACGTGCTGACCGCCATCCTGCTGCTGCTGCGGGAGCTGGACGCCGAGGGGCTGGAGGCCGTGCACCAGACTGTGGTCAGCCGGCTCCAGGCCTTGCAGAAGCAGGAGCAGCAAGAGGACGTGGAGTGACCCTCAGCGCGACCCCGAGCTGCCAGGCCTTCCTCCCGCAACCCCGTGCCCCAGCCCCTGGGAGGTGCAGGGTCACCAATACAGCCACGGCCTCCGCCGGACCCCGCTGAGTCCCAGCCTGTGGTCTGTGTCCCAAGAGGCTCAGGGCCGCCTGGGAAGGCCACGCCCTCGGTGTGGACGGTGTGGATGGTGCCCTGGCGGAGCAGGAGGGGCAGCGGGCCCCGTGCTGGGTGCCCTCCCCTGAGGGGCGCAGGTGCACGCCAGCCTGCACGGGGGCCCACCTGGGCTTGGCACTTCCCGCCATCGCAGCGCCACCACCATCCCTAATAAATGTCTTCCCAGAGTCTGACCCGGAGCTTGTGTTGCCCCTGTCGGTTCTTGGCCCCAGTTGTGGGTTAGACTCTGCCCACGGCCGGCGTCCAGAATGATCTGTCCTTAGAGTGGCTTCGCGTCACCAGACCCACCAACCACCACAGGACCGGGGCAGGGGAGGCCTGGGGCAGGATCTGGGTGCCACCGTGGGAGAGGCAGCGGGCGGGCGCCAGGGGGGCACCCAGAGATGGCACCTGAGGTGCGTGCTCCCGCGGGGAGAGGCTCAGGCCGGGGGGGGGGGGGGTGCCCCCACAGCGGGGGGTGCCTCCCTGGCCGGGAGCAGCCAGGCGATCTTGCTGGCTCCCTCCGCCCCACTCCGGCTGGGGGGCACCCAGATCTCTGGACGTATCCGTCTCTGTGAGCGAGGGGCTGCTGCCAGTGAGGGCCACACGCCCCGTTGAACGTGGGCTGCGCTCAGGGAGCCGGTCTCCAGCTCGTCCAGCCTCACCGGGGCGGCGGGTCAGGGGGTTCCTCTGGGGTGTCCGTGGCCCCGCGGGGCTGCTGCGCCCACGCTCTGTGTGTGAGGAAGCGGTCGGGCTCTCCTACAGGCCCATCTCGGGGAGCAGGTGGGGCAGGTGACGGTGAACAGCGCACGCACGCGCCCCTTCCCCACGCCCAGGCCGACTTCCCGCTGTGCCACCACCTGCTGCGCCTGGGGGACTGGGACGGGTGGGCTGGCCCTAGACGCCCCTGCCTCGGCTCCCGGGGCGGCGGGTGAGCTCAGTGGGGGGAAGATGCGCCTCAAGATGCCCTTTGATCTTGGCGAGGGGGGCGCAGTTCAGGAGGACCAGGCCGGATGGCGGGGGCCCTGCTCACCTTGTGCCCGCCCCCGGGGCCACCCTGTTTGGAGGGAGGACACGGGTGGTCCTCTGGTGGCTGTCCTCCGGGGAGGCGTCACGGGGGCCTCTGTCCCCCCCAGAGGGAGCTGAGAAATGCTCACTGGTCCCCGTGGGGCTCTAGGGTCAAAGTTGCGGAAATTAGAGGAGAGACGGGGCGGGGGGCCAGGCCGCCGGCGTTCTCCGAGAGCAGACCCTCGCGCTCCTGCTCCCTGCGGGGCCCGGGGACAGTGCGGACTTGCCCAGTGGGATGCCCCGTGCATCTGGGGCTTCCCCCGGGGAGGGGACACCCAGGGTGGCCTCGCTGAGTGTGCAGAGCTTGGCATCTGCCCAGCGAGGGGACTCGTCGCCGGCCCGCCCTCCTGCACCCCTGCGTTTCCAGTGCGCTCGGCCAGGCCGCGGCTGGCGGGGATGCGGGGACCCCACCCTCGCTCGGTGCTCTGCTGTCGCCGACCTGAAAGTCCCCTCACTGTGGGGTCTGATCTCAGACGTTCCCTGGGAAGTCCTCGGGGCTGACGGTCCTTCCATGAGGAAGAAACACCATGTAGGTCGGGCCCGGCCGCCCGTGAGGGCCGCACGCTAGGGGGGCTGGTGGCCTCGGTGCTCACCAGGGAGCCCAGCCTGCGCCCTCCCCTCCGCGGGGGCTGGCGGGGGCGCACAGTGGGAAGAAAGAAGCCTGGGGAGGCCACCCAGGTGGTGTCGGCGTCCACATCACCCCTCTCATGGAGATGTCATCACGCAGGGAAACAGGGACAGCAGGGTCCCCGTGGTGCATGTCCTTACTGGGCCGGGGGCTGGGTCGGCGCCCCGATGCTGGCTGCTTCCCACCCTGTCCCCACACGCAGCCCCTCGGGAGGGGTCCCCTCGGGTCGTGGTGGGACACCTGTGTGCAGTCTCCCCCACAGAATCATGGGACAACACTCAGGCTGCAGAGGCGAGGCCGCCTGCTGCTTCTCGAGGTCCCGTTAGCCGGGAAGATTCCTCGCGGGCGCTGTGCCCCGGAAGCTCGTGGCAGCATCCGTACTGCGCAGGGCGCAGCGCACACGGCAGAGGAACGGGCTTTGCGGTCACCCGTGCCCCCTGCCTGCTCTAGCAGCTTGTCCCATGGGGCGCACCCGCCTCCACAGGGGGACGGAGGCTTCGGGGGGGCCGTCAGGGCTGAGAGCGGGCTCTGGGTGCAGGGGCCCCCGTGTCCAGCAGGCCAGCCTCAGCCTGGCGGGGTGACGGGCTGGGGACCCCTGGCGCGGGGCTGCTGCACAAGGCAGGGGATTGCTGCTCTGTGTCCTGGACCCCCCCTCCTCCCCTACCGCCCCCCACCTCCCCCCACCACCCCCCCCCGTGACCACACAGCATGCCCAGCCCCCCCACCCCGTGCAGCACACCCCTCCCAGGGCTCCCCTCCTCGAGCTCTGGAGAGCAGCGCCTGCTCCCCAGCTCTGCCTTCCTGGGCCTCCAGCACCCCCCTCGCCCCCACCATGCTCCCGAGGTCTGTCCGTGGCCCCACACCCCCACCCTGCTCTGAGAACCAGCTTGGTGCAGTCTTCCCTGCCGGTGAGGCTGGGCCTTGCTGTCTGTGGGATTCTCAGGGGGCCCCAAGGTCCCAGGCCCCTGCTGTGTGCACCTGTATGGCCCCTGCCCCGAGGGGAGTGTGCTTGGGATGGGCCCCGCACATACAGCAGAGTGAAGGAGCGTCACGGACGTACTTAAAGTCCCTGATGGGCTGCCTGAGTTCATCAGAGGGAGAGTGGCCTGGTGGGCCTGGCCTAATCAGGGGGCCCCTCGGCCCTCTACAGCTGCCAATGGATTCAGGCTGAGAATGGGGTGAGCCTCCTTCTCCTGACGCAGGACCCAGGGGAAGGGCCCAGGTAAGAGGCAGCAGACGCCCTGCTGCCCCCGGACATCTGCCACCAGGTAGCTCAGAGGGCCTGAGGTCTGGGGGCCCCCACCCGGCTGACACCTCCGCCGCAGCCCTTGGAGGACCCAGCTAGGCCGTGCCCTCACCCCTGAGCCCTGTGAGGTCAGCCGGGATGCAAGTCCCCGGTGCTCGTGGTGGTTCCCAGGAAACCCAGTCTCCTGGAGGGGCAGGTCCTGAGGGAGCCCCCGGCCCCAGCCTCCTCCTGGGCATGGGCCCCAGCCTGCTGGCCCGTCCTTCCTGCAAGGCCTGGCCCACCCACCCGGGCTGCAGGAGGCCCCGCCTGGGCTCCCCCCCTCCATGCTGTGTGTGCCTGGCTAAGGGGCCTTGGCCGTGTGCCCGGGGCTGGGGCCGCGAGTGGACTCCAGCAGCGTCTGTGCCGTCGGACACCTGAGCTGCGGCCTGTGTCCAGAGCCTCCCCGGGGCGTGTCCAGAGGCCCGAGCGCCACAGCCCGTGCCCTGCCACCCAGGCCGTGGAGGGCGAGCGCGGGAGGCAGAGGCCAGGCCACGTCCCTGCTGACGCGTTACTGGGTGCCTGCGCCACAGCGTCTCCAGACGCCGCATGTCCAGGCAAAACCAGGAAGAACGTTCCAGAAAGTCTGGCTCCGAGGCTCCCCTGCCCCTTCCCCAGGCCACCCGGGGTGCTGGGGGGGGGGCTGGCCGGGGGGGGGGGGGGGTCAGCACAGAGGACGCCTGGGCCGAGTGGCTGTGTGCTCAAGGCGGGCTGGACACTGGCCGGACGCTGGAGGGTTCCTGCTGCAGCCAGGGGACTCCCAAGAGTCCCCACCCCTGAGCTCTGGTGTCCCCACTCACGCACAAGGACATGTGTGCACTCACGTGTACACACACATGCATGCACACACGTGCACGCTCAGGTTTCTGGGACCCAGGAACTTGTTCCTGGCCTCTCAAGACACTTGGGACCGTCCCCTCGGGGAGCTGTCCCCTCCTCGGCCTGCCCCAGGACCACCCACACAGCAAGGAGGGTGTGGTGCCCGGGCCCCCACCAGGCTGCTGCTCCCTCGAGTGACCAAGGCACCCTGCCAGGTCTTGGGGACGTGAAGGCAGCTGGAGGGACAGAGGGCCCCACCAGAAGAAACCCTGCAGGAGCCCCCAAGGCCAGGGGCTCCCCACAAAACCCCATGAGTCCCCGAGCCTCCCCCGAGCCTCCGCAGGTGCCGCGGGCAGGAGCACAGGCCCGGAGCCGCCCTGGATGCGCCCAGTCACCGCGGTGGGAACAGAAGTGGGCTGTGCAGTGAGCTCAGGAGGGACTGGGGTCCCCCTGAGGCTCAGCACGTCCTGGGGACCCTGGTGCCGGGACCGCACTGCAGAGCAAGGCTCCACGCCGACCCCAGAAGTGGCGGTGGACTGGCCCTCGGCTCCCGGTGCTGACGTTTCTGACGGCCTCCCCCCATCGCCCACCCCCACCAGGGTCTCCCGGGGCGCCCGCTCACCCCAGACACTTACCCCCAAGGTCTTGGATCTGAGACTCCAGCCCAGGGGGTCAGGGGGCTGGTCCTGAGACTGGGGGAGGCCAGGCCCGTGTGTGCGGCGGGGGCGACCACCCCCTGCCCTCCCTGGGACGTTCCACGGGGCCTGCCGCCCAGAGACGGGCGCTCTCCACAGTCAGGATGATTTTATTTCTAGAAAAGGCGGCAAGCTCCGCTCTGCCCGGCGGCCAGTGCACACAGGAGGAGGTCACAGCGAGGGCCACGGGGAAGTGTCTCTGCACAGGGGTCCCCACATCCTCCGGGCCAGAAGGTGGGCGCCCGGGGGCTCTGTCCGAGGGGAGCCTGGCGGCAGCAGGGGCAAGGCCCTGGAGCCAGACCGAGAGGGCCGTGGCCCCCGCCCGCCCGCAGGCCCCAGGGAGGGAGGGGCAGGTGCGCCGCGGCTTCAGAAGCCCTTGTCGATGCTCAGGCTGCGGCGGGTGACGTGCTCCAGCTCCCCGGACACGTAGTCGGCCATGCTGATGCGGTAGTGCGCCAGCATCTTCAGCATGAGCCGCAGGTTCAGCCACCACTGCTCCCGGGGCATGCGGTGCCTGCCGCAGGGGGGTCGGGCTCAGGGCCGGGCACTGGGCCCCGACACAACCCTGGAGTGCGGCCTGGAGGGGGCGTCCGGTCCCCTCCCTCCGGGGCCTGCAGTGGGGAGCGCTCGGCCCAGGTGGCGGGGTGAGGGCGGCACAGGGACGGCCCCGGGGACGGGGACGGGGACGGGGACGGGGCGGCCGTGCAGGGTCGGGGCAGCCCACCCCCCTTCACAGGCACTCACTCAAAGTCCGTGACCTCCTTGAGCTCGGTGACGGGGCTGAAGGCCACCGCCTTCTTCTGCAGGCCGATCACGCAGGCCGAATCGGGGGCGTTGGCGAACACGCGGCCTGTGGACACAGGGCTCGTTGGCAGCCCCGGACCCCAGGGCCCAGCAGAGGGCAGAGGGCAAGGTCAGCCCAGGGCCACCCCCCGACACGCACCGTTGCGGTAGACGGCCCGCAGCTTCTCCGACATCCAGAGCATCGCCTTCACCCCCAGCTTCGTGCCGTAGTTGCGGTCAAAGGGGGTCGGAGCCCCACCCTGGAAACACGGCGGGTGAGGGGGGCTCGCTGCCGCCCGAGGCAGGTGGGCGCTGCCAGGAGCCGGGCGGCCTGACTACCCCACGACCTCAGGTGAGCACCCTGGGGCAGCGTGTGACCCCCACCCCCTCCCGCCCCCCGCATCTGCAAGTGTTCCCTCTGCCTGCAGCTCCCCAGCCCTTCTCCACCCCAAACCTCCAGCGGCTGGGTGGTGGGCTGCCCGCCCATCCAGGTGGCGGCCCCCGTGGGCCCCCGGCTCCGGCAGGATGAGCAAGCACCCGCAGAGAGGGGAGCCCTCGGGAGGGCTGGGAAACGGCACCACTCGGGTTCCCTCAGGGCACCCAGGAGGCCACGGAATGGGGGGACCTGGCAGGGAGCAGGGGGCCGCAGGGGTCCCAGCCCTGCCCCTTCCTAGTGCTGAGGACTCTGCAGGGTAGGAGCCTCACCCCGCTCACCTGTCCCAAGGGATGACGAGCGCAAGATGGGCATGAGGGGGTGGCGGGGTGACTGCGGGCAGGTGCCGCCTGAGGACGTACAGGGGCGAGGGCTCTCACCCTGCCGTGTCCCCCGGGGCCCCTGGGCCCAGGTGCAGATGGAGGCAGAGGGCGGGGACCTGGGCTCCCCACGCCGTACCTGCTGCAGGTGGCCCAGGACGTTGGTCCTACAGTCAAAGACACCCTTCCCCTCGGAGGAGTACAGGTTATACAGAAACTCCGTGGTGTAGTGCTCGTGGCACTTCTCGTTTCTGGAAGGAGGGACGAGGCCTGGGTGGGGCGGAGCCAGCTGGGGTCTTGACCCGGACGCTGAGCCCCCGTCCCTGCCCCCCCAGGCCCCCATGGCTCAGGGGGACCCCTCCCACCCGGCCCAGGCCCGCGCAGCCTCACCGGAGCACGAGGCCCCTCTGGATGTCTGTCTTCATCTTCTCGGTCATGTGCTCCACATTGGCCTGCGGGTGCGGGGGACACGCGGGCTGAGCCGGGCGCCTGAGCCAGAGTCGGCGGCCGCCAGCCCTGCACCCGGCAGCAGCCCCTCACTGCGTGGGACGGAGCCCAGACTCCCCCCGGAGCCAGGCGACCCGGGGGCCACGGGCAGGCCTGAGCTGGTGGCGGGAGGGCCGGAGGCCACGGCAGCCACGATGCAACACATGGTGGGGAAGGGGGCTCGGGGGTCATGCGCTGGGACCCCACAGGCAGGGACCCCCCGGCCCGCAGGGCTCCTCGGCCTGCACCCCAGGCCGGCTCCCAGGTCTCCAAGAGGAGAAGGGCAGGGGGCTCGGCTCACTTTCAGGTCTTGGATGTTGAAAGGGTCCTCGAAGACGTAGGCGGCGTCGGCCCCCACGGCGATGCCGGTCACCGTGGCCAGGTAGCCGCAGTAGCCGCCCATGGTCTCCACGATGAACACGCGGCGCTTGGTGCCCGACGCCGACTGCTTGATGCGGTCACAGCTCTGGGGGACAGGGGCGGTCAGGGCCTTGCCCGTGGGCCACAGGCGGCCACCGCACCCAGGACCCAGGTCTCTCCCCAGAGCCGCCTGTGCAGGGGCCGGAGGCCAGGACAGTCCCCCACCTGCCCAGAACATCACAGCCCCCTCCATGGGCTCCCTGCAAAGCAGGGTCCTCAACTGGGGCCGCTGTGTGCCCAGGGGGATGGGGGTGTCACCAGCGCCTGGTGGGTGCAGGCCAGGGATGGGCTAAGAGGCTCACTGGGGCCTTAATTTTTCTCATCCTTAAATGGGCAAGTGATACTCCGGCCACCGCAGGGTCACTGTCCCGGGGGGACCAGGTGACACATGAAGTTCACATTCTGCAGGTGCCAACAAGGATGTGACACAGGATACTTTTAACCCAAAAAGTTCAGAGTTTGGAAAGAAATTTAGAACATTAGAAAACTGAGAAAAGACAAGACCAGTCGGTTTTTGGGGTCTGAACCACAAGGTGAAACCCCAAGTCAGAGACAACTGTTCTCCAATGTCTGCCAAAGGACTGATACCCTATGTACGTCAAGAGCACCTACAAGTAAAAAAATTCACCGAAAAAAAAATGGGCAAAAAACAGAGAAAGGTATTTTTCCATAAAACCCTTAAGTGAGGGATCCCTGGGTGGCGCAGCGGTTTGGCGCCTGCCTTTGGCCCAGGGATCCTGGAGACCCGGGATCGAATCCCACGTCGGGCTCCCGGTGCATGGAGCCTGCTTCTCCCTCTGCCTGTGTCTCTGCCTCTCTCTCTCTCTCTCTCTCTCTCTCTCTCTGTGACTATCATAAATAAGTAAAAATAAAAATAAAAAAAAACCCTTAAGTGAGCCAGAAACAGAGCAGTTCCACGCCAGCAGCCATCCAAGCGCTGGTTAAACAGAACACCAGGCTTCCCGTCGTGGAAGCAGAGAACACAGGGCCGCGCGTGGTGCTGGCGAGAGGCCGGGTGGGGGTGAGTTCAACGGAAAGCCCTGAACGCTCACGGGGTCTCTGGGTCGGCAGTCGGGGGTCTCCTGTCATCTCATCTGTTCTACTCGCATCTTTCTCTTCCTACAGCATCGTGGAGAAGCTGCTCAGGTTCAGCCCGAGACCCCCGAGGACCCGGGCACAGGGGTGCTGAGCCCACAGGGGAAGGGGGTCGGGGGGCCGCAGACGGGGTGGGAGGGGACAGAGCCACGGCCGGGCCAGCCCTGCTCCGACGACGGCAGCTTCCCCGGGCACCCACCCTCGCGCGTCCTCGTGTGACCGTCCCCTGCACAGGACCGGGGCCTGCCGGGGCCCGGCGTCCTACCTCCATGGCGGCGTTGACAGCGGTGTCTGAGCCCAGACTGAAGTCGGTGCCCGGCACGTTGTTGCTGATGGTGGCCGGGATGACGCACATGACGATGCAGAGCTCCTCGTAGCGGCCGCGCGCCTCCACCAGCTGCAGCACCCCCTCGTAGGCCTGCGGGCGCACCGGGGGGCGGGGCTCAGCGCGGCCCACGGGAGCAGGAGGCGGCGAGCGGGGGCTCCTGGGCCAGGGGGACATCCGCCCCCACGACCCACCACATGCCTGGGCCTCCCGCCCCCGTGGCCACGACCCGGGGAGCCCACCCGGGAGCCGGGCAGCCCAGGGCCAGGGAGGCTGGGCTCCCAGGAGGACAGGAAGGAGGCCCGCCCGCCCTGGAGGGACCCCCGCCCGGGGTGCGGGCCGGGGGGGGCTGGGCAAGAACGGGAGCCGCTCCAGGGAAGGAATGGACGGGGAGGAGGCTGTGGGGCTCTCCGCCGCAGGCTGCCCCCCAGGAGCTCCTGAGGGCAGCACCCCGTCTCCCCTCCTTCCTGCCACCCTACCCCCTCCTCTCCAGCACGCGGTCACCAGCACCCACAGACACTGTGAGGCCTACCCTGAACCCCGCAGCCCCTCAGGCCCCTGGACATCCCTGACACGGGGTCCCCAGCAGGGCCACCTCCGCGGCCCCAGACCCAGAAGACACGGTCAGGTGTCCCCACCCCGCCCAGGGCCCCACGGCGGCCCTCACCTCAAAGCCCCCGATGACCAGCAGGGCGTGGATGTTGTAGGTGCGAATGTTGTCCACTATCTTCTCCATGTAGCTCCTGGGCAGCGTCCTGCGGGGGACGTAACCACGTTACCGGCGGCCAGGCCACAGGGACGCACAGCCACGCGGCATGTGCCGGTGGGGAAGGCCCCGGGCACCGTCCCGAGATTCCCGAGGTGCAAGCAGAGCCTCAGCGCCGGGGGACCTGCGGGGCCCAGAGCAGGGCGCGGAGGCCCGAGCCCCCGCGGGGACGGGGGACACCAGGGCACGAAGGGGCAGCCGGAGGACCTGTGGCCCGGGCCACGGGGCAGGTGTCCCCTTGCAGCCCCCGCTCCTCCCGGGCCTGCCCACAGGTTTCCAGCCCCGGAGGCCCGCGGCGGCCAGGAGCTCACCTCTTCGTCCCCAGCATGGAGCCGCCACGGCCCAGCCAGCCGGCCACGTCGTGCCAACTCACCTCTTGTACCTGCGGGGGTGGGGGTGCAGCCTCAGGGACAGGCGGGGGCTCGCAGCCACTCCTCCTCGCTGCTCGGGGAGGGCACGGACGGGAGGGGCCAGAGCCTGGCAGGCGGCCAGCGGCACGCTGCAGCTCAGAGCAGGGGCGCTCACCCCTTCCCCGGGGCCTCTGACCCGCCTTCTCCGCCCACCTGACCTCGGCCACTGCCCGTGACCTCGTGCCGCGAGCCCCCCGGTCCCCGTTCGCCAAGAGAGCCGGGGGTGGGTGATACAGACCCAGCAAGCCCCCGCCCCACGCGCCAGCACGGCCGCACCCACCTGACCCTTGGCCAGACCCTCGAAGCCGTCGTGCACGACGTACACCGTGTGGCCCTGGGAGATGCCCGACCGCACCGCCGAGCGCACGGCCGCGTTCATGCCAGCCGCCGGGGCCCCCACGTTCAGGATGGCCAGGGAGAAGTTGGTCTTGAGAGACAAGGGAGACAGGAACGTGAGCACGGGGCTGGGGACGAACCGCGGAGCCACGAGGACGGCATGAGGGGGCCCAGGGCCCGTGGCCGCCTGCACGCCGGCCAGCAAGTGGACTCCCCTGGGAAGGACGCACGTGTGTCCTTCGCCTCCACGAGCTTCTGGCAAGGACCCAAAGGAGCCAGGGAGCGAGCCCGGGGCCTCAGCCAAAGGCGTCAGCAGGACCGTGGTCGCTCTCAGCCGAGCACGGCTGGTGGCCGCAGCGGGGCAGCTTTGGGCCAGACTCGGTGCCCGTCTGGAAGCTTCCAGCCATCACCCCACACTCTGGGCTCAGGGCAGCCAGTGTCCCAAGCGCTTAGCGAGCAGCACGGCTGCACAGCGACGGGGGCCACGGATGTCACAGAGGTTCTCTAGGAGCCACATTAACAAGGTGCAAAAAGCGGCAGGTGATGCCAGTGTGGGTCCCAGGGTTGGTCTAACCCCACGAACTGAAAGGTCACCTTGACCAGGAATCAACCTAAGAAACACCCTGTGGGCGGTCACACCGGCATCCAGGCCGTGTCCCCGGAGCCCTCGCTGGGCAGCCGCGTCCTGGGCGCCTCGAGGCCACATGTCCCCGGCCAGTGGCTCTGCCCGGCAGTGCAGCCCTGGGGGGTCCTGGCAACACAGCCCTGCCGCCCCAGATGGGGTCATGGCCCAGCGGTCCCCGGAGGGGACAGAGACCACGCCGCTGGTCCGGGGATGCGCCCCGTGCCTGACCAGCTCCTGGGACGAACGGAGACCCAGGATGTCTCAACGGGACCCTTCCTCGTCCCCAGGGTTCCGGGAACAAGTCCTGCCATCATCCTTATCTTGAAGAAAGCCCGTTTCGCAAGGCTTTTAGCTATTTTAGAATGTTTCGTAAGCACTAGAGCCGCTCTGTCGTGACTTAAATCTGCGGGCCTGACTTAATTGCCTTCAGTCGTTTGCTAAGCAAGCAGCCAAAGTCACCTCCAGGCCCAGACGCTGGCCATTGGGGACCCGCTGGTCAAGCAAAGCTGCACGCCTCAGCCCACAGCTCAGCCCCCAGACAGGAGGGCGCTTGGAGCTCCCCGCTTCCCGGGCAGACCCCGACCCCGCGGGCGGGCGGCCCTAGGGTGGGCAGCCCCTGGCAGCAGGGACAGGCTCGAGGTGGCGGCGGAGGTGACAGGGACCCAGAGGTCCTGCGGCTCACACCACCTCACCTTCTCCTTGGAGACCTTCTGGTGTGCAAGCAGCTTGTAAATGTTCCAGTTGTTCTCAAAGCTCCTGGAAAGGAAGCCGGTCATGCATCATGCAGCCCCCAGCCCCAGCCCCAGCCCCACAGCTCGGCCACGCAGAAGCCGCAGGCCCGCCACCCCGCCCCTGTGGCTACCAGCCCGGCCGGCAGCATCGCTGGGTGGCGGAGGAGCCCTGCCCCACGCGCGGCCCGCACACCCCTCTGGGCGAGGCCGGGGCACCGCATCCCTGCAAGCAGCCTGTGGGGTGGGCGGCTCGGAGCAGGCGGGAGGCACAGCGACGGAATTCGGAGCTGCGGGTCCGGTCCCCCCCCCGCCCCTCTGGGCCTGCCCCACCACGACCTCCTGTGGACGCCCCGCCCCAGCCCCCAGCCAGGCCGCCCTCTCCCCTCGCCCCTCACGGCAGCTCCTGCCTGCCCTCCAGCTGCAGGGACCGCCGAGCCCCTGTTCCTGCCGCTCGCGAGCCCCTGTTCCTGCCGCTCGCTTCCCCCCGCTTGGCCACACACACTCAGCGGGAAGACGTGCAGCTCCACGTCCCAAGGCGTGCAGGTCCCGCGGGCCAGGGCCACACGGCGTCTCCGGCGGGCCCTCCGAGCAGACGGCCGCTCCAGCGCCAGGCCCCGCCAGGCCCCGCCAGGCCCCGCCAGGCCCTCACCTGCCGCGGAGCTGGATGGCCTCGTCGAACCGCTTCTCGTCCATGGCCTTCTGCACCTCCTTGGTCTTCAGGGAAACAAGGAAACACTGCGGGAGGCCTGGTGCACACGCACGGCGGCCACCCGACGCGGCGGGCCTGTCCCCCACCCGCCCCGCCGTGGTCACTGCCAGGCCGGCGATCTGGGGGACTGGCTGACAGCAAGCGGGCCGCCCGGGCTTCCCCAGCGGGCCCCCCCCCAGCTCCATGGGGCCCTGCCAGGGCCTGGGGACCAGAGGAGTCCGGGCCCAGCCCCGCAGCAGAGGTCGGACCCGAGGCCTCTCCCTAGGGGGGGTCCCAGGGAGGCCGGACCCCCACGCCCCCATGCCCCTCCCCAGCATGGGCCCTGCTCCAGCCTTGCTGAGTGTCTGCCCACATCTGCTGAGTTACACGGTGGCCCTGGCCACCCACTCACCCCCCGCCATCCTACCCCAAACACCCCACCCTGCCCAGCCTGCAAGGTCAGTCCAGGGCCAACGGCTCCAGAAAGCCATGTGGCCTTGGCTACCCCTAGTCCCCGCAGCTCCCACCCCTCGGGGCTCGTCCCTCCCCACCCGGAGGACTGGGGGCCTCGGGTACCCGGAGGCCACGACAGGAGGGGACCACCAGTAACAGAGGAGCAGCAGGACCCCGAGAGCAATGGGGTGGGGAGGGCCCCCCCCATGCAGCCCGCCTGCGGGGTGGGGCCCCAGGAGGCCCTGGAAGGAGGGGGGGCCCAGGGCCAGCGAGCCCCGAGCCCCGGGGGCCCTCTCCCGGGAGCCCCACCTGGCCCGCCTGCAGGCCTGGAACTTACCACCTGCACACACTCCATGAGGGGCAGCCGCACGGACTGGTTCCCCGAGAGGCTGACCACGCAGGCCTGCGTGTCCGCTGTGGCCTCCAGCAGCGCCATGACGGCCTCCATGCCCATCTTGCTGCTCTGAGCAGGGAGGGGGCGGGCGGGTGTCAAGCAGGAGCCGCCCACCTGAGCCGTGGGCACATGACCCTTCGGCTCTGGGGCCACGCTGGGCCAGCCCCCACACCACGCACCCAACGACCCCTCACCCTCAGCTTTCAGAGCCGTCCCCCCGACACGCACACACGAGGGTCGAAACTTCTAGAACAGGCGGCACCAGAAATGACGTCATGTGACCCCCACTCACAACAGCCCCGCACCCCGGGGGCACGTGGCCACCACGGTCCCAGCCCCACGGCAGCAGGTGCAGGCTGGAGACCATGTCTGGGGCTCCTTCCGCGAACGCCGGGCCCCTGAGAGCTGGGGTGCGGGACTCAGAAGCACCGGACGTCAGACCCAGAAGGCTGAGCCGCGGGCCTGGCCCTCTGTGCACCTCGCTCCCCTGGAGACCTTGCCGGGGGCCCGGAGCCCAGAGCTGACTGCGGAGCGTGGGGACGAGTGCGTCGCGAGACACAAGACCCCAGGCTGCGTCTCCCACCCACGGGGGATAACGGAGGGGCCGCGGCAAGGGAGCACCCACCACGCTCACCCACCCCGACACCCAGGCCCAGAGCCAGGCCCCACCTACCAGGATGCGGTCAAACGCTGAAGGGGTCCCTCCCCTCTGCACGTGGCCCAGCACGGTCACACGCGTGTCGAAGCCCAGCCTCTGGACCACCAGCTGCTCATTGGGAGAGAGTCGGGGGGCACCTGGGTTCAGCGCCCACCCCACGGGCCCCTCACCCTGGTTCTCAAGGATGTCGGCTGTCACCCCTGGGGTCCCCGCAGAGCCAGCTCGGGACTCACGCCCACGGTGAGACAGCGTGGCCTTTCCCCGTGTGCGTGGCCGTGTGGGCATGTGGGGCGCGTGTGGGAGCGTCCCCGCAGCCCGGCCTGGCCCTTAGCACCTCGGTCAGGCTGCACCAAGCCCCGTGGCTCTGGGCCCCCCCGGCAGACACCGTGGATGGGCCAGTTCCCGACCGGGGACACAGGGACAGGGCGGGCGGCCAAGGAGAGGGTATCGGGAGGACAGGGCCCAGGGCCCCGGGCGGAGGTCGCAGGGGAACACTCCGCGGAGTCGGTTCCTCGGCTGAGCGTCCTGCCCTGGGTGGGGGCTAGCGGGGGGCCCCCGAGGCGGGCCCGGTCCTGGGGTGAGGTGGGGCCTGCGCTGGGCCTGTGGGGCCAGCCTTCTCGGGGAGCCCCCAGCCCACCCCCGCCCACCCCGCGTCTGGCTATCACCGGGAGTGAGGAAGCACCCTCCGGGAGCTGCTGTCCGGGGGCCCCAGCAAGAGCACGTGGGGACTGCAGATAAAGGGGTGCCTGCCCCAAGGCCCCACCCGTCCCGTGGGACCCAGCCCCTGCCCAAAACTCACGTCCTTCACGTAGCGGGACGAGATGGGCTTCCCGTTGCGGTCGATGGCGCCCTCCGCGATGATGATGATGTTCAGTCGGGACCCCCTGCTCCGAGTCTAGGTCAGAGAAGCCCCGGGCTCGGCCGCCAGCCTGCAGGCACCTGCCCTGGACATGCCACCACCCACGTCCTCCCGCGAGGCCCACGATCTACACGGGCAGGCGGGGGGGGGTGGACTAAGATGAGCCCACAGGGGCCCCACTGCCCTCCGGGGGTGGGGAGGGGGCTGCAGAGGCTCTGGAGGGGAGCAGGGGGCCAGCACCCCAGGAACCAAGCAGGCAGTGCAGGCATTGGAGCAGGTGGGGAGCAGTCAGGACGGGGAGCACGTGGCCCTGCAGCCTCCCCAGGACTTGGGGCTGCCAGCGGGGACCGAGGGGCAGAGGGACCCTCGACCTAGATCCCCGAGCCAACCCTGTCAGCGCTAACCTGGGACACCAAGGTCACCTCGAGCCTGTGACCTCACGGTGCGGGCCACCAGCCAGGGCTTCCTGGACACCCCCACACCCCTAGAGAGACACCCCCTCCCCTCCCCAGGCTGCAGAAGATCAAAGGTGGCACTGAAGGGACCCACAACACCCTGCGCCAGCCCAGGCTGAGGCTCGACACCACAAATCCAAAGTTCCCTGGGGAAAGCACTTCCCAGTCGTGTGCTTCAAAAATATTCAGAACGTTCACTCTGGCCCATAAGCCCCCTGTGTGCCCCACAGCACCCAAAGAACCTAGAGAGGAAGACTCCCAGAGCAGCCCCCGTGAGCCCCAACGCAGGAGGAGGAGTGGGAGTGGAGGGAGCCCCAGCGCAGCCTGGAGGAGGGGACGCTGGTGCAGGTGAAGTGCGACAACCAGAGCCAGGGCTGCGGGGGGGAGCAGAAGAGCAGGAGGTGGGCTGGGGGGGGGGGGTTACATCCGCGCCTCACGGGTGGGGCCTTGGAGGCTCGGGGAAGCCGAGGGAGGGCCTGAGGCCTGATACAGAGCAGGGAAGGGCCGACCCCGAGTGCAGGCCGCTTCCAAAACGGCTCCAAGTGCACAGCGACCAAGCCAAGGCCAGGTCAGCCAGGGACGCCACACGGCCCCACTCCACGCGGCCAAGGCCACGAAGCCTCCACAGGACAGGACTCGCCCCAAGGACAGGACGTGGGCGCCTGGCTAGCCCCACCTGGCCCTGCCCTTGGCCTCGCAGGAGGACGGGGACAGAGCGCCAGGGGACGTCTGTCCCTCAGAGCAGCGAGGCCCCGCGTGCTGACCCCCCAGGGCTTCAAAACCGAGGGACGCGCCGAGCCCCGGGCGGCCTGGGTGCTCACCCTGTGGGCGCAGGCTGGCCTGTGTGTGAACATCGGGGCACAATCTTGGATCCGGACCACAGCCCCCCCGGTCCAGGGGTGGCCCTCTGTCCCAGCACCCGCCCTGTCCACTAAGGAGCCAGGCCCGGCCGAGGGCTGACCTGCCCCAGCACCCCGGCTCCACCCTGAGGGGCCAGAGCCACGTCCCCAACGCCCCGGCCGCCCCCGACAAGGCCTCAGCCCCAAGCTGGAGCCCCCAGCCCCACGGGGGGCCTCCTCCCCTGGGGTCACTGCCCCACGTGCCATCCACCCGTCTTCCAAAGGCCACCTCCCCTGGCGCGGGCTCAGTGGCCACGGCCCCCAGGAAGCCAGCATGACCCGCTCCCGCCCCCGCCCAGGTCAGCGTCCCCGAGCACCCTCCTCGGCCTCCCGGGCCCCAGGACGTGCTCCGGGGGCACCTGCTGCGGCAGGACCTCCCGGGAAGACCCTCCGCACGCACCTCTCCGAGCCTCTCGCACATGAAGTTCTCCCAGCCGTCCTCGGGGGGCGCCTCGGGGATGAAGAGCCAGTCGGCCCCCGAGGCCAGGGCGGACACCAGGGCCAGGTACCTGGAGGAGCAGCCCAGTGGCGGGCCACAGGCAGTCACCGGTCACCGGCAGCCGGTCCAGCCCCCAGACGGGACGCGCCATGCCCAGCTCATTCCTCCAGCAGGAAGTCAGCACCTGCTGCGCTCCGGGCACCAGGAGGTGCCGCCCCCACCCCTGCTCCCCAACGGCCCCCCCGCCGTGTCCCTTACCCGCAGTGCCGTCCCATCACCTCCAGCACGAAGGTCCTCTGGTGGCTGTGGACACAGACAGGGTGGGGGGCTCAGCACTGCACCCGGTGGATGGACCCCACGGCCCGGGGCCCCAAACAGCCTCGGGGCACAGGAGCCGCGCCTGCTGTCCAGGCCCCAGCCCTCCCAGGGAAACGCCCGGGACAGAGCAGGTCCCCGGACAGCCGTCCAGCCCCAGGACAGCCGGGTCCCTGCCCGCGAGGCCATCGCACCCCAGCCGTCGGGCCATTTCAGCTGATCTACTCCCCGGCCGCGGGCCACTGACCTGGCGTGACCTGGCCGTAGCCGGGGCGTCCCCGGCAGACGCACCCCTGCCCCGGGGCCCCAGGCCTGGCCGCGGCGGGCCGGGGCCTGGCTCACCTCTGGGCGGTGGTGGTGATGGCGTCGATGACCTCCATGATGCGGTGCAGGGCCGAGTCGGTGCCGATGGTCATGTCGGTGCCGCAGAAGTCGTTGTCGATGGAGCCCACCAGCCCCACGATGCTCAGGTGCGAGTAGGTCTGCGCTGTGCTCTCCGAGATCCTGCCTGGGCGGGCGGCCAGCCCTGAGCCCCCCGGCCCGACCCGCTCCCTCGGCGCCCAGCCCCCGAGACTGTGGTCCCAGCGGGTCCCAGGCTCAGAGCACCCCCCAGCCCGCCCTCGTCCCCGGGCCCCGCGGCAGGGGTGGGGCGGCTGAACCACCGATGCAGGCCCGAGAGACCCCCCGGGAGCCCTGGGCACACCCCTCCTCTCCGGGTCCCCACGAGGGCCACAAAACCGAACCCCAAGAGGTCACTTCCAACTGGCAACCTCGGGGCTTCCGTCTGCAGGTGACGAGGTCACTCCCGCCCGGGAACCAAGACAGACCGGACGCGCCCACACGGCGTAGGATGCCGTCCGGGGACTGCCGGCCGCCACCAGGAGCAGGGACACTGGCCCTGACGCTGTGTCCCCGGGGGCCCTGGGCTCACAACTGACGCCCTCACCAGGGGCCGAGCCCACCTAAGGCTCCAGGAGAGGCCGGGGTGGCCCTGACCGTGGGCCCAGCCCAGCGCCCCCCGCATGCTGCCCTCGCCCCGCCTGGCCCCCCGGCCCCGACCCCCAGCACCCGCCGCCCTGGGCCCCCACCCACCTGCCGCCACCAGCTCCTCCAGCAGGCTGCCCCACTCGCTGCGGAAGATGTCGGCGCCCGTCAGGCTGCCGTCCCCGCCGATGACGCACAGGTTGGTGATGCCGCGCTGCACCAGGTTGTAGGCCGCTGCCAGGCGTCCCTCCCGGGTGGTGAAGGCCTTACAGCGCGCGCTGCCGATCACGGTGCCGCCCTGCACGGAGCACACAGGCGCCGCCCTGCACACCCCGAGCCGAGGCGGGGCTTCCCTGGAAGCCTGGATGGGGCGCCCCCTCCCGGGGCCTCGTCCTTGCATGGAGCCCGGAGCCCGGGGGAACGGCCGCGGCTCAGGCTCGGGAGGTTCCAACTAGGACGCGGAGGGAGACGGCTCTGAAATCTGACCCGGGCACACGCGTGCAGACACGCGTGTGCACAGACAAGCACACACACAGGCGGCGGCCAGTGCCCAGAGCCCTGCGAGGGGAACACGCCTGCAGCCGCGCGGCCCTTCCAGCTCGGCCGGGCTCCCCCAGGACGCGCCCCCCTCCCCGGTCACGAGACCCTGAGATCCTGAGACCCACCAGGCTGCACCCCGGACCTGAAGGGGTGGGACGGCGGCACCACCCAGGGGCACGGGCCTCGCTCGTCCTCCCGTCTGCCACCCCCGCCCCGGCGGGATGGACAGAGCCTCCCAGGGCTCCTCCTGGAAATGCTCGGCTTTCCTCCCAGGAGCCCCTCCTGTCCCTCTTCTCCCTCCTGCCCCCTCCTGCCCCCTCCTATCCCTCTGTGCCCCAACCTCTCTGTCCCTTCCTGCCCCCTCTGTACGTCGTCCCCTGTCCCCTCTGTACCCAATCCTGTCCCCTGTCCCCATCCCCTCTGTCCCCTCCTGCCCCTCCCCTCCTGCACCCTCCATCCCCCATCCCCTCTGTCCTTATCTCCTCTGTCCCCTCCTGCACCCTCCATCGCCCATCCCCCATCCCATCCCCTCCTGCCCCGTCCCTTCCTGCACCCTCCATCCCGTCCCTTCTGTCCCCGTCCCCCCATCCCATCCCCTCCTGCCCCATCCCCTCCTGCACCCTCCATCCCCCATCCCCCATCCCATCCCCTCCTGCCCCATCCCCTCTGTCCCCGTCCCCCCATCCCGTCCCCTCCTGCCCCGTCCCCTCTGTCCCCGTCCCCCCATCCCATCTCCTCCTGCACCCTCCATCCCCCATCCCCTCTGTCCCCGTTCCCTCCTGCCCCCTCTGTCCCCTGTCCCCCCATCCCCTCCTGCCCCTCTGTCCCCTCCTGTCCCTCTTCCCCTCCCACTCCCTCGTGCGTCTATGCTCCGGGCTCCCTGCTCCTCCCCAGACAGCAGCTCTTCCCAGGCCCCTCCATGACCATTCGACGCTGCTTCACAGCCCGGCTCAGAACTTGGCCTAAAGCCCCTTCCCCGGGGCTGCTCGCTCAGAACAGGGAGGCCACAGCCACCCAGACCCAGGGCCACAACAAATGGCCAGATCAGGGCCTGCGGCCTGAAGACACCTTCCTTAGACCCCTAGGCTGAGGACAAGGAGGTGACCACGGGTATGGCAGGGCTGGGGGTGTCCAATGAAGCCCAAGAGCGAGGCTCAGCCACGCCCCAGTGGACTGACCAGATCAGGGACGGCAAGCTGGTGCCTGGGGGAGCGGGTCCAGCAGAAACACCCGTCCTGGGCAGGAGGGGATGGGGCAGGAGGGGTCGGCAGTGCCCGGGCACCAGGGTCCAGCCGGCCCCCCAGCGCTCCTGCTGACCCATGTGTGGCTTACAACCATGACCGGCCACTTGAACGAACAGGACATCGGCTGGTGGCCGGGATAAACGGGTGGCACGTGCCCCCGCGACCTGGCGCTGTGGTGCACAAGGGTCACAGAGCGCCTCTCCAAGAACCCGCGGCCTGAGCAGGGTGTCCGTCCCCATCCTCTGAGCAAGCCGGGGAAAGACGCCAGCTCGCCCGTGGCCTCGGCCCCTGGGAAGCTCAGAATGGGGACCGCGGGGAAGACCAGGTGGAGGCTGCAGGGGCCACGGGGAGGCGCGGTACACGGTTCCCCAAGGGTCTTGACCCCTCCCACCCCTCGCTGAAAACCAGGAGTGGACACTTATAGCAGAGACATCCTGGGACCACCAGGTCCCCGTGACCCCCGTCAGCCTGAGCCCACCCGCTGCAGGACAGTGGACGTGTGCACTTCTGTGCGTGTGTGCGTGCTTGTGCGTGTGCGTGTGTGTGTACACGCGTGCTCACGGGCAGAAGGCGCCGCCCCACCACAGCCCTTACCAGCTGGATGATGTTGGAGACACTGAGCCAGTTGGCCTGCTTGATGTTCTCACCTCCTTCCACGAGACCCTCATAGCCCTGAAACCAGAGGGGAGGGTGTGAGACAGGGCCCCCCCACCCCGGCCCCGCCGGGGGGGAGCTGCATACCCGATGGTCGGCCTTAACCCTAGCCAGGGGGGAGCAGACCCCAGGGTCCTGACCACTGAGGCTCCCCTGCACCCAGGGCCTTGGGTGACAAAGCTGGGGTTGGCCAACGGTCATGGGCTATCAGAGGGAGAGGCCCAGGGCACCCAGCTGGTCCTTCCAGAAGCCCTGCTGCGGCACAGACGGCATTAACACGTGCCAGAGGCTGGCCAGTGGGCCCTGGGGGGGTGGCCCCTGGATGGGCGGCCCCTGGGTGAGCTCCCGAGCCCCGCCGCGCACGAGGTCACCCCACAACCGGCCCCGCGGTGAGCAGCCCTCCACCCAGGACGGTCCCTGCAGAGGAAGCTGCCGTCCTGCCTCCTACGGGCACTGGCTGGACGTCAGCCACGTGCAGGGACACGTGCCTGTCCGTGCCAACACACATTTGAGGGTCACACGTGTCCGTGGACAGGCCTGAACGTGGGGACTTGGGAGCGTGAACCTGACGTGCTCGTGGCCACCTCCTCACCAGCCAGGACTCCTGGGTGCTCACCCCGCAGCGCTGGGCCGCCCTCTGCTTCCCAGGAGCCGAGTGCCGGTCCCGGCAGGTGGCTCTCCCTTGAATTCCCCTGATGACCGCACGCTGCTTCCCTGGGACCCAGGCCGCCAGCCACCTGCAGGGCCTCCGGGAGGAGGCGGGTTCCAGCGTCTCGCCCAGCGGCCTACCCCCTTCCTAACTGCAGGGCTCTTCCCCTCCGGGTACGGGGCGGGTGCCCGTGAGAAGACCCAGCAGCACTGCGTGGAGAGGACCAAGGCCGCCGCCTCCCTGCAGCCCTCCCAGCACCTCCAGGGAAGCCGTAAACAGCCGCTGTCCTGCCTGGGGCCGGAGCCCGGCCTGGCTCTGGATATCTGCTGCCCAACCCGACCCCCCCCCCCCCCCCCGCGTGCTTCCTCCCCTCGGGCCAGTTCACCCTCGGTCCATCACCTCGGCCCACAGGGTCCCGGGCAGCGAGGCGTTGTGGCGGGCAGGGCCAGTGCTCCCACTCCCGTGGTGGAGGAGGGGGCAGGTGCCGCCCTGCCAAGAAGCAGAGCGAGGGTGCCTGGGGCCACAGGGGCACCGGGATCCCAGTCTGAGGGATCACGAGGCCACTTCCTCCCTCCGCATCTCCCTCCGGCGCTTTCTGCCATTAGGACGGAAGCTGATCCCTCCCCCCAACCCAGGCACCAAAATGCCCGAAAAACAATGTGCAGACCCCCAGCAGTGCCGACCCCCAGCAGTGCCGACCCCCAGCGGTGCTGACCCCCAGCCATGTAGACCCCTAGCAGTGGACACCTCCAGTGGTGTAGACCTCCAATGGTGTAGACCCCCAGCAGTGCAGAGCCCCAGTGGTATAGACCCCCAGCAGACAGCACCCAGAGCAAGCAGCCGGGCCAGGCAGCCCTCAGGCCTCAGCAGCCCAGGACTGGGTACAGAGCACGCGCACCATGGCGGCCCGGCCCCTGCCCCAGTGCACACCCAGCATCCCTGGAGATCCAGACGCAGCAGGGCAGCTTGGCTGGAGTCCAGTCTGGTAGACTGGACTCCTCTCCTCTCCTAGCCTTGGAAACTTCTAGAATGTCCATGCATGCCTCTCCCCACTTTGTGTCACCCTGCCCCCAACCCCACGCAGGCCCAGCCCTATGGCAGCTCCCTGGGTCACCTCTGAGCTCAGTGACAGCAGACCCGCTTCCCAACCTTCGGGGTGTCCGCACTGGGGAAAGCGCTTTCGCTCAGGGTGTTGCAATGGCTTCTGTGCCCTGACTTCCCCACTTCACAGAAGGAACAGATCACGGTCAGGGACGCAGGGGACACACCTGTCACCTATACACATTCAGGGAGCCCAGGCTAGGACCCACCCCGCCCTGTGTGAACGGTACTTGTCCCCCTGACCCCCAGAATGTTCTAGAAGATTCTAAAACGTTATCAGGCATGGGCCCCACATGCCCTACTCCTGAGACTCTGAGACATCAGCTTTGCCGCATCCCCCCCATCCAAGCCCGGTCTGAGGGTCTAGGGCCCCATGTGGTTCAGGGGACGGGGGGGCTGCACATTTGCTTGCTCTTTCATTTACTCAGACCTCCTCCTGCAGCCAAAGATTGGGCACAGACGGGCCCAGATGAGGCCAGGGTGGAGGGTCAGGGTGAGGCCAGGGTGAAGGGCAGGGGTGAAGTGGCAGGGTGAAGGGGCAGGGGAGAAGGGGCAGGGTGAATGGAGCAGGGTGAAGGGGCAGGTGAAGGGCAGGGGTGAAGGGCCGGGCAGAAGGGGCAGGTGAAGAGCAGGGGTGAAGGGCCAGGGAGAAGGGGCAGGTGAAGGGCAGGGGTGAAGGGCCGGGGAGAAGGGGCAGGTGAAGGGCAGGGGTGAAGGGCTGGGGAGAAGGGGCAGGTGAAGGGCCAGGCAGAAGGGGCATGTGAAGGGCAGGGGTGAAGGGCCAGGCAGAAGGGGCAGGTAAAGGGCAGGGGTGAAGGGCCAGGGAGAAGGGGCATGTGAAGGGCAGGGGTGAAAGGCCAGGGAGAAGGGGCAGGTGAAGGGCAGGGGTGAAGGGCTGGGGAGAAGAAGCAGGTGAAGGGCAGGGGTGAAGGGGCCGGGGAGAAGGGGCAGGTGAAGGGCAGGGGTGAAGGGCCGGGCAGAAGGGGCAGGTGAAGGGCCGGGGTGAAGGGGCCGGGGCAGGCCGAGGGAGCGGGGAAGGCCGAGCAGGCTGGGTCCCTACAGTCTAGGTAAGAAGTGGAAACAAAGTAACAGCCGAACCCAAGGCCACCAGGCCCAGGGGATCCCACAAGCCTGCGGCTGGAGCTCGGTGTGGGTCCAGGAACCGAGGCTGAAGGGTCAGCCTCGAATGTGACACAGGGACGGGGCTGGGGGCACGGTTGGGGGGGGCACCACGGCCGGGGGGGGCACAGCCAGAACAAGAGGGCCATCTGGCCCCGTGGCTCCTCCAGGTACTTCAGGGCCTGCCCCGTGCGCCCTGGGCCTGCCAAGGGGTGCAGGAGGGCTGGGGCCCCAGGATGGGGTGGGAAGAACCCCGGGCAAGGGTGAGGTCCCGGGCCTCCAGGGGCCACAGCTCCCCTCCGCCCTGCACCTCAAGGCCCACCCCACAGACACCCAGGGAGAGCACCGCACCGCAGGGCCGGGCCTCCCCGTCCCCACCCCTGCTCTCTGAACCAGGACCGCGGCCAGCTGTCCACCCTCCCCGCTCCGCACCGCGCCGGCCCGGTGACCTTACCTCGTAGATGAGGAAGACCTTGGCTCCCACGTAAATGCCCATGCGCGTCACAGCTCTGACGGCCGCGTTCATTCCTGCGAGGGGGTGAGGGCAGCAGCCATCAGTGGAGCGCGTGCGGGGCGGGCCCGGGACCATCGCCCTGCACCTCGGGGCCCCAAGCCGGGGGCTCGAGGTCCAAGCCCGGGGAGCCCGGTCAGGCGGGGCGGACCCCGGCAGGGCCGCCTGACTCTGCGCGCGGGGCTACAGAAGCCGGCCGGATGCGGCTGCGCCCGCGCGGGCACCAGGGGTGTGCAAACGCTTGACCCTGCCTGGCCTCGGCCACCCCCGGGTGCTCAGCGGAGCCCCCACCCTCCTGCCCCGCAGGCCAGGCCTCGCCTCAGCGATGAGGACCAGGGAGCTCAGGGAGCACTCTGAGGGCGGTGCCCACACGCCCCGAGGCCGGGAGCACCCCCACCCCTGCCCCATGCCCAGGGCGGGGTGGTGGGCACCGTGACACAGGAGGGGACGGTGCCCCCAGGGTGCCCCAGGGCCAGCATCGACTGGGGCGCCGGGCAGCCCGGGCAGTGCAGCCAGGTGCGCTCCGGCTCCTGCCCTCCAGCCCACGGCCAACAGGGCCCCCAGGCTCCAGCAGGGCACCCTCCTCCCTGTCGCCCAGCCCCGGGCCTGCCGGGCAGCTGCCCCTCCCCCCACCGCAAAGACCAGCGCGTGCGCGGGCCCGGAGGAGGCGCAGCACGCGGGAATGCTCCACGCCCACAGGAACCTCGGCCCCTTCCTGTGGCCTCCGAGGCCCCCAGAGGCCAGGTGTCCACTCGCGAGCGGCAGGCAGCGGGCGCTCAAGACGTGCACCCGCACGGAGGTGCCTGGAGGTGCCCGGCTGCTCTCCGACGGCGGGATGGGGCCCGGCCCGGGGAGCAAGCGCCCACAGGCCAGGGGGCAGAGCTGCGGGTGCAGGGGCACACATCGGGTCAGGCACGCTGGGGCTACCTGCTGACGCCGGGGCTGGGGGGCCAGACTGCAGAGGTGCCCCAGGCTGGTCTCCCCCAGAGGACCACCGCCTGCTCCTCCTGCCTGCCTTGCTGGGAGCGCACTCGCGCATCCTGGGCTCTGTCCCAAGTGCCGGAGCTTGTCCCCAGAGGAGGCCCCTGCAAACACCAGGCGCGGCCGAGGCCCCAGAGCCCCTGCCCTCGGGTCCCCCCGAGCTGGGGGAGGCAGGCAGGGCCTATGGGCTCCAGTACGGGCAGCAGCGCATGGCTCCCGGGGTCCCTCACGGCGTGTACTCCACAGGGTGGCCCCAACGTGAGGACTCTGCCCCTCTACCCTGGTTACACGGGTCTCCCCAGGTCTGCAGCCTGGAAGGCAGGGCCCAGGGGGACAGAGCAGGTCACAACCAGGGCTGCAGGGAGCACATAGGAGGAGCCCAGCAGACAGAGCGTCTCCCACACACAGGCTCAGGGCACAGGCTCCCAGGAGAGCGCGTGGTGCCTTTGCTACCATGCCCCGTTCCACAGGGGAGACGCCCAGGTCCCAGCGGAGGGGAGGGACCTGCTGGACCCCCAGCAGGTGAGGGCAGCAGCAGGAGGTACCCTGACTCCTCCTGGGCACAGGGAGCCCCGGGTCCTGCTGCCTGAGGCCCAGGGACAGGAGCACCCAGATGTCACAGGAACACAGCACAGAGGCCAGCCGGGACCTGACCTGGCCACACTTGCAGCTTATACTCCTGACTTCAGCAAAAAAATTCTATTTCTAAAGAAATCATAAATGTCTCCTGACCCCCCCCCCCCCCCCGCAAAGCTTTCTGCACCACCACCCCCACCCCCAGTCTGGGCCAGCCCAGACTTTCCACTTTCTGGTATCTCTGGGTCCACTGTAGGGTCAAGGTCCAAGCCCCACCCTGGCCCAGGAGGTGAGGACAGAGGCCACGAGTGGGGGGCAAGCGGAGGGGAGGGCAGTGGCCAGGGACCCAGGCCCACGTCTGACCAGGTCTCCTCGGTGCCCCCTGGGCAGGCCAGCCCTGGGGTCACATCTCAGCAGCCCGCAGGTGGGCTTGCTGGCCCTGGATGGCAGAGGCCCCCAGGGTTGTGCTGCCACCTTCAGCCTTCCAGACCCCGTTATGTGACAGCGAGAGACTTTCACAACAGGACTGTGCCCGCTGCCACGGAGACGCGGCCCGAGGGCTAGCTCTCCCTGTGCCTCACTGTAAGCTGCTTCTTAAAAAAGCCTTTTAACTGTCCTTTAATCTGCTTTTCCTTCTCCAAATAAATCCTAGGCGGCAGCCCCAAGCCCCAAGCCCCGGGGGGGTCAGAAAAGCAGGCAGGAGAGCAGCTGCGGCCTCCCAGACTGACCCAGGACCCAGAACCCCCGACCCTCCCATGGGCCACAGAGACACCAACTGAACTACTGTCTGAAGTCCAGGCGTCTGTGTCTCACGTGACCTTTCTTCCTCAGCTCCCAGAAAAACAAATGTGTGAGAAAGTGGTGGCCATGCGGTGACACTGGGCTCAGAGGGACAACTCTAATTGTAGGCTGGGAGCCCGGCTGGGACAATGCCAGGTCGTGGGGTGGGGAGCTAGCGGGGTCTGCGCCTGCAGAGACAGGACACCCAGGTCCACACCTGTCTCTGGGAGAAGGAGGCGGGTGGGGGGCAGAGAGGGACACCTCCTGGGGGTGAGACTGAGGGGTGGGAGCCGTGGGCAAGCGGCACCAGTTTATAGCCTTCTAGGTACTTCTGCACAAAGTACCCCCCTGCTGCCTTCCCACAATGAGCTGGCAGGAAGCCTGAGCCCCGAGCCTGCAGAGGATGCTCCGTCCCCTCCCCTGTACCGCCGAAGGCCCCGGGCAAGCGCTTGGGTCAAGCCCGAGCCTGGTCAGGTCTGCTCCCGCCTGAGGCTGGCTGGGATTCGCGCATTCCGACAAATGCAGGAGTCAGCATGGGCGCGGGCCGTGCCCACCAGGGTTCCCATGCTCCACGGCACGCGGGGTGCCATCAGGTCCCTATGAGCTCAGCCTTTATTCGGAAGGCAACAGGGCCCCTAAGCTGAGAACCCGCCCTCTGGAGCCAGATCGTGGGGGCAAAGCTGGCAAGAGGGCAAGCCAGCCCAGGGCCTGCACCCTGGCTGCTTTCGGGAATTACACCCCAGAAAGGCCCATTCTCCCCAGGATAACGGCTGGCCCCTGCATCTTCCTTCCGGCATCGGCCTGAACCCTAAACTCGAAACCTGTGCAGTCGCCCTCCGTGGTTGCTCCAACCAGAACCGCAGGTTACCCGTCTGCAAGTCAGAGAGCACACGGGAGGGAAGCAGAGGGAGGAAAGGCATGTGGCGGGCGGCCGGGGCGGCCAGCAGGTGCACCCACAGCTCAGACAGGCTGCGCGCTCACCTGGTCCCCCCGGCCAGGCTGGCAGCACCCTCACCGCCAGAGCCCCTTCCGCCCTGACCCCTCGGCCACCCTCTGCTTCGCCTGTGCCAGGAGAGGGGCAGGGTCATACCATCCGCAGGCTCTGCGCCCGTCCCTAAAGTGCCACTCCACCTTCTCAACCCCGCTCAGGTGCCGCTGCTCCTTTGTGCACGCGGGAGCCTGGGTGGAGACCCCTGTGTCTGCGGGAACCAAGGGAGGAGGCTCTATCCTCCCACACCTGGGCATGATCCCACCGTCCAGGCATCATCCCTCCCCGAGGCTGCTGCCTCTGCGCTGCCTGCCGGGAGCCGCCACTGCCCAGCCCACAGGCAACAAGTGCTCCGGCCACCGGGGCTGCGGACTGCGGACGTGCAGCAGGGCACGCTGCCTGCCAGCCCGGCCGGAGCCAGAAGGCCCCCGGAGCTGCGGACAGACGGACGGACAGACGGACGCTAGTTCTCTCTGCCCTCCCGGGCTGGTCCTGCCTCTCCGACCCACCTCCTCCGTGCTCCGGGATGGGGAATCAGGGGTCTGTGCCTGCATTTCCCGATGGATCGGGACGGAGGCGGACGCCCATCCCAGCGGGGCAGACACCCCTGCACGGCCCAGGCGCCCTGGGGCTCGGGGTGTGCGGGTGGCCGAGCTGCTGCGGCCGGGCAGGGGCACACGGGCCAGCCCAGGCCAGAGGCCCCGGAGAGCAGCCGTCAGGGCGAGCCCAGGCTGCGGGCCGGGCTGCCGGGCGCCAGGGACCAGGCCACCGGGACGTCCCGGGCGCCCCTGCACGGGGAGGACGGGGAGGACGGTCGGCGCCCAGGAGGCCCTGGCCCAGCCTCCAAGCCCAGGGCCGCTCCGGGGGGTGCGCACTCCCGGCCCCGCCGCCCCAGGTCGCGCGTGGGAACCAGGAAGGGCGGGCCCCGGCCCGGGAGGGGGGGGGCAGGGGGGGCGGGGCCTGCAGAGCCCGGCGACCTCGGGGGAGCGGGGACCCCGCGGAGACCGGGCCGGGGCGGGGGGGGCGCCGGGGGCCGCGGCCGCGCAGACACACCCCCGCGGCCGGGGCGGGGCGAGGAGGCCGTGGCGGGCGGCACGTCCGCGGGCAGCTCGGGCGCGGGCGCGGGGGCGGGACCCCGAGGGCCCCGGGGACAGGCCGACGCCCCCCGCCCCCCGCGCACCTTGCGCGTCGCCGCCGCTGGTCAGCACGCCGATGGCCTTGCCGGCCCCGGACATCCGCAGCTTCTCCAGGTCCACGGTGGCCATGGCGGCGCCGACACGGGCCGCGCTCGCTCCCGCCGGGGCCGCGCACTGTCGCCGGGCCCGCCCCGCGCCGCCGTCCCCGCCCCGCCCCGCGCCACGTGTGAGGTCACGGCCGCCTGCGGTCGGCGAGGGGGCGGGGCCGGGAGGGAGGGGCGGGGCCTGGAGGACGGGGCCATGGAGACGGGGGCGGGGCCAGGGACGGGGGCGGGGCCTGGAGGCCGGGGCCATGGAGACGGGGCGGGGCCAGGGACGGGGGCGGGGCCTGGAGGCCGGGGCCATGGAGACGGGGGCGGGGCCAGGGACGGGGGCGGGGCCTGGAGGCCGGGGCCATGGAGACGGGGCGGGGCCAGGGCGGGGGCGTGGCCTGGAGGCAGGGGCCCTGGAGACGGGGGCGGGGCCAGGGCGGGGGCGGGGCCTGGAGGCAGGGGCCCTGAGGGCGGGGGCGGGGCCTGGAGGCAGGCCCTGAAGACGGGGGCGGGGCGGTGGGGCCGCGGCCGGGAGGCGGTCCCCAGGTCGCGGGGCCAGGGCGCCAGGCCGCGCCCCCACCGCCCGGGGAATCGGCGCCCAGGCCCGGCCCCCGTTGCTTTCGGCTTCCAGACCTGTTCCGTGGCGCGAGCGCGTCGCGCTGCCCGACAGTCCTCATCCCGGGCCCCGGGGCCATCCCAGCCGACCCGCCGGCCCCGCGACCCCTGCGAAGTACCTGCAGGTCGAGGCCCGGCCCGTTTTGACTTTGCTTTTCAAGAAGTTGGTTCCGGGGGCAGCCCTGGGGGGCGCAGCGGTTTAGCGCCCGCCTGCAGCCCAGGGCGCGATCCTGGAGACCTGGGATCCAGTCCCACGTCGGGCTCCCTGCACGGAGCCTGCTTCTCCCTCTGCCTGGGTCTCTGCCTCTCTCTCTCTCTCTCTCTGTGTCCCTCATGAATAAATAAATAAATAAATAAATAAATAAATAAATAATCTAATTCTTTAAGAAATCGGTTCCGGGAGCCCAGTACCCCTGCATCCTGTTTGGGGGCCCAGGGAGGCCCTTGGGGAGGGTGCGGCTGCCTCATTCAGAGGCCCAAGGCAAGTTAGAGCAAAGCCAGCCTTGCCTCCTTCCTTTATTCCTGCTTCCGTAAATACCTGCTGGACCCTTGGAACACTGGCCCCCCAACGTCATGGGAGGGGGTGCGATCTGTGTAAGGCCTGGGGGGCCTCTACCTTGCATGGTCCATGGGTGAGTCAGGTGGAATGATGGAGCCCCTCTGGTCAGCCAGGACCCCAGAAGTGAGGACCCGGACAGGACAGCAGAACAGCCAGGGAGCCTGGTCCTCAGAATCCCTGTCAACCAAATCCAGGGCTCCCCAGAAAAGCACCCATCCTGCAGGAGCCCCGACCCAGGACTGGCGATTGGGAAGGCCCAGACACCCACAGGGAGTCTTGGGAGGCAGGGGATATTGTTTCCTGAGCTGAGTGGTGACGTGATGTGTTTGCTTTATGAAAACTCAGCAGGCTGATCACCTGTGATTTGTGCTTTTTTTTTTTTATATGTGTTATGTTCTGATCAAAGGTTTGCCCTAAAAATGTTCCACTGGGGCAGTAGGGGAAACAGGGAGGGATTAGTCCAGAGGAGGCAGAGGTCAGTTCTGCAGGACGAGTGAGTCGTGGAGCTCCACCGTCCTGCATGGCACCTGCTGACAATTCTGCAGGGGCGCCTGGGGGGCTCGGTGGGTTGAGCATCCAGCCCTTGGTTTCAGCTCAGATCAGATCTCAGGGTGATGGGATTGAGCCCCGTGTCATGCTCTGTGCTCAGCATGGAGCCTGCCTGGGCTTCTTTTCCTCTCCCTATCCCTCTCCTGCCCCCCCCCCTTGGTCATACTTTCTCTCAAACAAGTAAATAAAATCTTTAAAAAAAAAAAAAAAAAAAAACCTCATGCTAAGTCTTTTTATCACAAATAATGATGATAATAATGAATAAAGAGGGTAATTGAAAATTTTAAAATGTTCTTGCCGCAAAAAAAATAATTCCATTATATGAAATATTGGGAAAGAGCAGAGCTTTGGGCTTGGCAGGGGGCAGGGGGCCGGGGGGAGTGGTGAGTGTGAACAGAGACCACCCGTCTTACTGAACCGTGGAATATACGAATGCAGCAAACACTGAATCCCGGATAAACACTGTGAACAAGACACCGTATGTTCCCTCCAGGGAAACCGATACGCTCATGTTTCTGTTCACCATTTTCTTGCTTTTTACTCTCTCATGGTTTCTGAGCCAGGGCTTAGAGAGCGGCTCCACAGGGTGGTTCGGGAGCTCTCATGAGGGCGTCTGCATCATCTGCAGGCTCAACGGGGGCTGGAGGGGCTGCTTCCGGGATGGCACCTGCACATGGCTGTGGGCGGGCCCTCACCACAGGCCTGCTTCAGTGTCCTCAAACATGCCACTGGCTTCCCCCAGAAAAAGCCATCCGAGGGGAAAGCCATAGTGCTTTTGATGACCTAGCCTCAGGAGTCACATAGGGCCCTTCCAGCACATTCTATTCACCAGAAACAGGTTGCTAAATTCAACCCACGCTTAAGGAGAGAGGTATAGAGCTCCCCCTCTTGAGGACACAGGTATCAAGGAATGTGTGGCATGACTCCATCATGTGCACACGACCCAGTGTTTGTAGACTCTTCCTTGCCCAGGTGTCATGGGATGCCACGATGAGGTGCCCGGTGTGGGTCTGCCTCCCACCGCTGGGGTGGGCACCACTGCCTCCTCCCAGTGCAGCGGTGCGCATTTTCTGTCTGGGACAAGTTCTTGAGGTGTTTCACCAAAGACTTCTTCCGCTCCGCTTTCCCCTTTCCTCTTCTGGGAGCTCCTGCCATTTACAGCGTGGATCCTGGGCAGACCACCTCCATGTATGACCTGTACTCGCCTATTTTCTGACTCGTTTCTGCTCTATGTTCAGAGGGATTTCCTCCACTTGCTATCCTGACCTTGCGCGACGTTCCCTGTGTCTGCGGGCATGGTTTTGACTTCCAACAGCTGCTGTTCTCTGACTGTTCCTTTTAACAGAATCCTGTTCTTGTTTCATAAATAGAGGGCCCATCTCCCCAAGGATCTTGCCAGTTTCTTTGCATTTTTAAACATTCTCTGCTCCCTTCCGGGTCTCTTCTTTCATCCATGTGGCTTTCTTTCTTTTTGCTTGTCCTGGTCTCGGCCACGTGAGAGGCCTTCCTAATGTCTGTGAAACCTCCATGACACGTGACTTACAGTCATTGGGCCTTGTAGGGTGAGCTTACTGGGCCACTTGTTGGGGAACTCCCCAGGACCATTGTCTCTATAGGCTGGTCAGGTTCGAGAAGAATCTTCCCATCTCTTGTCTGGAGCTTAATGAAGAGAGGTGCCTGAGGTGACCTGACCATGTGCATTCAGTGTCGAGCTGCCGCCTCAACTG
This sequence comes from Vulpes vulpes, assembly GCF_048418805.1. NCBI lineage: Eukaryota > Metazoa > Chordata > Mammalia > Carnivora > Canidae > Vulpes > Vulpes vulpes. Next base: position 1,976,870 of record NC_132794.1, read on the forward strand.
TTTGTGGCATTCTCAGATCCAGACACTGTGTGCCCCCTCCAGATAATAGGCCTCCCAACCTCTGCTGGGGTGAGAAAGGAGCTGTGGGTCTCTCCACCTGCTTCTCAGCTGGCTTGCCCCCACCCCTCCACCGAGGTAGGGTCCCCACCAGGTACATCTGCCAAGGCCTCAGGACCAGGGGTGATCAGCTCAGGATCCAAGCCGAAACATGTGATGCACAAGCAGTGCTGGTCGGTTATAGGGTGGTGACGGCAAAGCAGGATCTGTGGGGTATTTAGGAGGCCCAACCAGAAAGCCTGGGGATGTAGGGTGGGACGGTGTTGGTGCCAGCCAGGCTGGACATCCCCTTCATGGAGGTCCACTTGGGTGGCCCGCCCCATCCTCCTGGGCGGCCCTTCGGCAGTGGCAGGGCGGCCGCTCAGCTCCTGCGGGCAGGACGAGGGCTGCTCAGAGAACAGGGAGCAGGAGTCCCACCTCTGAGGTAGGAAGCATCACGCTGAAATGTCGGAGAGCAAGGAGGTGCTCATCCACTCACTCATTCACTCACTTGCGCACAGGTGTGTCGAGAGACCAGCAGGCCTAGGCTTGGGGCCGGGGTGGGCGACCACCCACGCACAGGGACTCCCAGCCCTGGGTAAGCATGTCCAGCGTGAAGTGCAGATGTGCCTCTCAGAAATCATACTCTTACAGGTATTTAAAAATAATCTGGGGCAGCCCGGGTGGCTCAGCGGTTTAGCACCAACTTCAGTCCAGGGTGTGATCCTGGGGACCCGGGATCGAGTCCCAAACTGGGCCCCCTGCGTTGGGCCTGCTTCTCCCTCTGCCTGTGTCTCTGCCTCTCTCTCTCTCTCTCTGTGTCTCTCGTGAATAAATAAATAAAATCTTACAAAAATAAAAATAATCTGAATGACAAAAATATTTACAAAGGAAAAATCATCCATAATCCCTGCAATAACAACCTGTGTTCAGGGCCCCTGGGTGGCTCGGCGGTTAAGCGTCTGCCTTCGGCTCAGGGCATAACCCCGGGGTTCTGGGATCAAGTCCTGCATCGGGCTCCCTGCATGGAGCCTGCTTCTCCCTCTGTCTGTGTCTCTGCCTCTCTCCCTGTGTCTCTCATGAATAAATAAACAAAATCTTTTAAAAAAAAAAACAAAACCCTGTGTTCATTGTTCAATGTTTTCTCCTGGTACTTCTCCCCGTGCACGTGCACACACACACACACACACACACGTGCACACACATGCATGCACGTATCCACATACGTACATGCTCCTGTCCTATGCATCCTTCCACACACTCTATACCTTCTCTCCTTACACGTGCACGTACTCTAAACTCCTATGTGTGCGCACAGGGATATTGAGCCTGTAATATAAATATATAAACATTGTAAGTTAAGTAAACAAACTTAACTTATATTAATGCTCATCTGCTTGGGCCCCCAGGCGTGTACTCATCATTTCTATTCCTGGATAACATCCCAATCTGTGGCTGTGACATTGTTTCTCAAAACAGTCCCTGAATGCTGAATGTCTGGTTCCCTTTCAAAGTCAGACTCGCTAATTCTGCAAGTATTTGCCACGCGGCCCTGCACTGGTCAGCCTGGTCTCCGCGCCGACTGCAACGCGGATGGCCCCTAGCGCACACGGTCCGGAGGGGACAGGCGGTGAGCAGGTAACTGGACAAAAGAAGGTCACAAAGGGGGTGTGCCGTGATGGGAGGACAGGTGGCTGTGGGCGGGAACGAGGGGCCTCCGCGGGACGGGATGCAGCTGCCCTCCTCACACGGGAGGGGCTTGCTCTGGCCCGTATGTCTCTGCAGGGGTTGGGGCGCTTGGCTGGGCCGCGTGGAGCACATCACGTGGACTCGCCAGTTCTCCGGCAGCTTCCAGCCAGTTTGAGGGTGGGCGGCTGAAGGAACTCTGCAGGCGGAGCAGCCTGGCCCGTCCCTGCGGCCCCGTGAGACCCCTCCCAGAGGGGCTTTCAGAGTCCCCTGAACATTGGCAGAGGTGTGGCCCCCCAAAAGTGTCTTTAAAGCACCAGGGTCGCAGCCGAGTGGCTCCAGAGGTCCTGCCCAGGGCCCGTGTTCGAGGCACGAGTTCATTCTAGTCCGGATTATGGGCAGGAGCTCCAGCCCTGCTTTGCTACATTCAGTCTGTGCCCAGAAATCCTGGCTTTTCCCGAGCCCGCCAGGCAATTCCACGGGCACCAGGCCCTTCACCCACCTGTTAGCGACACCCCCGACCCTCAACCAGCCCAGCCCACCGCGTCCGCCACACAGGACCAGGCACCTCAGGGCAGGACTGGCTGCAGGGCAGCACCAAGTGACCCTTTGCTCATAAATCGTTAATAATTTTGAATCGGTGACAACTGAGCCTCCAACCGAGGGCCCATGTGTCCATGGGCTTTGCTGCATCTGTGGACTGGAAGAGCCGATACCCAGTCATGTCCCCGCTGAAGGAAAATGTGTCTCGGGGGCACCTGGGTGGCACAGTCGGTTGAACATCCAACAGTTGCTTTGGGCTCAGGTTGTGATCTTGGGGTCGTGATCTCAGGGTCATGATCTTGGGGTCATGGGATAGAGCCCTGGTCAGGCTCCTTGCTTAGCATGGGATCTGCTCGAGATTCTCTCTCCCTCTGCCTCTGTCCTTCCCCCGCTCCAAAATAAATAAATCTTTTTTTAAATATTTTATTTATTTATTCATGAGAGACACAGAGAGAGAGGCAGAGACACAGGCAGAGGGAGAAGCAGGCTCCATGCAGGGAGCCCGACGTGGGACTGGATCCCGGGTCTCCAGGATCAGGCCCCGGGCCAAAGGCAGGTGCTAAACCGCTGAGCCACCCGGGGATCCCCAAATAAATCTTTTAAAAAATAGAAAAAAGTTTCCAGGACACTTGCTAACAACGGCAAGGGACTTCTCCGGGGGACCAGCAGGGCAGGGAGGTCGGGCTCAGGCCGGAACACAGCCCCAGGACGTGGGAGGTACAGCCAGGGAGCAGGTGACGTACTGCAGGGCGGATGGAGGACTGAGAAGAAACCCCGAGCTGGGGGCACTGGGCCATGCCCCCGCCAGGACTCCCACTGAGGGCCGCCCCCAGCACCTCGGAACGTGACGGCGTTTGGAGACAGGGTCTTACAGAGGTGATTCGGTTAAAACGAGGTCACGAGGGTGGGTCCTAACCCAGTCTGACCAGGGTCCCCATGAGACAAGGAGGGCCACCAGGGGAGACCCCGGGCAGAGGGAGGTGTCCACACGCCCAGGAGAGGGGCCCTGGAGGAGCCAGCCCTGCCCACGCCTGGACCCCGGGCGTCCGGCCCCCGGGACCGAGTGGCTACCGTTTGAGCCACTGAGGGTAACCCACGTGGCAGGTGCAGGGCGGGGCCCCCGCCGCCGGCGTCCACGGCTGGCTCATCCAGCGTGGGCCTGCTCCTGGTTTGCTGGACGCGCACCGCAGGCTGGTACAGAGGCGGCCGTCGTTCCCGTGCCCGACGAGCAAGACCAACCTCCACCCCCACAGGAGGAGAGCCGAGACCAGGCAGACGCGTGACAGCTGGGGGGGTCACAGCTCGGGGCCCCGCCTGGACAGCAGCCGCTCCGGTCATTGCTGTGCCGCCTGGCGGGGGAGCCCACAAAGCCGTGTGGCCCACGGCGTGGTCGGATGGAGGGGGGTCAGGGCCTCAGGGGCTCAAGTCCTCAGGAGGAGGAGCCTGAGTGTAAGGGGGTACCCAGGCTGGGCCCTCCCTTACGGTGAGCTCCCTTCCCGCCGGCGCGGCCTACCCTTCGGGCACCAGAAATGCGGGGGGGCCCAGAGCCGCCCGAGCAAACACACCCCACGGACAGCATGTCGAGACCCCACAGGAGGAGCTTTTTATTTGAGGACACGCGATGCCTTGTGTGTCCACGAGCACGGGCCGTGCCGATGAGCCGAGCGTGGACGCCACCCGGACCTTCCAGGTTTCCTGGGTCCTAACCTGGCCAGCTCCCGGGGTGGGGAGTGCGTCCCCCGGCCCCTCCCGCAGCAGGTCACCGTGAGCACGAGCGGGAACGCACCGGCATCCGTGGATCCCGAGGCGGGAGGGGGTCCGCTCTCGGCTGAGGCGGCATCTGCGGGGCCTCCCCTCCCCCAGCGCTGCCCCGCAGACCCCGGCCTCCTGGCTCAGGAGGGGAAGGGGGGCGCCTCGGCCAGCGGCCGGGACATGCTCTGGATGGCCCACTGCAGGATGCCGTCGAAGGAGTGCTGCAAGACAGCAGAGCGGAGCCTCGCACCTGCCAAGGCTCCGGGGCACACTGGGCACGCCCTGGCCGCCGGGGCCTGCGGGAGTCATGAGCATCTGACCCTCCTTTCCAGAGGTAGGGAAACTGAGGCCTGAGGCACCGCGAGACATGGACTCCTCACACAGTGCTCCATCATAGCATCCCGGGGGCACAGGGCATGGCCTCCTTGCCCCGGGGCTGCGAGGCAGGGCCAGCTCCTGCCCTCACTGTGCTCAGGGCCCTGGCACCCCACAGGATGGGGGGAGTCACAAGGAGGCCCAATATTCCAGCAAGATGGGGTGCCTGCACCCCCGAAGGGGCTGGGGAGTCTTCCCCCCTTCCTCCAACGGTCTCGGGCGGCCACTCCCGCCACAGCTCCAGGGCCCTCATCCAGCGCCTGGGGTCCCCCCCAAAATCCCCGCACTGTCTGGGACCCTCCTGTGTCCAGCCCAGCACACAGGGAGGGGCCCCACGGCCCGCAGATACCACATGTCGGCCTCCTGGGTGTGGGGGTGGCTGGAGGAGTCTGACCTCCCGTCAAAGAGAGACAGAACCCCAGAAAGCCCCAGTTCCTTCCCAGCCAGTGTAGCTGTTCACCAAAGGGAGAAGAGCCTGGGTTGATGGGGGCAGTGAGAGGTCCGGGACGCCCGCCCGCCCTGCCCCGAGGTTGTGCAGCCCCCCAGCCCCCCAGGATCCAGGCCCTCGGGACCTGGGGTCAGGGCTAGGAGCCGCAAGGACTCAGGGTCCCCTCTAGGCCCCTTGGTGTGCTTGTGGCTCCTGCACGTGCCTGAAGCAGTCTGGCCTGTGGTGCTTGGCACGGCCGGGGGGGGGGCACCTCCCAGCCCCCCGGAGGCTTTGGGGGGTTGTAGAGGAGGAGGTGCAGGCGGAGGCCCAGCCCGGAGGTGCATTACCTCGTTTAGGAGGGACTCCAGGTCGTCTCTGTGTAGAACCGGCTCGTGCCCAGCGGAGCCGTCACCTGCCTGGACCCCAGGAGAGGAGGGTCAGCCCAATCTCGGCACCCCTGCTAGGGAACCCCGAAACAGAGCAGGACACCCTGCAGAGGCCACAGGGGCCTGGGGGGTGCGGTGGCACTCCTCCCAGGGTGCTGGGCACAGGCAGGGTGGGCATGAGTGAGCGTGGGGCTGCCTGCGAGGGCCCTGGCACCGCTGGCAGCTGGTTGCCCGAGGCCCCCAGGCCCGCCAGCCTCCACCTGCTACACGCTGCCGTCCGGGGAGAGCCAGGCAACTCAGAGAACCAGCTCGAAGGGAGCCTGTCATGGGTGGAGAAACAGGCCCCGAGAGGGAAGTCCCTGGTCCGATGCCAGCCACTCAACCACCCCACAAAGGCTACCAGGGCCCACGGCGCCCCTGGGGAGGGGGTCAGAGCAGGGCATGAGCCACAGAGGACTGGCACGAAAGAGCCGAGTCTCAGCTCATAAACACAGGCCCTGGGAGGCCACAGCACCCAGGCGGTGAGGGAGGAGCACAGCCTCGGGGTGTGCAGGGCACCCAGGGAGGGATGGGGCCACACCCACATTCTCCCGTAGGGAGTGGGGCTGGGGGAGGGGCTAAGGGGCTGGCACGTGTTCCTCTCCAAGGTCACTGCGCTCTCCATCTCAAGGACAAGAAAGGAGTCTGCGTTTAAGAGCAAAGAGCCCAGGTGTCCGTGAAGAGCGTCTTCTGGAGGGAAGGACCCCTCCTGGTGGGGGAGCAGGGGTCCCCCTGAGAGGGCTTGAGCACGGGCAGTGCGGAGGGGCGGGGTGATGGGAGGCTTCCACGCTGCAGCAGGCAGGTGCGGGCCAAGCCTTGGGGTTGCCGGTGAGCCCCCTCATGGGCAGGGCCTTGGCCCCCCAAGCCGGGTTCCCGCTCAGGCTCAGAGTGCTGGGGGGTGCGGTGTGGCTGGGAAGGAGGATGGGCCACGGATGGGGGCGGGACTCCTCGCCTCCCCCAGGGCCTCAGAGGTTCTTCTGGGGGCAGGGACCCGGTCGGGAAGGCCCGGGGAAGAGGTGCCACCCGGAGGCTCCTGCAGGGGCACACAGGACTCCCACCCCCCAAGTTCTGAGGGAGCCCCAGGAGGACTGCAGCTCAGCAGGAAGGCAGACAAAGACCGCAGAGAGCCAGCTGTCCCCAGGGGCTCCCGCTGGCTCCCGGGCGGTCACTGCTGGAGGACCAGGAGCCCAGGCGGGGTCACACTGGGCGTCACGCGCGCTTGCTCATCCCTGCTGGGCGCCTTCTCGCCGCCACCCCTCCAGGGGCAGGTGCACCCCAGGGGCTGGGAGAGGGGGCACTGAGGGCAGGGCCGGGTCACCAGGGAACAGGGGCATCCCACTGCCATCTCATGCCACCAATGCCCTTTCAGGTAGACGTTACCATGAAGGCGGCTATTTACACACACAACCCACGGCCCAGGGCATGTTCACCCCCGGGAAGCTGGCACACAGAGCGTCCCCTGCTCCAGCCCCCGGGGTCCCCACCTCCCCGGGCAGCACTGACCTTGGCAGGCCCAGGCGCAGCACGGGCGGGGGTCGAGGCGGGCGCCCCGTCGCCGGGGGCCGGGCCGGCGTCTCCGGAGCAGGAGCGGCAGCGTGGGGCCCTGCACACAGCGGAGGAGGGGGTCGGGCTGGCGGCCCGCGGTGACCCCCTGGCCCTGCGCCCCACTCCCCGCCGCCGCACTCACCCTGGCCGGGGGGCGCCCCCGGGGAAGTGGCAGCGCCAGTGGAAGGCGGCGGCGCAGTGCGTGCACCGCAGCACATCCGAGCCGTCCCCGCACACGCCGCACCGCGCCGCCGGGCCCTGCGGGGAGCAGCGCGGTGACTGGGGGCGGGGAGCTCAGGGACACCGGGCACCTTGGGGCTGCAGCCCCGAGACCTGCTCCCCCTTGGTGGGCCCCTGGGGCTGGTCAAGGGGACACCAGAACCGCCCCCCCCAGAAAATGCAGGAGGGTCTGGGGCACTGGGACTCCCCAACAGGACGGGCCGTCCTCCTTGTTGTGGGTCCTGGAGGGTGACGGTCGGAGGTAGGGGCTTCAGGATCAGGGACGGACCATCACTTCTGCCCCGCACTTCAGAGCCCTCCACCCTCGTGCCGGGTGTGCTCCTCCCAGCACCCAACCCCGGGGCCGCCCTCACCGTGGCCAGTCTGGCTCGGCCTGGACCCCAAGCCTCCCCCCCCTCCCAACGCCCTGCATGTCAGAGCTCCACCTGGCGGCTGTGCAGGTCCTGGCTCCCAGAAGACGGGCTACCCCCCAGCACCTCCTCACCTGCTGCCCCTCGGGACCCACACACAGTAGGGGGCGCAGGGCTGAGGGTTCCAGCACCGGCGAGGGGGCTGCAGGAGGTGGGGCCAGCGGGTGCTTGTAGGGGCCAGCAGCATCCATCCCGGCTGGGGGCTCCCTGGACGGGCCCTTCGCCTCTTCTCCTGCCAGCCTCAGTCCCAAGAGGACCTAGAACCAGAGGATCAGTGCTTGGCGAGGCCCCAGGGCACTTGCACAGCACCCCCCAGGGAGGCCCGTATCGCCAGGACCCTGGGAACCCCGGGAGCTGGTGTGGGGGACCCCACCCTGGGGTTTGGGTGCAGATGCTGGCTCTGTGCCCTTAGCAAGGTCCTTGAGCCTGTCCCCATCTGAAGACGGGGCGTGTGCGGCCCTCACGGGCTGTATACCTGGGCAGAGCAGAGGCCCCTGGGCCAGCCCTGAGAAACGGGCCATTGTGGGGCCACTTCCCAGTGCAGACGGCCAAAGTGACGAGGCCAGGCCATGGACAGGGGTGCAGGGTCTATGGCCCACAAGAGCAGTTGGAAGACCGGACACAGGGCCCTGGAGGGGGCTGGTGCGTACCGGGGTCTCCGCAGGTGGCTCCTGGGGCGGGGGCTCCTCAGCCCGGGGCACGTCCCGCTGGGCTCTCCCCTGGAGGCAGCTGGAGCACCTCCAGGTCCCACTGCTCGCCCGGTCACCAGCCAGGGTCATGCAAGGCCAGCAGAAGGGACAGTAGACTCCCAAACACACAGGGCAGCGGAGGCCCGAGGCTCCTCCAAGTCACCCCTTCCCTTTTCCAGATGGGGAAACTGAGGCCCAGGCAGGACGGTGGGCAGAGGCACAATGGAAGCGCTGCCCCAGCCCGTCAGCAGGAGAGCCCGGGATACGGGGAAGGTTAGCCCTGGGGGGGCCCTCGCCGGCACGGTCGGCGTCCCCTCTGAGAGCTTCCTGATGAGCCCCAGAACCCCGGACCCCAGCTAACCTGGAGCGGCCTGTGCGTGGCTCTCATGGGCCCCACCCTGTCAGTGGGACCTCGGAGAACTGGGGAGAACTGGGGTGTTTATAGCCCCGGGCCACCCACATTTCCACAAGGGGGATGGCGGCCAGCGGGGGGGACGGGGTCGAGGGCAGGAAGGAAGCTGGAGCTGAGGGATGGCCCCGCGTTAGTGAAGAGCATCTGGGGCTCAGAGACGGGTGACCTGGCCAAGGCCACTCAGGGGGCTGGGCAGGGCCAGGGCTGGGGGTGTCATTTCTCCTGCCTGGGCTCTCCCCCGCTGGCTGCGGTGACCCGAGGGAGCTGGTGGTAGTGGGCAGGGCCGGGAGGGCCGGCGCCCTGCCAGGGACGGGCACCCGCTCAGCCTGACTTGTGGTAGGACCTTCCCTGGAGGGGGGCCCGGCTGGGGGTTTGGGCGGGGTGTGTGGTGAGATGGGACAGGATGGGGGACCTTCATTCTGCTTCTCTGCCCCCTGGGGCCCTGCTGGCCAGGCTGGGGGTGGGGGGGGGCAGTGTGGCCACACGGGGAGGCGGGTGGGAGGCCCCAGCCCCACTGCCTCCCTCCCGGGGGGCCCCACTTCCCAGCCGTGGAACGGGGACCCTTCTGGGCAGCCTCCTACTCAGGGGGCAGATGGGTAGACACGGCCATGAGGGCAGGTGGGGGGTGGCCAGGCTGACCCGGGTGCCGGGCTCACCTGGGAATGTCGTGGAGCGGCGGGGACAGGCAGGCCAGGTGGAAGGCCCGGGGGCAGCCGTCACAGCAGATGAGCTCCCCGCCGTCCCGGCACACGGCGCACTCGTCCTCGTTCTTCTGACACGGGCCGGACACACGCATCCTCTGGAGGATCCCGGGCTGGGGCAGCGCCCTCCCCAAGAGCCCCTCAGAACAGCCCCGGCAGGCGCTCCCTGGGGGTGCGCGAGTCCCCGGCCTGCTCCCCGCTGGCGGACGCCGGCTCCCTGCCCGCCCCCCCAGCCTCTGGTGCCCACCACGCACCCCGGGGCCGGGCCGTCCGTCCTGGGAAGGCTGAGCCTTCCAAAAGCCCAGTTTCTCGTGGGCACCGTGCTCCGGGCGGCCCCTATGCGGCACGCCTAGCCCCACACCGCCCCTTCCTCCCAGGCACCCACTGGGCCCGGTGCCACCTGCCTGCACCCCAGCCCGCATGGCGCCACCTCCTCCGGAAGCCCACCAGGGCAGGCAGCCGTGTGCAGTGATACTGCCCGCTGCCCCGCCAGCCGGCTGGGGGCTCCTGGGGGGCGGGCACGCGTCCTGCTCCTTCCTGGGGGCCCGGGGCTCAGCGCCTGGCGTGGGCGAGGGGCGCCTGGGTCTGTGCTGGGAGCCCCACAACGTGCTCAATGCTCAGCTTCCTGGCCCCCAGCAGGGGCCACGTCCCCATCCACCAGCCCTCTGTGAGACAAAGGACAGCTGGCGCCCCGACCAGCCCTGTGGTGGTAAAAGCCTGGTAGGACTTATTTTCTCTGACTTATTTGAAATTTTACAATTGTGTGTTATCAGAAAAAATATTATTTAAAAAACAAAAAGGCTCTACTCTGTGAACAGAAGCTTAGGCCTCTGTCCTCACCATCCAAGCAAGGGCCCCGGTCAAGCAGCAAAGTGGCGGATGGGCCACCCTGAGAACCATCCGTGAAGGTGAAGGAGATCCCCCCGTCCCTGCCACCGGGGCCTGGGCATTACCTGCTGGAGCTGGGGCTCGCTAGGGAGGGCAGGAGGGGCATGTACCCTGCCCGGCTGGCCTGCTCTCGGGTCACCTCCACCTTCCTGGGGACCAGAGGGAGGGTCACCAGAGTGAGCTGGGCACAGCCCCAGCTGAGCCCTGGGCGTGCTGGGGGCGGGTGTCAGGGGCCGTGCTTACGGGGGCAGAAGCCTGGGCCCCCTTGGCCCGGACCAGGGTCTTCAGGCCGCTGCTACGGGTCCTGTTCTTCCCCCCACTGGGGTCTTCGAACTTGCTGGGAGTATAAAACTCCCCCCCGACCTGGATGCACTTCTTGGAGCCACCTGGGAGGAGAGGCTGGCTGGCCCCCGCTCGGCCGCACTCTGGCCTGGGCGCCGGGTGCAGGCAGGGGGAGGCTGGGCGCCCTGCCACGTGCTGCCGCTCCTCCCCCACCCCACCCGGCCCCCCGGGCTCCGGGCCCGCATCCTGGGCACAGGACGGCTCTTCTGCGGGGGCTGTACTGGGTGAAGCCTGTCCACCAAATTCCCATCCACCTGGAATCTCGGAGTGCAGACGTCTTTGGAAGCAGGGTCTTTATAGGGGGGATTAGCTAAGACGGGCTCCCAAGGGACACTGAGTCCGACCGAGAGGACACAGGCATGGGGACAAGAGCCTGGCTTGGAGGCGGAGTCTGCAGTGACAAAGGTGCAGCGGCCAGCAGCCGGACGGCACGGAAGCCCCTGCCCTAGGGCCTCTGGACACTTGGCCTCTGGATCTCCTGTTGGGTTAAGCTGCCCAGTTTGTGGCCAGTGGTTATAACTGCCCTGCTGAACTGGCGCGGGCCCTGGGCACCCTCCCTGGGGGGTGAGAGCAGGGCCCACGCCCCTGGCTGTCCTGGCATCCCGGCGGCCGGAGCCCAGCCCAGACAGAGGGGAGGGAGGCGGTGCGGGGGCGGGAAGGCGCTGCAGGCCGTCCCGCTGGAGAACCAAGACCCCTAGGGGCCCGTCCAGGTGGGCAGAGGTGACCCAGGATGTGGTCACCGCCAGGTGCTGAGGAGGGACACGGATCCAGGGGGCCTGCATGCCCTCTGGCAGCGCCGTCTACCTGACTCAAACACCTGCTGGATGAGGATCCCCTCCAGGGCCCCACAGGCTCCTGGGACATCCCCGGACGACATGGTCACGGCTCTCTGGACCGAAGTGGACATGGTCTGAATTCCTGGGGAAGGGAGCACCAGGTGGGGGGGGGGTCATCCATTGGAAAGAGGACCCCTGAGCACCTCTTTCCTGCAGGCAAGGGGGTGGCAAGAGGTGCCTGGGCTGTGGAATCCTCCTTTCCTTCCGCCCGGGGCAGGACAGACAGACAGACAGCCATGGGTATGTGCGCTATGCACGCGTGAGCATGTGCGTGTGTGTGCACGGGGTGTGCAGTATGGGCGCTGCTGTGTGAGCCAGGCGGACGCCGCGGGCAGGACGAGCAGGGATCCCAGGGCGTGGAGGGGGGCAGAGTTCCCAGGCCCGCCCTTAGGTCAGGTGACCCTAGGGGGTCTCCGGGGTCCCCCACTCTGGGGCGAGGAGGGGACGGGAAGGGGCCAGGCGTACATGGGCTGAAAGAGGAGCCTCCTCTTTCCCGGTGCGTCTGTCCAGCCGAGGCTCTGGGGTGAGGCGCTAGGTCAGCACCCCAGGGGTCCCTCCTCCCCAACCTGCCCCCGCGGGGGAGCCCCCGGGCCTGGCTCACCGTTCCCCAGCGGGAGGCGCTGCGGCTCTGCGCTGCTCTCGGGCTTCCTGGGCTTGGCCTTGGCCTGGGAGCCTGCAGGGGGAGCCGCACAGCCTGGCCTCGTCGCCCTCGTGGCCAATACCTGCGGCCAAGGGCGGTGCGGGGGGCGGGCAAGAGAGCCCCCGGGGTGCTTCCCCAGCTCCCGTGGATGCCCTTGCTTTCCTGGGCGCTGCTGTCCACAACCAGAAAAAGGAGGTCACACCCGCCTGCCTGCTTCCGGGCTCCTGGGACAACAGGGGACGGCTAGGCCCACCCCCCTAAGGATCCAGAGGGGCCCAGCTGGGGGGTGTGGTCAGGTGGTGGCGGGCTCCCCAGGGCCATCTGCGGCCCATTGGCTCCTCCAACTAGGTACCTGGGCTAGAGGTGACCCTTGGAGACAGTGCTGCTGGCGGGGTGGCCCTGGGCTCCTCCGGAACCTTCCTCTTGGCAGGGGGTCTGGGCAGCAGCGCCGTGGCCTTGGAACCTGGTGGGGGCTTCCTCCCCTTCCGGGGCTGGCTGAGGTCCACGTCTGCAGGGTGCAAGCAGGGACCGAGCCTCGACACCAGGACCCACACCTTGGGAGGCGGGCAAGACCTCAGCCCATCGGCTCTCGGGAGGCGGGACGGTCCTAGGCAACGTGGGGGGCTCCTTAACACCCCCCGCCCCGACCTTCCCTCTGCCATCCAGCTGGGACGACCCCAGCCACCCGGCCCCCAACGTGGAGGTTGAGCCCCGCAGGACCCCGGCTCCCCCCGACCTTTGGGGAAGCTGTCTAGGATGGGCTGCAGCCGGGCGTATCTCTCCACATTGTAGTCCTTAAACAGAACCCTCCAGAAGTCCAGGATGGCAGCCGCGTCCTGGGTCAGGAGCCACGAGAGGAGCGCGTGGAAGGCCTGCGGGCAGCCTTCCTTCTCCTTCAGACGCAGGGTCTCCTGAAGCGAGCGTGGGGAGTGGGAGGTCCTGCCTCCTGCCTCCTGCCCCCCAGGCCCCCAGCCCCCCGACTTCCTGCCATCCACCAGCCCAGAGGTTGCTGCAGGTGACCCAGCACCTGCCCATGCCCCTGGCTGGCGGGGGCGTGGGGTTCCCCGGGGGTGCTGGGGGCGGGAGGCCGCCTGGATCTCCTCTTTGGGGACCTCACCCCGGCTTGGAGGGCAGCTTCAGGAGGGCTGGCAGGGCGTTGGAGAGGCGCGGGAGCTTGTCCCGGAGACGCTGCCCCGTCCCCTCTTCACACCCACAGCCCCATCCCAACCCCCTCAACCCCCCTCGAGGGGACCTGGGGGCGGGGCCCCCCTGGAACTTGTCTTCCCAGACATTGCCCCAGGCTCAAGGGCAGGGCAGGGCTTGGGGCAGGCTAGGGGGCGTGGGGGGTGCGGGTCGGGGCCCACCTGGAACTTGTCCTCGGGGACCACGTCGTGGTCGGCCAGCGCGTGCAGCAGCGGGAAAGCGCAGTCCACAGCCATGGCGATCTCCGTGCGGTGCAGCCTCAGGAGGCGGCGCAGCCCCGCGTCCCCGCCGGCCCGGGCCTCGCCCACCATCGCAGGGTCTGGGGGCAAAGGGCTGGAGGCCCCCTCTCCCCGCCTGGGGTCCCGTGGCCTCGAGGTGCCACTGGACTTGTGGAGCGCCTGGGCCATCTCTGCCTCCCGGCCCGTGCTGGCCCTGCCCTGCCGGACACCTGAGCGGGAGCACCTGGGTGGGGGCACCTGGGTGGGGGCACCTGGGTGGGGGGGCACCTGGACGGGCTCACCTGGTCAGGTTCACCTGGGTGGGTGCATGTGGGCAGGCTCACCTGGGCGGGCTCACCTGGGCAGGCGCGTCTGCAGGGCTGAGCCCAGCCAGCACCCAGTCTCTATTATAGCCGATTCCCCGACTCCCGGTGGAAAGAGCAAAGGCTGTGTGTCCCCAGAGCCAATCAGGGCCGGAGGGAGGGGCAGGAACGGAAACTTGAATTCCACACCTGCCAGCAGGTGGTTGGCTTCTCTGTCCTTTGTAAAGGAAGCTTCCGGACCAGAGCCTGACCCCTCTAGTGGGAGGGCTGGGAGGCCCCCCGATTCCTGAACGGTGGTTCCGTTCACATGGGAGACAGCCAGCACGGGTGCCCTCTACCTCACCCGAGGCCCAGCTCCCGGACACCTGCAGGGGCTGCCCAGGGGCCCCAGCACTCAGGGTCCCTGTGGGGAGTGGGCATGACCACGTCCGCTGCCCGGGGCCCAGGACCTGGGACGTAGGAGGGTCAGGGGGAGGAGGAGCGCCTGTCTGAGGGCGGACTGGGTGCCCTTGGGCACAGCACTGGGCATTGCCCGGAGGCCGTGTGATGCCGGGCGAGTTGCTTTCCTCTCTGAGACTCAGCCACCCTCATCTTTAGCCCGAGCACATCGCCCTGAGGGACCCAGGTGCCACCTACCCCCCTTCCTCCAGGTGGACAAGGCAGCTGAGCTGCGGACCGATGTGCCTGAGCGTGGGCCCCAGGGGCTCCTGTGCTCGGCCGCTCACAGCCCGGGGCAGCAACGCCCAGGAGCTTCCTGGGGCTGTGTCCGAGGCTGGACGGTGGTGTCAGGCAGTGGGGAAGCCGTCCTGGGGGGGTGCGCAGAGGGGGACATGCATCCCAGGCCGTGGTGTTAGGGGCAGGGGACCGGGACCTGCAAGGGCACTGGCCCCATGGTGGCCCCACATGGCCTGGGCAGAGGGGCCAGGGTCACAGGGAGCGGCTGTCGGGCGGCCAGGCTGCAGAGCCACGGGCAGGGGCGGGGCCCGGCATTTCTCGGGAGTTTAGGTGGCTCTGTTCTATCCCGAGGTGGGGGTCCTCCGGGGGCTGAGGGCCCCTCCTCCCAGTACGGGGTCCTGGCTGGGTTTCTGGCCTCCCCGGGCCTGGGTCCCTGGGAGTTCAGTGCTAGACAGGCTGACCGCCCCAGGGCAGGCGTTCTGGGCATTCTGGCTGGGGGTTCACCCAGAGAGCTGGGGCCCGTGTGCAGACCCCAAGGGCAGTGAGGGTCGGAACAGGCTGGCGCTGCTCTGGAATGTTCCGGGGCCTCTGCCCTCGCGCTGCCCACCTCTGGGGCCCGAGCTCACGGGCTGCGGTGCCATGGTGGTGGCCATGGAGGTGTGGGGCTGGGGGCGGCGCTGTCCACAGACCCCCAGAGGGCACACCCCGTGGGCCCCTGCCCACCCTGTGCTGGGCTGCCCTCTCAGAGAGGTCCGTCCTCGCCCCTGCCCGGGCCTGGGAGCCCCCTCCTGGCCTTCCCCCCTACGTCTGCACGTGCGTATCCACGGTAGCACCCGAAAGCAAGCAGACATCAACGTCACTGCTGAGCCTGGCATCCGCCCAAGCACCCCGAGGCCCCCCGCTCATGTGGGTCGGGTCCCGTGGAGCAGAGCCACTTCGTGTCACATCTAATGGCGCCTGCTCAGCCAGCTAGCTCCCGACTTCCCACATAAGGCTTGGGGTTATGGGGGTACCGTGGAGCCTGGCTTGTGGCTCTAGGAGTGAGCAGCGGCCGCCCCTCCGGCAGCCCAGTGTCCCTCCTCCAGCACCACCCCACACTTGGCAGACTTTTCCCCAGTGCCCAACTGGTCAAGGGACACTTTAGCCACAAGACAAGTGTCCCAGGGATTAAAAATAGTCAAGAAGCTCAAGACTTCACTTCCCTCAGGCTGCGGAAGCCTGTGGCACCCCTGGGTCAGCAGCTGGCCGGGCCTGCAGGTGCCACCCGGCCTCTCGCTTGGACATCAGCAATGAGGCTCCTTGGAGAATTTTGGACTTTCCAGCACGTGGGGGGTTTCCCTGGCAGCCCCTCCCTTCAGATGACCTGGGGATGGGGGGGGTCCAGCCTGTGAGGCCCATGGGGGACCCAGGGCAAGGGGCCCAGCCCTGCCTTCAGCCACCCACTGCCTTTGTAGGGCCGGGCTTCACTCAGGTCCCCCCCACCCCGAGGTGCTGGGCACAGCGACATGCCCGCCACTTGGTGGGCCACCTCCAAGCCTCTCTCCTCACCTGCAGGGGCTCTCTTCTTTGTCAGAGCCGTCTAGCCCGCCATGCCCCAGGCCCTGTTCTGAGAACGCTGCCATCACCCTCGATCTCAGAACTGCCCTGCTGGGTCAGCGTTATCATCTCCCTATTCTACAGATGGGGAGACTGAGGCAGAGAGAAGCTAAGGAGCTCGACCCAAGTCACACAGCGAGTAAAGGCCTTGGATGGATAGTGGCCGGGTCCATGCTCTCAGCACGCAGGACCCTGCTCACGTGCCCAGGCCACGGGGGATGAGCGAAGTTCCGGTGGCACTGTGTGGCGGCGGGGGCGGGGGGCACAGAGGGGACCTGCTCCTTGGCTGCTGGGCCTTGCCTCCCTCAACAAAGCCTGGACACAGTGACCTTCTGCTTTGCTGCAGACGGAGGCGTCAGCATGTGCGGCTCCCAGAAAGGGCTAGGTCCCCGCGGTGAGGAGGGAAGGGGTGCTTCAGGGGCCTTAGAACAGCAGCCCAGGCCTCAGCTCGGGGAACAGTCCAGGGGGGCCCTGGGTTCTGCCCCTGGGGACTCCCCAGCTGGTGGGGCAGCAAGGCAGGCTCGGTCTCCCAGTGGTGACACTTTGCAGGGACTTTAGGGCCCTATAGGCCACCGGCTCGCAGGGTGACCCTTTCCGAGCTTCAGTGTGCCCATGAGAGATGCTCAGCATAACTAATTATCAGAGAAATGGGAATTAAGGCCGAACGAGCCACCACCTCGCACCCACCAGGAGGGCTTTGGGCTAAGAGCTGAAAGCAGTGTGTGCGTGAAGATGTGGAGAAATCAGAAGGCTCGTACATGGTTGGTGGGCGCGAAATGGTGCACCTGCTGACGGAAGACGCCTGGTGGCTCCTCAGTGCGTTCCTTAATAAGCTTAAAATCTTTTCCTTTAGAGATTTTATTTTTTTAAGTCATCTCCACACCCAACACGGGGCTCAACCCCACAACCCCGGTATTAAGAGTCACATGCTCTACGGAGTCAGCCAGGTACCCCGATCTCCATGTGACCCAGCCGTTCATTCCACTCCCAGTGAGGCCCCCAGAAAACTGAAAGGAGATGTTCAGACAAAAACTGGTACATGGGGGCGCCTGGGGGGCTCAGCGGTTGAGCGCCTGCCTTTGACTCAGGGCGTGATCCTGGAGTCCCAGGATCGAGTCTCACATTGGGCTCCCTGCATGGAGCCTGCTTCTCCCTCTGCCTGTGTCTCTGCCTCTCCCTGTGTCTCTCAGGAATAAAACAATAAAATCTTAAAAAAAAAAAAAAAAGAAAAGAAAACTTGTGCACAAATGTTCATGGCAGCACTATCGGCAACAGCTAAAGGGTGGAAACAACCCAAATATCCATCTACAGAGGAATGGACGAATCAAAGGTGGCCTGTCCCTACAACAGAATTATTCAGCCGTGAGGAAAGTTTAAGTACGGACACCTGCTACCACGTGGGAACACACCTCAAAAACGTGATGTCAACTGAAATCAGCCAGATGTAAAAGGCCATTCATGTGAAATACTCAGAACATGCAGATGCGTAGACATGGAAAATAGGTTATTGGTTTGCAGGAGCTGGGGGAAGCTGAGGGGGTGACTGCTAATGGGTACGGAGCGTCCATCTGGGGTGGTGGAAAAGTTCTGGAAATTGACAGTGATGGGCGCACAATGTTACCATATGCTAGTTACTATTTGCAAGTTTTGAACTTGCAAATGGTAAAAATTGTAAAATTTATGATATGTGTACTTCACTGCAAATAAAAATTAATTCTAAAAATCAGTCAGACATATTTGTGTGGATCTACCTGTGGGTTCTGTGTTCTGTTCCATTGAGCTGTGTGTCTATCCAACTACCAGTCCCACCAAGTCTTGACTTCTGGAATTATATAATACATCTTGAAACCCAGTAGGCCATCTCCTCCATTTTCTTCTTCTTCTCCTTCTTTTTTAATATTTTATTTGTTTATTCATGAGAGACACGGAGAGAGGCAGAGACACAGGCAGAGGGAGAAGCAGCCCCCCCACCCTGATGCAAGACTCGATCCCAGGACCCTGGGGTCTCACCCTGAGCTGAAGGCAGACGCTCAACCACTGAGCCACCCGGGCGTCCCTCATTTTATTCTTCTTTTTCAAAACTGTTTCTGTTGCTCTGGTTCCTTTGATTGTCCATATACATTTTAGAATGACTCTGTTTATAAAAAAAATCTTGCCAAGATTTTGATAGAAATGACCTTAAACCCATATACCGATTGGTGGGAAATTAACATCTTTATTACGTTGAGTGTTGCAATCCATGAACATGGTATGTTTCTCCATTTATTTGGAGCCTCATTGGTTTCTTCCTTCTGTGTCCGCAGTTTTCAGCATATGAGCCCCATACATGTTTTGTTAGACTTACATCTGAGCAGTTAATTTTTTGTGCAAGTGTAAATAGTTGTGTCATTCTATTTTCAGTGTCTACATGCTTGTACATTGTTGGCATGTAGAAATTCAGATTTTTTTTTTTATTTGCACGTTCATCTTATATCCCACAACCTTGCTGAACTCCCTTTTTTGGTTCCAGAAGTGTTTTTGTTTTGTCATGTTTTATTATAGAATCTTTGGGATTTTCTACAAATACAATCACGTCATCTGTAAATAGAAACAGTGTGGTCTCTTCCTTCCTGATCTATCTACATGACCATCGATTTCCTTGCCTCGCCTCAGTGCACTGCCTAGAACCACCAGCACCATGTTGACTAGAGGTGATGGACATCCTTGTCTTGTTCCTGATCTCAAGGGGAAAGCGTCCAGTCTTGCACATTAAGTATAATGTGAGCCCTCTTTATCAATTTTAGAAAGCCCCTTTCTATTCCTCTATTTATGAGAGTTTTTCATCATGAACATGTGTTGAATTTTGTCTGACCCTTTTTCTGCATTGATCAACATGGTCATGTGATTTTCTTTCCTGAAATGGTAAATAGCATAGATTGATTTTTGAATATTGAAAGAGTCTTGCATCCCTGGAATAAACTCTGCTTGGTCATGGTGTATAATTATTTTTATATACTCTTGAATTTGATTCTCTCATATTTTCTCAAGGATTTTCATGAGGTATATTGGCCTGTAGTTTTTTTGTTGGTTTGTTTTTTTGTTTTTATGATCTTTGCATGGCTTGGGTATCAGAATTATAATAGCTTCATAAAATGAAACAGGGCACATTCCCTGCTCTTTCATTTTCTGGAAGAGATTGTGTAGAAATGATGTTAATTCTTTTGTAAATGTTTGATAAAATTCCCCAGTGAAGCCATCTGAGCCTGGAGAATTCTTTTGGGGGAGTTTTAAAATTAAGAACTCAATTTCCTTGGGGTCCTGATGTGGCACGCACAGTCTGCTAAGTGTCCAACTCTTGGTTTCAGCTCAGGTCACGATCTCAGAATCTGAGCTTAGGCCCAGCATCAGGCTCCGAGCTCGGCAAGGAGTCTGCTAAAGTTCCTCTCTTCCTCTACCTCCATCCCTCCCACTGTCCTCTCTCTTGTTCTCTCTCAAATAAATGAATAAAATCTTTAAAAAAAAAAAAAATCATTAAAAAGGGCAGCCCGGGTGACTCAGCGGTTTAGTGCCACCTTCAGGCCAGGATGTGATCCTGGGGTCCCGGGGTCGAGTCGGGCTCCCTGCTTGGAGCCTGCTTCTCCCTCTGCCTGTGTCTCTACATCTCTCTCTCGGTGTGTCTCTCATGAATAAATGAATAAAATCTAAAAAAAAAAAAAAAAGAAAGAAAGAAAACGTTAAATGAAGAATTCAATTTCTTTAAAAGCTATAGGCTATTCAAATTACCTATTTTATAGGTTAATTGTGGCAGTTTGTGGTTTTTAAGGAATTGATCCATTTCAACTAAATTGTCAAGTTTTTGAGTGTAGAGTTGTTCTGTTTTTCCATATTATCCTCTTGATGTCCTTAAGGTCTGTAATGATGTTCCCTGTATCAGTTTTAAAACTGGTAATTTGTGCCTCCTCTCTTTTTCTTCATCAGTCTTGCTAGAGATGTATTGATTTTTCTTTTCTTTTCTTTTTTTTAAGATTTATTTATTTATTTTTAGAGGAGGGTGCCAGGGCAGAGGGGGAGGGAGAGGGAATCTCAAGCAGACTTTCCACTGAGCACAGAGCCACATGGAGCCCAATGTAAGGCTCAATCCTAGGATCCCAGAATCATGATCTGAGCTGAAGCCAAGAGTCAGGTACTCAACCAATTGCCCTACCCAGGTCCTAGGTATTGATTTTTTAAAAATTTCTCAAAGAACCAGCTCTGTTTCATTGATGTTCTCTATTATTTTTCCGTTTTCACTTGTATTGATTTTTGCTCTTATTTTTATTATTCCCTTTCTTCTGCTTGCTTTGGCCTTATTCTGCTCTTTTTTCTTTTAGGCTCTTTTAAAAAATATTTTATTTTATTTAAATACAACTAATTAACATATTGTGTATTATTAGTGTCAGAAGTAGAAGTCGGGGATTCATCAGTCTTAAATAACACCCAGTGCTCATGACATCACATGCCCTCCTTCATGCCCATCCCCCAGTGACCCCATCACCCCACCCTCCCCTCCAGCCACTCTGTTTGTTTCCTAGAGTTCAGAGTCTCTTATAGTTTGTGTGTTTCTTTAATTTTGTCTTGTTTTATTTTTCCTTCCCCTCCTCTATGCTCTTCTGTTTTCTTTCTGTTTCTTTTTTTTTTTTTTAAGATTTTATTTATCTATTCATGACAGACAGAGAGAGGCAGGACCCAGGCAGAGGGAGAAGCAGGCTCCCTGCGGGGACCCCCATGTGAAACTCAATCCCAGGACCCCAGGATCACATCCTGAGCCGAAGGCAGCCGTTCAACCGCTGAGCCACCCAGGCATCCCTCTTCTGTTTTATTTCTTAAATTCCACATATGAGTGAAATCATATGGTATCTGTCTTTCTCTGATTGACTTATTGTTTACTAAGCATAGAACCCATAGTTCTATCCACGTCGATGTAAATGGCGAGATCTCCCCCCTCTGACGGCCGAGTGACACCCGGGGTGCGCAGACACCACGTCTCCTTCCTCCAGCATGTGTCGGTGGACGTCAAGGCTCCTCCTGCGGTGCGGCCCCCGTGGACACGGCCGCTGGGAACGCGGGGGTGCAGGTGCCCCTGCAGCTCACTGCCTCTGGGCTGCGGGGTCAGTACCCAGCAGTGCAATTCCTGGGTCGGAGGGCAGCTCCCTGTCCGGCTTCTCGAGGCCACCCCTCTCCCCCGTCCCCACAGTGGCTGCCCCGCCTGCATTCCCACCAGTAGCAGAGAGGCTCCCCTTTCTCCACATCCTCCCTGCACCTGTCTCCTCCAGACAGTGGCTGTCCTGATGGGTGTGCGGCGGGTGGGGGGGTCCCCACATGGTGTTGGTGTGTGTCCCTGATGCCGAAGGACGGGGAGCATCTTTCCGCATGTCTGGGGCCCCGTGTGGGTCTCCTCTGGAGACGTGTCTGCTCACATCTTCCACCCATTTCTTGACTGGATTGTTGGTTTTTGGGTGTTGAGTTTGACAAGTTCTTTATAGATCTTGGATACCAGCCCTTTAGCTGACAAATCATTTGCAAATATCTTCTCCCATTTTGTAGGTTGTCTTTAGGTTTTATTGACTGGTTCCTTCACTGTGCAAAAGCTTTTATCTTAATGAAGTCACAATAGTTCATTTTTGCTTTTGCTTTTAGAGACACATCTTGCAAGAAGTTGCTGTGGCCGAGGTCAGAGAGTTTGCTGCCTGTATTCTCCTCTAGGATTTTGATGGATTCTTGTCTCACATTTAGATCTTTCATCCATTTTGAGTGTATCCTTGTGTCTGGTGTAAGAGAGTGGTCTAGTTTCATCCTCCTGCATGTGACCAATTTCCCAACACCATTCATTGAAGAGACGGTCTTTCTTCCATGGGATAGTCTTTCCCGCTTTGTCGAAGATGGGTTGACCATGGAGTTGAGGGCCCATTTCTAGGTTCTCTCTTCTGTCCCATTGATCTATGTGTCTGTTGTTGTGCCAGTGCCAGACTGTCTTGATGATCACAGCTTTGTAATACAGCTTGAGGTCAGGTATTGGGATGCCCCCAGCTTTGGTTTTCTTTTTCAACATCCTTTGGCTATTCCGGGTCTTTTCTGGTTCCACACAAATCTTAGGATTATTTGTTCCAACTTTGAGCAAAATGTCAATGATATTTTCATAAGGACAGAATTGAACGTGGAAATTGCTCTCGGTAGCATAGACATTTTAACAGTATTTATCCTTCCAATCCATGAGCATGGAATGTTTCATCCACTCTGGAAAACAGTATGGAGGTTCCCCAAGAAGTTAAAAATAGGGTTACCTGACAACCCAGTAAATGTGTTACTAAGCATTCTCCCCAAAGATACAAACGTAGTGATCCAAAGGGGCACCTGCACCCCAATGTTCACAGCAGCCATGTCCACAGGGGCTGCGCTGTGGGAGGAGCCTCGATGTCCATGGACAGATGCTGGAGGAAGGAGACGTGGTCTCTGCACACCCCGGGTGTCACTCGGCCGTCAGAGGGGGGAGATCTACTATTTACATCAACGTGGATGAAGCTGGAGGGTGTGATGTTGAGGGGGGCAAGTCGGCCAGGGAGATAGTTATCACACGGTCTCCCTCATATGTGGAATTTAAGAAATAGTGCCGACGACTATAAGGGAAAGAGGGGAAACTGAGTGAGGGAAAAAACCAGGAAGGAGACAAACCACGAAAGACTCTGAACTCTGGGAAACAGAGAGTCGCTGGAGGGGAAGGAGGTGGGGGATGTGGGATAACTGGGTGATGGGCATGAGGAGGGCACGTGATGGGATGAGCACTGGGTGTTATAACCAACTGATGGATTATTGAAAACTGCATCTAAAACTAATGTGGACTATATGTTGGTTAATTGAATTTAAATAAATAAACAAACAAACTCATTAATTAGTTAAATAGACTTTCACATTGAACATTGGGAGTACAAAGAATACCCACTAGAACCCTGGCCTTAGCACCGAAGGCTAATCCCCTGGGAAGGTGTGTGGGTGACTGTGCCCAGAGTTAGGCTTTCAGGGTCCTGCATCCGTGGCGAGGGTGACATATCAAGTGGGCTCCCCCATCCAGGACTCACAGGCAGGGACCTCTCCCAGAGGGGCCGGCCATTCCTACCCCTCCCAAGCGGCCTGGCTGCTCCAGGCTCCATCATGGACCCCAAAATATCAGGTGAGGAGGAAAGGCTGTTGGAAAAACCCACAGATCCTCCTTGGGGGGCACGGCTGTATGGAGGGAAACAGACCAGGTCACTGTGTCACCCTGCAGCACAGTCACCCCCTTGCAGGAACACCTGCAGTGAACAAGGACAGGCTGGTCCCACAGAGTCCATGAAATGCTAAGCCCCGGCCGGTGCCAGGGGATTTCTCCTGGGTCGTTAGGGTTGGAATCCTGGTGTCTTAGTTAATACCTCTGGGGTCACCCTGGGTCTCAGCCGCACAGTGACCAGCCTGCCCACAGGGACCACGTGAACGAGGGAGGGAGCGTCAGAGGAGGGAGCTCCCTGGGACCTCTGCAGACAGGACCCAGCAGCAGAAGCGGCAGTGGGCCTGCCCGGGGGAGGAGGCCCTAACTCTCTGCCCTGACTTCTCTTCTGCCCAGAAAGGGACAGGCCTGGTCCTGCCTTGACCCCCTAGGTTTGCTGGGGGCCTGGGTGGCTCAGCTCCAGGCTGGGACGTCCCCTCCCACCTCCCCCAATGCTTATGTGACTGAGATCACTTTTTCCTTCAGAGCAAAGCTGGGGAGAACTGTTTGCAGGGCTCTGCTGGCCTCCCCTCCCCCCCCCCAACAGACCCGCCCTGGTTGCCTGGCACGTGTTTACCTTAGAGATGGAACCCTCCACGGGGTTCCGAGGGGTCAGCTGCGGCCCACA
Organism: Vulpes vulpes; assembly: GCF_048418805.1. Lineage (NCBI taxonomy): Eukaryota > Metazoa > Chordata > Mammalia > Carnivora > Canidae > Vulpes > Vulpes vulpes. The sequence goes on from NC_132794.1 coordinate 2,000,715, forward strand.
GGACACTGGCCCTCGGAGCCAGAGCCCTGGAGCCCTCCGCAGCCATGGAGGGCCCTGCTTCGGCCACTGGATCCTGTCCAGCTGGCCCTGGGGCACCTGTGGCGAGCGCTGCTGGGGACTCCTGGAAGCCAGGGATGCAGCCCATGTGTCCCCGAGTTTCCCTGGGCGGCGCTGCTATGCACTGTGGGGCCGGTTTCCCTCGTGAAGAGACGACTCACTCCAAGGAGGGGAAGGGCTGGGCAGGAGCCGTTCTGGCCTCCACGCAGCCTGCGGAGCCCCCAGTGAGGACAGTGTGGCCACCGCACACGCCGCTGACACCCGCAGGCCTCCTGGGGGGGGAGGTCCTCCACGCAGGTTACAAATCCTGTGCTTGTTGGAACCGAATAGAAACCTTGAACTCGTCATTACTCTGGCACACTCTCAACTTTGTTGAGGATGGCACAGAAGAGCCTACGTCATCCACGTCCCCAAGTCCCTGGTGACAAATCCATTTCAAGAGCATCAGAGAAGGATGGAGACCAACTTCTGAGCGAAGTCCAGAATGATGTGAATGAAAACATTCACTTTCCAGAAAGTCTGATCTGCTCCCCCGTGAAATTTGGAGATGGAGGCAGGGAGGGCAGGACCAGGCGCGGGAAGCAAGGCTGGTGCAGAGGGAGGCAGGTGCGGAGCCGCTCCCTAAAGATCCAGCCTGTCCCGTCCCCGGGCAGGCCCCGGGCTGCAGGCCGTACCCTCGCCTGACCCCGCCGCGGATCTCGGGGGTGCGGGGACCCGGGGAGTCCAGCCGGAGAGGGGGGAGCAGGCCACGGCGATGACCCCGTCCAGCGGGCAGCCGTTGACCGAGGCCTGTCCCTGGTGACGCCGGCTTTGGTGTGTCCCCTCGATGCCCCGGGGGGGGGGGCATCAGGACAGAGCCACACGGCCCTGGGCAGAAAGGCCAGGAGCCCAGAGCTGGTCCGACAGAGACACCGCCTCCAAGCCAGGAAGCGTCTTTGCAGGCGCACAGCTCCCAGCTGGAGAGTGGGATCCGGGGCTGAGGCTGAGCCTTCGGCATCACGGGAGGAGCAGGAGCCCACGTCCTGAGCCCATGTCCTTTGCCCACATCCTTTGCCCACGTCCTTCGCCGCGGCGCTCCGGGAGGAGGCACAGAGCCTGGCAGTGAAGCGACTGGCCGACCTGCCGAGACGCCTGGACTGCGCCCAGCAGACTCGCAACCTCGGCCACGTGGCCCAAGCCCTGGCCTGGAGCTGCAGGGACACCCCGCCCACCGTCACGAGGAGGCCCTCTTCCGTCAGGACAAGGCCGCCAGAAGCTGGGTGGCAGCTGTGTGCAGCAAGGGAAAGTTCCAGCAGCTAAGGCAGGAACGTGAGCGCCAGAGGCAGAGGCTGGCCATGGTGGAGAGGAGCTGCCGGCCCTTCCCGAGTGGCCCCCCGCACCTGCTGCTCCCCCGCAGCCCCCAGAGGCTGGCCGTGGGCAGGGTCCCCGGGGTCATCGGGCTCAGGAAGGAGGAGGGCCGCCCCGGGACGGCGCAGGGGTCCGGGGTGGCCTGCGGGTGGGACGGGGCTCGGGGCAGCTGGGTCCTGAGCTGCTCTACCTGGAGTCCTGTGAATAAGGCCTGACGCTCTCCCGAGGGAAGCTACGGTTCTCACCCCGTGCCTCAGTGACGCTTAGCCTCAGCGACAGCGCGACAGCGTTACGACTGTCCTGCTGCGTTATGTCCTAGAGCTCGGTTACTGGTCTCATGATTACGTAGCTTCCCCGTCAGACGCTTAGAATTATATAAGGGCTGTATTCCGATGGAAATTAATGCCACTGTGACTTCCCACATCCTTGACGGTTGGTAAGGATAGAGACGTCAAAATAAGACCACTCAGGGCACTAGGCCTCGGGTTATGAGTCTGCAGAAGTTACTGAATATTTACGTGAATAATATGTGGCTGGTTTTAAAAACAAAGAGAAAAAAACCCAGCTTCCCATTGAAACAACATAAAATTGTTAGTGTCATCCCAAATTCATCTTTTAGTCCTAAATTCAAATTTTAGTCCTAAATTCATATTTTAGACCTAAATTCATATTTTAGTCCTAAATTCATATTTTAGTCTTAAATTCATGTTAGTCCTAAACTCATATTGTAGCCCTATTCACATTTTAGTCCTAAATTCAAATTTTAGCCCTATGATCATATTTTAGTCTTAAATTCAAGTGTTAGTCCTAGATTCATATTTTAGTCTTAAACTATTATTAGAGTCCTAAATTCATATTTTATTCTTAATTTCACATTTTGTGCCAAATTCTTATTTTTAGTCCTAAAGTCATAGGATTAGTTCAATCCTAAATTTATAGATAGGAAAACTTAAGAATTTGCAATCATTTCTTTCTTGTTCTGTAATTTCTTAATCTTTGTTTCAAGATACTGTTTGTTCATTGAATCATTTCCCTTCTGTAAAAAAGAAAAGAAAAGAAAAAGATATTATTTGTTATTTCACATTGATAAATTTGATGCAGTCAAGTTACAAGTTTTCTCACGATGGCAAACACACACGCCCACACCCGTGGGTGCCCACGTACACCCACATCCCCTGATGCAGGATCTAGACACTTTAAGCTGTTTTGTGAGTCCCAGAAAATGTAAAACCAGAGTGGAAAATTGTAAAGATTGCTTATAGATAAATAAATAACTGAAGAGAAAAAAACGTGTTTCATGTATAAATAGAGGAAAGACTCCAGGATCTTTCATTCATGATTTTATTAATTTGGGTCCTTTTTCTTTCCTTTTTGAGGAGTCTAGGTTGGGATTTGTCCATCTTACTAATTCTTTCAAAGAACCAGCTCCTAGTTTCGTTGATCTGTTCTTCTGTTGTTTCTTGGTTTTTATTTCATTGATTTCTGCTCTGATCTTTATTAATTCTCCTCTCCTGCTGGGTTTAGGTTTTATTTGCTGTCCTTTCTCCAGCTCCTTTAGGTGTAAGGTTGGGTTGAGTAGTTGAGACTTTTCTTATTTCTTGAGGAAGGCTTGTATTGTTATAAACTTCCCTCCTAGGACCACCTTTGCTGCATCCCAAAAGTCTTGAACATCTGTGTTTTCATTTTCATTTGTTTTCATGAATTTTTTAAAAAATTTTTTCTTTAATTTCCTGGTTGACCCATTTGTTCTTTGATAGGATGCTCTTTAGCCTCCGTGTATTTGTGTTCCTTCCAAATTTCCTCTTGTGATTGAGTTCAAGTTTCAAAGCATCGTGGTCCGAAAATATGCAGGGATCATCCCAATCTTACAGTCCCAGTTGAGACCAGATTTGTGACCCTCTTCTAGGTTCTTTTTTTTTTTTTTCTCTCTTCTAGGTTCTTGATGTGGGGACATAGATTATCGCTTGGAGATGTTTCCTCTTTTCTAATGTCTGTGTCAGCGCAATAGCATTCTCTCAGCCCTGCTTCGGCTGCAGCCCACAACGTTGGGTATGTTGCTTTATACGTTTTTATCGAATCCAATGTGTTTTTATTTTTTATTTTTGGATTTCTCTTTAATCCATGGATGATTTAGAAGTGTGGTGTTGAGTTTTCAGTGGTTGGAGACCTCTCTGTTATCTTTCTGTTATTAATTTCTAGTTTGACTCCAATATGATCAGAAAACACATGTTATATGATTTCACTTCTTTTAAGGTTGTTGGAGTTTGTTTCATGGCCCAGGACTTCATCTGGGCCTGGTACACAACTGTGCATGCTTGAAGAGAATGTGTAGGTGCTGCTGTTGGGTGGAATGTTCTATAAATGTTGCTTAGATGCTGGCTGTTGGCTGCTGGTGACGTAGGGTTTCTCTACGTGTTTGCTGATTTTTTTGTCTATTGCTGAGAGAGGGATGCTGACGTCTCCAGTTGTCCTGTGGATTTGTCTGTTCCTCCTTTCAGTTCTATTAGGTTTGCTCCACATGCTTTTCAGCACCCCTGTTGGTTGCAATCATGACTAGGCTTTCCCATCTTCCTAGTGGGTCAACCATTCCATCACTATGTAATGATAAAAGGGCCAGTTTTCATCATTCTCGTCATTTTTTTGCCTTGAACTGTACTTTATCTGGTATGAAGATAGACACGCTGCTTTCTTTTGATCAATGTTTGCATGATACAGCTTTTCCCACCCATCCTGTTACTCCCCATCTACCTACATTATTAGAATTGAGGTTAATTTCTTGTACACAACATACAGTTGGTCATTAAAAAAAATCTGCTCTGTCCAATCGGGCTTTTGACTGGTAAACTTAGAAAAATCTAAATTTAATGTAATTATTGATGTGTTGGAGCTTAGCTCTACTATTTTACTTTTTCTGTTCATTCTTTCTTTTTCCCACCTTCCTATGGGTTACCCAACACCTTAGAGAACCCCATTGTGATCTGTCAACAGTATATTTTCATATAGATTTTTAGTGATTGCTCTGGTACGATGTTATCTATACATAACTCATCGTGATCTTCTGGTGTCAACATTTTACCAGTTTGAATGAAGCATAGAAATCTCACCTCACTTTACATCTTTTTAGCTTTTCCATTTATAATATAATTTCCTTAAATATTTATTCTAAGTATATTTAGAACCACATCAGTGTTATTTTTGCTTTCACCATCAAACATAAATCTATAAAACTCTAGAGAAGAAAAGAAATGTATTCACCCACATTTTTACTCTTTTCATTGTTCCTGCCTTCTTGTTGACGTCCCAGAACTCCTTCTTGAATCATTTCCCTTCTGTTTGCACATTCTCTTATGGTAGGTCTGCTGGTGACAAATTCTTTTAGATTTCTTCTATCGGAGAATTCTTGGTTCCTCCTCCACTCCTGAAGGATGTTGACACTGGACACAGAATTCTGGGTTAGCAGTTCTCCTTGTTCAACACCTGAAAAATGTTTCTCACCTCCACAATTTCTGAAATTTGGTGTCATTTGAACTGTTCTTCCTATTGTAGGTATGATGCCACACCTCTCTCACTGCTTTCAAGACTTCCTTGTCCTTAGTTTTCAGAAGTTTCATTATGATGCATCTCATGTGAATTTCTTTGGATTTATCCTATTGGGATTTGTTCGGCTTACTGAATCGATAGGGCTTTATCGATTCAGTATCTATAGGCCAAAATTTGAGAACTTTTTGTCATGATTTCTTCAAGTACTTCTCAGGCTCATGCTCTATCTCTGCGCCTTCTGGAACCCTGATCACAAATCCTGTGGTGTATTCTCACATCCTTTTGGCTCTGTTTACTTTTCTCAGTATATTTCAACTGTGTTGTTCAGACTGGGTACTTTTGTTCTTTTTTTAATTTAAAAATATTTTTAATTTAAAAAAATTTGGGGGGATCCCTGGGTGGCTCAGTGGTTTCGCACTTGCCTTTGGCCCAGGGTGCTATCCTGGAGTCCTGGGATCGAGTCCCGCATTGGGCTCCCAGCATGGAGACTGCTGTTCCCTCTGCCTGTGTCTCTGCCTCTCTCTATGTCTATCATAAATAAATAAATCTTTAAAAAATAATAAAAATAAAATAAAATAAAAAATGAAAAATTTTTTGAGTAGGCTACACACCCAGTGTGTAGTCCAACGCAGAGCTTGAACTCACAACTCTGAGATCGAGACCAGAGCTGAGAACAAGAGTCAGATGTTTAATTAACTGAGCCATCCAAGTACCCCTTAGTACATCTATCTTCTATCTGTTCTATCTTCTAGGTCACAGATTCTTTCCTCTGATCCCTTCATAGAGTTTTTTTTTTAACTTTTAGTTATTTAATTGTTATTTATTTAGGTATTGGATTTTCACTGGACTCTTCCTTATATCTTCTATTTCTTTGCTGAGACTTTTTCTTTACTGGAACTTGTTTTTCTTTACTGGGACAAATTTTTCCATTTGTTTCTAATGTGTTCATAATTACTCTCTGATGCATTTTTATCATGGCTGCCATATTACTCAGAGATCTCCAGAGAAACATAGCCAGTAGAATGGATGTATATTATTTAAAAATTGGCTCTTAGGATTATGGAGGCTGAGAAGTTCCAAGATGTACAGCCAGCAAGCTGGAGACCCAGCAGAGCTGATGGTGTGAGTTCCCGTTGGAAAGCAGGTGGCTTGAGACCCAAGGAGAGCCATTGTTTCAGTCCAGTCTGAAGGCCAGAGAAGACCAATGGCCCCAGCTCAGCGTGGTCAGGGAGGAATAGTCCTCTTGCTCATGGGAGGGTCAGCCTTTTTACTCTCTTCAGGCCTTGCACTGATTGGATAGCACTTTTTGTCTGTCTCTGTTGGTGTGTCTGGGTTGGTGGCTTCTCAAGTGGTGAGTCTGGTATATATGAGGCAAAAATTAGAAACAAATCAAACCAGGGAAGTCATCATCATGGTATCCTTTGAGTTCCAAGTTCCCTTGGAAGCTTGGTCTGCCTTCTCTCTGCCTTTCAGAATCTTCTTATGGTCATTTTGTGTATAACACCCAGGGGTTTTCTTTAGACGTAGCAGAAGGAATACAGAAAAGCATGCCTATCCATCTTCCTACACTGACATTGCTATTTTAAAAGCACCTAATAAATGTACACTTTCCAGGAGCACCTGGGTGGCTCAGTGGTTGAGCATCTGCTTTCAGCCCAGGGCATGATCCTGGAGACCCAGGATCAAGTCCCACGTCGGGCTCCCTGCATGGAGCCTGCTTCTCCCTCTGCCTATGTCTCTGCCTCTATGTGTGTGTGTGTCTCTCATGAATAAATAAATAAAATCTTTTAAAAATGCACGCTTTCCAGCCTGTGCATGGCTGCCCAGGTGGTCTTTGCTTTGACAGAAGGTTCTAGAGTTTATTCACTTCCATTTTTGAGTAAAAGGCATCAGAGAGAGGACACCAGGCATGCTCCTTCCTCCAGGATCCCAGGTGTGCCAGGTATGCATGCAGGGTGAAGAGTATAAGCGTTTATTTAGCACTTATTCTGTGCCAGGCAGTGTTCCGGGAGAGCAAACTCACCAAACTCCCCGCCCAAGAAGTTCTCACTGTAGCAGGAGGAGATTCGTGACAAAAAAGAATAGATAAGTGACCCATGCTGCACCTAGAGGCGGAGAGTGCAGAGGAGGATAACAAAGCAGAGAGGGTGAGAGAAATGGGCATAGGGAAGGAGGGGTGATGTGAGACGGGAGGGGGCTGCCTGAGAAGACACCTGTGAATAAAGACCTGAGCAGCAGGTGCTCTGCAGGGAGCAGCACTCTAGGCAGAGGAGCAGCAGGTGCAAAGGCCCTGGGGTGGCACCTGTCCAGCAGGGAAGCCAGTGGCCCAGAGCATGGCCAGGTAAGCCCACCCCTTGGGGTCTGGCTAGTGCCTTCCGTTGAGAGTGTGTGGCCTCTGGAGCAGCAGCGTTGGCATCCCCGGGAGCGCACTGGAAACACAGGTCTGCAGAGTCCCCCCTCTGGGGAGCACCTGGCAACCATGTTTTTCTAAGACTTTGGTGGTGAGAAGGGGAGGAGATTCTGCTGGAACCACGGGCTTCATAAAATAGGCCTTTATTTTAGGCAGAAATTCTAGAGAAGAGCGGTAATGACGGACCTGAGTCTGCAGACTCCTCTCATGGATTTTTTTTCTCCATTTTGTCTTTATTGAGTTACATGCAGTGACTCACACAGACCTTGAGTAATCCTCAGTTTGGACAGATGTCCCCACCTTGCGGCTCCCACTCCCTCTATGACAGAGAACGCCTGCCTCTCCCCGGGGGCTCCCCGGCCTCCTCCTGGAGGCCACCCCGACCCGCTCCCCATCACTGGAGCCCCGTGCTGCTGCTCCACGGGGTCTTCCGTAAAGGGAACGACCTGCTGGAACGACCTGCCCTTTCTCACTTGACTCCGCTCGCTCTGCTGACGCCTGAGCTCGGGCCCCGTCTCTGCAGCATCGGGGCCGCAGTCCCTTCGCCGCTGGACGCACCAGGTTTGCGCCTCCACCTGCCCGTTGGAGCGGTTTGGGGCACCGTGGACACTGCTGATGTGGGATTCTCGTTTTTTCATTCTTGGGGGGCAAGTAAATAGCCAAGGGCAAGGTCCTGGGCCACAGGTGAATACAAACTGAAGGAATGTCACGGTTTTCCGCGGCAGCTGCACCATTTTGCATCCCCGCCAGCAGCACCCGAGGATCCCAGTTGCTCCACATTCTTGAAACCCGGGTGTTGTCTGGTTAGAGCCATTCTGGTGGGTTTGAGGTGGTGTCTCGTTGTTTTAATCTGCATTTTCCCGTGATGCGGAATGTTTTTGACGTCCATGCACGGTTGCCTGCTTGCTTGTCGTCCCATGGACTGCCTGTCCAAGTGTTTTCGCTGTTTTTAAAAAATTGCTGTTTGCATTATTGATTTGTAAGGGTTCTTTGCATATTCCAGACACGAGTTTCGGTCAGATATCATGAAAACTCTGCGCGTATTTTCCCTAATCTGGGTGTTGCCATCCCGTTCCCTTAGCGGCATCCCTCGAGGAGCAGAAATTTTTAATTCTGGAAAAAGTTTAATTCTGATAAATTAAAAGTTTTAATTCTGATACATTTAATTCCATGTGTCCGTTTTGCATTCATGGTGACTGCGTCCTCCTGCACCCTCCCCAGATCCATGCCCACCCCCACTTCAGAGGTCACCTTCTGTTCTCTTCTAAAAGCCATATCACTTCCTTTTTTAAAAAAATGGATTTTATTTAAACCTTTAGGGTCCCAGTAAAACTTAGAAGAGATTTCGGAGTTACCCTACACCCCCGTCTGGCCTCCCCACCGCCGTGGGCATGGAGCCTCCGTGGTGCCTCCGCCGTCACCGTCACCCAGAGGCCAGCGTTCACACCGGGGTTCCTTGTGGGTGTCGCACATTCTGTGGGTTCTGACAAATGTGTGATGACATGTAGCCACCATTGGAGGAGCACGCAGAGTGGCCTCACCGCCCCGAAACACTGTGTGCTCCCCTGGCTGTCCCCCCGGGGTTGACAGTGTGCCGACGTGGAGCAGAGTCAGGGACGGGGGGGGGGAGGGGGGGTCCAACATCCCAGCACCGTGTCTTGAAAAGTCTGTGTTTTCCCTGCTGTATGGCTTTTGTTCCCTTGTCACAGGCTGGTGGGCCTGAGGCAGGAGGGCCACTGCCTGGCTGTCCCCACTCTTCCACGGCTTTGCACCCCTGCACCCTCACCTGTGCCTCATGGTCCAGACATCGGCGGCTTAATCTTCCCAAATCGGGCTCTGACCCCACCTCCGGCCACCACAGGGTGCCCGCCCGCCCCACTGTGGCTTTCCTGGGACTTTGTGGAGCAGGGCCCGTCCTGTCCCCTCTGTCTTCTGTCTGCCAGGCCAGCGTCCAGTACAGGACCTTTCCGTCTGGTCTCGGCCCTCGGTGGCCTTTCCCCTGCCAGGCTTTCCACCCAGAGCCAAAGCCCCGGGCCGTGGGGCGCCAGGGAACAGCGCCCTGGGCCCAGCCCTGGATGTGGACCCGCTCAGTAGCAGGTGCCACCGCAGCTCCCGCTACCCAAGGGTTAAAAGCATGTCTCCAATGGCCCAGCATCACAGAAAAGCCCAGAAGGAGAGACTCTGGGCGCTGAACAAACATGGAGAAAGCACCGTGGGGCGGCTGGGGTCGTGGTGGGGGTTTCCCACGGGGAGCCTGCCTCGAGGTGAGGTGACAGATGTGAGGGAGGGCAACGCTGGGGCCTGAGCTGGGACGCCAACAGCCCTGCCACCAGATGGGACAAATGGAGCTGGCACAGGGGGCCCTGGAGAAACATGTCACATCTGGGGACCTGGGCTGCATGGCCTTCCCCACATTGCCCCTCACATGGACGTGCCACCTCGGTGTCCTTGGCGGCCCTTCCTCTGCCTCCCGGCCCCGGCCCCCCATCCTCAGGCCACAGGCTGCCACCTGCCCAGCCTCGGCCAGGGCTCCCCGCCCCTGGAGCAGAGTCAAGCTACGCTTATTGGGGAGCCTCCCAGCCGCAGGGACAGGGGACAAGGGAACCAGTTGGGGAGGTGCTGGCAGCCCGGGGCTGGGGGAGTAAGACCCCTGCCCTGGGGGGCACTCGACAGCCTTAAATCATGTTAAGAGGTCCTGGGACGCCCAGGTGGCTCAGGGGTTGAGCATCTGCCTATGGCTCAGGGTGTGACCCGGGGTCCTGGGATCGAGTCCCGCATTGGGCTCCCCACGGGGGGCCTGCATCTCCCTCCGCCTGTGTCTCTGCCTCTCTCTGTGTCTCCCATGAATAAATAAATAAATTTTTTTAAAAAGGGCCTCGGGTGGGCACCCCTGAACCAATATTCCCAGTCTCCCCCCACCCACCCGGACCCCCGGGCAGGGCCTGGACACTCATTGGCCCTGCCGAGTGTCTGGTGGTGGGGGCCGGGGGCTGAGCCACGGCAGTTGGGAAGCACCACCCAGACCAGGGTTCTCTGGAGACCTCAGGCCCAAAACACAAGGTGGGGGCTGGCCCGTCCCTACCTGCCTCCCTCTTGAGTCTGCAGAGAACAAAGGACAAATGTCACCTGCTTCGTGGTTGGAGGGGAGGTCCCTGCAGATTATGCCTGAGGACCAAGGAAAGAAAACCGCAGAACATGCCTCACACCTCACCCCCAGGAACGGGCCGTGAGGGGCGCACGTGTTCGTCCGGTGCAGGTCGGCAGCGCGGTGCGCTCGGTGGACGCGGTGTGTCCAGCACAGTCGCCCGCGGCCCCGTTCCCGAGGCTCCCCTGCCCCAGCCCGAACGGGGTGCTGTTGGGAAGGGCCCGTTCTGGGGATCCCCGCAGAGGCAGGGAGGAGCGGCAGTCCCCCGTCTCAGCCAGGAGAGGGGGTTGTCTGGTCATTTCTGCGGACGGCTTGTGCTGACACAGCTTGGAAGGCACCTTGTCTTTTCCTCCCGGGTCACAGTCACCAAGCTCCCGCGGGACCACAGGGGACCCTGTGGTGAGGCCCGGCCAGTTCTTGGTGGTCAGGGCCCCCTCCCTGCCTCTGTCGCCAAAGCTCTGTGCCCCGCCTGGGGCCAGCAGCTTGGGGGGCGGGGGCACGGGGAGCCTTGGGAGGGGCTGGCGGTCAGACTGGCCCAGGATGTGCCATGTGGCCGTGCTCTGCCCCGGGGGGCTCATGACTCCCATGGGTGCATTTTAGTCTCTGGGAGAAGCCCTGCGGGGGACGCGCTTGGCCCTCTGTCTCCCCCCCCTCACACGCTTGGCAAAGAGCATCTGCCTTAGGCGCATTTATAGACACGACACATCAAAGTGCGTTCACGGAGCCCCTTGGGGACGCCCGCTCCGGAGCCGAGAGGTGACCGCACAGCCTCTACCCCAGGAGCCTGCCGTCGTCTGCAGACAGGGCTGAGCTGTGACATCTGGGAGCTCCACGGCCTGGGAGCTGTCTCCACATCTCCTCTGTGTGACTCGTCTACAGGAGCCCCTACTTCTTACCTGGAGGAAAAGAAAAAGGACCTGAACCCCAGGCCCCAGATGGACACCCACACTCTGTCGCTTCCCAAACGTGCTCCAGGGCAGCGGCAACAGTCGTCCGGCGGTACCTGTCGTCCAGCCCTGCCTGTCGTCCGCCCTGGTCAGCACGCACTCCGGGAGAGGCGCATCACTGCCTGGCTGCGGGGCCCCCTCTCTGCTTCCTTTGCCCCATCACCCTCTCTGGCTGCTGGTATGGGACCCTGAGGCCATCCTGCTCTTCCTGGGGCCGCTGCACAAACACAGAAAGACAGACAGCATGAGGGCTGACGTGGGGTGGGGCTTTCTCTCATGATGGCCGGGAGGCCAGTGTCGAGTCTGCTTGGCATCCTGACACCAGGGTGGGACCCATTCTGGCTCTGCATGAGCACCCGCAGACCCCAGCTGGGCTGGAGGCCGCCAGGGGTCTGGAGGACTCCCTCGGGCCAGAAAGCATCTGAACCCCCCCGGGATCAAGTTGTGGGTGATCCATCAGGCCGGAGGAGGGCGTTAGCAGCCACCCGGGAGTGACCACCTGGCCAAGGGGGATCCAGTCACATGCCCACCGTGGCTCTGAGGGTGTGACAGCTCCTGCACAGGGGGCCAGTGGGTTTGCATGGTGCCCACCCCAACCCCATGACATCCTGGCCTTGGGAAGGCGGGGGTATCCGGGAACCCGGTCTGGGTTGGGCGGGGCTGGGGTTCACCGGGGAAGCTTCAGAACCGGCCCTCGGAGGGCATGGACGATGCCAGGGGTGCGGCCAGGGCTGGAGAGGTTTTGGCTCCACGAGTAATTCCCATGGAGGTGGGGAAAGCCTATTTTAGGTCCTGCCCTTTGCTTGCACATGGGACTCTCCGTGTGTGTGATCTTAGGCTTCCTGTGGTTTCCATGGGTGGAAACAGGTGTCCAGAGATCCCCGCAGGCCCAGCACCCCACGAGCCCGCATATCTCAGGGTCTGACTTTGGTGGTGGCCCGGGGGACTGGTCACCCAGACGCCAGCTCCTCTGAGGCCCGTTTCCAGACCACCAGGGCACCCCCTCTCTGTGCCCCGCTCCAGACAGCTGCAACAGGGTGCAAGGAACCCCAAGACTGATAGGACGGCACCTGCGTGGGAGCACCCGGGGCCATGCCAGGGCTTGTCCACTCCCCAAATGCACGACCTTCTGTGAGCCGCTGCCCCACCCGTGAGGACCAGTGGCTCCTGCCACCCACGTGCTCTGCCTGCTGTTTGGGCCCAACAATGAGAAAACCATCCCTTCCGTGGAGCTGATAGGGCCCCTGGAGCCCCACATCCTTTGCGTCAGCTGGAACGATGCGGATGGGCCGGGGGCTTCGGGGCCCCAACTGCTCCCGGTCCCCGTGATGATTTTCACTCTGGTGTCCTTGTTAAAAAACAAAACCAAGCCAAATAAAAGGAGGAGAGAACAATATAGACAATTTTTACTACAAAAAAACCCCGTAAATTTAAAACTAAAAATATGGGGGGGGAGGCCACCTGGGTGACACAGTCCGTTAGGCACCCGACTCTTGGTTCTGGCGCAGGTCATGGCCTCAGGTTGGCGGGGAGTCTGCTTGGGATTCTCCGTGTCTTCTCCCTCTGCCCCTCCTGCTTGTGAGCGCTCGCACACGCGCCCACACTCTCGACAAGAAATAAATCAATCTTTTTAAAAAATGTAAAAAGAAACAATTTTATTTATTTTTTTTTTAATTTTTATTTATTTATTTTTTTTTATGATAGTCACAGAGAGAGAGAGAGCAAGAGAGAGAGAGAGGCAGAGACATAGGCAGAGGGAGAAGCAGGCTCCATGCACCGGGAGCCCAACGTGGGACTCGATCCCGGGTCTCCAGGATCGCGCCCTGGGCCAAAGGCAGGCGCCAAACCGCTGCGCCACCCAGGGATCCCGAAACAATTTTAGAATAAATATTTTCAAATGTTCAGAAGACTATCTTAAAACATCCCGTGCTCGCATAACTAATATCGTTACAACGTCCACATCAAGCAATCTAAAGTCTCCGTGCAAATCCCGAGCAAAACTCTGATGTCATGTCTCGCAAAAAAAAAAAAAAAAAAAAAAAAAATTTAAACTTGTGCGGAACCACAAAGGACCCCAAATGGCCAGAGCAATTGTGAGGAAGCAGAACAAAGCTGACGACATCATACTTCCTGATTTCAGACCGTACCCAGAGCTGTCGTTGTCACAATGGTGCGATCGCCGCACAAAAGCAGACCCACAGATGAGTAGACGGATGTGAGTAGACAGCCCGGAAATAAGCTCACACGTGCGTGGCCGATGAATTTATGAAAAAAGGAGCCAAGAATCCACCGGGGGAGAAGGACGGTCTCTTCTGTCAACGGTGTTGGGAAAACTGGACAGCCCCACACAAAAGAATTGAACTGGATCGCTTCCTTACCCCACACAACGCGCACACAGGAATAAACTCAAAATGGGTTAAAGACTTCAATGTGGGATGTCCGGGTGGCTCGGGGGTTGAGCATCTGCCTCCGGCTCAGGGCGTGACCCTGGGGTCCCGGAATCGAGTCCCGCATCGGGCTCCCCGCAGGGAGCCTGCTTCTCCCTCTGCCTGCATCTCTGCCTCTCGTGAATGAATAAATAAGGTCTTTAAAAAAAAGGGGGGGGGTTGAATGTAAGACCTGAAACCACAAAACTCCACATCTGTAAATTCTATATGTGATGAGGTGTCAATAGATGAAATATATAAAGAACCCGGACAAGTCAGCAGCAGCGAAGCAAACAATCCCGTATTACAAAACGCGCAGCAGATCGGAATCGGGCCTCTTTTGCCGAAGGAGCCCCACAGATGCCCGACAGGAACGGAGAAAGATGCTCAATGTCACCGATCAGGGAAATGCAAATCAGAACCGCAGTGACATCACCTCACACCTGGTAGGATGGCTAGGATGGGAATGACAGGAAGGGCCGCGCTGCTGAGATCGGAGCCTCTTACCTGCCGGTGGAGGATAGAGCTGCCCTACGACCCGGCGGCGACCCCAGTTCTGCGCTTTGATCCAAAGAAAAGGAAAACACTGATTCACAAAGCGGTCTGCACCCCCGAGCTCCCTGCAGGATCGTTTGCAACAGCACAGACGTGGAAACCACGTAAGCGTCCGAGGCTGGACGGATGGACGGACGGAGAAGACACGCGTATGCACTCAGGGAGTAGCACTCGCCACCAAAAGGAAGGAAGTGCTGCCACTTGCATCAACACGGATGGAGCCGGAGGGTGCGACGCTCCGCGAAAGAAGTCAGAGAAAGATGAACACTGGGTGACCTCTCTTTTTTTTTTTTAATTTCATCTTATTTAATCTTTATCTTATTTTATCTTTATCTTTTAATCTTTATCTTTTAATCTTTATCTTTATCTTTTATCTTTTATCTTTATCTTTTAATCTTTATCTTAATTTTATCTTATTAAATTCAATGAGTTAACATATAGAGTATTATTAGTTTCAGACGTACAGGTCAGAGATTCATCTGTCGCACGTAACACCCAGTCAGTGCTGGTGACATCCCGTGCCCTCCTTCACGCCCGTGCCCCAGTGACCCCGTCCCCCAACCCCGCCCCTCCAGCCACCCTCAGTTTGTTTCCTGTGATTAAGAGTCTCTTATAAAAAATAAAAAATAAAGAGTCTCTTATGGTCTGTCTCCCTCTCGGACTTCGTCTTATTTCCCCCTCCCTTCAGCTGTGATCCTCTGTGCTCTTTCTTAATTCCATGTATGAGGGAGACCATGTGATAACTGTCTCTCCCACAGGACCTCTCTTGCATGTGCAATCTTTTTTTTTTTTCTTTTAGATTTTATTTATTTATTCACGAGAGACACAGAGAGAGAGGCAGAGGCACAGGCAGAGGGAGAAGCAGGCTCCACGCAAGGAGCCGGACGTGGAACTCGATCCCAGGACCCCAGGATCACACCCCGGGCTGAAGGCGGCGCCAAACTGCTGAGCCCCCTGGGGCTGCCCCTCGTATGTGGAATCTAAACACACACACGCCCTGGACTCGACCACAGAGAACAGGCTGCTGGCGGCGGAAGGTGAGGGGTCTGGGGACAAATGGGTAAAGGTGATCAAGACACACGCAGTCCTAGATCCCAAACAAGTGAGTCGCGGGGAGGTGCCGCGGGCGCAGGATGGTGGCCACGCTTACTGACACTGTATTATATGAAAAATGCTAATTCCTGAACGGTTTAATATTTGCGACGACTTGCGGAGCTCCGAGCGCAGAGCCCTGCACGCCGCACGGCTCCCCCATGGTCGCCGTCTTGTGTCGCGTGCGGGGCGGATGGGCCGTGACCTAAACCAACGAGCCGAGCCGCAGGCTGCTCACATTTCCCTGGTTTTTCCTAATGTCCCAAGATCCATGGTGATGTGTCACCTCCGGGGCTCCTTCGGCCCCTCTTGGCTGTGCCGGGGCTTTGGACTTTGCCTTTGATGACCTCGAAGCTTCTGGGAACCCCCAGGCAGGGTCCACGGGGGTCTCATGGTGATCCGCTAGCAGGGAAACACACGTAGGGGTCCTGCAGTGCTGGGGGGCGACTGGGGGGCCCTCGTCGGCACATCCTGCCCAGGGCTCACGCGGTCAGGCAACTGTCCCTGTTGACGTCCACCTGGGGGCCTGGGGGGGTGTCCTGTTGGGTTTCTCCCTGCAGACGCCCCCATCCTGCCAAGTCACGAGGCCCACACCCCAGCTGGGAGGAGGGGAGTCCCGACCCCTGCCCTGATGTCTCCCCGAGGTCTGCCCAACACCCAACCGGCCGGAACCTCCTGCTCATGGCCCCTGGGGCTCCCCGATGGGCCTGCCTCCCGCCACACAGACCCCCTCCCACCTGCGCCAAATGCCCCGGCTCCTGTTTCCTAGAGCTGCCCTGGGGGCCACCCAGCTACCTAAGCCCCCCCACCCCGCAGAACCCCCTCACCCTGCCCTCTGCACCTCCTGCCCCCTCCCCTTGGAGCCTCCCTCCTGCTGGATCCCTCCACTGGAGCCCCCTCTGCTATAGCCACCCCCTCCACTGGAGGCTCCCTCTTGGAGCCGCCCCCCCAGAGCCCCCCTCCTGCTGGAGACCCCCCACTGGAGCCCCCGCCCCTGCTAGAGGCCCCCCTTGGACCCTCCCTGCTATAGCCCCCCCCCCACTGGAGCCCCCACACTGGCGCCTCCCCACCTTGGAGCCCCCCCTTGGAGCCCCACCTCCCCCAGCCCCCAAGCCCCGCCCCCAGCACCCCTCCCCCCAGCTCCCCACCTCCTCGCCCAGCAGCGCCCCCTTACTGAACACCCTAAACCCCCTCACAGAGGTGGGCTCTGGACCCCACCCACCCTGAGGGCTCCCCCTCCCCCACTGGACTCCCTACCCCCCCCAGGGTGAGCGCCCCCAGGAGCCCCTCACCCTTCCACCCCACACCCCCTGGCAGAGAGGGTCCCCGCCCCTCCCCTGTGCTCCCGCCCCCTCCCCCGCCCCCGCACGTCACGTGGGAACCCTGCGCCCCCACCCCAGTGCTCTCCTGCGGGTCTGCACCCCTGCCCCCAGTTCTTCCACCTGGCGCGTGTCCTGTGGGTCACCAGGAAGCTCCTTCGCGGGTTCCATGGCCCTGTCCCCCCGGGTAACCCTGGACCGCTCAGTCCTTGCCCCGCCGGCGGAGGAGCCCTGGCCTGAGACCTATGAAATCCGTGAGCCCCTCTACTTCTCTGACCTCCTGTGCTTGGGGTGCCGTCCCGGGAGACCGCAAGCGGGGGTCTGGGGGGACAGGGGAGGAGAGGGCGTGCTAGGGACCCCAGCTGCAGGAGGACCTGGGTCCCACCGCACTCCGTTTTGTGGGGAGCAGCCCACCGGACCCCACACTGTGGCAGGGCCCCGGGCGGGGAGGGACACGCCACGGGGGACACACCGGGCCTCCTGTCAGGACCGGTGCCCACCCCAGGTCTCCCTGGCCCCGGGGGCTGGGGCGGGAGGGGCAGGTGTCCCCAGAGCGCCGAGAGGTCTGGTTCACCCCCACGCGGGGCACCAGGGTTCCCGGCAGAAGCCCACAGGCCCGTCTCCCCCCGTGCACGCCCGTCTCCTGGTGCGGGTCCCCTGGTGGCCGTCCCAGTCCTGGAGCCCGAGGCAGAGCCGAGCAGGGACATCATCCTGGTGGGCTCCAGCAAGCCGCCGGGTTCGTGCCGGCCCCGCAGAGGCAGAGGTGAAGCTGGGGGGGGGGGGGGGGGGGGGGGCGGATCCATCCCTGAGGGTGCGGCCCGGCCCGACTCCGGGGCCTCTGGAATATTTACACAAGATTCGGAAACCTGCAGGGGCAGGAGGCCCCCCAACCCCCGCCCGGGTCGCCCCGGGGCCCTCGACCGCGTTTGCACGGGAGAGTCAGGCGGCCGAGGGAACGGGCGTGCGGTCGCCTTTTGCAGGTGTCGGTGCATATGAAGTCCAGGTGGACCGGAGAGACATAGAAGGTGAGCGCGGCCCGGGCGAAGGCGGGCGGGCAGCCCCGAGTCTCCTTTCTCTGTGGATTTGCCAGTTCTCGATTCCCTTGCGTTTCCCTGTACGTTTTTTAGAAAGATTTATTTGTTTATTTGGGAGAGCGGGTGCGCGGGACAGAGAATCCTGAAGCAGACTCCCCACCCCACGCGCAGCCCCACGCAGAGCCCCACGCAGGGCCGGATGCCGGGACCCTGGGATCGTGACCTGGGCCGAAATCTCGAGTCCATTCCTTCCGGGACTGAGCCACCCAGGCGCCCCTCCATAGGCATTTTAGGATCAGTTTATCGATTTTTGCAAAAAAAAAAAGCCAGCTGGGATCTGGAGAGGGATCCGTAGACCCGCTTGGGGAGACCTGTCACCTGGCTAAGCCCCCATCCGTGAGCGCGACCAGATCCTGGGATCCGTTCCGGTTTGCTTAGTTCTTCATGTTTTCCCACAACATCCGGGGGGTGTCGGGGTCGGGGTCTTGCGCTTATTTCGCGCGTGCGCTGCTAAGCGCGGTGCTCTGTTTGCTGGCGTCGCGGCTCCTGCTGCACGTTGGACGTCCACCGCAGGCATGTGCATCTGCTGCGGGAGCCTCCAGGTGCACACGCAGCACCCCCTGTTCGAGGGGGGGATGTGCGCTCCGTGCAAGGTAAGCGGGGAGGTGAGGGGGGCCTTGCAGGGGGCCTGGGGCAGAGCAGGTGCCAGCCTGGCCCCGCCCCTCTCCGAGGACAAGTTTCTGGACTGCCTGTTCCTGTACGACGACGACGGCTACCAGTCCTACTGCTCCATCTGCTGCTCCGGGGACACGCTGCTCATCTGCGAAAACCCGGACTGCACCCGGTGAGGCGGGGGGCGCCGGCCAGGCTGGGGGCAGTTTGGGGGCGCTGGGGGGCTAGTGCGGGCGAAGGAGCCCGGTGGGGGCTTCCCGCCAAGATGGTTTCCGCTTTCATCCCAAATATTGTGTTTGGTGTGAGCCCTGACGTGAGGGCCCCGGGCGTGGAAAGATTTATGTTCCTGATTTTTCTTTTTGTTGTTAGCGCCAAGCTCTGCGGCTCCGGCTCCCTCGGTCGGGGCCAGCGGGGAAGTGACGCAGAGCCCGCTCCCCCGGGGCTGGCGGGGGCGGAGGCCGAGCTCCAGCTGTGCTCCCTCCCCTGGGGTCCCTGGGCCACCATCCCACTCACATGGCCCTCCCCCCACGCCCGCCCCAGCTGGGGTCCTTGCACCTGTGTCCCTGGGAGCCCCTGACTTCCTGGCTCCGCAGGTGGGCGGCCGGAGGCTGAGGGCATCACCCCCTCGCTGTCCTCTGCAGGTGGCTCCTTCCTGTCCCTGCAGGTCCCTGGCAGGGACTGCACCCTGCCACCCCCCCACCCCCCCCACCCCCGTGCTGGGTGACAGCTCCCCCTCACTCCTGCACCGTGGGGGGGCGAGACCTCTCACGGGAGGCGGGCTCCCTGGTCTGTGTCCAGGGCAGGAGCGGGATGCCATCGCGCTCACTGCCGCTTCCTCCCTGACTCTAGATGCTACTGCTTCAAGTGTGTGGACACCCTGGTGGCCCCCGGGACGTCGGGGAGAGTTCAGGCCACTAGCAACTGGGTGTGCTTTCTGTGCCGGCCCTTCCGGCGCAGCGGGCTCCTGCAGAGGCGCAGGAAGTGGCGGGGCTGGCTCAAGGCCTTCTTCGACCGGGAATCGGTGAGGGGGGGCAGTGGGGGGAGGCGGGGAGAGGGGGAGTGGGAGGAGGCAGGGGCCTTAGGCTGAGGGCCGGTGCCAGCCCCGCTGTCTTTGCAGAGCCCTGGGTTCTGAGTGAGGGGGAGGCCAAGGGCTCTAAGCAGATGCTCCTTCCTGTTTCTTGGGGGTGCGCTCCCTGCTCCTGGTGCTCCCTGCTCCCGGAATCATGGCTGGGCAGGGGTGCTCCCTCCAGCCAGGGAGGGAAGGAAGCATTAGCAGCGGGTGGGAGGGGGCTCAGCACAGGGGCACCACGGAGTCCAGCCAATGGGAGCGAGCGTCCAGACAGGATGCTCTCCCTCAGCGTCCCCAGCGGGACCCGGAGCCGCCACTCCTGGACTTGGGACTGTGCCTCCAGAGTAGAAGTAAATTAGTGGTTTTAGGTCTCAGCTTATACTCACTGCTACGGGCGCCCCGGAACCTAAGACGCAAGAGTGACCCTGGGTCAGCAGACAGGGACGGCAGGGCCACACCAGACCCGGCAGCCCGGGCTCCCGCTCCCCCAGCCTCCACCCCCGCAGCCCCCGCAGCCTCCACACCCCTAGCCTTCACCTCCCCCCCTCACCCCCACAGCGCAGCAGGGCACCAGGACCCCCCCCCCAGTGCCCATCAGAGCTGCACTTGTTCTGGACCCACTGCCCTCCTGGTGCCCTCTGACCTCGCCACCCCCCACCCATCGGCTGCAGCCACAGGCAGACCCTGCCCCACGTCGCTCAGGGGCTCCTGCTCAGGCCGCTCAGGCCGCTCGTCAGGGAACCCCACTCCAGGTAGTCAGGATCCCCCGAGAAGTCCCGACGAAGTGCTTCCTCGGGAAAGGCTTTTCTTGCTCCGCGATCAGGAAAGGCCCGTTGCGCCTGCCTCCCTGCGCCGGGTGGGCGTCCGGCCTGGAGACCTCAGCTGGGGGGCCGGGAGCGGGCCGGGGCCAGCCTGCCTTGAAGGCGCCTTCCGGGGCGTCTCCCTGGACCTGAGAGGGGTTTCCCCGAGCCTCACGGGCTCTGCAACCGAGTCACGGCGAGAACTGGGTTTTCAACAGGAGACTCCCCTGGAGACGTATGAAACGGTGCCCGTGTGGAAGCGAGAGCCGGTCCGGGTGCTGTCCCTCTTTGGGGACATCAGGACAGGTGAGTGACCTGAGGCCCAGCTCTCCTGGAGCGGCCACACACCCGTGCCTCCCTCGCGCCCCAGGCCGCCCCGTGATGCGCAGATGCCGGCCGGCTCGGGGCGCCCGGGGTCAGGGCCCGAGGCCACCCTGCCTCGTCTGCCCACCCAGACGACGCCTCCCTGGGGGAAATCATATACCCTTGCTGCTCCCGCCTTCCCGTCCACCCACAGGCTGAGGCCTCCCGGGCTGTGCCCGCGCCCCTGCAGCCCACGCCCGCAGCTGTCACAGCCCGGCTGGGTGACATCAGCCAGGGATTTCCTAACCCGGGGCGTGACGCAAGAGCGGGGGGGGGGGGGTGTCTGCTTTTGCAACAAATTCCTTGAGTTCTTGAATCCATCCACAGTGGGATTTGCTTCCTCCGCAAGCGGCCCCCGCCCCCGTGTCGTCCTAGGGACCAAGTCTGAGTGTGCTGTTTCCTGATGGCTCCTTGGCCCTTTGTTCTGTGCCCGGTTCAAATGAACGCTCGCCCCCCTGTGCTCCCCTTGTGTCTCCCCCTGCAGAGCTCGTGAGTTTGGGCTTCTTGGAGGGTGGTTCCAACCCGGCAGGACTGAAGCACTTGGATGATGTCACGGATGTTGTGAGGAGGGATGTAAGGACCGCCGTGTGACTCTGGGGGCCAGGAGATGTGCAAGGGATCCGTGGGGGTGCCAGGGGAGCCTGGGGGGCCTGGGGGGTCTGGGGGGCCAGGGGTTGGGGGGAGCCAGGGAGGCCTGGAGGGCCGGGGGCGCCTGGGGGCCCAGGGGCTTGGGGGGCGCCGTGGGGGCCTGGGGAGCCAGGGGTCCTGGGGGAAGCCGTGGGGGCCTGGGGAGCTGGGGGACCTGGGGGGCTTGGGGGCCCAGGGGGCTTGGGGGTAGCTGTGGGGGCCTGGGGAGCTGGGGGGGCCTGAGGAACCAGGGGTCCTGGGGGCCCAGGGGGCCAGGGGAGCTTGCAGGAATGGCACCCCGCAGGCAGTGGAGAGAGGGGTGCTTTCGCGGCCCCCATGCCGCCCGGGCACAGAGCAGAGCCACGGGCCGGGCCCCATCCGAGTCCGGGTGGTTGAGCCCCGAGGGGCCGGTCCCAGCAGCGGGGCCGGTGCTGCCCGGGCAGCGGGACTAACCCCCTCCGCCCTCTCAGACAAAGTCTTGAAGTGAACAGCCAGTCACGGGGGGCATCCTCTGAACACCTGACGGAATGTTCCGGCTCCCTTGGAGGCTGCTTCCTGCTGACCTGGGCAGTGACCTTGGAGGAAGCGCCTAGATGACTCACCAGGCCTCAGATGATGGGAAGGGGCCCGGAGGCTCCTCCTGGGGGCTCCGGGGCAGGAAGCCCTGGTCTGGGGGTCCCTGGCACCAGGAAGGACAGAGCCCGTCCCCCTGAGCCAGCGACCGTGGGCAGAGGGGCTGGGCCGGGGGTGCTGGCCGTTGGGGGGGCGCTGACCGCAGGCCAGGGAGCTGCGGGGTCCCAGGGGCTGGCTCTTTGGGCGTCTAGTTTTGATAAAAATACTTGAAATCTGTTTTCTACCAGTAAGTGCGTGACGTGGGTTGTCACTGCAACACCGGGTCTGGCGGGTGTGGCCTCGCTCGGCCTCCCCGTCCCCACCTCACTTCGTCCCGAGCCCTGTGCCCCCCGGGCGGTTCTATCGCAGCCCCCCAAGCGATGGGGAGCAGCAGGCACCACCTGCTCCTGCCGTGGGTTTCTGGGCGGATTTCAAGGGAGCTCAGGGGGTTTCTGGTGCAGCTGGAGGGGGTGGCCGGGCGGCCGGCGGGACGGGGACTTGTCGCCCAGGCTGGGTTTTCCTCTGGGCGCGTCACTGCAGGTGGGGGTCAGCGGGGTCGGCTGGGTTGCGGGTCTGGCCCATCAGCCCACACCCACCACCTCCGCCCCGTACCCCCTCCTCCACCCTCAGCTCCAGTCAGCTGCCCTGCCCAGCCCGCTGCCCAGCCCCCTGCCCCGGGGGTTGGGGGGACACAGGCGGCAGGCGGGGGGCGCGGGGCCGGGGGCTTTCCGCAGGACACAGGCACCTGCTGAGCGGGGAGGTGGCCGGTCCGGGAAGCACAGGTCGGCTCGGGAGCAGGTGCTCTCCCAAAACCAGGGGCCGGGGCTGCGTGTCTCGGTCTTTTTTTAGTAGAATGACAGGAGCTAGGATTGTCATTAGTGGGAATCCCTCAGGCCGCCCGAGGGGGCACTTAGGTCACTTTGGGGTTGAAGGGTGCCCTCTGGTCTGCTCGGGCACGGGGCGCGGTGGATCTCGTGTGCTCCCGCCGGCCTGCAGTGACCGCTGACCCCTGAGGCCGCGTGGTGGGCAGGGGAGGCCGTGCCCGGCTGTCACGTCAGGGGCGCACACAGCCTCCCCGTGGATCCTGGGGGGTCGCCGTGCCCACCTTCGCGGGGCAGCCACCTCAGACTCCAAGTCCCTGCAGAGGCCGGGCTCCCTGCGTCCCCGAGGCCGGTGGCAGCCCCGAGCCCATGCGGCGGGTGTGGCCTGGTGGGTCTCACCTCCCCGCCTGGGGCCCGTTGGGGCTCGGCCTCATGGTGAGCCTCCCGCCCGGACACACGAGGCGCCTGCGGCTGTGGGCCCGTGGGCACCTGTGCCCGTGCTGCCTTCTGCAGTGTGCCCGTGTCCCGCAGGTGGAGGGATGGGGCCCGTTCAACCTGGTGTACGGCTCGACACCCGCCCTGGGCCACGCCTGTGACCATCCTCCGGGTAAGCGTCCGCGGCCCGCCCGCCCTCCCGGGGCCTCTGGTCCCCACGCCCATTTGCACCCTGACGGACAGCAGAAGGTGCCAGCTGTCTACGCTCCCAGACATGGCCGTCCTCGCGTGTCACCGGCACGAGTAGCCCGTCTGCTCGGCGAGTACGGTGCGGTGGATTTGACCCACGGGAAGCCGTGGCCCCACCTGAGAGCGGCCCCCACCTGCAGGCCCCGTTGCTCTGCGTGGACGGATTCCCTGGGGGGACACACGCATGTGCTTTGCCAGCCCCGTTATACCTGTCCCAATGTGGGTGCGCTGCGTGAGGCTGGGCGCTGGGGCCACCCTGGCTCTGGGGGACAGGCCTGCCTGGGGAGCAGGTGGGGCCAGGGGCCAGGCCAGCCACACCGAGGGGCCCGTCCGCAGTCTCCCTGCGCCCTCGCAGAGCCGCTCAGCCTCCCCGCTCCGCCGCGGGCACGGCCCAGACACGCCCGCGTCCCTTCCCCAGCCTGGTACCTGTTCCAGTATCACCGCGTCCTGCAGTACGCGAGGCCCCGGCCGGGCTGCCCGCAGCCCTTCTTCTGGATGTTTGTGGACAACCTGGTGCTGACGCGAGAGGAACAGACCGTGGCCACTCGCTTCCTGGAGGTACGTGCGGCACCGCCGTCCACGCCTGTGAGGGCGGCCTCCCCGGGACGCGCCAGGCACGGGTCGTCAGGTGGCCCGGAGGGCGTCCCCTGCACGGGCACGTTGCTCCTGCACGTCTAGACAGGCCACCGCGGGGCTCTCATGTGTGCACACGACCATCTCCGTACACGACGTTGCACACGGGCACGCGCCGCACACGACATAGCTCATGCATGCACATAGGACCCAAGAGGTGTGCTTCCGCGGGCCCCATGCCACCCCCATGACACGTGCACACATTATGCAGTGCACTGGCACACGCCACACACGTACACGGATTCACACGTGCACTCACGCTCACAGGCGTGCACTCATCCTCGGGGGGCACCACCAGCGTCCTGACCCTGGGAGCAGCTGTCC
This sequence comes from Vulpes vulpes, assembly GCF_048418805.1. Taxonomy (NCBI): domain Eukaryota; kingdom Metazoa; phylum Chordata; class Mammalia; order Carnivora; family Canidae; genus Vulpes; species Vulpes vulpes. The sequence continues at coordinate 2,025,192 of NC_132794.1, forward strand.
TGGGCTCATCTGGCCCGGGCCCCTCCCAGCATTGCGCCCCCCAGGAGAGCCCCCGGTGGGGCCTGGTGTCCCCCTCTGAGGACGTGTCCCCTGCGCTCACGGCAGGAGTCCTCGCTGCCGACTCTGTCCCCTCACGTCCTGGCAGCCGCCCCCATGCTTTATGCAAACTCAAGCCGGTCAGTGGAGGGCCCCCCCACCGCCCCCAGGAAGCCCTCCCTCCACAGAGATGCCCCCCTCGTTGGTTGTTCTGACCCAGGACCCTGTGCAGCTCTGCTCTGTGCAGCCGTGAAGACGCCTGCGGTCTGCTCCCCCTGCTGGGTGTCGGGGTTGCCGTGGCTTTATGGGGGGACGACGGCACAGTGGTGCGGGTGAGCAGGGACATCATGGGACGCGCCCCAGAGGTGACACCGCTGGGCAAGCTGTCACTCTCACAGCTGTGCCCACCACCCTGAGCACCCCCCCATCAGGGGCCGCGGGGTCACGTGGGGTGCACGGCTCCCTCCCGCACAGTCCTGCTGGGTTTCGGCCTGGGACCCCCGTTCTTTTCCGGCACTTTCTCCGGCAGCGGCGAGCGGGACCTTCCTTTCTGCTGTCCGACTGCATTTGATGAGCCGTGTTGGCTCCTCTGCATCCCCGGGCTCCCGCGCCTCCTGGGGTCCCGTGCGGGTGACAGTGGTTCCCGGTTGATTCGGTCCTTCCTTCTGGGTCCTTGAGCCGGTCCCTGGGCCCCTCCGGTCTCACCGCGCAGGTGCCTGTCCCAGGATGTCGGGCTGCAGCCGCGACGGGGCGGCCCTGGCTGTGTCTGCCGGTCGCAGAGACGTTCCCGTGTTTCCCTATGAAGCTGACGCTGACTCGTAGGTTGGGGTTGATGGATTTCACTCAGCTGAGGGCGTTTCCAGAAGTTTCCATCGGCTCCCACGTTCTGCTGTACACACGTCAAGAACAGTTGTTGGCTCCGTCAGACATTCTTTTGTCCAGTCTGTGGAGAGAACTGGGCCGCTTTCCTCTTTCGATCTATTGAGGGGACAGGCTCCGCGGCCCGGCCTCCGAGGTTGCTAAGTGACGCTCCCCTAGAGCGCCACCGTGAGCTACCGCTTTAGAGGCCGTCTGCGCCAGGGGCCGCCACGCGTCCTCGTGATGCCCCTGCTTTCCTCCTCGTCCCTGATGGCTTCTCCTCGGTCGGGAGCCTAACGCCGCCTCGGAACAGCAGCCGGGACCAGGTTTGTAACCTGCACTATTTATTTAAAAAAAAATTTTTTTTAAATAAGAATTGTGGGTCCAGCCAAAAAGTGCAGATTCCAAATCTGGGCCCCGGCTACCAGCGGCAAACGTGCTGACTTTGCATCTCGCACACGCGCTTGGCGGGGTCCCAAGTGGTCCCAAACCAGAGGCAGCCCAAGGGGCGGCTCCCCACGTTTCCTATGGTGCTGGGGACCCTCCGTCCTGCCAGGACGTGCCCGGCACAGGTCCCAGCTCTTCGGCTCCGGCCTGCGACCCGTGTTTTGAATGAAAAGGTCGCGACAGCCGTGTTTCGGTTTGAAAAGGGAGGAAAACCTGTGATGAGCGTAGGGAGCAGAGCAGGGAAGGAGCGCGCAGGCGGGGGAACAGCGGGCGGGCGTGAGCGCGAGGGGCGGTTGCGTCAGAGCGGCCGGAGTCCCCAGGGAGAGGCCTGGGCCGGCTCCTCCTCCCTCCGGTGACGGGTCCCCCCATCACCACCCCCTACCCCCTGGGCCGTGTTCACGGGCCCAGCGACGGGTCCGGGGTTAAATGTGTTCCTGCAGCGCGGAGCGAGCTGCAGTGCCACGTGTTCCTCTGTCGTCAAGGAGCCTGGGCTGCGGTGTCAGCGTCCCCTCCTGGGTTCCCTCTCGGGGGCCAGCCCCGCCTGGAGCAGGAGGGGATGTGACACCAGACCTACAGCCCCGGGTGCCCGGAGCACAAGGGCCAGGTCTGACCAGGAGGCCCGACAGACGCGTTCTCAATACCGGCGCTCCCGGGGTCACGCACGCGGCCCGAGCCCGCAGTCAGCCTTTCTCAGCCGTGTGTGCGGGTCCCGGCGGTCGGCTCCGCGGGGCGCAGCACAGAAACCTCCATCCGCCCAGAGCGACCGGCGGTGGGTGGCTCCCCCAGGCCGGTGTTGGGGTCGGGGGAGGCCCATGTGGGGTCAGGAACGGTCCATGGGGGACCCTCCCGGCCCCTAAGTCCACGCGGGTGCAGTCAGCCTATCTCCTGTTGGGGGCCAGGGCCCGGGTGGCTTCTTGCCTCAGTTTCTCCCTTCTGTGGCTCGCTCTCCCATTGCTGGGAGGTCCGTCCCCTCCCACCCCACGCCCTTCCTTCCGGGGCCTTCCAGGGACACGGAGGCATAGGAATCCCGGCAGCCCGAGGCCCCGGCACAAACCCTTTGTCTGCCGGCAAAGCCTCTTACCTTCCGGGAGCAAAACAACCTCAGCCCAAGGACCAAGGACATCCTTGTCCCTCAGGGGAAGCCACGTCTGAGCTGCGGCGGGCGGGAACCCCTGCCCCCGGGACCGGCGGGGACGGGACGGCGACGGGTCTCCTGGTGAAAAGTTTCACGATATTCTCTCAGCCCCTTTCCCTCGTAAGGTGCTGGAGGGAACCGCAGGACGCGTAAGCGCCGCGGAGCCAGGCGGCCGGTCCGGGAAGGCGGCTGTGGCGACGGTCCCCGCGGGGCCGAGCTCGTGCCTGTCACCCTGACCCCCGCCGCCTTTCCATCCGTCAGGCCGACCCCGTGACCATCCAGGACGTCTGTGGCCAAGCCGTGCGGGACGCCGTGCACGTGTGGAGCAACATCCCCGCCGTGAAAAGGTGTCTGCCGCGTGTTCCGGGCGCGTGGGGGCTTTGGGGACGCCGATGAGCGGGGAGGAGCCCGGGTGTCCCCGTCCCGGGCCGTGTCTGCAGGGCCTCCCGCCCACCCCCACAATCCTGGGTGCGCCAGCTCGGCAGTGCCGCTCCCGCCCCGGGGACCCTCCCCCGCTCCTCCACCAGGGGACCCGTGTGCCCGCCCCCTGTGCCCTGGCACCCCTGCCTGCCCCTTGGAGCTCCGCCCTGCCCACACCCCCACCTGCTCACACTCACACCGTGTGCTCACACTCACCCACACACCTGCTCACACCTGCTCACGCTCACACCGTGTCCTCACTCATCCACACGCCCACACCAGCTCACGCATATTCACACACCTGCTCACACTCACCCACACACCTGCTCACACACCTGTGTGCTTACACTCATCCACACGCCCACACCAGCTCACGCATATTCACACACCTGCTTACACTCATACCCACCTGCTCACACTCACCCACACACCTGTGTCCTCACTCATCCACACGCCCACACCAGCTCACGCATATTCACACACCTGCTCACACACACACCTCACATTCATTCACACGTCACACCTGTTCACACACAGCTGCTCACACTCAGGACGACAGTCCTCTGTTCATGCTCATTTACATACCTGCTGGCGCATTCCTATTTAGCTCACACTCACATCCTCACACCCACCCGCTCACACTCATTCACGCAGCTGCTCCTACATTCACATTCACCGGCTCACGCTCATTTGCACACACAGGCTCACACACTCCCACGCTAGCACAAGCGCAGCCACAGTGCCTTCCTGGGCCGTGCTGAACCACCGTCCCTGACACACGCCTGCCTTGGGCCTTCACACGCGCCCCTTCTCTGCTGCCGGAACATTCTTGGGATTGTTCTCACGAGCATCCCGTCTGTCTCTGGGCCCCACCACACCCCCGGCCCCTGGTGCCCCAGCCTCACACCTCCGGGCAGCTTTCCGCTCCCAGGACACCTGCACGCTGTGCCCCAGAGCCCCTGAGGACAGGGCCGTCCCCCCATACCCCAAGCCATGTGGCGCCTGCCCTCCGGTTGAGCCAGCGTGGCCAGGATCTGAGCTAAGTCTCCTCCTCCGGACAGCGGGTTTCTGGAAACTTCTCCCCCCCGCCCCCACCTCCCAGTCCCAGCATTCCCCCCCCCACCCCCCCCCACCCCCCCCCCGCTTGTAGTGTGGCGAGTGCTCTGGGCCCAGCCAGTCAGGGCTGGGCGCTGTGCAGGGGGAGCCCCTGGGGAGCAGCTTCCCAATGCCTTTCTCGCCCCGAGCACCACCTCTCCTCCCCACACCCCCGGGGATGGCGGGGGGGACCCCTGGTTCCCCAAGTGGCCTCACAGGGGCACAGTCCTTCGGGCTCACCCAGCCCAGCGGTGAGGACAGAGCCTGCGCTCGCCGCAGGTGGGCAGCTGCCTCCGCACGGCCAGCCGCGGTCATCCCGGTCATGGTCGCGGTCATCCCGGTTGCCCCCCAGACGGGAGGGCGGCCCCGGGGAAGCGGGGGGGGGGCAGGCGGCGGCGAGGGGCACTGCGTGCTTCCCGCTCCTCATTTGTGGCCTTAATCCACTAAGTAAACCCAGAAGCTTCTGAATCCAGTGGGAAGGCCGGGCCCCAAGACGGTAGTGGGGGTGCCGCTGCCAGGTCCAGAGCCGGGCGTCCCTCGGGCCACATCACATCGCAGCCAGGTCCACGTGTCGCTCCCCACCCCGCCGGCCCCCGTGGGGCCTCCAGCACAGGGGGGACGCGTGTGGTACCCTCTGCATCGTGGGTGCAGCAATTCCTTGGGAGGATGCACGTGGCGGTTTAGCCAGGGGCTTCTTCACACGGGCAGTGGGTCTGCCGAGCAGAGGCCGGCCCTGCTCGCCCCCGGGGGCGCGGGAGACACAGGGCGTCTCGTCCCCTGGGGCCCAGGACTGCTCGGCACCTGCCACTGAGGCGGGGGAGGCCTCCAAGCATGTATCGGGGCGGCCCCCGGGTTGTCTAGCGGGACTGGCACCGGCCGGTTTCCCCCCGTGCCCCCCGACCCCGACCCCGGCCCCGGGCGGAGCTCGGCTGGTAACGAGCCCCCTTCTCTCCTTGGCAGCAGGCACTCAGCCTTGGCCTCCCGAGAGGAACTGTCCCTGCTGGCGCCCAACAGGCAGAGGACAAAGCCGCCCCTCCAGGGCCCAGCCAAGCTGGTGAAGAACTGCTTTCTCCCCCTGAGAGAATATTTCAAGTATTTTTCAACAGAACTCACTTCCGCTTTATAAATGATATATTTTACCGAGGAGGGAAAAAAAAAAAAAAAGACTTTTCCTAGAAGCGGGGAACTTTCCTTACATTGTTTCTTTTTTCCTTTCCAAATTGTTAATTTATTTGCTTGACCTTGGATTTCCCAAGATTGCTACAGACACATCTTTCCTTTGGGTGTGGTGACGCAGGGCCTCTGCCCCGCGGTGCCCTTTGTCGGATGGCGAGAGGCTCCCAGCACCCAGCCATGGACACGAGCCACGAGCCTCATGTTGGGAAGCAGATTTGCCACTGAAAATGTCTCTTGTGTGCTGGTTAAGAAGTTAAAGATATATTTATTGTGGTCGTCACTGGTCATCTTCTCGTGTTTCTGTGCGCGTCGCAGAGCTGGTTTCAAGTGACACGGAATGAATCCTAGAGAGATCTTTCCCCGTTAGCCAGAAAATCCTCCAAGTGACCTAGACTTAGGTCGTCGGGACACACGACGTGTCCTGAGCATCACGACAGGGGTGAGGGGGCCCGGGGCCCGCGCCGGCGCCGTGAGCAGTGTGCACGCCCTGCAGAACAGCGGGGCTCAAACTGGAGCCTCTGAGGATCTTTTTTATTTTTTTTAGATTTAATTTATTTATGCATGAGAAACACAGAGAGAGAGGCAGAGACACAGGCAGAGGGAGAAGCAGGCTCCATGCGGGGAGCCCGATGCAGGACTCGATCCCAGGACCCCAGGATCCCGTGCTGGGCGAGGCGGCGCTAAACCGCTGCGCCCCCCGGGCTGCCCCTCTGAGGATCTCTATAAAGAGTATCTTGAAGTAGAACATTCGTCGTAAGGGTGAATTTTATGTCCGCCATGGCTGGGCCATGGGGCGCAGACGCTTGTTCAAACATTATTCTGGATGTTTCCGTGAAGGTGTTTTTTGGATGAGGTTGCTGTTTACACCGCCGGACCCTGAGGGAAGCAGACGACCTTCCATAGCGTGGGTGGGTGCCACGGCCTGAAGGTCTGTGCCGCACCCCAGGGGGCCTCTGGGACGCGACTCCAGAGTGGGACGGGTGCCCTCGTCAATGAGGCCCGGGCGCTCCCTGGCCCTGAAGGATGCATGACAAGCGTGTGGCCAGGAGGAGGACTGTCACCCGGCTCTGCCGGAACCCGGACCTCAGCCCTCCAGCCTCCCAAACAGGGAAGCCATCGGGTGACACTTTGTTACAGCAGCCCCGCCGGCCTGCGACCGTGGGCGTCCACCCACCACTGAAGGTCCGAGTGCCACCAGGCTGAGCTCCTCGGAGCAGGGACCCCTTCAGAGGCCGCCCGGGGACCCCTGCTCCCCCATCTCTGGCGGCCGGCGCAGCCTGGATGTTGGGTTCGTCGAGCCTCCACAACCCCAGGCAATTCCTCGCGCTGAGTTCCTCTGTACATACGGCACAGCCTGTTGGTTCTGTTCTCTAGAGGGTCCCGACTGACATTTGGGGACACCTCGTCACCGAATCCATGTGAACCTCTGTTCACGGGTGGTTGTCACAGGTCTAGGGGCCAGGGGCTCATTTAGCAAGATCTGTAATGAAACCAAGGCCAGGGCGCCCGGGGGCTCCGACAGTTAAGCGTCTGCCTTCGGCTCAGGTCATGACCTCAGGGTCCTGGGATCGAGCCCTGGGGCGGGCTCCCTGCTCAGGGGGGAGCCTGCTTCTCCCTCTGCCCCTCCCCCGCTCACACTCTGTCAAATAAAGGAATGAATGAATGAATGAATGAAATTTTAAAGAAACTGAGGCCCCAGGAGCCCCAGAGAAGAAGGTAGGGTCGCGGTGACAGTGGCATCCAGGTACAGATAAGACCTACCTGGTAGGCCAGGTCTGGGGCAAGCTCACTGCCAGGGTGAGTGCCCGTGACAGTGCCCGTGCGGACGGGGCATGGTGACCTCCGCACGGGTGGGCTGGTCTACCCCAGGGACCCCGTGTCTGCTCTCTATCAGGCCTCACCCCAGTGGGGACCCAGAGCTGCTCAAAACAGGCTGACACTCTCCAGCTCTCAAATGCCCAGAAATGCTCCAAGTATGTAATCCCGCCCACAGACCCCAAAAGATGTCCCATCCTAATCCCCACAGCCGGTGAGTGTCACCTTTGGCAAAAAAAATGGGCTTCTTTGGCAGCCCATACAGTGACGTGAGATGGGGAGGTTGTCTGGGAGGACCCCGGGGCGCCCCACCTGTGATCACCAAGGTCCTTATCAGGGCAGCCAGAGGGAGGCCTGACCTCAGGCAGGGCAGGTCACGGTCCTGGGGACAGAGAAGCAGCTGCAAGCCCAGGGGGCCTGGAGGCACCGGGAGCAGAAGCACCCGAAGGGCCCTCACCTAGGGCCCAGGCCTGCAGCCTCCAGGACTTAGAACGCGTTTCTGGTGCTTCACGAGCCCAGAGCCCAGCTTGGTGGCGACGTGTTAAGGCTCCTCCAGAAAAGGGACACACCCCCGAGGGGAAGAGACAGGCTCCAGGGACCTGGGACCCCGGGACATCCCCCGGGCGGGGGCGGCGCAGGACGCTGAGAGTGAGGCCTGGGTCTTGAGCATCCCAGGGCATCCCAGGGCGACCTGTGACCTGCCCCCTGCCCCGCCTGGGCCCCCCCCCGCCCCAGGAGTGGGGAATACCATCCTGGCTGTGCCCAGGAGGCCCCGACATTGGTCCCTCCGACTCCCTGAGAGGCAAGGTCAGGGGCAAGGGGGAGAAAGGAGCGCTGGCCCGACTGCAGGGGCCTCCCCAGGGGAGTTGTTTCCACTTGTCTTCATATAACTCTGTGTGTGACCCACGCGCCACCGTGGGCGTGAAGGGTTTACGTGTGGGCTCACAAGAACCACGCGGCTTGGGAGAAGCTGTTGAAGCTGTTGTAACTACGGTGCCCTGGGCACTGGGGTGGCAGTGCAGACACAGGGGGGTCAAGCAACTTGCCGGGGACACAGCTCCTGGGAAGACAGAGCTGGGGCTCGGAGGGGGAGCCTGGACCAGGCCGAGCCCCTGGGCTGGTCTGGGGTGGGGGTGCTCCTTCCGGAGGAACCCAGCACCCCTCAGCCCGCAGGTTAGCCCGCCTTCCTCCCCACTGCCCCCCTCTCTGTCCTCGTCCTCCCACCTGCTGAGTGCTACCCCCCAAGGCTCGGCCCCTTGGTCCAATCAGAGGTTGGCCGGGGCTCTGCGCGCAGGGTGGATCCAGGAGGGCTGCAAGGTGGAGGTGCCTTGGGCGGCGACTGTCCTCACCTGTCCTCACCCGCGGGATGTGCCCGGGCTAGTCCCATCCCCAACGCATCCGACCGACATCCCTCCCGCTCCCAGGGACACCCCTCCCCGCAGGTGTATCCGGTCCCCTCGGCTCACCCGGGCTTCGGATGGCGCCGGTGCTCTGGTTCCGGGAACAGGAGGGGTCCTGAGGCCCCCGGCCCCGTTTGGCGCCGGCCCGCACCCTGCTCTCCCGCCAGACCCGCTGGGCCCCAGCGCGCCCGCACCCCACCCTCCGCGCCCCCCTCCCACACGGGGCGGTCCGGCTCAAGGGGAGGGGCCACCCCAGCCCCACCCCAGCCCCAGCTCCAGCTCCAGTCCCAGGCTGCGCTCGGGGGTCACCCCGCCCTGCCCGGCCTCCAGCCCCCTCCTCTCCCGTTTCCACCGGAGACTGCCCGTGTGGACCCGGCCTGCGTGGGCGCGCAGTGCGGCCCGTGGAGGGTGAGGCCGGCGGTGGCGCGGTCGGGGAGCCGGCTCGACCAGGCCCGGGTCCTACACCCGCGCCCTCCCGCGCCCTCCCCAGCAGCCCAGGCACAGGCCTGGCGGGGGATGGCCGAGGTCACCTGCCAGCTCACCTGCCAGCTCGGCCGGGCGGGGGGAGGGGCGGGGGGGGCGTCTGGGCCCCAGCCCCAGGCCGTCCCAGGACCAGCCCTGCGGGAGGGGCGGGAGGGGCACCCTGCGCCCTCGTGGCCTCACCCACCTCACCTGTCGGGCCGTACCTGCCTGCGGTGGGGGGGGGGGGGGTGCAAGGTGACTCAGCGGGCAGCGCGGTGGGGGAAGGGAGCGCCGGGGGCCTGAAGGGGGGGCTTCGCGAGCGTGGGGGGGGCAGACACGACCTGGTTTCCACGCGCGGGCCTCTCAGAGCCCTTCATACCCACCTGCGCCGCGGCCGGAGGCCTGGACCCCACAACGGACACGGGGCGAGGCCAGCGCGGTCTCCCCGACGCCGCGGGCCTGGACCTGGACGGGACAGCGCTTGCCTGCTTGCCTGCTTCCCTCCTCCCTCCTCTCTCCTCCCCTCCCCCCTCCCCTCCCTCCTCCCCCCTCCCCTCCCTCCTCCCCCTCCCTCCTCCATCCATTCGCTCCTCCGCGGGCGCAGCCGCGTCCCCGGCCTCGGAGGCCCTGACTCCCGCCCGTGGTAGGGTCGCGGGGAGGCGCACGCTCGCCCCCTCCCCCCCGCAGGGAGCTCGCCGGCGAGGCGGGGTCCTGGGAGCGCCCCTCCGGCCTGGAGAGCCCCCGCCCGGCGCCACGCGCCCCCGCCCCGCCGCAGCCCCCGGGCCTGGAGCGCCCAAGGCCGGCAGCCTCCCGCGGGGACCGGCCCACCCCAGCCGGCCCGAGCTTCCGCGTGCTGAGCCCCGCCTACGGCCAAGGTCGAGGGCGGGCCCGAGGGGTGGGGTCACAGGGCGGCGGGGGCGGGGGCGGGGGCCTGGGCAAGGGCTCAGCCGCCGCTGCCGGAGCGCTCAGAGCCTCGGAGGCGCACGGGCGCGGCCACAGCTGGGCTCGGGTGCTCCGTGGTCACCGCGCTCCGGGGTCCCCCGCGCTCCGGGTCCCGAGGTCACCGCGCTCCGAGGACCCCCGCGCTCCGGGACCCGGGGTCACCGCGCTCCAGGACCCGAGGACCCCCGCGCTCCGGGTCCCGAGGTCACCGCGCTCCGAGGACCCCCGCGCTCCGGGTGCGCTCCGGGTCCCGAGGTCACCGCGCTCCGAGGACCCGGGGTCACCGCGCTCCGACAGCTCCCGCCTCCGGAGGTTCCCCGCGCTCCGAGCGCTCCCGAAACTCGAGGTCCCGCCCCCACCATGTGGCTGAGGCGGTGAGTGTGCGGTTTCGGGGAGGAGGCGCTGCGGGAGCAGGGTTGTCACCGGTCACCGGGTGACGCAGCGGAATCCGTGGGACCGTCGGCCCCTGGGAGGCAGGCACCCGGAGCCCCTACCTGCAGGGGGTGGCATCCGCGGGGGTGGGGGGTGGGGGCGCTCATGGGAGACCTGTGGCCGCGCGTGGGTGTACTTGGAGGCAGGTCCCCGCGGAGGAAGGCGGGAGGGCACCCTGGGCGACCAGCACAGAGGCGGGGGTGACTCTCCAAGGCCAGCGGCTGCCCACTGCTGGGTGCCGCACCCTCCCACGCACCTGGGATCCTCCGCCTTCACGGCCTACGGGGAGGGAGGGTGGAGCTGGCTCAAGCGGCCCCAAGCGGGAAGGCGCCAGCAGCAAGGTGGGGTGACTGCTCTGCCCCCAGCTTTTTGCCAGAATGCCCCCTTCAGGTCGTGTTGTGGGGTCCACAGCCTGTGCCCCCTTTGATAAGCTGGTGTGTCTGTGACACCCAGGTCCTGCCACCAGGTCTCCCCAGCTATAAATGTTGGTCCTCGGATGCCACAGCCACCCATACCCCAGAGCCTGGGGGGTTGGCCTGGGGGCCAGGAGGGCCCAGGAAGAGGGTGCAGGGAGCACCCCGAGAAAAGGCAAACCTGTTTCCCTGGCCAGAGCCCAGAGCCTGTGTTCATGCCCCCAGGAGCCCACAGATAACCCCAGGAGGCCCATGACTCTCGCAGGCGAATGTTCCCTGGGTCCTCAGCACAGAACGGGGTGGGGGGGTCTGATGGGCACCAGGAGGCCAATGGGGGGTCACCCAGGGGTTCTCACAGTTTTGTGGTTTAGAAGGCTGCTCCAGCTCCGGGTAAGGGGCTGGGGGTGGCGGCTGTCATCCCCGCAAGCAAGCCAGAGTGGTGGCCCCTGTAGGCACAGAGAGAGGACAGGCGTGCCTGCCGGCTGGGACTTCTGAATGGGGGGGCGGGGGGGGGTTGGTGGCCCAGGGTCTGGCTTGGCAGGCCTGCAGCACATGCCTGAATGTACTGGGCACTCGGATGGCAGCCGGTGGGGGCCGGCAGGGGTTCCGGTGGATCAGAACTCGCAGGATGCTGGGAGGCCCACAGGACCAGGCGGCCAGGCTTAGGCTGCAGGGTGTGGGTTCTCGCAGGTCAAAGTCTGCTTCAGGGAGTCTGGGAAGTCCCCGGAGGGGGTTGCTGGCCTCTGGGGCTGAGCTGCCCACCAGCTCCAGAAGAGCCACCCGACTTGGTTGCAGAATGATCCTGTTCCTTCAAAGGGCTGTCCGGCAGCCCAGCCGGCCCTGCCACTGGGCACGTGAGATCCTCTGTCTCCCAAAGCTTTTTTTTTTTTTTTTTTTTTAAGATTTATTTGTTTATTTCAGAGAGAGAGAGAGAGAGAGCACGAGTGGGAGGGGCAGGGGCAGAGGGAGAAACCTTGGCAGACTCTCCCCTGAGCGTGGACCCAGACCCGGGGCTCCATCCACGACACGAGATCATGGCCTGAGCCGAGACCAAGAGTCGGACGCTTAAGCCACTGAGCCCCCCTGGCCCCGCTCCGTCTCCCACAACTTAAATGTGGCTCTGACCACAGCTACCTTGAAAAGTGCATTTTTCTGGTTTCACACAAGTGCTTGGAGTCCATCCCGAGCAAAGGCCAGGCCAGCACCGGGTTGAAGGCCGTGGACTTGGGGGTGGCTCTCAGCACCCTTCGGGATCACACGTGTCAGCCTTGTGTCTCTGGGGCCTCGCTGGGCAGGGCGCGGGGCTGCAGGGGGTGGGGGTGCTGACCCTCCCCTCGCCGAGTCCCTGTGTGGCCCGGGAACCCTCCCAACCACGACAGGTGGAGGCGGTGGGTGTATTCACATTCCTCTGTGGACACCACCGCTCCTGCCCGTGAGGAGAGGCCTGTGGCCTTGTTTGGAAGAAGCAGGACTCACCTGCCTTTCTGGTTGTTTCTTTCCAGTCCGGGAGTGCTCCTGCTGCTGCTTGGCGCCCTGCAAGCCAGTAAGTTCAGGGGTGGGGGCTCCGGCGGGCTGAGCGCCGAGGCTGCGCATGCGGGCGTCAGCAGGGTCCCCACCACCGCCCTTCCTGCTCTTCCGGGGGGGCCCCTTGGAGGAAGGGGAGCCAGGGCTCCCCGTTTCTCCTGACGCCTTGGCTGCAGTCAGCCCTGGGGCACCTCCAAAGCCGCCACCTGCAGAAGAGCAGGGATTGGGCAACGCAGCGGGAGGCCCCGCCAAGCCTTCCAGCCCCGAGGCCGAGGGCAGCGCAGCAGTCGGTGGTCGTGGCAGTAAAACCGCTCTGGACACAGCCACTCGGCCTTCCTGACGCCGTGCGAGCAGCATTCTCATGCCGTGGCTGAGAAACTGTTTTCTTTTAAACATTGAAAGAAAGAAAGAAAGAAACCCACTTTTTATTTTGAATTAATTGTAAATACCAAAAAAGTAGCCGAAACAGGGCTGAGCAGTCCTGGGTGCCCACCTGTTCCCCCACTTCTCCCGAAGCTCGCCCCTCGTACAGGGATCGAGGTCCACGTTGGGCGATACGGGGCTCACCAACAACGTCTGCATCTTAGACACGCTGTTGCGTTCCCGCGCCTCTGCTTACAATTCATTTCATTTCTGCTGAAATGAGTCAGAAGTGGCATTTGAGTCTTGCCACCAAAAAGGCGTCCCTCCCCGCGGTAGGGCAACTTTGCAGGCTGGGAATCAACTGCAAAAAATCCATTTTGTGCTTTTCGAATCACAGCAGACACTCAAGAGCAAGAAGTCAAAGCGCTCGTGGGCAGCAGCGTCGAGCTCCGCTGCGTTTTCCCCGAAAGACACACGTTCGATTTAAACGACCTTTATGTGTACTGGCAAATCAGCGTCGTGGGCCAGCCGAAGACCGTGACTTACTACCTGTCCGGGAACAGCTCCACCGGCCAGGAGGACGACCGCTACAGGGACAGGGCCCGGCTGTCGCCCGAGAGCATGCAGCGGGGCGACTTCTCTCTGCACCTGTACAACATCACCCCCTACGACGAACAGAAGTTCAACTGCCTGGTGTTTAGGAAGTCCTTGGAGCTGAAAAAGATTTTGGATGTGGAGGTGACGCTGCACGTCGCAGGTAAGAGCACGGCCGTGGACGGGACCCTCCCCACCCCAACCCTGCAGGCCAGACCTAGGATTAACAAGGCCCATTTCCGAGCTCCTTCCCCGGTTTCTTCCCCAAAGAACCTCCTGATCTCGACGGGGTGTGAGGCGCAGCTGGCCGGAGACTCGTCCAACTCCTAGGAAGGTTTCTATAGCCTGGGTTGACCTGGTCTCACAGGAGACCTGCTCGTCTTGCTGTGTTTGCCTTAAATTCCCCCAAATCAACTCCAACTGCATGTTCTAAATGAAATCAGGAGAAAGTGCTGTAAAGCACCAAGTGAGATCAGAATTTAGGAGGAGGAGGATTTCAGGCGACCAAGGACCTCAGTGCAGCGGAGACGCGGGCTGCGAGCTTTCCGTGTCACCAGGCTCGCACAGGCCCACCTGCTTGGGTCGCGGGGCGGGTGCCAGGCTCAGCAGCCCTGCTCCGGGGGGCGGTGGGGGGTGCCCCCAGCCACAGCCCTGGTCCCGCCTCGCCACCGCGGTCAGCGGCCTGATGGGGCCTCCTCCCCCTCACGGGGCCCCTGACGCGTGTGCCCGTCGTTTCTGACCTTCCGGCACCGGCGCCCTCACCACCGTCTCCCCTCCCCGCAGCGAACTACAGCATGCCCGTGGTCAGCGCCCCAAGCGGCCCGTCCGAGGACCGGGAGCTCACCTTCACCTGCACGTCTGTGAACGGCTACCCGCGGCCCAACGTGTACTGGATCAACAAGACGGACAACAGCGTGCTGGACGGGGGCCTGCAGAACCACACGGTCTCGGTGAACGCCCAGGGCTTGTACGACGTGGTCAGCGTCCTGCGGGTCCCCTGGGCCCCCAGCATCAACGTCGGCTGCTGCATAGAGAATGTACTTTTGCACCAAAACCTGACCAACAGACCGGCAGGTACGGTGCCCCCGGGGTCTGCACGCAGAGGCCGCCCCAAGGCCGTGGGCCTGTGGTGACTCGGGCGACTCTCTGAGGCCGGGGCCCCTGCAGGGTGACTCGGCAGTGGCTTCCGAAAAGCTGGCTGGAAGGCGGAGGGGGTGACAGGCAGCCCTCGGAGACGCGGCGCACCAGGGCTGCTGAGGGCAGGCACGGGGCTGGGCGCTCAGCACACGCTGCTTGCGTTTGAGTTTCACTCTCAGCCTCCGCTTTATGGACCCGTTTTGCAGATGAGGCACTGAGGCCTGGAAGGCTGTGTAGGAGCGGGCAGTGGGGGCCTCGGGGGTGAGGGTCCCGCCTGCACAGTCCTTGAGCTTGTGCCTGTCACAGGGCCAGAGCCCCCACGCGAGGGAGGGTTCCAGCGGCTGGCACCGGGGTGGCTGCTGGTCGGGGCTTCCCTGCGGGAGGGCAGCTGGCAGGTGACTCCTTTACAGGGGCCACGGGCTCTCAGTCTGTGTGTCCTCGTCACTAGGGACATCTTCCTGGAGCGGGGGGCAGCCCCTGTCACTAGCATTGAGACGACAGTTCCCAGGGGGTGCAGGGGGAGAGAGCTCCAGGGTGGGGTCGGCTGCCTGCTGCAGGAAAGCTGTGCCGCCCACAGGACCCGCGGCCCTACCCCATCCCCCGTAACCCGCGGGGCCCTGAGCACAACAGACAAATGCAGGCACCTCGTTCTGGAATCACGAGAATTCACACTGGCAGCCGCAGAGCTCATCACCAAGCATGAGCCCTGTGGGTGTGGGCCCATGAGCCCGCGTGGGTCGCACACCCTGAGGCTGGCCCAGACCCCCAGGAACTCCTGCAGGGCCCCCGTCTGCCTTCCTGAAATCCGGGCATGGCCTTGTGACTCAGGGGTCACGGTGTCTGAGCCCAAACAGACCAGGACCAGGGCTGTACCAAGAAGCCCGCTTCTGAGCCCGGCCTCTCGGCCAGCGTCCCCCCACCCCCCCTGGCAGGGCAGCCCAGGCAGCAGGTGGAACCAGGAGGTTCTCTGAGGGCACTGGTGTCAGCCCACACCCTGTGGATTAGCATCTATGGGCCGTCCGGGCACCAGGACACGTTTAAACGCTTCCGGATGATTCTAACGTACATTCAAGGCCGAGCCGCAGAGGGATTTCTCCAGGTTGGGAGAAACACGGGGCGTTGGTAACGAGCTTCCCAGGGGTGCTGTTGCTTGTCTGCCCCTGGGCACCACCTTCCGGGGGCTAAGCCACGGCTCGGGGGACAGGAGGACTTAGCACCCACCCACCCCCGTGCACGGCCGCTGCAGCCGCCGTGGAGGACAGTCGGGCCGTTCCTTGCAAGGTTTCCGCGCGCCCAGAAATGCCACGCTCAGGTGTTGGCTCCTCAGGACTGGAAACGAGCCTCACGGCCTCGTCTGTGAACAGGCACAGCGGCCTCGTTCACGCGAACCAAGTGACAAATGGATTACCACGTCCATCCACGTGGGGGGATTTTAGCCACGGAAGGGGACGAAGCACTGCCACGTGGGTGGGCCGTGAGGACATCCTGGGCAGTGGGAGCCGCGCTGCGATCCCGTGTCCACGCGGCGTCCAGGGGAGGCAGATCCACAGACAGGCAGGGGGCCCGGAGGGCAGGGACTGTCCACGGGGACGGGGCGCCCCTCTGGAGCCCAGAATAGGCTCTGGGACCAGACAGTGACGATGGCCATGCCACCCTGTGGGCATTCGAAATGCTGCTGAATTGGTCACTTGGAAATGGCAACGTGGACGCTATGTGGACGTTATTTGAATTTCACCTTGGTTTTCTTTCTTTCTTTTTTTTTTTTAAGCCAGCGATAAAGCTAAAAAAAAAATCACATTAAATCACATTTAAAAATTTATAAAAGCCAGGAGGCCTCTGTGCTTCCCGCCATGCCCTGCCCAGGTGCGGGCGCTGCAGAGGTGGGGCCGAGGGCGGCTCGGGGGCGCGGGCTCTGTGTGTGCAGGACGGCCGCCTGCCTGGAGGAGGTGAAGGCTCCCCTGAGGGACAGGACCCCTTCCTCCAGCAGCCTCCGGTTTTAGACATCACAAAGCAGTGCCGGGAAGTTCTGTGGCGGAGGCCCCTCCTTTCCTCTGCACCCCGTTAAGTCTTCGGTTGCTTTCTTCTTTCTCGTAGAACCGATCCCTGGAACCGAGCCCGGCAACACGGGGAGCCACAGGGACGTCCACAGGAGGGATCACGGGGCGGTGCTGAGCGCCGTGGCCGTGCTGCTCGTGCTCGTGCTCGGGGCCGTGGGCTGTGTGTGCAGGAGCAGGTGCCCCCGCGCGGACCCGTGCAGGTAGGGGGCCAGCGCCGGTCGCCGCGGCGCTCCATTTCCGTGGTTGGCGGGAGCGGTTTGCCCTTTTCGGGACGTTGAAAAGCTCTGCGAGCTGTGGCTTTCCCCGCGAGGTGCGGCTTTAGTCGCGCCAGCGTCCGTGAGTGCTCGCGGCTCCTCCAGCTTCTCGGCTGCGGGGCCAGGCCACAGTCCGGCTCTAGGGAAGCCGAGCTGCCTTGGGCCCCCAGTTGTGGCCAAGCTCAAGGGCAGATCTAGACAGTCTGGGTGCCGCCGACCCTCTAAAATCCAAGCGGCGGAGCTCAGAGGAGCCCAGGACCTGAGCGGGGTCACCAAGGCAGGCCCTGGGGCCCCTGAGGTAACTGGCGAAGTTGGGGACCTTCCTGGCCTTTGGGAGGCTGGGGGCCAGGGCGTGCTGGTCAAGGGACTGGCCGTTAGCTCCCGGCGGAGGCCCCCCCACAGGGTCCCACGTGCCGCCCTGCAGCTCATGCCCGGAACACTCCCGGCCCGCTGCCCCGCTGCCCATCCCGCCAGCCCCGGGAGGCGCCAGGGCCCACCTCCGACGGCGCAGCTCCCTGAGCGCGGGCGGCCCGCGGGGCCCTCCTGTGGGGTCCGTGCTGCCCCAGCTCCCGGAGCCCCGGGGCGTTGGAGCAGCGCCTCCCCTCTGTCTGCCGCCCACCCTGAGCGTGTCTGCTTCATCCCTGCAGGTGGCGGGCTGCCAGGCCGGAGCGGGCCCTCTTCGGTGAGTCGTGGGGAGCGGGGCACAGGGCGCTGGCTTCCGGGCGGCTGCCGTGGGCCCGCGCTAACTTGACGGACGGGGGATGGACGTTTCCGTTTTCGGAGACACAGTGGAGCCCTAGGGAAGGCGCTTCCTGGTTGTCCCCTTGGGGTGTAATCCGATGCTTATGTACACTTGCTGACAGGTCACAGAACATTCCAGGCACACAGGGCAGCAGAGAGCCTGGGATGACGCACCCCAGGCACGTCCCCCAAACTGCACTGTCTCCCCAAGTCCCCCCCCGGGCCCCCTCCCCACGGGGGGCTCTAGTGGGTGCAGACCCTGCGCCCTTTGTCAGAGGACAGTCACCCGGTGTCCCCTGATAAGGGCAGGCACCCCACTGTCCCGGGGGCAAAGGTCAATGTGATTCCCACCCGTTTGGGGGACGCAGCCGCACATGGAGCGTCCATTCCCCACATGGCAGGTGCCTCGGGCGGCAGGGGGCAAAGGGCCCGTCGTCGGCCAGCCTGCACCTGACACCAGAGGGGGTGGCTGCCCCGCTAGCCCATCTGCCCACACACGCAGCGGGCGTCCCGAGGACGCTGGACGGCAGTGCCCACCACAAGGGCCCCACTGTTTCCCGGGGCAAGCTGGGTCCCGGCGGCTGGCTTTGTTCCCGCCATCCTAAGTCCCGAGACAAGCAACCTGTCTGCCTCCCGAACGGCAGGAAGCAGGCACTGTGTTCCGTGACACCCCCTTCTCTTTCTTTCCAAGACTGCGTTTGACGAGAACTCGCTGCCTGGGACGCAGACAGGGCTTCTGCGAGATGCCACCAGGAGGGACAGCGGACGGCAGCTTGAGAATTGACCCGGGCAGGCCTGGTGGCCAAGGGGGACCAGCTGCCCCCGTCGGCGCCGTTAACAAGGGAGCTTCGTGGCCGTGGCACCTCTCCGACCTGGAAGGGACGTGCAGGACCGAGCCGGACGCCAGAGCGAGTGTCCCGGCTGCTGCCCCCATCCTGGGATGAGGACCTTCCGACAGGCTCGGTGGCTCCAGAACACGCAGCCCCCACGGGAGCGGGCTCCCTACCCCGGGGCTTCGTGGTGGCTCCTGAACCCACAGCCTCCTCGATGTCAGAAACCCCCGGGGGCTCCAGGGAACGGGGTTTTCTGAGACCAGAGGAGGGCGTCTCATTTTGGGAAGAAGAGAGCGGGTGCCTGGTCTCTTCCTCGCCTTCCCTGCTGGGCGAAGGTCACCCAAGGGTGTCTGTGGGACACGTAGATGCGGGGGCCCCACCCTGCCTGCACCCCAGGATGCAGGACCTGTGTGTCTGCGCGCTGTGTCCAGAACGCAGGACGCAGTCAATGCTGCCGAGCCCCTCCCCGAAGGACGCCTGGGAGCCTGGGAGCCTCTGACATCTTCACTGGGAAGAGAGCCCGACCTTGCTCTGGTCAGAAGCTGGGTTTCCCTCCCTAAAGATACACGGGGCGTTCTGGCGAAGGCAGTCTGCTGCGGCGGCCGCCCTGGCAGGAGCAGCGGCCTCCGGGGGACACCCGGGGACAAAGCAGAAAGTCAGAAACTCGCTCAGGTGGGATGGGGAACGCGGGCTTCACCAGGTGGCCGGCAAGGGCCCTCGGGGCACCACGTCACGCGCGGCGGGGCCTTGTCCCGGCAGAGGGGCAGCCGTTCAGCATGTGGCGCTAACTCCATGCCACCCCCTGCACCCGTCACCACCGGGGCCCCAGAACCTGCACAGTCACCAAGAAGCCTCCAACGTCAACTCCAGGCTCCTCGGAGCGCCCCCGGTCCCGGCAGGCCGACGGGCGGTGGGCAGCACCCAGGGCCACGGCCCTGATGGTTCCCCCGAATGAATGTAGCAGCTAATGTCTCCAGAAGGTTCTGCAAAAGAGGCCGGCGGGTAACGCAGGTGTGCACAGCCCCTGGGAAATGCAGCCTGTCGCCCTGCCCGCGGTCACTCGGCACGGATGGGCGGGCATAAGAGGCCTGCACGCCCCAGACCGCGACGAACCCCGGCACCGGGCTCGGTGGCAAAGCTGAGCCCAAGCCTTATTACAAAAAATGATCCATTGTGTATTTTTGTACCCAGAACGCCTCGCCTGGCTCTGGCACGAGAGTGGTGAGGACGGCACCCGGACTTCACGTGAAGCATTAGAAGGGCACGTCCCTGCAGAGGGACAGGGAGGCCGCGGCTTCGGAGCGGGCAGCAGGTGGCTGCTGGGCTGCAGGAGGGGGCGCGGGCCTGTCTGTGGCCTCGGGCTCAGGGTCCCGACCAGCCTGCGGCCCACCTGTCCGCGGCAGACCTGCTCGCTGGGCGCCCTCCTAGGGTCTGGCTCGGGGTCTCCCCGTGAGTGGACCCCACCCTGGAGAACGCTCCCAGCCGCTCTCCCACCGCCGCCCGGACCCTCGGGTGTGGGAAGACGCACGGTGGCCCCGCGCCCTCCAGCCTGGACGTCACTGCGCTTGTGCTGTGCTCTGCACAGGCCGGAGGCCCCTGTTTTCATGTGTTTCTGGAAACCTGATTTACAAAAATACAAGGTGGAAGTGGTGTCTGCGTCTAGTGGCTTCGTCGGCACTCGGGTGGCCCATCCTTACCGCGGGCCTAGGGACTTGTCCCCGGGGGGCACCAGGCGAGGTCCGGTGGCGTCTTTGGTCGTCACACTAGGGGTCGGCACTGGCCTCCCACGGGCAGGGGCACACAGGCAGCCCCCCGAGAGGCAGCGGAGCGAGAGTGGGAATCCCTGCCCTCCCGTCATCTTCCCATGGGAGGCAGGGTGGAGGGGCCCGGGCTCCTGGCCTCCTGTCCCCTTCCGCGCAGGGCTCCCCGGAGCTGCTCGGGGGGCCGGGCCCAGGCGGGCTCTGGGCGGTGCTGAAGCTCCCCCAGCCCACATGTGGCCCTTACCCCGCCCCCCATTCCCAGCCTTCCAGAAACAAGGCAGCGGGCCTGAGGGATCTGAGGTCATTCTGTCCTTAGAGACTGACCCTTAGACCCCCCAACACCCGAGGGCGTGAGAACCCCCCCCCCCCCCGCCTGGCCACTCCTGAGCTCTCCAGCCCCCATGCAGGGCCCAGGGGCTTTAATGTCAAAGAATCTGGGGCCTCCTATGTGGTCAGCGCGCCTTCAGGGGCCAGGAGCTGGGCCCTGGGGACCGGGGAGCGCAGTCCCCGTTCCCTCCACCCGAGGAGCGCCTCCCATGGGCCAGGCCCAGGCCTGGGTCCTGCCCTGCCGGCCACGGTTCCCACGGCTGCCCAGGCCCCCACGTCACCCTCCCCGTGGTCTCGCTCTCAGCCTGTCTGTAGCAGCGGGGATGTGTGTCCGGCTGTAGTCTGCGTTAGAGCCTGCGAGGGAGCCTGGCGGGGAAGGGGCGGCCCGGCCACCCCGACCCCCACCTCCCTCTGGGCCGTGCCTCTCCCTGTGCGGGCAGCCGCAGCCGGGCACCTGTGCTCCCATCTCAGCCCCCCTGCACGAAACAGTTTGGGCTGGGCTGAGGCTGGAGGAGGCTGTGGGTGGGGGACGGGGCTGGTCAGGGGAGTCCTGAGAAGGAGACGTGGCCAACCCCAGAGGGGTGCCGGGCGGGATATACGGGCACATGGCCAGGGCTGCCAGGGTTCCAGACCCAGCAATCGCCAGGCTCTGGGGGACTGAGATCTACCAAATCCTGTGTCACCGCAAACACCAGGCTCCGTCCGGGCCCGGGGCCCAGCGACAAGGGGCTGCGGCGATCCCCAGGGCCCACGGAGCCCACGGAGCCCACGGAGCCCAGCCCCCACCCCGCCCAAGGATGTCGGCGGCCCACTGGCCCCGAGAGAAAAGTTGCTGATGAGATTTCACACCAGACTCCAAAGTCAAGAGGCCTTAGAGCCACACTGGTTTTTAGGGCGCAGAAAAGTGACTTTTAGAAAAATCACTTCCTCACAAGCAAGGGTGGGGGATAAATAGCGGAGCCTGAATGGGACGGATCCCCTCGCCTCAGCGGCCAGCGCAGCCCAGGGGTCGGCGCAGCCACAGCCGAGTCTCGGGGGGCCGGCCTGACCTCAGAGAGGGCGCTTAAGGGCTGCTGGGTCCGGACTCTGGAGCTCCAGCTGCTCCCCCCGAAGGGTGCCATCCGGGCGCCCTGCAGATGCCTCCTCCCTCGGGGCGTGTCGGCGGGAGGGCTGCTGCGCGGGGGCGCGGGTCCTCGCCACCTGGGAGCCGGGCCCCCCAGCTCCCCGCGGACTTGGGGCGCTGCGCCTGGGGCTGTGTGCGCAGGGGGTCAGCATCTCAGGCTCTGGCCACGTTTCTCGTTTGCCCCCGTGCGCGATCAAGACCCCGGGCCCCGCGCTCCTGTGCCGTGGCGGACGGGGTCCTCAGGGAAAGCGTCCGCGAGCCTAAGCAGACCTGTCTGGGAAGGGAGAGAGCGCGGGTGGCCATCTACGTGTGAGTGGCCAGGTGGGAGCGAGGGGCCTCCGGAGGACCAGGGACCCACAAGGGGAGACCTGCCACGTGGGCTTCGCGGGACAGGAAACGCCCCCAACTGGGGAGCGATGTTTGTGAAATGTGGCTTGAGGGTCGAGCAAACTCGGGCATCATTTTCCCTCCGTAATAAAGCAGCGAGCAGATGCTGGAGGTACGTCCGACGATAACGGCGCCTTGAACGGATCTTTAATTCTGAGGGGCCGGGTCTGGGAAAGGCTACGGGGGTGGGGGGGCCCACGGTCAGGGGGAGACCCACGGCTGGGGGGCCCACCGTGCCCAGGAAGGGCCTGTCCGGGATGGGTCCCATTATGGAGCGTCGTGCCACAGGGTGAGAAGTAGTGAGCTGGTCCTCGACGAGGCGGGCGCCCCGGCCTGGATGTCCTGCGGGGGGTGCCGGGCTTCGGGGAGCGTCGCCCGGGCTGCCAGGGCGCACACGCGGGGCCGTGGGGCTGGAACCGGCAGGCACATCCCGTGCGGGCCAGGGCGTCCCTGACAAACGGCGGCGAAGGGCCACGGGCAACGTTGCAGTAAGACCCAACTAGGTTAGAGGAAAAAGCAACAGATTTTTAGTTAAAATTACCTCCTGAACTTCCTGTCTGCTTTTTGGGTCTGAAAGAGGAAGTGACACTTCACAGCCTAAGAAGCCAGTTCAGAAAGGGCCCCCTGAACGTGCAGGGTTCCCAGGGAAGTGGGGGGGGGGGGCAGGGCAGCTGTGGCTGGGAGCCAGGGCGTGAGACGGGGGGTGCCAGGCGGTGCCGTCCACCCTGCCCGTGCCCACAACTCAGCCCCTCTGTGCAGAGCGCAGGCCGTGCCAGGAGCTCCGGGGCCTCTGCGGGCTCAGCCTCTTGACTGAGCTCCCGGACCTTCCCACAGGGGCTGCAGCGGGCCCCTATGAAGGGAGGCCAACAAGGTCCCCGGAGGGCGCCCCCCTCCCTCCTGGGCCCTGCTGTGCTCCTGCCCACGGCGCCTGACCCAAGGGAGGGCCTGCCCAGGGCCACACTCCAGGGCCCCCCGAGGTCCGCGCATGTCAGCGGGGCGGCTTCCTGGCATCGCTCAGAGACGGGAGCCCCGCAGCAGGTGGACCGGGGAGGCACGCAAGGAGGTGAGGCAGCCATGTAGGGTAAGGGTCGGACAGGAAGCTTTGGGGACCAAAGGATACGATTAGATAAACACACAAACTAGCTTGGAAATTGTATCAAATTCCTCAACGGCCGCAGTTCTTTCTGAAAAAAATTTCCAGAACAGCTGGACTCATTCCTCTAGACCATCAGGCCAACCTCCTGATCTTACTCCATCAAAAAAGATTGGCCTCATTCATTGAGACAAGAACATTTAACAGACTGAACCCAAACCCAGGGCCCTTGGGACCACTCTCATTGGGTTCTGCTGGTGGAGGGTCAGACGGAGGGGAGACAGGGCAGGCCTCACTCCCCAGCTCCCTCCAGAGAGGTCAGGCTGTGCCCTGCTCCAGACCCACTCCAGGCCTCGCTTCAGATCTGCTCCAGGCCCACTCTAGACCCTGCTCCAGATCTGCTCCAGACCCTGCTCCAGACCCTGCTCCAGGCCCTGCTCCAGGCCCTGCTCCAGACCCTGCTCCAGATCTGCTCCAGGCCCGGCTCTAGGCCCCGCTCCAGGCCCTACTCCAGATCTGCTCCAGGCCCCACTCCAGATCTGCTCCAGGTCCTGGTGCAGGCCATGTTCCAGATCTGCTCCAGGCCCCGCTCCAGGCCCCGCTCCAGGCCCCGCTCCAGACTGCTCCAGACCCTGCTCCAGATCTGTTCCAGGCCCCACTCCAGATCTGCTCCAGGCCCCGCTCCAGGCCTTGCTCCAGGCCCCTCTCCAGACCCCGGCTCCAGACCCTGCTCCAGATCTACTCCAGGCCCTACTCCAGGCCCTACTCCAGGCCCTGCTCCAGGCCCTGCTCCAGGCCCCGCTCCAGGCCCTACTCCAGATATGCTCCAGGCCCCACTCCAGATCTGCTCCAGGCCCTGGTGCATGCCATGCTCCAGATCTGTTCCAGGCCCCACTCCAGGCCCCACTCCAGATCTGCTCCAGGCCCTTTTCCAGGCCCTTTTCCAGGCCCTGCTCCAGACCCTGCTCCAGACCTGCTCTAGGCCCCGCTCCAGGACCCACTCCAGGCTCTGCTCCAGGTGGGGCACTCTGTAGGTGCTTACCCACTGGGCTGAGCAGTCACGCTCTATGGCTTGTGCACTTGTGTTGCTTGCGGGCGCTGACGCCCCCAGAGTTAAAAACAAGCCTCTCGCATTTCACCCTATTGTGTCTTCCTACGCAGCCACACCATGAATGGTGAGTATTTGCATGGCACGTTGTTAGAAGTCACAGCTCATCGGATCTTCATAATAACAGTGCAGGTAGGACAAGCAAGAATGCCCCTTCCCAGTGGCAAGGAAGCTGAGCAAAACCACCAGCCTATCACACTGCAGATAGCAGAATCTTCCAGTTCCATATTACGGCCTCTTTCTACTGTGCTGGGGTCCCTGCTCTACCAGCTGAGCTCCTGGGTGTCCCCCCAGGGGGTTCAATTGTTGGTACGTACCCTGCGGTCACGTCAGGATTTCCTGGGAGCCGTGAGCAAAGTCCCATCCCAGCGCAATTTTGTCACAGGGTCTGGAGTGGGCCCCAGGTATCAATCAGGTTTTAAAGCTGCCCAGGTGAAGAATTCCAGGGTGAATATTCCAGGACCCACCCAGCCTGGCTCTGGGGATTGGGGCGCTGGTGACAGCCACACCTGAAGGAAATCCCACCTCCTGATTTTATGGCACGAAGACCAGGCCCCAGGGGTCTGTGACCCAAGGCACCAGGGCGAAAGTCTAAGGCAGGGTTCGCCTACGGCGGCCTGCACGCCCTTGACCCCGCTAGCACGCCCCCCTGCCACATGGCACCGTCCTGGCCCTGCTGACCCCAGGCTGAAACCGTGGTTAGGTGTTCAGAAACGTTGCAGCCAGTTGCGAAGGCGCTGGCAGCGCGCGGACGGCTGCAGCAGGGTGGGCGTGCTCGTGCTGCAGAAACGGGCACACGCGGCGGGACTGGGGTGGGCTCGGCTCCGTCCTGGAGGGCCACTTTGCCAGCGCACACTGTTCCCTGGTCTCTGAGCCCAGAACCCTCCCCAAATTATTTATCTGGATTTTTGCATTTCCTGTCCAAACGTCCTAACTGATGAAATGCTGTTTAGCTAAAAGCACCCTCCGCAGCGATCAGCCAAGGGCATTTTCTCTAAATAACGATGCTCTACAGGGGCCCGTAGTTCATTTGCAAAACCCAGGAATGAACTGTTAGTGTCTTTTTTTTTTAATGTTGAATGGCTGCTTTTCCACAGGAGGACCACCCCCGAGCCCAGCGGACTGCTGGTTATCCGCAGGGCTCCCCGGCAGCAGCGGCCTCTCAAGGTTCTCCCCAGGGAAACCCCCAAAGACTGCATTGTTCGCTCAAGAAACGGTCCTCAGCTCCAGGACACATCACTTGTGTGGCTTGATTTACAGTAGCTCCTTTTGATAAGGGGAATTTCCATCAGTTCGTTAAAATGTTTTTAACGGCCTCTATTTTTAACACTTTCAGCTGAGGCCCCCTTTGTCTTTTTAAGTCCGAAATCCAAGTACTTTCTCTTCTCAGGGAACTGTCTTGTTATAGCAGCCTTGGGGCTTTCTGGTCATGCATCCGTCCACCCACCCACCCACCCAGCATCCATCTATCCATCATCCACCCATCCATCACTCCATCCACCCACCTAGTACCTACCCATCCACCCATCCACCCACTAACATCCATCCATCCCTCCACCCATCCATCCACCCAGCATCCGCTCACCCATCCATCTACCCACCCATCCAGCATCCATCCATCTACCGACCCCTCCACCCACCTAGTACCTATCCATCTACCCACCCATCCAACTAAATCCATCCCTCCACCCATCCATCCACTCATCCAGTATCTATCCATCTACCCATCCATCTACTCAGCATCCATCCACTCATCCAACCATCCATCCACCCATCCAGCCACCCACCCATCCATCCATCTAATCCAGCCACCCACCCAGTATCTATCCACCCATCCATCCACCCACCCACCCACCCATTCATCTAATCCATCCACCCACCCAGCATCTATCTACTCACCCACCCAGTATCTATCCACCCATCCATCCACCCACCCACCCATTCATCTAATCCATCCACCCACCCAGCATTCATCCACTCACCTACCCAGTATCTATCTACCCAGCCAGCCAGCCAGCCACCCATCCATCCATTTAATCCATCCACGCACCCAGCATTCATCCATTCACCCACCCAGTATCTAACGACCCATCCACTCATCCATCCACCCACCCACCCATCCATCTAATCCAGCCACCCACCCAGCATCCACTCATCCAACCATCCAGCCACCCACCCACCCATCCATTTAATCCAGCCACCCACCCAGCACCCATCTACTCACCCACCCAGTATCTAACCACCCATCCAGCCAGCCAGCCACCCACCCAGCATCCATTCATCCAACTATCCAGCATTTATTCACTGGATATTCATTCCCCGCCCCCGCACCACAGGAGGGTTCAAATGTTCATCGAGTGCTGAGTCAGGTAGAAACTGTTCGAGGCACTGGGGATGTGGCTGTGCCACAGAGAGAGCAGGTGAACGGGAGAACGTCCAGGTGATCAGGGCTCTGGGAGAGAATCAAGAGAGTGACAGTGCAGAAGGGGAACTTTGTGTTCTTTAGAGGGGTCTGAGGAGGTGGTGTGTGTGCAGACCTACCCCCTGTGCCCTGCAGTCATTCTGGGCGGTGAGGAGCTGTGACCAGCTGGAGGGAAGACACATGCTCAACCATCAACCTTCTCCCAGGGCCGGGCTCAAGCCCGCACCTGCTGCCAGAGACACCAGGAAGAAACCAGGTGGCGGGGGAGGCCAGTGGAGGAGGGGTACTTCCCCGCTGGGGCTGGGCTCACCCAGTGGTGAGCAGGGACTCGGGGCCCCATAGACCTGCTCCTCAGGATGGAGGATGGCTGGGCTTATCCTGCAGTGGGTGGGTTTACTTTGAAGCGTTAGAACACACGGGACGTTGACACAGATGTGCATTCACTGGGACGATGAATGCTCCTGCTCCCCCTCCTCTCCCCGGCTCCAGCAGCGTGTTGTTTTGCCCGAATCTTCAGCCCACTGCCCTGGGAGGGCTCTTCCTGCCACCGGGGCCCCGGTCATCCAGGCACTGGGCTGGGCGTGTCAACAAGTGCCTGGCAGTTGCGTGGGGTTCCCACAGCATGATCCGTCTGCACAGGCTCCAGATCCCTGGGGTGTTCTGACGTTGGCAGGCGTGGGACAGGGGCTGGCACTCGTGTCCGGAAGGGCGTTGCCTGGGTGAGCAGGATGGGAGCCGCCCTCCCTCCCCTGACCACCCCCTAGCTGCTGGAAAGGCCTCACATCTCAGGGCCCCAGCATTGGAAGGGCCCACCACAAGGGCTGGGGTTCACAGCTGTTGGCAGAGAAGGGAGGGGACTCAGCCCTGGCACAGACTCTGAGGCAACTGTCCCTTTTCCCGTGGTGGGTGGAGGAAGGAGGGAGACCTGAGCCTCTCTCTCATGGTGGACAGGGACTTGATGAAGCTTTTTCCAGAATCCGTTCCCAGATAACCTCTGACATTAGCTGCCATGGCTAACGCCCTGTGCTTCAGCCTCAGAAAGACCTAGAAATGATCCATTGGTGCCCTTGGCTTTCAGAGGCCCCGGTGCCTGTTAGATGCCCACATGCAAGTGCTGGGGCCCTGCTCTGTGGTCCCGACCCCCATGGGGCCCATCTCTGTGGTCTTGACCTCCCATGGGGCCCATCACTGTGGTCCCAACCCCCGACGGGGCCCATCTCTGTGGTCTTGGTCCCCATGGGGCCAGGCCCTGCGGTAATGGAACAAGATCTACATTTATCTTCTGACCTGAAAACATGCAAGAAATCAGGATTCAGAATGATATGCCCAGGACAATCCCCCAGGAACAGCGCTGTCTGGGGACCAGGGATTTGGCCTGCGTGAGCAGGAGGCTGAGAGAGGGACATGCAGGCGGACCCCCACGACGGCTACACCCTCCAGGTCGGCGGCCTGCGCAGTGGCCCTGTTCCCTCACCTCCTCCATGGGCTCAGGGGGTCTCTGGCTTCCAAGAGGCCTTGTTCTCACCTTAGTGTCCGCTCCCGCCCCGCCTCCTCCCTCCTGCACCCGCCCGCTCACACGTGCCTCGGGCTCCCCCTTGAATGCCCACCTCCTGCACAAGCCTTCCCCATGCTCCTAGGGGTGGCGGTGTGGCAGGACCCCATCACCTCTGCAGGAGGCAGAGAGCGACAGTAGGCCCTGGCGGGTCACCTGGGCCCTGGGGTGCTGTGAGGAGCCTGCCCCAGGGGCATGGGTTTCAGCACCACTACCCTCTGTGGCCCGTTCTGACACCGCGTGTCCCAGGGGAGAGGGCTGCTTCTCCAGGGAAGGAGGAAGTGAACAGGTGGGCGCGACGTGGCACGACAGGCCCCCACACCCGGGGCTGACGAGGGCAAAGTGGGGTTGGGGGGGATGTGCAGGACGGGACTGGTCACGGAGAGGGCAGGGACACCGGCGATGCCAACAAGCCAAACGCAGCCAAGGAAGGCAGCGCAGGCCCTGTCCGGGGCAGGACTCCTCCCAGGCCCACTGGGGTCCCGGCTCCGCGGGAAGCAGAGCCGCACCCTGGCCGCCACCAGCGACCGGCCAAGGGCACCCGGCCCCGGCACCGACAGCCCACGCGGCCCCAGCCTGCGCGCAGTTTGAGGACGGTCGCAGGCAGCAAGCTAGGCCCCCGGGTCAGGGCCCCCCCGCCCACCCCCTGCCACCTGGGCGGTGGTGACGCCGGTCACTCTGCCTGTGCAGCGGCAGCCGCCTCTCTGTGCCCGAGACGGGCCGGGTTAGGCCCCCGCCACCCCTGTGCCCTGGAGGGGCCTTCGCTCTCTAACTTCGGAAAACCCCTCCAGAAAAGTCTAGTAAAAGCAGGTGTGCGGTTTATCGCGGGAGGAAATAAAGCACAACAGCGGGGCAGCCACGCTCGGGCGGCCACCCGTGAGGGGCCGCGGCCCGGAACCCCTCCTGCACTGCCAGGGGCCGGGGCGCGCAGCCCACCTGGGGCCGTGGGCGCTGGCCTGGCCTTGGTGGCCGGCGCTGGGCTTCGGCGTCCCCCAAGGGCCCCCCGTGCATGCAGCATGAGTGTGGCCCAGTTGGCCCTCAGCTGGGGCGCCGTGGGGGGCCCGCAAGGCTCACTGTCGGGGTGGTGAGGCTCAGCGCCCCCCCCCCCGAGAATTACGACTGCCTTTGTGAGCCGACCCCATCTCAACCAGCGGGGAGAAGGCAGCGGCGGGAGGGGTGCCAGGGGCCGGATGAGAGCCGCGGGCCGAGGAGGGGCCCAGGCTCAGCAGGTGCCTCGGGCCTGCTCACCCCCGGGCCCGGCTGTGACTCAGCTGCACTGACTCCGAGGGGGCTCCAGGGGCACAGGCCCCCTGCCGCCCTGTCCCCCCAGACGGCACCCGATGCCTGTCCCAGCCATTTCCTGAGGCCCCGGGGTGTGTCTCCTGGCGGCGGGGGGGGGGGGGGGGGGGGGGGGGGCAGATCCGGGGCCTCACCAGACCTCGACAGGCCGGCTCTCGGGCCCATTTCCTCCTGGGTTCAGGGCTGCCTCGTGGGATTAAAGGCATCTCCCACCTGAGCACCCAGACTTACTGATTTTTGTAAATCATGAGTTAAGTAGTTGGAGCAGGTGCTGGGATCGGCGGCCAAGAGACCGATTTATGTCCAGAACATTCTATATCACAGCCCAGCACACGTATTACGAGGCGATCTTCCCACGAGGTACAGTCACGTCTTGTGCTGAGACTTGACGTGACTCCTCTTCGCCAGGGGCCCGGGCGCTGCTGCAGGCGGCTCAGAGCGGAAGTGAGAGAGCCTGAGTTCACGAGAGCAGGCGGGGAGCCAGGCACCCCCAGGCGGGGCTGCGTCCCCGGGAACAACTCCTCTGCGGCCGCGCTCGTTGGCGGAGGCCGCGGCGATCAAGGCGCCGCAGCCCGAGGGCCTCCCCACGGCCGGCGGCTCCCACGGTCGGTCGCGGGCGGGGGGGCCTCGGTCACGGCCGCTGCCCAGCTACACGCTGGCAGCTGCGCCCCCTTGTCTGGCGTGTGCCCCAGCTGCCCAGCTGCCCTGGCCGGTCCCACCTCCCTTCCCTTCTCCCATAAGCACTCCCGCGGTTGGGGTAGGCCCACCCTAATCCAGGGTGGTCTCATCCCCTAAGCTAATTACACCTGCAAATACGGTCTGCACTCATGGGTGCCGGGGCTGCGGCGGGCGTGTCTCCTTGGGCCACTGTCCAACCGCCCCCTGCCACCACCTGTGAACAAGATCGGCCCACTCTGCTACCAGTCATGTATAAGTCACAGCAAGTGAAAGCCCAGGAGGAGTTACTGTTCCTACAGGACATCCTCTCTGAGTCTTTGTTGCTCATTCTGAATTCCCTTACGCTCAGTCCCCAGAGAATGACTCAGGGCCTATAGGATGACAGATGTCACTGTTATGCCCACTGGTTACCTGGGGCTGCAGGCATAAGGACCTGGGGACGTGGGGAGCTCTGTTCTGCACACGGGGCCTGTGGGGCCCCTGGGTAGGCGTCCAAAGAACCCATAGGCCTGGGGCTGAGATTTGAGAGGCTGGGCTTTGGGGCTCTGTGCTCAGGGTGGGGTGGGCGTGGATGGAACCTTCGGAAAGACCCACCCTGAGCATCCCTTTCTCTCCCAGCCTCACTTCCTCTGCCCTGCAGCCTCTCCCTTCAACACCCAAGCTGGCGGGCATCATTCCCACCTCAAAAGCCCAAACCACCACCACAAAACTCCAATCTTCTGCCCGGCCCTCCCACAGTTCCTTCATCTTGCAGAGGTTGGCCTACCTCCGGGCCTTTGTATCTGTTGCTCCCTCTCCTACCGTGCTCCCCTGCGGGTCTCTGAGGGCACACACTCCGCACTCCAGTTGGTCTCTGCTCAGAGAAGCCTGGTCACCCCCACTCGTGCCTTCTCCACAGAGTCCTGGCCATGCTCTACTGCATTTGTATGGGATCTAGTCTTCTCCACCCCAGGTCCCCAGCACCTAGAACAGCGTCTCTCCTGTAGCCGTCACCGCCAACACCTGAGGTGCTCAGCAAGTAATAATCTGTCGATGGATAAGAGCTGGACCCTTGCTCCTCTGTCCTGGGAGAAGCAGTGGCTTCTTCCTTACCTCCCTGTCCTCCCACCCAGGTCCATCTCAAGTGCAGCATGCCCCCCCCCCCACCCTCCTGGGCTGGCCTTGGGTCGACTGGCATCTGGGTTCCCTCTGCCTCCTCACTGGGGATGAGCTGGCAGGGTCTGGGGAGGCAGGGGTGTTTACAGGGAACAAGGTTAGGTGGGAAGTGCTGGGTAGGGTGGAGCAGGCACCTGGGGAGGCTAAGGGTTGGGGGCATTAACCAACCAGGTATGAGGGACTCACCCTGGCCCTGCTGCACCTTCCCCATTAACCAACCAGGTATGAGGGACTCACCCTGGCCCTGCTGCACCTTCCATCCCCCAGGAGCTGAGGCTCCAGACCCCACCTTCTATAGGCTGCTCTGCTCCTCAGGTGTGTGTCGGCTCCTGGGATGGGACCCCAGGCCTCTGTAGGACTAACTGGAAGGAATCAGGTACAGCCTGGAGCCAACAGCTCTGGGGGCACGGGGGCAGTGCTCTGGGCCATAGGCTTATCCCTGGAGACCTAGTCAACAGGAGGAAAGTAGTTGCATCACGAAGCATCTATTTGCACAAATTGATCTACAGGGGCCGAAGGACACCCGGGAGTAGGTATTGTTATGAGCTCCGAGGAAGAGAGTGGAGAGGTTGGAAGAGGGGAGCATAAGAAAAAAAAAAAAAAGAAAAGCATGTAGAAAGACCAGGAAAAACATAAAGCAGTATCAGAAAAGAAATGTAATCATACTGTGCTACTGGCCAAGAGACTCTTCTGCGGTCAGGGTGGGCCTGGGGGCTCTGACGGAGACCTGGTCAGTGTCCTCTGTGATGGACAATCTCCCTAGTGACCATGGACAGAAGTAAACTAGAATCTCTGAGAAAATTCTAGGGATTTTTAGAAGACCAATGCACGTTTCTCTTCCCCAAACACTCACAGAGAACTCAGAAAGCCCCAAAAATTGGGGCCACTGGGATTTATTTTCCAGAGAGAAGCACATTCCAAATTTGCACTCTGACCACAATTAATGGGACGAAGTCCCTCCGTGTCCATGGCTCCCAGGAAAGCAAACAGAAGCAAAGCCCCACACTGCAGGGTCCACCCAGTCCTAACCCGAGGCCCCTCCAGGCAATACTCGCCTTGTTGAACAATTAATTGCTCTAGGCGTACCTCTGCAAACGTGTCCCGAGTGCCTGCGCTCCATGCTCAGCGCCAGGAAGTCAAGAAGCAGATGAAACAGTCAGACAATCTGTCCTAGGTGGCTTCCATCTGGCCCCCTCTCTGCTTCAAGGAAGCCCCTCACTTTGCAGGATTCTGTGGGGTATACATAATGAGCGGAAACAGCCCCCTGCTTCATCAAGGTCAACCCCGCTGGGCCTTGACAGGAGGAAGATGGTTGCATCATGGAGCACCCATTTGCACAAATTGATATGTAGGGGCTGAAGAGCACCCGGGAGGATGTGTTTTAATAAGCTCCCAGGGAGAGATGGAGAGGCTGGGAGGAAGAGAGGAGTGTAAGAAAAAAAGAAAAGCATGTAATAAGACCAGGAAAAACATAAGGCAGTAATAGAAAAGAAATGTAATCATAGTGTACTTCTGGCCTTTGCTCTAAGCCTTATTTATTCCATCAAAATAACATACATGGTTGATTACGAATCATGATATTGAGAGATTGAAGATGAGAAATCTGGGTGTAAAAGAGCTAAAATCTATTCATAGCAAAAGGCCAATAAATAAGGTCTAAAAATGATACCATCAAGGTGGCATGCTCTCCGTGTTGTGGCTGTGGTTGATGCCCTTAGTGCACTCGTAAAAATGTGTCTACAGAAAGCACATACCTCCTCCAGTCCCCCGGTAACCCCGCAACCCATCAGAGGGGCACCTTAGTAGACTACTGGCAGAGTTCCCGTCTATTGTTTTCTTTTTTCCCTTTTTAAAAGAAGATTTTATTTATTTATTCATGAGAGACA
Source organism: Vulpes vulpes (assembly GCF_048418805.1). Lineage (NCBI taxonomy): Eukaryota > Metazoa > Chordata > Mammalia > Carnivora > Canidae > Vulpes > Vulpes vulpes. The sequence goes on from NC_132794.1 coordinate 2,058,116, forward strand.
CAGAGAGGCAGACACGTGGGCAGAGGGAGAAGCAGGCTCCCTGCAGGGAGTCTGGTGCGGGACTCGATCCCAGGACTCTGGGGTCACGCCCTGAGCCGAAGGCAGACGCTCAACTGCTGAGCCTCCCAGGTGCCCTCTGTCTATTCTTTCTGAACACAGATTTTACCCTCAACACTACTGACATTGTCTACGGTGGAGCCATCCTCTGCACTGTAGGGTCGTGTGCAGCATCCCTGGCCTCGGCCTGCTAGGTGCCAACAGCAGATATGTCTTCAGGCACCACCACATGTTCCCTGCCAAATGCCCCTGGTGGCAACTCATGTTATAGGATTGCCATTCACAAACCTGGTGCTGACAGATGTAAAAAGTTTAAGTGTCTGCAAACCATGGGCTTGAAGTTCTGAATCGATGATCTCAGCTGGCAATGTCACAAGTAGTTGGAAGTAGTAATTACATGTTTGTTCCTAATGCACCGGAGAAGCCCACCCAGCAAGTGCCCAGATCCCACAGGAAGCCTAAAACATTTCCTACTGATCACACTTTGTATCACCGGAGCTCAGCTTCTGCGTGAAATTCAAGTGTGCCTGGTACATTTTTAGACCAGACTTCTTCTTATTAATGGAAATGTTGGTTCTAAAATTTCTTCTCAGAAGTTGGATCTTTTTTGTACCTATTTTTAGAAATTTTGCTCTTTTGATTCCCTAAGGGAAATTTTGTGTTGTGCAAATTTTTTATAAAATGACACGGAGAGTTGAAAGGTGATTACCAGGGGCCGCAGGGGGTGGGGTGAGGGGAGACAGGCAGATGTTGCCAAAGGTTACAGACTTTGGTTACTGCCAAAGGTTATAGAATGAGTAAGTTCTGGGGATCGAACGAACATCGCGGCGATGATGGTTAATACCACTGTCCCGTACACATGACAGTTGCTAACAGACTCGCTCTTAAATGTTCTCGCCGCAGAAAGAGGTGCCGATCACGTGACCAGGTGGGGGTGTGAGCTAACAGGGCGGTGATCATCATTTCACTATAAGTGTATCAAATCAACACGTCGTGCACCCCAAATGTACAAAATGTTATATGCCGATTCTGTCTCAGGAAAGTTGGGGAAAAAAATAAAAAGTCACACGGCGAGAAAAGTGACACGGAGTGTCTCAGACTGAGACAGGAGGCTTATGCTGCCTTTCCAGCGAATCGGTAAGGAGCACAGGCGCACCCAGCGAAGTTTTAGTTCTATTTGGCCAAGAAGAGCGTCGGTTCCATGTAGAGTCGGTCCGTGGATTGCTCCTGGCAGAGATGTCTCGTGGAAAAGAATAAGATGCAGCTGGAGGATCGCCCTTAGAGTGAATTAAAAATAAACCGAAGCCCCTCCACCAGGCTGGGGGGTCCTGGGCACCTGTGTACTGGCTGGAGAGCACCTGGCCTCTGGGCAAGACCCCCCCGGCAGCTTGTCGGGAAGACCAGGTTCCAGAGGGCGTCATGCAGAATCTGGTCTGAGGACGCTTCCTTTCTCGAGTCAGTGAGAGCTTCGCGTGTCTGTTTTCCGGGCCCTCGTGGATTCACTGTGCGCTCTTAGGAGAGCCAGCAGGAATGGTAACAATTAAATGCATCCCACCACAAAGGACAGCATTCCAAGGGAATTTCACATTCTGGAACTTAAAAAGTGGGACTCTGGTTTGCTTCCCTCCAGCCAATAACCAGCCTCAGCTCTCGCTCCGAAGCTGCCTGACGGCTCCCAGCTGGGAGCGGGGTGCAGGCCTCCCACGGGGCACCTCTGACATGGGGAGGGAGCGAGACGCTGCAGATCCAAGTGCTCCGCGGGGCTGTCGAGGGCCCCCCGCAGCTTCTCTGGGTCTGGAAGGGGCTGCAGAGCACCCTGCACCCCGGTGGTTTCATTTCCACCAGGGACCCCCTGAACCCCTGTGATGTGGGGGGGCTCGCCTTCTGCGCTCCCCGCCCCCGCCGGCCAAGCGCCTTCCTGCTGCCCACGGCTCGGCTGGTCCTGGGGTGCGCACCCCGCCACCCCGGACGCTGGCCGGAGCCCACTGTTCTCGGACACTCGGCGCCCGGCGTCTGGCGCCCAGGCTGGGGCCGACACGCTCACGCCGCCCGCAAGAACTCGCCCTGGAAACGTCCCCAGTAATGCAACTGACAGGAAGGTCATCCTACTCTTTCAAGGGGCAAAATAAACATCAGGGTCAAGGTTCTGGCCCCAGGCCACTGTTTGTTAAGGCGCTTGTGCAGCTGTTCGCTAGGAACCACTTCATTCCTCCTTGTTCTCCTTTGGCTTTTCTTCAGTGTGGTCTTCCTCTGTGAGGTTTTTGGCTTTTTTAATTAATTAATTTTTTTTTTTTGAGAGAGAGAGACAGACAGAGTCTCCAGCAGACTCCGTGCTGAGCACAGAGCCCGACGCGATCCCACGACCCTGAGATCACGACCTGAGCTGAGACTAAGAGCTGGACACTCAACCGGACTGAGCCCCTGAGGGGCCCCTTATGCGAGTTTTTATAACCACCACTCAAATGTCTCCATTCTCATGCTGATTAAGTGAGTTTTACGGAAATTCTGGTAACAGTGGGGTGCTAGTTTCCTACTGGATGTCAGGAAACACCCCGATTTAGTGGCTTACCACGGCACACGCATGTGACCCCACCGTCCTGTAGGCCAGAAGTCCAAAACCACAGCAGACGGTTAGAACGAAGGTGCCAGCGCGCCGCGTTCCCCGAGGGGGCCCGGGGAGGATCCATCTCCTGCTCCTCCCGGGGTCTGGAGCTGCCCTGGTGGCCGTTGGGTGGGCCTCCCGCTCTGTCCCCTGCTCTCCTTGACTCTCAGACCCTGGGCCCTGGGAGCCCAGGATCACCTCCCTTCTCAAGTGTCCTCCCATCTGCACTCCCAGGCTCCAGGACGGGACTGCGGGGGTCCCGGGGGGCCAGGAGGCCCCCTGCTACACGGAGACCCTGTGTGCGTTTGCAGCAAAGCTTTCCAGAGAAGTAGGCAACTAAGATTAAAAAAAAAAAAAAAAAAAGGGCAAAGAGCAGTAGAGGTGACCCTCCGGAATGACGGCAAATGGGGCCAGAGGGGGTCACCCCGGCCAGCAGGGGGGTGGGCAGCATGACGGACACAGAGCTCCCCTTCTTTACAGGCTGTTCCTATTTCTTTTGTTTTGTTGGATTTTTTTTTTTCCTGAGAGCAACTGTTACTTAATAACATTTTTCCAATTACAGAAGAGGAAGAAGGTGAAGATGAGGAAGGGTGCCGGGCGCCCTGTCCCCAGGGTGTAGGCTGCTGGCGGAGGGCGCGGAGGGGCGAGGCCAGGCGACCAGGAGGACACGGGGCCAGAACAGGCGCGTCCTGGCTGCCAGCCTTCGAACTGGGGTCACAGGAACGCGTCCCCAGGGCCACAGGGAGGGACCAGGTGCCAGAGCGCCCACGTGGGAACGTTCCTTTTGGGAGACGCCCGCGGCCGCGGCTCTGGGCGCCAGCACACACCCCGCTGGGGGCGAGCCTGGCCGTGGGTGCGGCTCTTGGGCGCCCGCGGGGCACTGTGGGTTCTCCTGGGTACGGGGTGAGGGGCGGGGGGTGGCCTGCGGGGTCACCCTGACGAAGGCCGGGAGCCAGGGTCACAGCAGAGACAGGGCACAGGGTGAGCCCTGCACACGCAGAGGCAGTGGGCCTCCTCCGACTCTCGCCAGCCCGCGGCGGACACGGCAGGGCAGAGGGTCGCCCTGAGCCCGGTGGTCTGGGGGCCTGCAGGCCCGGCGCACCCTCCTCCCGCGTCCTAGACAGAAGCCACGTTCCCGCAGCCCACAGTAGGCACGGACCTGCCCGTCTAGGCCGGGCTGCGCACCGGTGGGTCCGAGCCGCCCGACCACCCAACCGTGGTGACGGATCCGTCGTGTTGGCCCGACTGACACTTGACTCATATTTAACAACTAACGAGCCCACGAGTGTGGCTCAGGCACAGCACGCGTGCACGCGCCCCACCTCCCCGAACCCCGACACGTCCTCACACGCACACGTCCCGCCGGGGAACACCAGGCCCGGGCTCACTCCCCGCGGTTACAACAGGCGTAGGCTTCCCGCCACGTGTCGCAGTGCCCTGCTACGACGAACAGTGACGGCCCGGCCTGCGCGCCGGCCCGGGACAGCCTGCAGGGAGGCGCAGCTTAGCCACAGGAAACACGGCTTCCGCCCGGGCTCCAGCTGGGTCGCGCTCGCTCGGCGCGTCCACCCACGGCTCCTGGGATCTCCGGGGCCCCACTGGCGCGTGTCCACCAGCAAACAAACGAATCTCCAGTGACGGGTGTGGCGGGGGAGGGACAGCTGCCAGCGAGGATGCTGACCTCTCGTGGGGGCTCGCGGCGGCAGCTCGGTGTTTTCTGCAAAGATCTATTTGAAGCAGGTAAATACACGTGCACGTTATGTACAGTTGCTCAGTTTATTTTCCACGTGTGCAAATACATAGAAATGCCAGACAGCGAAACGTGGGATGAAACGAACGAGGCTAATGGCAAACAGTCCCCGAGCTTCTGTGAACAGGTGGCGCCACGAGCCTCGCAGGCCGAGACGGATTGGAAAGCGCAGCCACCTGGGGACGGGTCCCTCCCCGCAAGCGGTGGAGCCGGCGGTGTCCCTGGCGGCCGAACCATCGCCTCTGGGCACCCAGAGACCCCGACCCCCGCGACCACGGAGGGCCTCGCCGGCCACCTGTCCTGCGACCTCGAGGGCTTCCTGGGAAGGAAATCAGACGCTTCTCCGCGTACCCTCTAGCCGCTCAACGCCTTCCTGCGCCACGGCTGGGGGAGGGAACGGCACGGTCGGCGCCGGGCTCCGGGCCATCCTGGCCACGAGAGGGCTCGTCCCGCAAACGTGAGCGCAACGTGGCCTCGCCCGCCTCCTCCAGAGCCGCCCCGAAGCCACGGGCCGGGTGAGCCCCGCCGCCAGGGAGGGCCGGGGGTCCTGGGTCCCCCACCACCCGCGGTGCCTGGGCACCTGGGACTCTGCTGCCCCGGGCCCTGCGGCTGCGGGCGACAGACGGGCGGACAGGACCCTCCAGCAGACGGTGGGAGACGGGTCTCAGGCAGCGGGAGGGCGGAAACGCGACTGTAGGGGCGGGAGGGGGAAGGTAGGGAGTCCCTATGGGGCGGACGCGGCTCCTGGATCGTCCCCAGCAGGTGACGGCCAAGGCCCTCGGAAGCACCTCAGGGCCGCTGCTCAGTCAGGGCCGACAGGAGGGCACAAGTGAGCCCCTTGCTGACTGCCCACGCTCCTGACAAACCAGTGCCCGGGGGGGGGGGGGTGGGCGGCGGCAGGGCCTCCAGCCAGGCGCCACCCCGGCCCCAAACAGCCGCCCACCGCTGCCCGCTCAGGGCCACCTGGAGCCCTGCCCTCCCCAGGCACATGGGTGCCTGCCCCCCACCCCCTGCCTCCTGCACCCCCGCCCCCATCTCCCCACCCCTGCCTCCTGCACCCCTGCCCCTGTTTCCCCACCCCCGCCTCCTGCACCCCCACCCCGCTACAGCAAACTGGCAGAGGGCCTAGAGCGGGGCGTCTGTGTTTGCTGGTGCGGTAGTTCACTGTACGACGTGCCCGCGGCTCGGAGTCTCGAGCTGCGTTCCAGACTCGGTGACCCACCGGCCTCCAGGGGAAAGCGCTGATCCTGGTCCTGGCCCAGGGTACGGGGTGCTGGCCGAGGGGGGCCTGGGACCCGGTGGGGGCAGGCGGGCAGCAGCCCCAGGGCGCCCAGTCTTCATCCTGTGGGCAGTTGGGGCCACCGCAGGGCTCGTGGTGGGAGTGGCTGAACCGGATGCACCGGAGGCCAGGCAGTGGGAGGCCAGGCTGAGGGAGGCCAGGCGGCAGGAGGCCGGGCGGTGGGAAGCCAGGCTGCGGGGAGGCCAGGCTGTGGGGAGGCCATGCTTAGGGAGGCCAGGCTGATGGAGGCCGGGCGGTGGGAGGCCGGGCGGTGGGAGGCCAGGCTGCGGGGAGGCCAGGCTGTGGGGAGGCCATGCTTAGGGAGGCCAGGCTGATGGAGGCCGGGCGGTGGGAGGCCGGGCGGTGGGAGGCCAGGCTGCGGGGAGGCCAGGCTGTGGGGAGGCCAGGCTGCGGGGAGGCCATGCTTAGGGAGGCCAGGCTGATGGAGGTCAGGCGGTGGGAGGCCAGGTGGTGGGAGGCCAGGCAGCAGGAGGCCAGGCTGCGGGGAGGCCAGGCGGCGGGAGGCCAGGCAGGTGTGTCCCCCGGAGGTGGAGCCCTGGGGCGGCTCCCAGGTTTTGCTCTGAGCGGCCGGTCTAGTGCAGGGTGCATGCAGGCTCCGCCGTCCCCTCGGGCCCAGGGGGCAAGGGCCACGGGGCTCAGGCAAGGGAGGCTTCAGGGCCCGGCCTAGATGCGCGGGGACCACCCTTGCCCCTCGGCGACCGTGTGGCTCAGTCACCCGGCAGCACCCAGGGCTGGGAGGTGCGGACCCGCTGCGCTCCCAGAAGGCGCAGGACAACAGCTCAATCGAGGACAGGCCATCCCTGCCCCAGCGGAACCGAGACCTGGCGCCCACACCACCTGCCCCCGAGCCCCCTCTGGCCAAGCACAGGCCCCGCACCACCCCGACAGTCACATTCCCACCAGGAACCTGAGTCTGACTCTCAGGCTCCTTTATGCTCCCCCTCTGCCTGACGGCCATCCCTGCACCTCGTTTATGTCACGACCTGTCATGGGACACGGTGGCATCTGCTCTCACAATAAACCTAGCATCTCCAATTCTACCATTAGTTATTCTTTCCTTTAGTTATCGCACTGGCCGGCATTTGCTGGGGTGACGAGCAGCCCCGACGTCTCAGGGGCTCCGAGCGGGGACCGCGAGCCCACCACCGCTCTGCCCGCACGGCCGGCCTAGAGGGGGCCTCTCATCCCAGGGTTCTCCCAGCGGCAGCGGCTACGGCAAGAGGGCAAGAAGCAAACACACAAGTTTGGCTCGACTGTGGCTACAGCCCATTGGCCGGGGCAAGTCCCGGGGTCGAGCTCCCCAGCAATGGGGCCGGGCACTGGCAGCTGGAGGCCAAGCGCTACCCCCTGGCCCAGGGGAGCCGCGGAGCACCCCCCACCTCCATGGCTGGCCTCTTTGGGGTTCCACCCACGTCCCCAGCAGCGGAGGGTGGATCACGGGGCTGCTGCCTCCTTCCTGCCCACCCCCCAGCACAGAGCCACACGGGGCCAACAGGTCAGGGAGGAGGGATGGCGACAGGCGGGGTCAGGGGCAGGGGGGTCCCCCGGGGTGACCCTGAGGCACTGTCCCTCAGGTCTGGAGCATTCTCCTGCAGGCCGGAGAGGACGCAGGGGCCGGGGGAGGCCCCGCGGTAGGAGGCAGACCAGAAGCCAGAGAGGAGGCACTCACAGACCCATCCCGGGACAGCTCCCTTCCTCTTGGGGCTTTCCTGGGACTCTCTGGGGACAGGAGAGAAGGCCGGCTGCCGCAGCCACTCTCGGCGTCCTTTCTGGACAGCAAGCTGGTGGCCACCGGGCCCGGCCCTGTGACGGCCTAGCTTGTGCATCTGGGAGGCCCTGGGGGTGCCATGACTGTGCCTGCAGCTGCTGGAAGTTTCTGAGAAAGAAGTCGGATGAGTGAGCAGAGAGGGCAGAGAGGGGTGGGCAGGACAAGCCCCCGGGCGGCCACTGTGAGCAAGGGTCACCCTCCCCCGGCCCACCCCTCCAGCTGGCTGCCGCCGCGGGCCATGGGATGGAACCGAGCCCCGGGGGGACGAGGAACCCCGCCGGGAACCTACGGCTGGGCAGTGGAAGAGCTGCCTCGCCCCGAGGCCCCGAGACACAGCTCCACGCCGTCCCCTCGGGCGCATGACCCGGAGGGCGTGGGTAGTGATCGCTAAGACCCCAACACGTGGCCAAGCCCCTGGGACCTAGAGTCCACGGCGAGGGGACGAGGGAAGCCCTCGCCCCAGGTCACTCAAGGCCTCAGGCCCGACGCCCAGAGGGCACCTGTGCACGGCCGGGTTCGGAGCTGACATCTCAGCCGGGGAGGCTGTCGTGGTGTCCTTGGCCACAGAGCTGGTGTGAGACGCCGCCGGGGCTCTCTCCGGCTGGGGGGCGGCTGAGGCTGAGGCTGCAGAGTGCACGCAGCCCTGCGCCCTCACCTCTGCGGCCACTGCCTTCCTCTGAGAAACGAGCATGTGACCTGCACCCTTGTGGCCGCGGAGGTGAAGCGTGGCGTCACCGTGGTGTCACTTGCAAAGGGTCAGAGCACAGCCCGTGTGTTCAGTATCCTCACTGCAGCCCCACCTGGACGAGGCACCTCTGCCCAGACCACCCACCCCAGCCCACCCGGTGCCTTGGGGCCTGCGCTGCGTTTCTTCACGTGACATTGTTAACTGGGGGCCCTCAGGCACCGAGCGTCAGGCCAGTGTCAGGGCATCCCTCTCAGCTCTGTGTCCAAGGCGGGGAGGGCTTCCTCCTTCCCAGGGGCCGAAGCTTCGCCCTGGCTCCCGGACCACAGGTGGCGTCCACTCCCCAGAGACTCCAGAGAGCGCTGGCGCCCAGAGACGTAAGCGGTGCGTCGTGTGGCCACTCCAGGGAACCTGAGCCCCGGGCAGATCCGTCATGGAGGGAGCCACCGGGGAGCCACCAGGCAGCCCAGCAGGGCCCCGGCCAGACTCCCGGCCGAGCAAGAAGGGCCGGCGGGCCCAGGGGGACTGGCTGGTGCTGGTCTCCTGGCTGAGGGACATCCCCGATCCCTCATGGAGGAAGCACTCCTGAGCCTGCTGACTCACCCTCCTCACCCGCCAAACCCAGACAGGGAGCTGCATGGGGCTCAGCCTTCCTAGACGAGTCCCGACTCAGGCTGTCCTCGCTGTGCTCAAGTGTCCAGGTTGGTGGGTGCCCCTGGCTTGGCAGGCAGCATGCAGGTCCCGTGCGTGGGCAGGGCTCGGCTCTCTCGGGTGCACGGGGTCCACACGGGCCCCACCGAGGTCCCCCATGTGTGGTGCACAGCAGGAACATGCCCAGTGCAGCACCAGCCGCGCACGGGGACAGGAAGGATAGCAGTCAGAGCCCTGACCCCCAAGGAGCCTCGGGCCCGGCAGTGGAAGTGACTCGGGAGGGAGGGAAGACGGGGGGGGGGGGGGGGGGGGGGGGGGGGGGGACTGAGAGTGATGCTCACCACGTCCACACACGTGGGCGCATGCGAGCACAGACATCCTCACAGCCGAGGGCAGGGATAAGACAAGCATGACCCGGGGCCATGGACGAGAGAGGTCCACGGTCCACCCGGAAGGTCCCAAGGCCAGCAAGCCCCAGCCCCGGCCGGGACAGTGACCCAGTGACGGGGCAGGACGGCAGCCCTGCTGGCTCCCCAGATGGAAGGGCGGGTGCCAGCAACCACAGTGGCAACTGGGGAGCAACCGCAGTGGGAGCAACCACAGCGACAACTGGGCCAGAGCTCATGCCCTCATCCCCCTTTACCTCGCCATGGGGCACGCCTCCACCAAGACTTTCACATTGTCTGATTTCCATTTGCATGCGAATTTTTATTGTTTTTAGCTGAGATTTATCAAGTAGTTCTGCATGTCTGTCTTCAAGTGTGTTGCTTGAAATTCAAGCCACGGTTAAACAGATGGCCTTGATTAAACATTCCCTCAGCCCCAGCTGCACAATCCACCAGGATTGCAGCCAGAGGCAAAGCAAAACAAGAACACAGGGAAATCTCCAGTGTGAAAGTGAGGAACTCTCCTTGAAAAAGCCCACCAGGGGCACCCGGGTGGCTCAGCGGCTGGGCATCTGCCTTCGGCTCAGGGCGTGATCCTGGAGACCTGGGATCGAGTCCCACATCGGGCTCCCCGCATGGAGCCTGCTTCTCCCTCTGCCTGTGTCTCTGCCTCTCTCTCTCTCTGGGTCTCTCATGAATAAATAAAGTCTTTTAAGAAAAATGGAAAGGAAAAAGCCCACCAACACATTCACCTGAATCAAAAGGATGAAGCTGGACCGTCAACTCACATCAGGTACAAAAACTGACTCGCGCTGGACCCAGACCTAAATGCGAGAGCTTAAACTACAAAACTCGTAGAGGAAAGAGTGTGGGACAAGCTTCCTGACACTGGATTGGGCAATGATTTCTTGGATGTGACACCAAAAGCACAAGCATCAAAAGAAAAAATAAGTGATTTGGACCTGCATCAAAATTAAAAACTGTGATGCATCAGAGGACATAGTCAGCAGGGGGAAAGGCAGCCCCAGGGTGAGAGAAGAGATTTGCAAACCATAGATCCGATAAGGGGCTGATATCCAGAATATACAAAGAACTCCTAGTGCTCAACAAACACCAAAACAAGCCTGATTTTAATAATGGGCAGAGATGCCGGGGTGGCTCAGCGGTCTGCCTTCAGATCAGGTCATGATCCTGGGATCGGGGATCAAGTCCCACATTGGGCTCTCTGCAGGGAGCCTGCTCCTCCCTCTGCCTGTGTCTCTGCTTCTCGCTCATGAATAAAAAAAGAAACAAACAGAGAGAGTCTTTAAAATAAATAAATAAATAAAAATGGGCAAAGGGCTTGAACACACATTTCTCCAAGGAAGACACAAAAACTGTCAATAAGCACAGGAAAAGATGCTCCGTATCACTAATCCCTAAGGAAATTCACACCCAAACCAATGAGCCTCCTTAGGACAGCTCTGATGAAAACAACAATAACAACACAAACCAAGAAAACCAAAGGGCTCAAGAAAGGGTATCTGGGAAGTCTCTGTACTTTCTACTCGATGTCTCTTAAACCCAAAACTGCCCTAAAAAATAAAATCTATTCATTTTTTTAAGTGTATAGACAAAAATAAAATCAAGAGCTTTAAATGGAAAAAACAAAAACAAAAAACAGAGGACAAAACCCAAGCATTTGCAAGGACGAGGAATCGTTGGAACCCTTGTGCGCTATGGGTGGGAACATACGATGGTGGAAAATGGGATGGGGGCTCCTCAAGAAATCAAAGACCTACCACATTATCCAGCAATCCCACTTCTGGGCATATGGCCCCCCCAAAAAATGAAAGCAGGAAGCTGAGTGTGCGTTTGCGCACTGATGCTCACACAGGGCTCTTCCCAATAGCTGCAGTGGAAGGAAACAAGCCAATGTCCATCAGCAGATGGATGGATAAGTGCAACGTGGACAGTCCAGACACTAGGAGAGTCAGTGGCGTGGGGGGCTGGGGATGGTGGGGGTCAGCATTTCATGGGACATGGGGTTTCAGGTTGGAAAGACGAGGAGCTCTGGGGGTGGACGGTGGGGACGGCTGCACAACAGCGCGAATGTGCTCCGTGCCACTGAGCTGTGATGGTCAACCTCATGCTACGTATCATCTACCACAACTTAGGTAGGCCCTGGGCATAACTGAGTACGTGTTTTCATGATAAAAACGCTCAGCTTTACGGTGCACCAAAACTCCTTATGGATACCTCTCGATGGCGGGCACCGCGACCGCACGGAGGCCTCGCGGGGACGACGCCCCAGGTCAGCCGTGCTGCCGTTGGTTACCTTTAAACTCCCGTGTGGCAAACACCTGCTACTTCTGTGAGAGTCGTGACTTTAAAGCCAAGAGACCTTAAATAATCTAAGTCTGTAAACCAGTGGTAGAAGATGTAAGGGAACCCTGATTTGCCAAAAGCGCGTGGATTAGATCAATCAGTGATTTAAGTGTTTGGGAGGTTTGGTTCCCTTGCGTTGTCATGTTTCCCGTCAGGTGTCTGAGTACATGGAATCACCAGGGAACTTGGAGCGTTCAGGGGAGTTCACTTTAATGAAGAGCCAGGACACAGCCGTCAGTGTAGACGAGGCCGGAGGCCACGCCGCTGGTCCCTAACTGCCGCCAGTGGAACCCGCACTCCGGCGGTATGATGGTGTCCGGGGAGACTGTGCCAGGGTGGTGGCCGGGAAGAGCATCCGCTGACGGAGGCGACGGCATCAGAAGTAAAAGCGAGCGTGCACGTCAAGGCCCCGAAGACGCCCTCTCACCTGTCCTGAAAACGTCTGTGGGCGTCATGGCCGGGGTCCCCCGGGGACCCGTGGCACCCAGGCTGGGCACGGTGCTGCTCCAGGACTTTGGGGGCTGAAATGAGGGTGTTGAGTCCAACCCCATGGAAACAGGGAGCAAACGGCTGCTTCTTGGCAAAACAGAAAATGCCAGACTCAGTCCTAGAAGTCCATCTGGAAGGTTCCGCGTCCGCCGGGGAAACCAGGAAGCTGGTCGGCGCTGTCTTTGGAAAACACCAGCCTAACCCGATCTTCCTTGCTTCTTCAACAGCTATTTCAATCCCGCGTAAACCCTTCTCGGCCACAGAAAGATGGGAAGCTTCCCTTCGTTACGGAGACGGAAGCCCCTAAATGTAGCACAGGGAACGACGCCACGTCAGGCGACATATAGACGCGACACTCCCGACGCAGCAGCCACCGGGCCAACGTGTCCCGTCACCACACGCTGCCCCCGAGCCCCGTCCGCGCCAGCAGCGCCGACACGGGTGGGGAGCGGGCCGTCACGCGAGCTGGGAAGGAACACAGGCAGGGAGAAGGCTGCAGGCACCCGCGCCATGTGCTCCCCGGAGCAGCGGCTCCTGGGGTGGGAGGCCCGAGCGGGCGGGGTCGGCAGAGGTGGGCGCAGCGGCAGGAGCGTGGGGACCTGCGGGGACCTGCAGGTGCATGCCCGGAGGTCGGGAAGGCGCCGTGAGGGCAAAGGTCAAGCAGATCCCCGACCCCGCTCTCAACGGTCCTCTGCTCGGGCTCTCAGGGCCGGATCACCGCCCACACTCCCGGGGAAGGGGGCCGGGGGCTTTCCTGGGTCCGGTGCCCACCCCGTTCAGAGTGTACCCCCTATCCTGCCCTGCCCCTCCGAGGAGGCCGCGTGCCTGCCAGGCAGTGGGGCTGAGGTCCCAGGGGCCCAGCTGGTTCATCTCTATTTGGGGGTCAGGATAAGCTAGAAACGAGCAGAACAGGTGAAGAATTCGGCAGCAAATATCACAGACACGGTGCCTCCCTCCCGAGACGCTGTGCGGCCGTCGGCAAGGACTACAAGCGTCTCCCCCGAGCCGAGGACATCGTCACTTAACAAAACCGAGAGGAGTTCTTGCGTAACGTCTCGCCTCCAGTTCCAGCTGCAGATCCTGAACTGCGGGAGGCCACCCTCTTCCAGCCAGGCCCCCCGCGGGGTCCACCCCCCAGGGCGCCGGGCCCCCGGGCTTCCCGCCCACGTCCCTGCACACTCGGGTCCGGACGTGCTGGCGAGGCTGCCCTGCAGCCCATGTCCGCGGGAGGAGCCCTGCGCCCGCAGGCCACGGGCCCCGTGTTCACCCCGTCCTGGGTCAGCACCACTCTCCGCACCAACCCGGTGATTTCAAATTACTACCGGCTGAGTGGGGGGGGTGGGGGGTGGGCGGGGGGGGCAGCTCTTCCTTCCTAAAGGAAAAGTGTCATGTAACCCAGGACCCCCATTCGACTCTGCGGTGATGAGTCCGAGTCCTCCTCACTGGCCTCATCCGCAGCCTCTTGCAGAGTTGACTTGCTTCCACGCCAGACCCTCAGCAGGAAACCACCCGGCCCGGCCGCCCCGCCCTCAGGCCCAAGCTCCCCTTCCCCTCCCCCTGGAGACGCCCCCACTCCTGGAGTCCCAGGCAGGGTCTCACGGGATCCCCACACCCACACCAGCACCTCCTCTCCGAGGCTCCAGCAAGGAAACCCGGGCGCACAGCTGGGTGCACACGGTGGCAGGGCCGTCCCGCGGAGGCTCCCCCTGCAGACAAGGCTTCCAGGGCGAGGGCGCTCGCCTGTGGGGACCAACGATGACGGAGCGGGGACCTGCAGGCCCAGGCAAGCGCAGGTACGACTGGGGCGTGAGCCACGTCTGACCGGCCTCTGCGGGACTGGCCCTCGGGCCCCGGGAAGCCACTCAGGCCCTGCTCTCCCCGTGGGGCAGGTGGGCAGGCCCCTGGGCACTGGGGGTCCACGCAGGCTCCAATGACCGCGCATCCCTGCCCCGCCGAGCTCTCAGCTCTCCCCTGCTCAGTGGGGTCCTCAGGGTCAGAGGGCACCACCCTGAACTATGCCCAGGGAGTGCATGCGAGGCTGTGTGGGCTCCAGCACGGGCGTGCGCGCACACACACACAGGCATACGCATGTGCACACATACACATGTGCACAGCCGGCGACCTGACACGGCCGCTGGGGGCAAGGGAGTTATTCCCACAGGGCAGGCAGGCAGCCTGAGCCGGGAGGGGAGGCGAGGGGGCACGTGTGAGCCCGGGAACGGTGGGAGCGGGCTGCGTGGAGCGGGGCGCTCGTGGGGAGCAGCACCCCAGGTCACTGGGTGCAGCCGCCTCCGAGAGGCCCTGGGGTGGACAGGACTCTGGTGGGAGGGCAACGCGCCCATGTGCCACGGTCGGCAAAGGGCCGGGGTGGGCGGACTTCCAGGACGGCTGTGTGGTATCCGCCCCGCGTGCTCCCTGCCCCACGCTGCTCCCGGGACCACGCCCCACGTGGAGAAGGATCCTGGAGATGCGACTCTGACGCGTCCACCAAGCTTCCTGGGGGAGGGTCCCCGGCCTCATCGCGGCAGCCCTGGAGCACCGTCTTCTCCGGCCTGCATGCGAGGGGCGGTCAGGATCCTGCGTGCCGCTGCTGGCCTGCACATGGAGCCCCCCTGCCCCCCCCAGGCAGGCCCCCCACCCCCCGGGGGCCTGGGGTCCTGCCGCCACCCAGTCGGCCGAGGCTGCACCCGCCCCGTGGGCACCTTGGGTGGCCTGCTGAGTCGGGAGCCGGGAGCCCACCGGGCTGCTGCACACTCTGCCCACAGACCGAGTGGGAACGCAGGTGCGGGTTCTTCCCACTTTCGCGTCTACTGTTGTGCTAACACACGCGTCACGAAATTCTCCGTGGTGTGTATTTTAAAGTGCAGGCTCCCGTGGCACAGAGACCATCCGCGGGATTGCGCGCGTCGCCTCGATCCCTTTCAGAACCTTTGGGGAACGCCGGCCCCAGACCCAGGCCTCTGCCAACTGGCCTGGAGAAAGTGGTGAGCCTTGGCCGGAGGCCACGCGGCGTGGGAAGTCCCGCTGCGCTCAGCAGACGGCCGCGGACGGACGCCGTTTCCTCCGGGCAAGCCCCACCTGTGTTGACTTTCTCCAGGCCGCTGGGGAAACTCCACGCCCAGCGCTCCAGGGCCAGCACCGGGCAGCGTCCCACCCGCGCCCAACCTCGGGTGGGGGTGGAGCGAGCCCGGAAATGCCCCAGGCTGCGCTGCCCGGTGGGGCCGGAAGGTGTCCGCCCTGCTCTGGCCCCCGGCATCCTCCAGGACAGGGGCCCGAGTCCGGCAGGCGCAGGGGCGGGGGTGCCGGGCCGCGGGGCCACCTCCGCAGGGCCTGGGCTGAGCGGGGCTGCGGGCCCTGCCCCCCCCACCCCACGGGCAGGCACTGCGGCCACGGCAGGAGACCCCACGCTCGCCAGCACCTGCCACCTGCTTACGCCGGGTCTGCGGGGCCGCGGACCAGGGTCCAAACAACCACGCCTCCGCCTGGACCGAGGTTCTGTGTCTGCGAAGCGCCGCCGCTCCCCCGGGCCTCGTGCGAGTCCAGCCCCCCAAAGGCAGTGCGGCCCCGTGCAACTCACGCAGCGGCCTCGGAAGCCCGGGGCTCCGCGGTGGCCACCGCCTGCCCGTGCCTGGAGCCCGACGGACTAGGGGTGGGGGTGGGGGTGAGGCGGGGGTCCCGGTTCCCCCTTATCCACAGCCAGGCTCACAGAATCCTTTCCAGCCACCAAATAACCCGAGGGATCAACCAAGCGCCCCGCCCGCCCCGCCCCTTCAAGTCAAGCACCGGCTTTCTTATTTGACACGTTTTTGTTTCTGCAGGAAACCAACCCAAATGAATGGCCAGCGCCCGGGCAGCCCTCAGGACGCTGACCTGCCACCCTCACACCCCCTGGCTGGCAGGATGGCATCGGGGGAAGATGTGCGCGGGATCCCCGTGGCGGGACGGGATGCGTGGCTGCCGGGGGTCCCATCCGACGCACGCCTCGCCGCGGCTCGTCACCCGATGCCGATCCCGAAACGGTCACTCTAAATGGTGCCACCGAGGGTCGGATTTGGGAACCAAGCCGATCTCACAACGGAGGTGATGCGTCCCTTCATGCCACAGCCCGGGACACGAGCGCCCGGTCTTCTCCTGAGCGACACGCGGCACGCTGCTTCCCGGGCTGGGCTCCACGGCGTCCGCCGTCCCGAGTCGGCGACCCCACAGAGGACAAGGGTAAAACAGACGCTGCGTCTCAGGGAGGGGCACGCGGGGAATAAAGCCGGGCGCGCCCAGGAGCTGCGGCATTAACGGCGGGCGCGGGCGGGGGGCAGTTCAGGGAGCGTCCCCTCGGATCCTGCGACGAGCCCTCGCCCTGCGAGGCCCGGGGGAAGGCTGGCCCCGGAGGAGGCTGGCCCACCCCGCCAGGGCGTCGAGCCCTCCTTCCCGTGGGATGCAGGGCCCCTCCTCGCGGAGACCTGAGGCCCCCCGGCACTGCTGGTCTGCCGTCGCCCCCGGGGGCTGGACACCCGCTTTCCCGTGGGGCCAGAGCACCTGCCCTGCCGGCGAATCCGCCTTCTGCCTCGTGCCGGGTCGGGTGCTGGGACCCTGCTCCCGGGGTGGGGGCGGGGGTGCGGCGGGAGGCCCAGGCCACAGTGGGAAAGGGCCGCAGGGTCCTGGGGCAGGAGGCACGGAGGGCAGAGGGCCTGGGGCCCACCTGCTGCCCCCCGGACCCATCCCCGTCCCAGCAAGCAGAGGCTGCGGGTGCTACGGAGGAGGGGGCCGGGCCGTGCGGGGGAGCCAGGCGGCCCCTGCCCCAGGACGGGCTGCCGGGCGGGCTCTGGGCCCCTCACCCCGCTGGCAGGCCCCCTCCCACCGCAGTGACCCCGCGGTCCAGGGCTGTGCCCGGGGCGGGCGCTCCCAGGCAGCCAGGCGGCTGCAGTCCCCACCCCGGGCGCAGGACGCCAGCTTCCCGCCCCAGCACGGTGCCAGCCAGAAGGTTCCGCGAGAACGGCTCACTTCCTCCCAGCCCGGCCTGTCTCGAGGTCAGGCTCCCACACGGAGAAACGGAGAAACGGAGAAATGAAAAGTCAGGGCAAGTCCCCCTGCTGCTTCCCAGGAAAGTCCCGGCAAAGTCCCGCTCCCTCCCGACATTTTCATGAGGCTTATTTTAGCCTGAGGAGGAAAGGGGATTTCTTCCTCCTGAGGCCGACAGTCTGAGGCCGCCCTGCTGGCCATCGGGCTCCAGGGGGAGGCGGTCCTCGCGGCCGGAGGAGCGGTGGGGTGCCCCCAGGCAGGGACCCACGGCACCCCACGGCAGGGGGGCACGACCCCCGACCCTCGGCCTCATGCCTTCTAGGGCTTTCCTGGGGCAACGGGGTCTGCGGGCCTTCCGCGAACCAGAGGCCCCTGCAGATAGGGGCCTAGAAGCAGGTGAGCGTGGGGTCGGGGAAGGTGACAGGACGAACAGGACGGCGTCCTGGGCTCCAGCATCCTGGGCTCCAGCCGGCGTGGCAGCCCCTGGAGACCCTGCTGGGGGGACAGTCCCTGGGGGAGGCGTGCCCGGCCCCTCCTCCCTGTCATCCTTGCTTCCCCGGAGCCTTGCAGGGCCGCCTGGTCCCAGCCCCTAACAGCAGCCCTCCCAACGCTGGCCGGCCAAGTCCCTCTCCCGCGGCCCCGACGTCCTTTATCTCTGCTCTCTTCAGGTTGGGGGCGTCTGTGCTGCTGTTCACTGGCTTCCATCCAAAGGAACCATCCACACTCTGCGAGGCCCCTCCCTGCACCGGCCCTCCATGACAAGCACAGGGACTGCCTGTGCAAAGGCCCTGGGGCACAGAGGTGCCTGGAGCGCAGAGCAGCGGAGCTCAGAGGGGTCCCAGGTCCAGGCAGGGCCGGGCCTCCGAGAGTGCGAGCTGGACACACGCTCCACCCTGGGTGTGGGCGGTGCCTGCTTTCATCTCCTGTGAGGGCGGGTGTCCCCCAGGGCCCTGGCGTAGCCAGCACTCTCCCTGCTGACCTGGGTGACTCCACTTTCACACGGGGTTTCCCCAGGAGCTGTGTCTGTGGCAAAGAGCCTGACCAGGAAATTCCCAGAGCACAGTCAACGAGGAAAAGCGGGCCTCAGGCCAGGCCTGGCAGGACCAGGCCCGACCAGCCCGACAGGACACGGGCTCCCGAGGCTGCTCCCGGGCCACCGGCTGCTCCCGGGGCAGGGCGTGGGGCGTCCCCCACCCGGGCCTCTGCTACGGGGACGGCAGCCATGCGGTGACCTCTGGGGACGAGGGCAAGGCCCCAGGGCAGGGGGGCGGGGGGGTGGACTTGCTGTGGTCAGCGAGGGGCAGGGGGCAAAGCAGGGGTGCCCGGGCCCCGACAGCTGGAGGTGACCCCAACTCTGAGGGCAAGAGGACCAGCCAGAGACAGAGGGCGGTCGCGGGGCAGGGCCCACGGGGTCTGGAGCCCTGCGCGCAGGAGGGAGGGGAGCAGAGGCCCCGGGGTGGCCCAGCAGAGGGGACGTGGCCTGGCCCTGCTTAGAGCCCACGGAGCCGGGAGCCCGGGGTGGTGGGAAGGCTGCTGACCCCGGGCCGTTCCAGGAGGCGTCGTCTGCACGGTGCCCCCACAGCAGGAGGTCGTGCCCCCACCGCACCCCGGGTGGGCCGGGGCCTGTGATGACAGGGCGGCAGGTGTGGCCGAGGCGCCGGCGGCCCGGGCAGCGCGGTGAAGTCGGTGCACCAGTGCCAGCGGCCACGCGTTCCTGCGTCCTGGCACTGGGCCCCCCACCCCCCGGTGAGCACGCGGCCCTGGAGACCGGGGCTGGGGCGCGGGGCGCGGGACGGCACACCTGCAGCCCTGGCCTAACCTGCCCTAACTCGAGGCACCTCCGGACGTAGTTTCTTATTCTCCCCGTCTCCCAGGTGAGAAAGTTGAGGCCCGGAGCGGTGGGCAGCGGGCCCCAGGCCACCCGGCTCGCCGCGGAGCCCCCGCCCCAGGGTGGGCTGATGGGCGCTGCCCGAAAACACTGACATTTTCGATATATTTTTAAGATTTGAGAGAACAAAGTCCACGTGCAAGGTGGGACTCTTGGTATTTTGGGGAAACAGAGCTAAGTTTCCAACCGACAACAGGCAGGTTGACACAAGCGCGTGCGCCCTGGGGTGGCGGCCCTGCCGGCGAGCGGAGGCAGGTGCCGAGCCAGGGACCCCGGGAGACGTCGCAACTGAGTAATACAGCGACGTTCTTAGAAACCGAGAGTTTCAGAATAAGACGAAGGGGACCCAGACAACGAGCGAGGCCAACGGCCCTCCTGACGGCGCTGAAGGTGCAAACGTCGCCGGTGCTTTCAAGGTTCCTCCGCGGTCGCTCCCCGATCGCCACCTGCCCGCAGCTGGGCCCACAAATAACCTAGAAAGCACCTGCCGCCACGTGCACCCGGGCCGGGACTCGTTGGGAAGCGTCGCCCAAAGGGACGGAGACGCGGGTGCACCAGCCCGGGGAGGCGGGAAGGGGGGCGCCCGCCACCTGGAACCTTAGCTGCGGCAGCCCGGCGGCTGCACCTCCACTCGGCTCCGCGCTGCGACACTCGGGACGAGCAAACACGCAGCCGCCAGAGAGAGGTCGTAGTGAATCTAAGAAAGACACTAAACCGAGGAAAGCGGAAGAGGCCGGGAAGAAGGGGAGCGGAGGGAAGGCTCTTCCTCGCGGGGGCTCGCCAGCCGGTGAAAGCAGGGAGGGACCCCCCGTCTGTCGGGAGCCGCCGCAGGGGTGACCGGGGCGCCCCACGGGGCTCACTCGGGTGCCAGCAGGGGGAGTGGTCCCGGCCCCCACGGTCAGGAGGCCAGAGTGGGGGGCTGCACGCGCCCGCAGCACCCGCAGGGCCTGGCCGGAGATGCTCCGCCCGGAGCTCGGGGAGCCTCTGGGCCGGGTGCTGGTCCGCAGGTGCTGACACGGGGGGGCTGCCCTACACGGTGGGGGCCCAGCCGTTCCCGGGGCGCCGGCAAGCACCTCCAAGGGCAGAGAAGGCCCAGAACAGCCCCCCTCGACCCGCCCTCCAGGGAGGGGGCGGCCGGCGAGTCAGGCCCCGGGTCAGGTCAGGGCGGGGTGGGGGGGGCGAAGCCCAGGGTGCCGGTCCCTGTCCGGGCCAAGGGGTGGTCCTCCTGAACTGAGTCTGGGCGCAGAGAAGCTGGCGGACCCCGCGTGGAGCCGGGAGGCATTTGGGGAGCAGCAGAGCCGTCCCCGTGGGAACTCCCGCGGAATGTTCTAGGGCAGGGGGGCGTGAGGACATTCTCCTTCTCCCGGGAGAGGCGTCCAAACGCCTACAGCTTCCAAGTCACGGCCTAGGAGGCCGCGTGCACGTCTGCTGGGAGCGGGCAACGCGGAGGCGCTCGCACCCCGGGCCACGGCCGCTGCGGCAGAGCGAAAGCAGGAGACAGCGAGGGCGGCTCCGGCGGTTCCTCAAACGTTGAAAACAGACCCAGAGATCCCACCCCTGCGTTGTTTATCCAAAAGAAGTGAAAGCAGGACCTCGGAGGGACGCCCGCACAGCCCCGTCGACAGCAGCGTCACCCACGGCGGCCAGGATGTGGGGGTGGCCCGTGGGCGCCCGTGGAAGAGGGGCTGAGCCAGCTGCGGCCCGTCGGCGTGACGACAGGTCAGCCCCGACCAGGAAGCCGCCCCGCACCTGCTGCCCCGCGGATGACACTTGAGGACAAGGTGCCAGGGGGACGAGCCGGTCCCCGGGGGCCACACAGGGCGACGTGGTCACTCATGGGAGGGCCCCAGGGGAGCGAGGGCCTAGGGACAGCGCGGACGGGGCACCAGGGGCAGGGGACGGGGGCGGGGAGGCGGCGTCCCATGGGGACAGGGCTTAGCGGCAGGGCAGGGAGGGTCGTGTCCTGGACGTGGATGGCGGGGCGGCTGCCCCACCGCGTGGAGGTGCTGAGAGCACCGAAAATGGTCACCGCGCTACGTCTGGCGGCACGTGCACGTCACCGCAGTTTGGCAAAGGTAACGGTGGCTCCAGAGGCGGCCCCGACAACAGAAGGTCGCAGCCATCTCCCCGTGTCCTGACCCAGAAACCCCGGTCATGTCACCCCCGTCACCCCCGCCCGTGGGGCTGCACAAAGCTGCCTGCCAGTGAGCGGGGACAGGGACGGGGGGCGGGGGGGGCGGCGAAAGGGGAACTGGTCCCCGGGGGCTCTGTCCCGGGCCGCACGGGCTGGGGAGGGGGCGCTTCTGCCGCCAGCCCAGTCATCCTGAAATTCAGGCCCGCGCCCCCGGCGCCCAGAACTTCCTGAATGTTTCCTGAGGCCGCGGCCGCAGACTCGGAGGTCCCGGGGGCCCACGCGGGCCGGGACATGCCGAGTCAGCCGCCCCCGCCCCGGGCTGTGCTCAGGGCTCATTTCCACTTCTCCCACCCGCGGCCCGTGGCCTGTGCTCCGTCCCTCGGCGCGGCCCAAACCTGGAGGAGGCCGCGGGGAGCTCGGCCAGGGGAGCAGGGTCAGCAGGGCAACTGCTGCCCACCCGCGGCCTCCAGCAGGGCCCCCAGCTCTCCTGGCGCACGCGGCCCCGGGGCCAGGACCCCCCCACCCTCCACCCACAGGGGTCACTCCAGCACTGTCTCCCCCTGCAGAGTCTGGGTGTCTCCCCGCGGGGTCCCTCCGAGGGACCCATCCGCCCACCCCGGGGTGTCCCAGCCCCCACGGGCCTCACTGCCCTCTGGGGGACACCCTGTGGTCCTGCGGCGGCAGAGAGGCCCAGGGCACAGTCAGGCATGGTGTGGCTGCGGCTGGTCTCAGTGTCAGGGTCGGGGGACACGCGGTGTGGACAGGGGGGACCCGATGCTGCGGGGTGTGGGACAGGCGAGTGGCTGGAAGACGCCATTCCCGGGGCTGGGGGTCTGACGTGTCCCCTGACCCCCCACAAGCTTGGGGGCCCCAGCCCAGGAGGGGTGGAGGGGGCAGGTTCCTGGGAGCGGGCGCCCCAGGGTGAGTCCTAGCGAGTCAGGGCCCGGCTCTGAGGACAGGTGGCCCTGCCGTGGCCCGGGCTGGAGCCCCCTGGGGACGGGCGGCATGTCCCCTGCCCCTCACAGAGGCTTCCCTCTCGGGGGCCCCTCCAGCAGAGCCCCGCCAGGTGGGGCAGTGGCCCAGCACCAGGAAGGGACACACAGAAGGGCCTGGGCCACAGGTGTCCCCTCCGTGGTGGTGACCAGACTAGGATGACAGAATCGGGAACCCCACACACGGGGACTCGCCGCGGCGCAGGGGTCGGGCAGGGAGCATGGCCCCCGGGGAGCCCCCTTTGTGAGCCCGGCTCCCAGGGGGCTGAGCCCGGAGGATTTGCAGGCAGACGTCCAGGCGGCCGCGAGGGTCTGTGCTCCCCCAGACGGGACAGCGCACGGTCCTCGGTGCAGGGCTCCTCGGCCTCGGGGACGCAGCAGTCGGGGCAGGCGGCTGGACACGTGCACTCAGGTGCCCGCGCAGAGCAGATGGGGCGCGCACCCCCCACACCGCCCGTCCAGGGCCGGGCCAGGGGGACGGGTGGACGCGGCTGCACCGGGTGCCGGGGGTGAGGGGCTCACAGCGTGCGGAGATTCGCAGAGCCCGGCTGAGGTTTGGTGGGGGGACCTGGGGCAGGTGAGGGGAACCGCCCCCGCCACACACGGCGAACACAGGGGCCGCGCTGAGGCAGGGCAGGCGGGGGCGCACAGGCAAGGGGGGCCGCAGGTCGGGGGGGCGGAGGAGCTGAGTGCTCCTGCTGCCAAGGGCACCTGGGTTTGCAGAAGCGTCCAGGAGGAGGAGACACGGGGTCCAGGGCAGGGGTGGCCCCGACACCTCCAGGGGGGCCCCGGGAGCCCCACTGTGCCCAGCACCTCCCACAGCCCCGTCTGAGTGCTCCCACCACCTCAGGTCAGCGGGAAGGCGGGCCGTGACGCACACGGTGATGGCAGGGGGGCCTGGGTGGTGCCCCCCCCAAAGCATAGCCCAGCCCAGCCTGACCCTGCGCCGCCCCTGGCCCCGAGAGCCGAGCCCACCGTCCCCTGCTGGCCGCTCACGCCACCCACCCGACAAGAGGCCAGCCCGTGTTCGAGAGCCTGGCGGGACCCCCACCCCGAGAGGCGGCCGAGCTGCTGTGGGGCCACCGCCCGAGCCCAGGAGGGCAGAGGCGAGGTGCCGTGGGAACTCCCGCCATCCGCCACCCCCACGGCCACGGCCACGGCCGGAGCAGCCCGCGAGTGGGGCTTCCCAGCACCAGGGCATCTCCCCACAGAAGCCCCCAGGGAAGGCCCTGGGGACCCTCCTGCCAGGCCCCACAGCGGGAGGCCCTGGGGTCAGGCCCTCAGGACCGCAGGGGCCCGAAAGCATCCTGAGACAACAGCCCCTGGGATCCTTGCTCTGCCGCAGCTCGGCTGGAGGCGGCCCGCACCCGCACCCTGCAACCCCGTTTCCTAGAAAATTCCGAGGAAAAAGTCTCGGAGACCAGAATGTGCTCTGTAATTCCATTTATTATTATCAGTTTTCAAGAAATGACTCTTTAGGAGAGAGAGCGCGGGAGCCGGGGTGAGGGGCAGAGGGGGAGACTCTCCAGCCGACGCGGTGGCTTGGTGCTGAGCGCGGAGCTGGACGTGGGCTCCCCCCGCGACCCCGAGGTCACGGCCTGAGCCAACACCAGGAGTCGGACGCTCAGCGCGGGGCCAGCAGGCGCCCCCACGACCTCCTTCATTGAGGAGAAGTTGCAAACATCGCACCGTCAGGTCCAACGCCGTGGGGAGGGCGCTCTCCGCAGATGCCCGCTGGCCGGCAGCACGTCCAGGCGGGAACGCGGGGGCCGCTCCCCTCCACCAGGCAGGCCGCCCTCCCCGCCGCCCACCCTCGCGGCCGGCCCGGCCTCCCGGGAGCCTCACAAAGCAGGGGGGTGCGGCACCCCCTCCCCAGCCAGCAGTGCTGGGTTCGGGCGTCCCTGGCTCAGCCAGCGAGGGGGCCCAGGCTGGGGCGGGAGCCAGCATCCAGGTCCTCACGGACACCCACGGGGCAGGTGTCGGGGCTCCACGTGGCGCTGGCGTGGCGGGGGCAGGGGGCACACTCCCAGGAAGCCCCCTCACCGACACACGTCACAGGGCCCCCCGGGCCCCCGTGGCACAGGGGACGCACAGAAGGAACCGCGTAGACCCGGAGGGAGCGTGGAGCTGGGGAGGCTCCCGTGGCCCGTCCTCGGAGCCGGGCCCCCACCCTGCAGCCACGCCAGGGCCCAGCCTGAGGCCCGAGGATGCGGTGGCTGCGCTCTCCTCCAAGGTGACCCGTTTGATAAGGGACAGACCTTTGAGACCCATTAAGCGCTTTCAATAAACTCTGGTCCCCGGCTGGAAATCCCCCCCAAAATCCCCTGCTGGGCTCCACAGACCTACTTCCTCCACCGGGGCCAGCTGAGGCCTATGGGGCCTGCGTCACTGCCCGGCCCCAGCCCCCGTGCAGGCCCTGCCCCGCAGGAGCAGCCGGCGGTGGACCCAGGCTGGGCACCCCCTCGCCCCCACACCGAGGGGCACCCGGGCACAGGCTCCGAGGCCGGCACCCTGGGTTGTCTGGGCCGGGAGGCGCTCGGGACCGACGGACGGGGGGCTCGCCCTGCCCTGCCTGACCCCGGGGTGCACCCCCTCCTCCAGAGCCATCACCGGGGCCCCTCCCCACCCCAACCTGTCGCCCCCACAGCACAACCTCCCCCGTAACTCCCTGGACCCCGTCTCTGGTTGTTTCTGGAGCAGTGGTCAGGATGGCGGCTGGGGCCCCATGGGCAGGGGCAGCCGCGACGGAAGGCACCTCGGTCCGTGGCCCGTTCAGGCCTGGCCTGTGCCCACAGCTGGAGGAGCCCCTGGAGGCGGGCAGGGGGCGGCTGGGCGGGTGGCGAGGGTCCCGGAACCGGACGGTGCTGACTGTCCTCACTGCCTCCCGACCCTACGGTAGGCAACTCGTGCATAAATTTTCCCAAATTAAAATGCACAGTCCATGTGCCCCCTGAAAACCTTCGGAGTGGGGAGCGCGAGTCCTTCCCCGCCGCGGTCCTGCTCCTGAGGCTCCGGGAGGGTCCCCCTCACGCGCCCAGGACCCACTGTCCCATTGAAGGTGGGCTCTGACTCAGGACAGCTCCTGGCTTCACCTCCACCTCTGCAGGGACCTAACAAAGACGGTCTAATGGGCTGAATCGGGTCCCCCTAAACCTGCACGTTGAAGCCCTGGCCCCCAGCACCCCAGAACGGGGCTGCAGAGACGGGGATCCAGTTCAAGGGAGCTCACTGGGTGGCCCTAAAGCGGCAGGACCTCGTCCCATGAGGATGCAGGACACGATGGCGCCTACGGTCGGGGAGACAAGGCAGGGGAGCGGCGCTGCCCACCCCCCACCCCCCCCCGCACAGCGGGCCTCCAGGACTCGGCGTGCTGTGGCCTCCCCAGGACGTGGCACAGATGGGCGCCCACCTCCCCCGGGCCAGAGCGGAGGGTCTGGGCGCCCGTGGGACCCCGGCCACGTGCACGGCGCCCCAGGTGGACACAGAGACTCCTGGAGACACGTTTCACGGAACTTCCTGTTTCGGGCCAGACAAGAAGCACCACGAGACGCCGCGGGAGGAATATTTCAGTACTTCTGCTATCTGACCGCAGCCCCACCAGGAAGTGCAGGGAAGCGAGAAAACGGGGCAGAAAACATTGACGAGATCATTAAAAAAACACAGTGACGTTAGCACTTTCCCAGGACGATTCCATGGATTTTTCCCACGTCCCTGCTGCTCTCCCCACAGAACAGACTGCTCTGCAGCCAAGAGCTCGGGTGACACGGGCGCAGGCGGAGCGGGGCGTGGGGGCCACATGCGGGGACGCTGCGGATGGTCAGGTGCTGGGGGCCCGTCGTGCGCGGAGGGCCCCGTGGCCCCGTATTCCCAGGGCAGAGGCCTGGGCCTGGACCTCCGAGAGGCGCTAGGGGGTGCTGGGAGACTCCGAGTGGACCCAAGGCCCGTGAGCCTGGGAGGTGGGCGTCCTCCGGGGCGTAGGTGTGCTCACAGGTACACGTGTAGGTGTGCGGGTGTGTGTGCGTGTGCGTGTGTGCACGCAGGACGTCACATGCCTGTCACAGGTGTGCAGCGATGAGTCAGGGAGACCAGGTATGGACAGCGCCCGGCACGTTGGGGCACGCCTGGGGAAAACGGGCTGATGTGAGCAACGGGAGCCTGGGAACTGGAAGGTTCCGGAGGGGCTAAAGGAGGAGGGTGGGTGTGAGCCACGCCCTGAGCCCGACCAACGCCTAGAGCAAGGCCTGTGAGCCCAGAGCGGACCTGGACAGCCCCGCGGCAAACTCCAGGGGCTCCCTGCGGAGGGGCTTGGTGGCCGCCCCGCTCAGCAGCGGACGTGGGACGCCTATGACCGTGGGGCGCCTCTGTGTTTGCAGCCTCCGTTCTCAGAGCACTGATGCGGGTGCCACCCCGCTTGCCCCCCAGGACCGTGTGGACGGAAGGGTGCAGGCAACTGCTGAGGACACCCCTGCGGCAGCCTGTGGACAGGGCAGGCCGGCCACCGCCCTGGGCGCCACTGACCCTGGACCTCAGCTCTCGTCCCACGAATCACAGACGCTCCAAAGCAGCCCCCACACTCACGTGGGTCGTGTCCGTCAGGCCTCCTCTGGCTTCCCGCTGAGCACGCGCAGTCCCCCCGAGGTCCGCCCTCCAGGTGGAGAGCCAGGGTCCCGGGAGCTGCTCAAAGCTTCTCTGACCAAGGTGGAGGTGGGGCAGGAGGCCGGCCCCCTGTCACACAGCAAGGGCCGTGGCCAGAAGCGGCGTCCACGCTGCCTCTCCCTTGCCGCCCCCCGCCCGGTGCTCCGTGGTCTACGGTGCCGGGCACCGGTCGGGTCTCCGGAGGCCTGGCTGGTGCTCGTTTCCCTGCGGCCGCACCACTTTCTAAGAAGGAAACTCATACTGCACAGCGATGAACACACGCACACGTGCCGCACCCACGGTGCCCGACGCCATCCTAGGGGCTCCCGTGCACGCTCATCCCTGCAAGCCTGCACGCGTCCGCAACACGTCCTGCATGCACACACACGCACACACGACCACACACCCACACACGGACCTACGAGCACACCTAGCTGTCCACGCGCATACACACCGCATACACACGCCCGCACACCGGCATGCCCACACCCCACCCTCGTGAGCCCCGTGAGCAAGCGTTCTCACCTCCCTTCTCTGCGGCCACGGCAGTCCCGTCATCTGCCTGACGCCGCCAGTAGAAGAGTCCGGCACTGAGTGACCAACACTGCCCCTGGAACAGGAGGCACCCTGGGTCGCGGGGTCTCACCCGGGCAACCAGCGTGGACTGGCGGCGCCCGGTGATTACGGGGGAGTCTGTGGCTCCCCGAGCAGCTCCCCAGAGGACCTGCGTGTGCGGGGGGAGGATGGGGCTGGGGCCTGATGGAGCCCCACGGCACGTGCACGTGGGGGGGCCGGGCCTGCCCTGCTGGGGACGCTTGTACGAAGCCCCTCTTCACACACGGGTGGACCCCGAGCACACAAATACCTAGCACACTGCTTCCTCACTAAAACCTGTTTTTCTCTTGGATGGACGATGGTTTGGGCTTTTATCGGTGACCCCCTGACCCCTCGCACGCACCTCCCCCCAAGTCCCACCCCTGCCCCTGCGGCTCCAGCACCGGCTGTGGATGCTCCCTGGACACTGACACCCGGGGTGGGCTCAGACATGCGTCCAGCCAGCCTTCCTGACCGGGTCTCTGCAGGCCCAGAGGACCGGCAACGCTGCTCCCGAGCACCCCTCTCTCCGGGTCCTGCTGTCCACCCACAGTCTAGCTCGGGGCCCCACGTGCGGCAGCCGCTCAACAACCGATGAATGAGGATATGCACAAGGTCACAGCGGGGCTCCAGGTCACTTGGTGTCCAGAACGGCTGGTGGGCGGGGACAGCAAAACCACTGACACATGACCCACCGGGCCAAGAGCGGCTGCCTGGGGAAGGAACACCATAGACAAGGTCCAGCAAGAAACCGCCACGACACCTCACACCCACTAGGGGGGCGATTATCTGAACATGACAAGCGTAGGCAAGGAGGTGCCGAAGTCGGACCCTGTGCAGCTGGCGGTAACACAAAATAGGGGCAGCCACTGGGCACAACAACACGGGGGGAGGGGGCTCGAAAATGGGAGCCACCATGTGAGGTAGGGATCCCACCGCTGCACCCGCCGCACAGAGGGCCGGTCAGGCACCTGGTACGTTCGTTACACACAAAGCCTGAGGGTGGAAGCCACCCGGGGTCATCAACACACGACTGGACAAACGGAACGCTGAACGCCAACCAGCCACCCGAAGGAAGGACGTCCTGACACCTGCTACAACGCGGATGAAGCCGGACGACCTCACGCTCAGGGACGTACGCCCGTCACGGAACACAAACACCGTGTGGGCTCCCTGAGCCGAGGGGCTCGAGTGGCCAGATTCAGACACAGAAAGTACTCTGGGGGGGCAGGGCGGGGCTGGGGGCTGGGAGGTAGAGACGGATCCTGGAGGTGGGCGCTGGGGACTCAGCACCACTCACGGGTACGTTCCACGATGGTTACAACGATAAGCTTTGTTATGTGTATTTTACTATAATAAAAAAGAGAGAATGTTTAAGAAAGAAGAAAACCTGACAGGAGGGCAGCCAGCCCGGAGCTGCAGCGGGGTGACCCCAGTGCAGTGCAGCCCTGATGCCCACCCGGCCGCCCAGCACCCTGTGCCTGGCCATCCCCCTCCTGTTCTCCCTCCTCCTGAGCCTCAGGGCCTCAGCCCCCCGCCCTCCCACCCCCCTGCCCCCCATCCCCTGGGAAGGTCTGATGTTCTCCTGAAGCTGCAGATGCCCGTCCCGCTGCACCCTGCGGAGCTCAGGCCTCTCCTGCACCCAGCCGCCCCAGCCACGTCCTTGGGCCGCCCGCCTGGGTGTGCAGGCGGCTGCAATCTTCCCAGAGACCGCTCCAGATCCCAGCCCGTGCCGTCTGGTCAGACTGGGGGAAAAGGCTCATCGGGGGCGGCTGCAAAGGTCCTGGCACGCTCAATGTCCTTGTTCAGCCCACCAGTGCTGACTGCACCCCTCACGGCAGGCCCTGTGCGGGGGACTCGGCCCCAACACGAGCAACCATAGCCCTGCGCAGCCCCTGGGGCTCAGCCAGAGGCACGGAGCCCGTGGCGCAGGACACCCTACGCTCGCTGGACAGGCCCCGGGCCCAGCCTGGGCGGGTCTCGACCCCTTACCTCTTTGGAGTAACAAACTACCCCCACATTTAGTGGCTTAAAACTTCATTTTATTTGCTCACGGTTCTGCGAGTCCACAGACTGGGCAGCCCATGCGCCTGTCACCATTCACTCACGGGTCCAGCTGTCAGACGTGGACCCCCAGCCGCCCCTCGGAGCAGGACGTCCGGCGCTCTGGCTCCCCGTCTCTCGGGAGCACTTGGCCCTGGACACAGCATCTGCCTCCCACGACCGCACAGCACAGCTGCGGCGCGTCTCTCAAGCCAGCACGGCCCCTCCCTTGGTACCCACCCACTCCTTTCTCACACAGAGGAAGGAGTCGGCACCAGGGAGCACTTCCAGGTCCTACAAGAACCAAAGCCACACGACCTTCCTGCACTGGGACACAGAGAAGACACTGCTGGTCGGCTGGGTGAAAGCCAGGGCCCCGGGGCAAAATCTTGCCCTCGGTGTAGAGCACGCTGCAGGCAATACCCCAAAGACCTACAACTAGGCCTACCGCATTCAGACTGCACAAAATCAGGATCAAGTCTTAAAAGAAGTTTAAGAAAAAACCACGTCACCAACCAAGGAGCAAAGATGACTTTCCAAAGAGTCCTCAGACACCAGCACGAGCAGGACAGTGCAGCGAATATTTAAAATCACCGAGAGAAAAAAAAAAAAATCCACCAATAAAAATTAAAAAAATCAAAGAGAATCCATCACATCAGCAGATTAAAGAAAAAAAATCACATGATAGTATCAACAGATGTAGAGAAAGCATCTGAGAAATCCCAACACCAATTTATGATAACTCCTAGGAAATTAGAGGGGAACTTCCTCAACCTGATGAAGAACGCCTACAAAGCACACTTGACGGCGAGGATCTCAGCTTTCCCACTAAGACCAGGTACAAGGCAAGGACGGCCCCTCTCACCACTCCTTTTCAGCGTCTTGCGGGAAATCTCGCACGATGCTGAATTAACCTCGTTAATGCAATAAGGTGAGAAAACAAAAGGTGTGGGGTTTGGGGAGGAAAAAACAAAACTGTGTTCACAGATGATGCGATTTTCAACGAGAAGATCCAAGAGTCAACAAAAAACCCTCCTGGAGCTGGTGAGCCATTGCAGCAACGTTGCAGGGCACAAGGTGGATGCACACGACACCTTGAAGAGGAGCGAAGTCCCAACGGTGACACTCCCCGCCCCGAGAACTATCCCGGGCCCTTGACTCCCGGCAGTATGGGGTCAGGGACAGCGGAGCGGGAGATCACAGACCCATGGGGCCCGACCAGCCGACTTCGACAAAGGAGCAGAGGCAGGACGGGGGGAAACACCGCCCATCCGACAGCCGGCGCCGGAACACCCGGTCTCCACAGGCAAATACCCAAATCCACAGAAATCAACTCCAAACAGGTCACAGGCATAAATGTAAAAGGCAAACTATAAAACTCCTAGAAGACAACAGAGAAGACCGCGGCGGGCCTGGCGGTGATGCCTCTTTAGAGACGACCTTGCAGCCACGGCGCGTGGGACGGGACTGGTGAGCTAGAGTCGCCGGCAGGGAGAACGTGGGCTGTGCCAGGACCACCACCCACGGGAGACGAACTACACGCTGGGGAAAAGGGCTGCACGCGAAACATCGGAGAAGATGCGGACCCCCACGACCACTTTTATAAATTCAAGAAAATAAACATCAGGCTTTAAATTGGGCAAAAAATCCAGAAGGCACTTGGCCGAAGAATATGCGAGTATATGAGAAGCTGCTCCGCGTCCCAGGCCGTCAGGAAGACAGCGACGAAGACATGGGTGACACACGGCCTCTGAGAACGGCCGCCACCCAGGCCCCGGGCCACGGCTCGGGTGGTGAGGATGGGCGACAGGCGCTGGTTCACCGCTGGCGGGGCTGCGGGACGGGCTGCCTCCCCAGAGGGCAGCGGGTGGCATCTCCCAGGATCACCCGTGCTCCTCTGGGCGCTCCGCAACCTCGGCCCTGGTGTCCATGCGACACCTGTGCAGTGTCCATAGCAGCTCTTTGCGGGACGGCTGGGCCCTGGGGCGCCCACACTGCTGCTCAGCAGGGGCATGGACGGGAGATGGCCCAGCGGGCAGCGGGAGCACACCCAGCACTAAGGGGGAGCGGGCCACCCCCCCCCCCCAGGGACCCGGAGGAACCGTGAGGGCAGGTGACCCGGCGACAGCAGCCAGGGCGGGAGGGCTGTGCACTGTGCAACAGTCTGGGGCAGGCACAGCCAGGGGGGATGGGGCAGGCTGGGGGCGCCGGGGGTGGGGGGGTGGGGAGGGAGGAGGATTCCCAGGGCCAGCACCCGTGAGGGGCCGCAGTGCTGGGCACGTCGTCACCCAACCCCTGCCGACCTCACTTCCCCCACGGGCTCGGGTGATGACGACGTGTGGGTGCGGGTTCACCCGGGGTCACACACACAGCGCGGGTGCAGGATGTGGTGGGGAGAGGAGGGCTGCGGGAAACCTCTGTACTTACTGTTTTGTTTTGTTTTTTAAGATTCTTTTAATTTATTTATTCATGAGACACAGAAAGAGAGGCAGAGCCACAGGCAGAGGGAGAAGCAGGCTCCATGCAGGGAGCCAGACGTGGGACTCGATCCTGGGACCCGGGATCACGCCCTGGGCTGAAGGTGGCGCCAAACTGCTGAGCCCCCTGGGTGCCCCCTGCCCCTTTCTGCTCAGTTTTGCTGAGAACCTAAGACCACTGTAAAAAAATGAAGTCGATAGAAAACAGATGAATAAAACGTGCTTCCAAGGGAAATCTTGCTGAAAAAAGAAACGGAGGAGGAGCTGGGGCCACCCCGTGGGCGCTGAGGGCGGGCACCGGGGGCCCTGCGTGACGCAGGCCGGGCGGCAAGCTCATGCCAAGCCCACCACCGCCGGGGCTCCCATCTGGCCCTGGGGACGCTGGCGGCTGCCTTCCTGGAGCCCCTGGGCCATGCCGAGGGCACACGACAAACTAGGAACAGGTAGGCAGGGCCGCAAGCTCACGACAGCAGGCCGGGGGGGTGCAGTAACTCCCCGTGGGGTGATGCTGAAGCAAGGGCTGAGGGGCACAGGGCGCCTGGGCTTTGCAGAGGAAGGGACAAGGGGTAAAGGGTCTGGGCCACAGGCATGTCCCCGGCCTGGGGGGCGTCAAGGAGTTTCCGGGGCCCCCCATCTACAGCCTTGTCAAGGACAGCAGGCACATCACCCGTGACCTCCGTGGCCCCACCCCCGGGATGCCCTTGAACTCCCTCTCCGGCCGTTCCTGCTGGCCTCCATCTGGAACGTTCTTCACATACAGCCGGCCACGGCGCATCCACCTGTTGCCCCCCCATTGGATCCGAACAGTGCCGGGCATGCAGGAGGCGCTCAATCATTGTCCACAAATAAACACCTGGACTCCCTCTGGTTCCGGTCTGCCGGGGCCACCCTCCGGGCGTTCCCACCGCTTCAGGTGCACTTCCCGGCCTGGTCCTCCTGCCTGACCCTCCCGCGTGGGCAGTCAGCGAGGCGAGCGGGTGCGAGTGCACCGGACTCCGGTACGTGGCCTCATCACCGCCGTGGGATTCCAGGAACGCAGGACATGCACGCGCCCTTCTGAACTGGGCGGTCAGACGCTCCATCCTTTATTAAGGTACCGGAGGGACCCCGACGGCCAGCAGAGCTGCGCGGATGCCACCCGGTCTCGCGAGCATTGCTGGGGGGCTTTTCCTTACGTTCTCCTTCCTTCTCTGCTCACCCGCCCTGCCCGTGAAGCACTGCGGGAGGGGACCGGTCAGCCTGCCGTGTCCTGAGCACGGGCTCTGCGCCCCACGGCACAGATCTGTGTCCCGAGATCACCCACGCCCCGAGCAGACCCCTGAGGGGGTGCAGGCGGGTGGGGGCTCCCGGCGGCACCAGGGGCTGCCCGGGCACAGGCACAGGGCCCGCTTCCCGAGGGCACCCGGCTGCATGGTGATGGCTCCTGGGCCGCTGGACACCACTCTGCTGGGGGGCACGTCTCCGGGCATTTCCAGGAGACATGAGCTGCACCGCAGAGCAAATGGACACGCACTGCTTCGGGATGACCTGGTGACGTAAAGGTGGGCCCACGACACGGAGCATGGAAGAGGCCTCCCCGACCCAAGAGCAGGGGTCGTCCTCCACACGAAGGGCCGGGGACGGGCCTCCGCGGCAACTAGGAGGGTCTGCTCCCCGAGGCCCCCAGGGAGAACGGGAGAAGTCACGAGGGCCCACGTGCCCGACAGAGGACCCGTAACCCGAACGCACACGTAGCTCCGGTAACAAACAAGAAACCAAATGTGCGCTTCGCCAAAGCAGGTCGCCGAAGACACAGAAAAAGACAAAGGGGTGATCAGCCTCAGCGGACATCAGGGCCACAGTGTGCTCACCCGCCGGGGGGCGAGGACACCAGCAAGGCCCGTCAGGCGCAGGCGCCACGTGGGCTGGGGCCGCCGGGACGCCCGTGCACTGCTGCAGCTCCTCCAGGAGAGCTGGGGACGCCCCCCGCCCAGGGGCCCCACACTGGGACACGGCCAGCGCACCCCCAAGGACACCGCAGACGCAGTGCTCGCAGGACACGGGAGAGCCCCGGCGGAGGCCCATTTGGGAACACGGCCCAGGGGACAGCCACACGGTGCGCCATCACCCTGAGGGCGGCCCCGGGGGTTGGAGTCTGCTCCCCGTCCACAGCGGTGTTCGCTGCGTGCCGCCTCCCCGGCCAAGGGCGATCGTGGCCAGGGCGGCTGGGCCCGTGGGTGGACCGAGGGGGCTCCTGCTGCAGCGGGACAAAGGGAGGCCCCCGGAGCACAGAGGGGCGTTGGAGGAAGGGTCAGAGACGTGCAGCCAGTGGGCACAGGCGCCAGGTGAGCGGGGCACTGGGGGCTCCGGGGGGTGTGATACCCGGCCCTACTGCTGCATCCACATGTGCCCGTGCTCCCGCCAGGAGAAACCACGGACTCAGTGTCACTTACCCCTCATGGGGGGTAGGTAGGGGCCCACGCATCCGTGCCCTGTTCCCAGGCCGGCACCGACACGGCTCAGTGTGAGCTGGACCAAACTCAACGGCCGCTGTGTGGACCCCAACAGCTCCGTCAAATCCAAATGAAGCACAAACGCTACGGCGTCTGGGGGTGGGGACACCCTCCTGGGGGTCACAGCACCCGGACCAGAGGGGGAAACATGCCTCCGGGGGTGAAGGCCGCACCGCACCCAGGCTGCCACCCTGAACGCATCTCCCCACGACGGACGCACGCATGACACGCACGACGACGGACACCAGCTGGTGGTGCTGCCAGATGCTTTATTGGTCCTTCGTACACCTCAGGTGGGCCACTGCTCGTGGCCTGGGGCCACCCGGCGGGGCCTCCGTGACCTCTCCTTCCTGGAGGGCAGGAACCCTCGCTAGCGCCCCTCACGTGCCAGCTTCAGAAGGCGCCGCGCGTGGTCGTCCTCTCTGCCTCAAATGCAGCCCCCTCGTCATTTTAGTGCATATTTATTACAGATTAGATAGCTTCCAATTATCGATAAGTGACACTTGGATTTCCTAATGACTAGTTCGTGAACTTACAGAAACTCTTCCCCCAACACCAAGTACCCTAAGCCGGTCAAACGTGAGAGCAGGGTGACGTCAGTCCCGATTCTCTTCCTGGAAAAGCAGGCCCCACTTTGATCTTGGGTCACACAGGAGTCCAACCTCTGCCACGGGGACGGAACGTGCACCCCGATCCAGCCCCACCCCAAGGACGCCTCTTCAGGCGGGACATAGCTGCGGACATAGCTACAGCTACAGACGGGACAGCGAATTCCTGCCCCAAGCAAGCGAGCAGCGGAGGAAAACAGGCCAGCAGCTCCCCCTGCTGGAGGAGGCAGGGCTGCGGCCGCGTCACTTGGCGCAGAGTTCCAGCACCTTCTTCACCATGGCCCCGATGCCGTCGTGGACGTGGTGAAGCTCCGTCTCACACATGAAGGCCGGGGTCGTGACCACCTTGTTTTTCTTGTCCACGTGGGCTTCGTGCACAGAAGTTATGGAAGCAGCTCACCCAGCAAGGACCAGAGGGTGTGCAGGCGTGAAGCTCCCCCCGCCCCCCCGCCTCCACCCCAAGGGCTCCTCCTCCTGCTGCCTCTGCCCACAGGGCCCAGGACCCACACCGACCCGCAGCCTGCACAGCCTGCACCGCCTGCGCTCCATGAGCGGAGCACACACCCACGAGGAGGAGAGGAGCACCCGAGCAGGGTGCTGGCTTCACAAGACACCCCAGGGTGGCACAGCCCAGGGACTGGACACACCTGCACACCTGGGCTGCCCCACAGCAACCCCGGACGCAGCAGAAGCACCTCTGGTCTTCCCACCAAGAAACTATAACAGCTCGTCCGAATGCCCGCAGCAAGAGGCCAGTCCAACCGGGGCCCTTCCTACATGGCTGCACTCTTGTCCTGGTCACACCAACACCAGGCAGTGACAGGCCTGGCCCTCGCTCCGCCCCAGCAAACACACACCTCCCTGGACTCAATGCAAAGGCCCTGCGGCCAGCTCTACCCAGGCAGCCGCTGGCTCTGCTGGCCACTCTGCGCAGCAGGGAGACTCTTAAACCGCCTGCAAGGAAAGGCAGACACCCAGGGGTCACCCTGTCGTCTCCAGCACCTTCTGGGATGTTGTGCGGCTCTGTTCCCGGACTCTGGCCCACATGGACTCTGGGTCCAGGTGTGGACCTGGAACGTGCTCGGCCTGAGTCCCCTGCAGGAGGAGGAGCGCCTGGGCTGCCTGCCCATCCCCACCGCCCAGAGCACTTCCAGCAAAGCCAGGCAAGCCCCCGTGCTTCTTCCACCTGCAGCCTGCATCCCTCGGGGGTGCGCTCCCTGCCCTCGGGGCACAGTGTTGCCCCATCGAGCCTGAGGCCGTCCACTCACCCGACCAGGCAGCCCAGCGGAGCTCTGGGCCGGGGCAGCAATGGCCGGCCGACTTAGAAACGCGGCCAGGGGACGGGTGCTACGCCTGTGATGCACGTGCTCCCAGACGCCCCCAGCAGCGCAGTCCCCCAGGCCCAGAGCGGGGTCCCATCACCACCCGCCACCCTGGCTGCCGGAAAGGATATGGTCACTTCCTTCACACAATGCTTGGCGCCCAGGGCTTTGATGGCTTCCGCAGTCCCCGCATACGGCCACTTGCCACCTTCCTCTTGCTCGTGGCCCACGGTGACCTCAACGCCACGGAGCACTTTGGCTGCGAGGACAGAAGCGATGCAGCACAAGCTAAAAAGTGAGGGACCGGGTGAGCGCGGGGCCGCACGTGGACGGCGGGCCGGGGCGCAGCGGGGCACACGGAAGGAATGGAAGTGGCCTCGGGGAGGGGCGCCGGCTGCCACATGTGCCCTGAGCCTCAGCCCACCGCCCCACGGGCCCCGGGAACACAGCAGGATGCCAGTGGGTGCCGGGCCACCTCGCAGAGGGGAATGGATGGCAGCAATGGACTTAGGCCCGACTTTTGGGGGCTTTTCACACAACCGCAGCTCACCGCAGGGCACGGACTACTCAGGGACCCTTCTCTAGAGAGGGTGCCAGAAGCAGTCTCATGGGACCTGCTGGAGAGCAAGGGCGTGTGGACGCACACCCGCTGCCCCACGTGCCAGATGCCAGCAGCTGTGCTTCACCACAGCCTCCAGGGGCCCCTCGCAGCAGTGCCAGCCCCACTGCACCCCCACCCAGGCCACGCCCACAGCACCTGAGCCCTGCTGTTCATTCCCAGGTGCACATGGTGGCACGCAGGGCGGTGTGGCCCGTGTGTGCCCTTGGGGCTCCTCTAAGGCTCTGCTCTTCGCCCGGGGCCCCGCTGCCCTGCAGCTCCTGAGCCTGGCGTTCGGCCAACACGAGACCCCCAGGTGCCAGACACGGGACCAGAGCCCTGCCTGCAGCTGTGTGTACTCGGGGGATGCGTGTGGCATCCACTGCTTGGCTGCAGGCTGGGCCACCCCGTCGTGAGGCTGGCGGGGACGGCCCTACCCTCCCTCGGGGTCCACGCACACTGCCAGCAGCAGCCCAGCCCTCTCCCCCCGCTCATCTTCAGCGGGCCTGCTTCTCCCGTGCCCACCAGACAGGCTCTGTGCACAACCTGCCAAAATAAGCTGTGAAAAAATAGTGTCAAAACATATTTACGTCTGTTTTCAAACATCACAAAACCTAAAACAACTTGCTTAAAAACCTGTGGGGGGAAACGTCCCTCAGCCACCAAGTAGGTAGAGTCACCAGGTGTGAAGTCTCCGAAGCACCCCAGGTCACAGGCCCGCGGGGGACCTGGCAGCCAGCACAGGACGCACACACACTAGCACCCGCCCCGTCTCGGGCTGTGGACACGGAAGCTGCCTGAGCCATGTGCTCCAGACGCAGGTGCTTGCAGGCACCACTCCCGCTCCGAGGTCAGGGGGCACGCAAGGTGGCACCACCATCGGACCCTCGCCCCCAGCTGTGCTCCCAGCAAGCAGGGCACCAGGGTCCTTCCCGGCACTCACCCCCACGTGGGGTGCCGCTCCAGGGATGGCATCCCAGGAGGGGAGAGGCAGGTGGCACCGCTGTCACCAGTTCCCTGGCGGCTCCGCACGGTCTCTTCCGAGCAGACGAGCCTGACCTCCGGACCCAAGGCTGCCACCTTCACGAGGAGGGAGCTCCCGCACAGAGCCTGTCCTAACAGGACCCTGCTCACACAGCCCCAGGGAGCGGTCCTCGGTGCGCCAGGCAGAGCAGGGCTGCGAGGGAGCTTCTCCCACCGTGGACTCCAAGCCGAGGCCTCTCCACGCTCCAGCACGCTGACGTGGACGGCCAACACATGTGCTGGTGCACAAGCCCAGGGGTGTCCGCTGGGAGGTCCACGCAGGCCAGATCTGGTGCATAGTGGCTGTGCCAGCCGGCCTGAGCATGCAGGGGGCACGCGGCCCCACAGGAGGGCGTGGGGAATGGTGCTCACCGGTAACGCACCAGGCTGCCCGGCGTGAGGACAGGAAGGCAGATGCCAGGCGAGGGAAGGGGTGCTGGAAAAGGCTGGGGGGCAGGGAGGGCTGCCGGGGGAACTTTCTAGAAGCTCTCCTTCCCATTATGTCAAGAGAAATTGACGTAACCACATGACCGGGGAATTCTCCAAGCTGGAAGGCACCCGTGACGGCACGTGAACCCCCTCAGTGAAGTCAGCCTTAGGACCACGCGGCCCTGCCCTCCCCGCCCCACGTACCCGATGGGCTTGCCGGCCTTGTGGAACTCCTTCAGGACTCTCTCCACATCCTCGTGGACTCTGCAGTCTTTCCCGTCAACGGCGAATGTGCTCCTGACAAGAAAAGGCGTCCTCAGGTCTGTGTGCCTGGGGAGCCTCCGACCCCCCCGGAGACGAACGTGTGGCTCTAACTCCCAGCACCCGACGTAAGCAGGTAACATGCGTGTGCGTGGCTTTACACGTAACTACATATAATTTTTTCCTACTTTTTAAATCAGGGAAAAATAAGGAGGGAGAGAGAGGGGGAGGGGAAGCAGACCCCAGAGTGAACCAAAGCCAGCAGGTGCGTGGGTCCTCAGAGCTCTGCTCCGTAAGCCAAGGAGCAGCGAAACCCGCATGGGCCCAGAAGCTGCGACAAGCACCCCACAGACGAGGAAGAGGCACGTGGTGAGATGACGCGGCTCCTCTCCCCAGGCGAGCGGCTCAGGGGTCTGGGTGGCCTCCCCCCATAGCTAGCGGCTACGTGCTGGCACCTCCATGGGAGGTGACTGGTGGAACCCACCGGATCCCAGAGTACACGCTCTCTGCCCCGTGCGCATGTGGACGCCGCCATCCCGCGAGGTCTGCTGCTGCGTCAGTGCCCGTGAGCCGCCCAGGCACCGACGGAGGCTCAGGGTAGGCACGCGCGTCCTTATGTACCAGGTCTTACACCTTAAGTACTCATACCTGCACCCCCCGAAGCCATCAGGCCACACAAGCGTCCATCGGTTGGGTCATCTACCTGACGGATCCGCCTGTGCCGCTGTGAGGTGGCTCACAGGCCACCAGTAAGCCACGCCGTTTGTGAAAAACACAAAGTTCAGGACGACAAGCTTAACAGGCCTCCGTCTGGTTAGAGTCGGGTTTTTTTCTATTTTTTTTTAAGACTTATTTACTTATTTCAGAGAGAAGGCAGCAGAAGGCATGTGTGCACGCAGCATAGGAGTAGGGGGAGAAGGAGGGAGAGAGAATCTCCAGCAGACGCCCCACTGGGTGTGGGGCCCAGCAGGGGCTCAATCCCATGACCCCGAGCTCACGACCTGAACCAAAATCAAGAGCTGGACGCTGGACCAACCGCACCAGACAGGAGCCCCCAGGTAGATCTTTAACACAACCACACGGGACCCTCGGGAAGTACACGCAGAACGGGGGAAACGGTGCAGGGAGGGGCCCAGGGCCCCAACCAGGAGGAACCGAGTTCCCACCGTGAACCTCTGCCCCAGCGATCTCACCTGCCGCTCCTGCTGCGTGCGCACTACACAGCCGACAGCCACGGCTAAGGAGGCCAACCCCCGGGAGCCGGCCTCTCTTCTAGAAAGGTCAGGGAGACTGGGGTAAAGGACTGCAAGCTACAGCTTCCCCCAGGAGGGGCGAGCTCACAGACAGGAGCACTGACCCGAGGCCACCGCTCCCTCAAATGCAGAGACGAAGACCCACCAACAGCCCAGCACACCGCACCTGTGCTTCCAGGTCAACCGCGTGTGGGTGGTTGGCTGGGCCACAGACAGCACCCCGGCAGATCCCTAAAGGGCCCTCACCCCAGGGGCAGTGCTGCTGGCCAGAGATAAGGCTCATTTCCCGAGAAAAAAACCCTGATCCTGGCAGAAGTGTAAGTCTGGCCCAGAGGCCGTCCTCTGTCCCCCACCACCAGAGGGTGTGGGAAGGGGGAAGGGGGCGGTGACAAGGCACGATCACCTGAAAGGCTGGATTTGGAAGACAAAGTGGATGTGAGGGGAGGCAGGGCTCCCAGAAGGAGGCAGGAGTCTGGGCACTGCCTCGAGGGGCTCGGGACACCTGGCTGGGCCCTGGACAAGAGCCATTCAGATGTCTGCAGGCCAAGGGCAGCCACAGCTGTCCAAACACGTAGGGAGCCTGCCTGGGCGCCTCCCTCACTTCTGGGCACAAGACGCCACCCACTGCACTGCAGCCCGTCAGCTAACCTAAGCGGGGGTGCAGCGAGCACAGGGGTCCAAGGCATCTGGCTTGCACCCTGCCCCACCTGGTGCCCTGAGTACAAGGAGGCCAGAGGGAGGGGATGAGCTGACAGTCGGCCCAGGTTAGGGGAAGCAGCTTTGAACACCAACGTGAGGTCCCGGCTGAGTTTCAGGCAGGCAGTGGCACACAGGTCAGGGAAGGGGAGGTCTGAGGGGGTGCTGGGGCAGGAGCAGCAGGGGAGAGGGCCTGGCCAGGTCCCACAGGGCTCACAGAGACCTGGAGAGCACAGAGGAGGACAGGGAGGGTAAGAGCCTGTCACAGGAGGCAGTGGCGGCCGAGACCTTGAACAGGAGACCCAGATGGCACAGCAGGGGAGCCTGAGGGGCGCGTGCTGGCCAAGCCCATGCAGGGAGGGTGCAGGCGGCACCCAGCACCCACGCGGTCTGGGAGCAGGGAGGCGGAGGGCCAGGGCCGGCCGTCTGAGTTCACAGCCACACACTCCGTCAGGGGCCCCTGGGCGTGGGACAGAGTGGCTGCCTTTTCCACGACACAGGAAAATGCTCCACCCAGAGCCCAACATGCCTACATATTGTTTCCAATGAAAACCGCACGGTCCAGGCTGTCACCCCCACAGCACACGTTTGAAGCCCGACGCGTGAGGTGCAGCTGCTCGTGGTCTTCCATGCCATTTGCGAGGAAGCCACCCCGGAAGGGACACGCTGGCACGCTGAGGCCAGTGAAGAATTTCCATGAGGTGCCCAGAAAGAAGAGGTCAACAAATGAGAACAGAAAGAGGACCTGATACCGGGAGCGCGTCATGCTGGTGTGGTGATAGCTTGAGGGCCAGCTCCCCAGCAATGGCCCAAGCAAGGGGCCTCCCTTCCTCTGGCGGGAACCAGGCTCCGCACGGCCCGCTAGAACAGCGGGTTCCCTGCTGCAAGGTCAACAGGTGAGTCGGTGTCGGTGAGGGACACGTACAGGACTCAGTCCCGATGTGACAAGACCGGCCAGCACGGTGGTTAATCAGAGAAGGCCTCCGCCCCCCGCCCCCCCATTCCCCCAACACACGGTGGCTGGTACTGGGAGCGCTCAGAAAGGAGAAAAATCCACGTGCTGCTAGAGCTCCGTCCACGCCCCGTCCCAGAGCAGTGTCCTCCATGCAGCCTGTGGAACCCCAGCCCCCCAGCCGCCGCTCCGGTGGCCCCCCAGCCCCATCTACCGCTGTGCTAGAGGTGAAAAGCAGAGACCCCAGAGCTCCAACACGCACAAGTTTTTGGCGGCTCCAAAGCCTCCAGGGAAGATGGCAGCGTCGTGATTGGCTGCGCTGAGCCTGGCCAGATCGGTGATCTTGCCCCGGGTGATCCTTGCGGACTCCGTCAGGACGTTCCTGGGAGAGAACACAGGGAGGCCTGAAGCCAGCGTCGGCCTGCAGAGAGCAGAGCGGGGTGCAGGGGAGGCCACCCCACAGCCAGGAAACACTTCCTCTGCTCCAGGGAAGGCACTGGCACGTGTGCTGGAGGTCGGGGCCTACAGAAAACAGTAGAGCCCCTCTGAGCATCTGGACCACTCAGTCGTGTGGGCCGACAAAAACCAGGACAGCGGTGGGAAGGTCACGGCAGCGCAGGGCGCGAAGGAAGGAACCTGGGGTCAGCCACGGCAGGCGCTGCTTCCCCAGGCTGTGCAGCCCGAGGCCCACGTCCCAGGCAGCAGGACAAAGCCTGGGGGCCGCCGGGGGCACTGCAGCTCTCACTGTCTGGACTGGCTGGAAAATGCCCTGCTGCCAGAGTCGGACAGGACGGGGATGGAGGAGCTCAAAGTGTGCAGAAACTGCATGAGCCCTCAGGACAGAAACGCCCCGACACATTGGGGCCTACGCAGGGGCAGGAGGCCAGAGTCCAAACTGAGCCCCATGGCAGGAGGACGTCTGGCAAGTGTGACAAAGTCACAAGAGCATCATCAGGGCGCCATCACAGAACGGCCCAACGTTCCAGGCTCCCATCCCGGGACACGTGCCTCGGAACACAGCCAGATTCCCAGCGGGACAGAGGACCTAAGCATGCAGGTTCTCAGGGAGCTTCTATC
Source organism: Vulpes vulpes (assembly GCF_048418805.1). NCBI lineage: Eukaryota > Metazoa > Chordata > Mammalia > Carnivora > Canidae > Vulpes > Vulpes vulpes. The sequence continues at coordinate 2,100,661 of NC_132794.1, forward strand.
AGGCCTTGTCCACCCTCCAGGCCGCCGGCGCCAGGACCTGCACCTGCTTTCGCTCTCAGAAGGCTGCCCCTTGGTGTGGTCAACCACGTGCATCTGAGGGATGTCAGGAGCAAAGGTCTGCACCTCGGCCCCGCCACGACTCAAGTGAACCAGCACCCTGCACGGAAGAAAATCAGACAAGGCTCTGAGCCGCACCCGACCCGGCGTCCCTGCTAATGTGCGTCTGCGAGCAGCGCTTTTGTGGATGCCCCGTGGAAACCCCTCCCTTATAGGACCGTCGTACTGGGTAACAGGAAGCTAGGGTTGCCTTACCCACGGCGCCAACTCGCTGTCCCCGAACTAGCCTGCGGAGCCCAGCTGGCCCCAGGCTCCCTTTACAAAACGGGGTGCAGAGGACGGGTGACTGGTGTCAGAGCCTGGACGCCGAGGTTCCCAGGCTGCTGCTTCGGGATGCACTCCCTCCCGCGGGCCAGCGGATGCAGGGCCCGACACTCAGTCCAGGTCCCGCTCTGTGCCACGGCTCCCGTCACAGCCAGAGGGCCCCCCTGCGCCAGGCTCCCCCTTCGGAGGAGGCGGCGGCATAAGGTGCGGGGAAGAGCCAGCAGCACGCCGGTGCTCAGGCCCTGACCTCTGGCACCCGCAGGGCTCTGCACCCGCAGCCCGGGCTGGAAGCTGTCGGGGCCGACCGCCCAGTGCAAAGTTTGTTCCAGGCCCGGCGCCCCCAGGCCCCTCCCCCACCGCAGGCCGCGAGGGACGTGCCCCCGCCCCGCCCCCCGCAGCCAGCTGCAGGCTGCAAGGGACGCGCCCCCGCCCCGCCCTAGCTCCGCCCCCGCCCCGCCCCCGCAGCCACCTGCAGGCCGCGAGGGACGTGCCCCCAGCCCCGCCCTCGCCCCGCTCCCCGCAGCCAGCTGCAGGCTGCAAGGGACGTGCCCCCCGCCCCGCCCTAGCTCCGCCCCCGCCCCGCCCCGCCCCCGCCGCCACCTGCCGGCCGCAGGGACGCGCCCCCGCCCCGCCCCCGCCGCCCCTCGCTGGCAGGTCCCCGCGGAGGCGGCCGCGGCCAGGGCTGGCTCCGGCTGGGCCCCGGGGAACAGCGCCCGACGCGCTCGGCGGCGGCCTCCGCGGCTCCCTGCGCCCCGCGGCCCAGGCGGGGTCGCCCTGGCCCTCCGCGCCCGCCCGCGTCCCCCGCGGCTCCGGGGCTTACGCTGCGGCCTCCTGGAGCTCGGTCCCGTCGTAGACCCCGCATCCCGACAGCACCTGCGGGCGGCAGCGGTCACGGGGTCCGCCCGGGGCAGCCGGCGGGGGGGGGGGGGGGGACGCCGCAACCCGGGAGGGGCCCGCCCGCCGCCCGCCTGCCGCCCGCCTACCAGCGCGACCCTGGCCCCCGGGCGCGGCGCGGAGCCGTGGAAGGCCGCGCGCGGGGCGAACGCGGAGGCCGCCCGGAGCCTGGACGCCCCCAGCGCCCTGACCGCTGCCATGACCGCGCGTCTGCGTCTGCGTCTGCGTCTGCGCCTGCGCACGGCCGGCCCGGCCCCGCCCGCGAGCGCAACGGTGGGCGGGGCCGCGCCTGCGCACAGCCAGGCCCCGCCCCCGTGCGACCCGGCCTTGGCTCCCGCCCGCACCTGCCGAGGCGCCCCCGCCCCCGCCCCCGCCTCCCGGCCCGAGTCGTCGCCCGCGAGGATGCGGGGCCCTCGGTGCCGGCCCCGGGGGACCCAGGAAATTCAACAAGAATCCCCCGCCCTGCACCAGCAGAGCAGGATCACTCCATGCTGTGCCGCGCCCGCCCTCTCCGGCGTGACCGCACAGGACCTGCTTAGTGCCCAGGGCGCCCCCCACCCTAGTCAGGCCGCCCAGCACCCCCTTCCCGGAAACCGGCTCACAGCCACGGGGCCCCGCCCTGTGCCCGCCAAAACCGCGCGCCAATTCCGACCGGAAACCAGAGCGATAGGCCAGTTCAAGCGGTCACTATAGGGGGAGTCGGGACTCCATTGGCCCCAGGAAGCTGCTACGCCTCCTAGCCCCGGGGCCCAAGGCCCTGCCCCGCGGTCGGGTGCCCTTGGACCCAAGCTCCAGCTTGTAAATAAGCCCTCGTGGGTTTGCATCGGTGTCGGGTCCTCGGTGGTTTCTCGGGTTTGTGATCTTGGGCGCAACATTTGGGGACTGGTCCGGGATCCGAGGGACCCCCCAGGACCTCATCCTCATCCGGATGGTCCCACACGTGGTGAGTGCACTCAACTTTTCCCACCTTTTTGCGCACATATTCTCTGAGAGCTCTAAACCGTACTTTTACCTGTAGGAATTCCGATCTGTATTGGGTCAGCATCGGCTTAGGTGGACGCGCTGGCGGGCCGTCGACCGGGGGTCTTGAGATGTCCCTTGCCCCTGCCTGGAGAACGGGGTCCTCATCTGTAAGGAGGACGGGTGTTGCACACTCTGCAGCAACACGATCGGGGTCCTGAGGGAAAGGGATGGGGAAATAAAAGAAAAGTAATGAGGACAGGAGGGACACAGTGGACGATGTCCAAGCAGTGTCAGCTTTTTTCAAGGTTCTACAACATTATAGGCAAAACAAAGATAAGGAAGTATCTATTCTTAGCATATTTGTGAAACCCTCCAAGCCTCCCCTTAATCAGCATGCAAGGCAGACCCACTGGCACCAGAGGATCCTGGTTAAGAGGTGGGTTTGTTGCTCCAGATGTACATACCTCAGAGGAACATTAGATGTGGCTAACAGGCCAGCAAGGACAGCACAGGCCCCTATTTCACTTTATGGCCAGGCCAGAGCACATTGTATCTGTTGTGTTATGGGGGCGACCACGTACAAGCGAGCTCTGAAAACCATTGCTCAAGCCCTTTCTCAAGCGTCAACCAACTATTTACCCTTTGGGCTCTCGAGCCTTTTGAGTGAATGAGGGACGCAAGCCCGGGCCTGGTTTGGTTTAGTTACTCCAGCTAGTCCGTGGCCGCCCACAGACGGGGTCCTCATCCGTGAGGAGGACGGAGGCTCGAGGACGGGGTCCTCATCTGAGAGGAGGAGGGGTCCTGTCTGTGAGGAGGGCGGCTGCCAGCCCTCCGGGTTACCTTCTGTTACCTTGTCTCCGCGGCCGCCCGGGAACGTTCGTCTGTTACGGCGTCCTTGTTGGCTGTGCGCGCTGGTCGGGGTTACCGTGTTCACTGTTAACTGCTTGTGCGTTTGACTGTGTTACTTGTTAACTGTCCTGTCTGTGCCTTGGTGGGGACCGGGGACGTAATGGGGCAGACGCAAACCACCCCCGTCCCTTATGCTCCCCCACTTCTCGGATGTTAAGGAAAGAGCTCACAACCTGAGCACAGACCTACGGAGAGGGAAATTTCGAACTTCCTGCGCGTCAGAATGGCCAACCCTTGACGTGGGACGGCCCCGAGCAGGAACTTTCCACCTACCTGTTATCTCACAGGTTAAGGCCGTGATCTTCAGGGACAAACCGGCCGGCCACCCTGACCAGGTGCCCTGTGTCCTGGCCTGGCAGGACATGATCGAGAATCCCCCTCCTTGGCTAAAACTATTTCTGCCCCCCAAGCAGGACCTACCAAGATTCTAGCCCTGCGGAAAGGCCGAGAAGGAGACCGACTCTAAGACAAAAGTGCCTCTTCATCCAGTTTTACAGGATTCCCCTCCGGAGGACCTGATCCTCCCGCCGCCCCCATCAGAGGTATGGGGCAGGGGCTGCAGAAGGGGTGCCCCCCTCCCTGATGAGGGAGTCCCTGTGCGCGGGCCACGAGGACGGCCCCACCCCCTAAGGAGGGCCGGCCCACTCCCCTGCCCTTCCCCTCGGCACCATGCCCCCCCCCCCAAGACTGGCAGACAGCTAATGTACTGGCTGTTCTCCACCAGTGATTTATATAATTGGAAAACCTAAAATGCAGTTCTCTGATAATCCGAGAGGTCTAATCGGGCCTTTAGATCCCGTTCTCTTTACCCAGCAGCCTACTTGGGAGGACTGCCCACAGCTCTTGCAGGTTCTCTTCACCACCGAGGAGAGAGAACAAATTCAGGTGGAAGCCCGGAAGTCTGTCCTGGGAGAGGACAGACAGCCGACTCAAAACCCAGACCTCATAAACGCTGCCTTCCCCTTATCCCGCCCTACCTGGGACCACAGCTTGGCTGAAGGTAAGGAGAGACCCCGGGTCCACCGCCAGACTCTCCCGGCAGGTCTCCAGGCTGCCGCGCGCAAGCCTCCCAATCTGGCCGAGGTCTATGGTGTGACACAGGGTAAGGACGAGAGTCCAGCAGCCTTCTTAGAACACTAGGAGAGAAGAGCTTGCAGGACTTAGTAACAGTAGCAGAACGAGTCTATAATAATAGAGAAAGTCCGGAAGAACAACAAATCAAACTAAGTGACTGGCAGACCCGAAACCTGGCCAAGGTCCTGCTGGCCATGGACGACCCCCAGGAAAAATGGAGACACCTCAAAAAACTAGCTTCAGGGACAGGTAAGGAGGATGGCCCTGGTCCCCGTCAGGAGCGTCCTAAACTAAACAAAAACCAACGTGCTTCTTGTAAAGAGGAGGGCCGTTGGGTAAAAGATTGCCCTAATAAAAGACCTAAGGCCTCTGCCAAGATCTTAGAAATGGAGGACCTGGACGATTAGGGGAGTTGGGGTTCGGCACCCCTCTCCGAGCCCAGGGTAACTCTCAGAGTGGAGGGGCAACCCGTTGAATTCCTAGTGGACACTGGGGCACGACACTTGGTCTTTTTTTTTTTTTTTTTTTTTTTTATGATAGTCACACACAGAGAGAGAGAGAGGCAGAGACACAGGCAGAGGGAGAAACAGGCTCCATGCACCGGGAGCCCGACGTGGGACTCGATCCCGGGTCTCCAGGATCGCGCCCTGGGCCAAAGGCAGGCGCCAAACCGCTGCGCCACCCAGGGATCCCGACACTTGGTCTTATTACAACCCCAAGGAAAATTGGCAAGCAAGACTTCATGGGTGCAAGGGGCCACGGGCACCAAACAGCACTCACGGACTACCCGAAGCTCTGTAGATCTTGGCATAGGCCGGGTATCCTGTTCCTTCATGGTTATCCCTGAGTGTCCCTACCTGTTTTTAGGTCGGGACTTGCTCACCAAAATGGGGGGCACAGATTCTCTTCCAGCCCGAAGGGGCAAAAGTCCTAAATAAGGAAGGGCACCCGATCCAAGTACTTGTCCTAAGTTTAGAAGACGAATATCGTCTCCACCAGACACCCTCAGCCCCGATGACCGACATTGACCATTGGCTGCGAGAATTTCCCCAAGGGTGGGCAGAAACTGGGGGGAATTGGGCTGGCACGACACTGACCGGCCATATACATAGAACTGAAACCGGGAGCAGACCCTGTCAGGGTCCGCCAAGACCCTGTGCCTCTCGTGGTGCGAACAGGAATCACACCCCACATACGGCGACTACTGGACTCGGGCATTTTGGGGCCTTGCCAATCAGCATGGAACACCCCCTTGCTGCTGGTGCGAAAACCGCACTCTAACGATTACAGGCAGTCCAGGACTTAAGGGAAATCAACCGGCGAGTAGAGGATATGCATCCTACGGTCCCAAACCCATACACCCTCCTCTCCACCCTGCCTCCAGATAAAACTTGGTTTACAGTATTAGACTTAAAGGACGCCTTTTTAAGCCTGCCTTTAGTGCCCAAGAGCCAAGACCTTTTTGCCTTTGAATGGATGGACCCCGAAAGAGGCATCAATGGACAGCTCATGTGGACTCGACTACCGCAAGGATTTAAAAATTCACCGACCATTTTCGATGAAGCCTTACATGAGGACTTGGGTGAGTTCCATTCCAAGCACCCTCATTTAACCTTATTAAATATGTAGATGATATCCTGTTGGCGGCAAAGGACCAGGACACATGCCTGCGAGGCACCAGGGACTTGCTCCAGACCATAGCGGCCCTAGGATACCAGGCCTCAGCCAAAAAAGCTCAGCTCGGCAGAACGGAGGTGAGCTACCTAGGGTACAAATTAAAAGATGGACAAAGATGGTTGACGGATGCACGGAAGGAAACTGTCCTAAGAATCCCACAACCACGAACCGTCTGCCAGGTATGTGAATTCCTGGGGTCAGCAGAGTTCTGTCAATTATGGATTCCAGGTTTTGCCGAGATGGCCAGACCCCTCCATGAGGGCTCCTGACAGCAGAGGGAAAGACTGTTAAAAACCAAACAGAGACACCAGCAAAATTTTGAATGGACAAAGGCCATGGACAAAGCCTTTAATCACCTTAAACGGACTTTGCTGTCTGCCCCGGCTCTCAGGTTGCCAGACCTAACCAAGCTCTTCTACCTGTATGTGGACGAGAAAGACGGAGTGGCAAAAGGGGTCCTTGTCCGGTACTTAGGTCCCTGGAAGAGACCCATCTCTTCAAAAAGCTAGACACGGTGGCCGTTGGATGGCCCCCATGCTTAAAAATTATTGCTGCAGTGGCCACGATGGTTAAAGACGCAGACAAGCTGGCCATGGGGCAAGAACTGCATGTTACCACCCCACACGCCATTGAAGGGGTACGAACAGCCCCCGGACCGCTGATCAGCAATGCCCGTCTGACCCATTATCAGAGCCTGCTGCTAAACCCCACCAGAATTTTATATAAGCCACCAACAACCCTGAATCCGGCGATGCTACTCCCTAACCCAGACTGGGACCCCCCCCTCTACATGATTGTCAAGAAATTTTGGCACAGGTGCACGGAATCAGAGCTGACCTCCAGGATCAGCCACTGCCGAACGCGGACGCCACCTGGTACACGGACGGCAGCAGTTTTGTCCGAGAAGGAGTCAGATATGCGGGGGCAGCCGTGACCACGGAGATGGAAACTATCTGGGCTGAGCCATTGGCAGCCGGAACCTCAGCTCAACGGGCAGAGCTGACCGCACTGGCCAAGGCGCTGACCATGGGAGAAGGTAAACGAATCAACATCTACACCGACCGCAGGTCCGCCCTCGCCACCGCTCACATCCACGGAGCCCTTTACAGAGAGAGAGGGCTCCTGGCAGCAGAGGGAAAGACTGTTAAAAACCAAATGGAGATTCTTGAACTCCTGAGGGCCCTCTGGCTGCCCAAGGCCCTAGCCATCATCCACTGTCCAGGGCACCAAAAGGCAGACACGCCAGTAGCCAGGGGAAACCGGGGAGCCGATTGAAAAGCAAAGGAGGCAGCCCTTTTGGTGACCAAAGTCTTAGCAACCACGCTGCCCGATCCGGGGGCACCGACCCTGCCCAACACCCCCAACTGTACTGATGCTGATTTACACTGGATCAAACGCTTGCCTGTGACCCAGTGCTTGCGTGGCTGGGGGAGGGCCGCAGACTCCAGCATCATCCTGCCAGAGGAACTAGGACGGCGAGGCCTATCCAGGGTGCATCGGAGTGCTCACATGGGGACAAGGAAGATGGCAGACCTCATACGACATGCAAAGATCACGATTAAAGACTCTCGAGCAAAGATCGAGCAGACTGTGGCGAGCTGCCACGCATGCCAGGTAACTAATGCCGCCACCCATGGATCTAACCTGGGCACCCGGCTCTGAAGGGACTGCCCAGGAGCCTCCTGGGAAGTGGACTTCACTGAGGTGAAACCTGGAAAATACGGATGCAGGTATTTACTAGTGTTTGTAGATACCTTTTCAGGATGGACAGAGGCATTTCCCACCAAACATGAAACGGCACAGACCGTGACCAAGAAACTGCTGGAAGACATCTTACCGAGGTATAGTTTTCCTGTTAGGATCAGATCAGACAACGGCCCAGGATTCGTCTCTTAGGTAACACGGGGAGTGGCCCTAGTACTTGGGGCAGATTGGAAATGACATTGTGCACACAGGCCCCAGAGCTCAGGACAGGTAGGATGGACAGAACATTCAAGGAGACCTTAACTAAATCAGCCTGGAGACTGGCGGGGACTGGGTGGCTCTCCTCCCCTTCACCCTATATAGGGTGAGGAACTCCCCATATAAGATGGGACTGACTCCCTAGGAGATCATGTTCGGTCTTCCTCCACCTATTATCCCCAATTTAAAACCTGAGGTGCTTGCTGAGTTTGATGATCACCAACTCCTTTTTTTCCCTCCAAATGTTACAAAAAACTCACGAACAGGTGTGGCCTAAGCTGAGGGACCTCTGCGAGACTGGGCCACCCCCGGACCCCCATCAGTATCGACCGGGTGACTGGGTGTACGTGCGGAGACACCAACAACGGACGCTCCAACCCCTACATCGAGATCCTGACCACTCCCACCGCTCTCAAGGTCGACGGGATTACTCCCTGGGTCCACTACACCCACGTCCGGCCAGCTGACCCACACGCCGTCCTCAAGGACTTTGTTCCAGAATGGAAGAGTCAGCCCGACAAGGACAATCCCCTAAAGCTAAGGCTGCGTCGCTCCCACTTACCCCACTAGTATTACTTGCACTGTATCCCCTCGCGGCTGAAACTAACCCCCACCAGCCACTAAATCTAACCTGGCAAATCCTCACCCCGAGTTCTATGGAAATAATAACCCAGCTGACAGGAATACACCCTAGGGGAACCTGGTGGCCCAATCTAACCTTTGACTTATGCGACCCAAAACTTTTCGGGGTCCACCACGGCCCCTCGGCTCTCCATGGCCGAATACCCGGATGTGTCGGCAGGTGGAGCTTAAGCTCCCTCCGTGCCACCTGCTTTTATGCATGCCCGGCCCCCTCTCTGTCTGACCATAATAAGGTCTCCAGATGTGGAGGCCCCGAGGATTACTTCTGTAAAACATGGGGTTGTGAACAGACTGGGACATGTTATTGGCTGTCACAGAATCCGACCGGCCTTATAAAAATCCAACGAAACGCCACGAGTCCCACATGCTCAGGCGCTGGGAAGTCAGGCCGCTATCTCTGTAATCAAGTCACCATTTCCTTCACAGAGGCCGGAAAACGGGATACAAATTGGGGGGTAGGACTTCTCTGGGGACTCCGACTTTACCAAAGCGGGTATGATAACGGAGTCCTATTCATGATCAGACAAGTCGAGAAGCCGCAAGGTCAAACCCAAGGGATAGGCCCCGACCCTGTGCTAGTGCCTCCTCAATCTCAAGTAACATCTACAACACCCTCTTGAAATTTTCCCACAACTCCTCCGGTTGGGGCACCCCAGGCCCGACTCGCCTTCCCTTCGACCCTTCTCAACACCCTCTTTGGGCCCTGATGTCCCAAGCTTACAAATTCCTCAACGCAACTAAACCCAATCTTACCCAATCCTGCTGGCTGCGCTATGACATCCGGCCCCCCTTCTATGAAGGAATTGCAAAAATGGGTCAATATAACACAACCACGGACCCTAATGCATGCAGGTGGAACCCAAAGCCTGGTAGTAAAGGTCTCACCTTACAATCCGTGTCAGGCCACGGGCTCTGCATAGGCCCTCCTCCACGCCACTACCAGATTCTGTGCAACGTTACACAGCCCGTAAACGGTACCGGGTGTCATCTACCGCCCCAAGACAGCTGGTGGGCCTGTTCTGAGGGCCTGTCCCTGCACTCATGGACACGGTCTACACAGAACTGGGGGCTTCTGTGTGCTAGTACAGCTACTCCCTAAAATTATCTATCACTCAGATGAGCAGGTACTTCAGTGGTTCGATGCGGGTACCCACAGACGGATAAAAGAGAACCCATCTCGGCTGTCACCATCGCTGTGCCGGTAGGATTAGGATTAACAGGCGCAGGGACAGGTGTCGCTTCACGGACTATGCAGTCCCACTGTAAAGGTCTGCGAGCACCAATCGATCGGGATATAGAGCGAGTCTATTTCTCACCTCCAAGACTCCCTAACATCCTTGTCTGAAGTTGTCCTTCAAAATAGAAGGGGATTAGATTTAGATTTTTTTTTTTTTTTTTTTTTTTTTTACAACCGGGGGGGTTATGTGTGCCCTAAACGAAGAATGTTGCTTCTTTACTGACCACTTGGGAATAGTCCGAGAATCTATGGCAAAGGTCAGAGAAGGTTTAGCTAGACGAAAACGGGAACGAGAACAAGGATGATTCGAATCCCGGTACCATCATTCCCCCTGGCTGACTACCGTGTTATCCTCCCTGGCGGGCCCACTCGTCACCCTTCTCCTCCTGACCTTCGGACCCTGCCTCGTTGATAGAGCAGTAGCTTTCGTCAAGGACTGAGTCAGTACAGTCCAACTCATGGTATTCAGGCAACAATGCCAACCACTGCCTCTTTCTACAGAAACCCAGAACCCATGCATAGGATCCTCTGAAAAAGGGGGGGAATGTGGGACCCAGGAAATTTAACAAAAATCCCCTACCCCTGGACAAGCAGAGCAGGACTAACTCCATTTTGTGCTGCACCCGCCCTCTCCTGTATGACCCCCACATGACCTGCTTAGTGCTCAGGGCACTCCCCACCCTAGTCGGGCCGCTGAGCACACCCTTAACAGAAACTGGCTCATACAATGTAACCCCGCCTTGTGCCTGCCAAAACCGCGCACCAATTCTGACCAGGGCGATAGGCCAGTGCAAATGGTCACTATAGGGTGGATTGTGATCCCACTGGCCACCTGCGTGTGGACCGACATGACTGTGCAACTCTCTATGTGTGTTACAATCCCATTGGCCACGGGCCCCTAGAAAGCTGCTACGCCTCTTAGCCTCGGGGTCCAAGCCCCTGCTCCGCTGTGTGCAGTATACTCGGACCCGAGCCCAAGCTTGTAAATAAACCCTCGTGTACTTGCATCGGTGTCGGCTCCTTGGTGGTTTCTCAGATTCGCAATCTTGGGCACAACAGCCCGGGCTCTCCGCTGAGCCACCGGGGCTGCCCCTCACAGTTGTTCCAATTTTTAAGACTTCTACGGTTAATGTCTGCAGAGATTCTCCTGGGAAATGAGAGTAAACAGTGGATATTATAAAAGTAGAACCAGAGATGAGCTTGGAACAGTCACGGCTTCCTGAACCTTCATCCCTGACCCTCCGTTTCTACACATGGACCCAATTTCTCTGGACCCAGGAGAGCCGTTCTCGTCCTTTCACTGCAGCTGGGGTCCAGCGGGTCAGTGTCACGCCCAGGCCAGGGGCTGGCCGGAGTGGTGGGATCGCGGGACCCGCTCCTTTCAGGTTATGCTACATGCAGACTGTGCCTTGGTGGGTCCAGGAGCCGAGCTGCAGCCGGCCGCTCTCCCAGGCCTGTGGCAGGTGCTGCTGCTGCCAGACTGTGTGCGGGGAGGAGCCTGGCCACAGCTCTGGGATGTGCAGAGCTCTGCTCCCACTCGTCTGCACCCCGGGGTCTGCTCACGGCGCTCTAATCTTTTTTTTTTTTTTTTAAGATTTTATTTATTCATGAGGCAGAGATACAGGCAGAGGGAGAAGCAGGCCCCATGCTGGGAGCCCGATGTGGGACTCGATCCTGGGTCTCCAGGATCGCGCCCTGGGCTGCAGGCAGACGCTCAACCGCTGAGCCACCTGGGCGTCCCATGGAGCTCTAATCTTAAAAATAAAGCTGAGTTGTTTTACCAACAAAAGTGTGTTCATTGGAAAACAGAGAATTGCAGACCATGAGAAGGACCCAGCAGGAAAACGGAAACCATAGACGAGTCAGGAGAACAGCACGGAGGAGGCTCTTCTATAGAGGAAAGGGGGGCGGGGCTGTTGTAAAACAAGTGCCCAGAGCGCCCATCGGAGTAGAGTGGGGGCTGGAAGCCTCTCCTTGGCTGGTCTGCTGGAACCCCGGAGGGATGGGCCGGGGGCTCCCCCCGCTGGCCTCCAGACTCCGCTCTAAAGGACAGTCCCTTTTGCCAACCTTCAAGACCTGTGTGCATACGTGAACCTTACCAAAACCACAGAGGCGGTGACTGGGTTAGCCGCGCATGGGGGGGGGGGGGGGGGGGGGGGGGCAGACCCCGGTGACTGCAGGGGCTGAGCGCAGTGTGGGTGCACAGCCCAGATCACGGAGCCCCCAGGCGCGGGTGCAGGCCGCAGTGGCTACCGGGCACGGAGGCCGGCCTGGGGAGGTTGGCAGTGCCTGCGGGGAGCCCCAGGCTGGGACCCAGTGGACGGACACTGTGCCCACCAGTCGGGGAAGTGCTGCACCCAGCTGTGCCCATCCTGCCCCTGGATGGAGGCTGTCCCCACCTCCCCACCGAGCCCCAGGGCCCAGGAGGGAAGAGCAGCGTGTCTCCGTCCACCCGTGCTCAGCTGGCACAGGGGCGAGCGAGCTCCCAAGAGCACCGTGCAGTTCCTCCCCAGTGTGCAGGGACTCTGGGGGCGAGGGCTGGGGCGTGCCGGGCTGCCCTGCTCATTCCCCCGCCACAGACCCCGATCCCGTGACCCAGGATCCATCTTGAACATCTTCAATCCAGGGTTCAGGTTTACTCCACACTTTTATTGTAGAAAACCTCATTTTCATCTATCATCCCAACTGTATTAAAAATATAAATTACACTCCTACAAAGTTCAAGTCTATAAACAGGAACCCATCTGCCTCCCTGAAGAGGCGTTTCCAAGAGCAGATGAGCCAAGCTCATGTTTGCTCGGAGCGCGGGTGCCCGGCCCGTGCGTCAAGCCCGCGCTGGCCCGGGGAGCAGCTGGCTCCAGAGCTGCAGCCGCGTCTGGCTCGGCAGGAGTCCCCCGGGCTGGTGTCCCCCAGCCCTGCGCACTGCCCTCCCTCGCTTCCGGGGCCCGGGCCGCGGGCTCCTTGTCTTCGGGGGTCTTCATCCAAACAAGCGGGGCTGGGACGGGCCGGCCCTACACCGGCTGTGCGGCCCCATCGCCCTGCCCTCCCCCGAGCAGGTGCAGAGTGTCGTCATCGGACGTGTCTGCTTCCTCCTCGCTGCCCAGCGGTTCTGACGGGCGCTTTCTGCCCCGCTGCCTGGACACTGCCAGAACGTACTGGATGTTATAGCGGTTCCAGTCACAGCTGTTAAAAGCACACAGGGGTCGCGTCAGTGATGGCTCTTCTCTCCCATCAGGACTCTGGCTCGCCCGGCGCCCGACCACCTTCTGTGAGCCCCCGACCTGCCCGCCCTGCCCTGCGGCACAATGCACCCATGCTGGTCTGTCCTCGCCACCCTGCCCTGCTCTGGGCCTGACGCAGGCGGCCCCAGCAGCCCCAGCAGCCCCCGAGGGAGGGGCTGGCGCACGGCTTCACGGCCGCCTGAGAGCAGAAGGGACGCCCCGAGTCAGTTAATTCCCCACATGAACACAGACAAAAATCACACCCTTGTTCCCACGTAGAAAACCACGTGGCAAGAACGAGGTAGAGGTAAAGGGCCCGCAGGGCGCCACGACTGCCCCCGTGGGAAATCGAAACAAAATCTAGCTTTGGCAACGTAACTGGAGCCTCCCGCGGATGAATACTCAAAAGCTGGCTGTGCCCTGTGCAGCAGCAGCAAATGGCCCCACGCGGGAGTCCCGGGAACGACGCCTTTACGCCAACGCCGAAGTACAAGCGTTGGTCTGAGAGGAGCTCTGCGGCGTCCCACAGGCGGGACTCTCGGAAGAAAAGCCTCCGGGAGGGAGGCTTGTCCTCGGCTCCTAAAGACCCAGGACGCCATCAAGGACAGACACGGGCCTGCACCTGTGCACACCGGGCAGAGAACACAGCTCCGGGGATGGCGTGGGGACACCCCGGCCAGGTCCCTGCGTGCCCACCTCTCTGCTGGGGCACAGCCTCCACCGCCCTGACCCGGAGGACACTTGTTTCCTCGGAGGGCGCTCTCCCTCCAGCTCCCGGCCACACCTGAAGCCGGCCAACCTCGCGTCCCACCGTGGGGCAGCCCAGGTGGGGAAGAAGCCCCTCGCAACACTGGCCCCCAGTCCCCCAGACAGACGACGCAGGCGGCCACCCTCGCGTGGGCCACACGTACAGTTTGGAGACGTCGTCCAGGTGCCGCTGGATGCTCTTCTGAAGGAACTGAACGGCCGGCAGCACCTTCCCCGCCCTGCAAGGGAGACCCGCCTTGGTACACAGCGCCAGCCCACGGCCGCCCGGCCCCTCACGCACGACGTCCCCCTCCCGACGTGCGAGGCGCAGCGAGGGGCCGGGGGCACGTCCCACCTGGACTTCAGCTTCTGGCCGTGCACCATGAGCAGCTTCTGGGTCCAGATGAGGTAAAATTCCAGGTGGCGAGACACTTCAAAGGACGAAGCTAAGAACTCCAGCACTTTCTCCACGTACAGTTCAGGAAGTGAGGAGCTGACAACTTCCACTGGGGGACGGGGAGAAAGCCGGGTTCGCTTTGCAGAGAACTCCCCCCCCGCCCCCCGTCAGGAGCAAGAGCGAGGACGGCTCAGCCCCTCAGCGTCCCCAGAGACCGACCTCGAGCGCCGAGCCCCCGCAGGGTCGGCCCGTGCTCACCCTCGTCCCAGGGCACCGACTCCAGGGTCTCCTGCAGCAGCTTCTTCTCGTTGAGCCGGAAGGCCATGAGGATGGCCCTGGTGAAGTCCTGCTGGCGCAGGGCCGCCCGGATCCGCGCGGGGGTGATGCTGGCGTCCAGCTCAAACGGGTCAAACAGCATCTGGGCGTCCAGGGAGTAGACGAGGAGCCCCTCGGTGGTGGTGGCCGCCCAGCAGTGCCCTGGGAAGCGAAGCAGCGAGGGCCTTCCTCCGCGCTCATTTCCACTCTCCCCACTTTTTTAAAGAACAGGTACTGCCTTATCCCCGTAACAGCAGGGAGGTGCACGGGCTGCCTTCCCGCCACTCCCGGCCCCGCCAGTATGTGCTTGCGTGAGCAGACACACACGTGTGCGCTGCCGTCCCGTCTGCAGCAGGCCCAGGAACTCCTCCGTGGGGCACACACTGCTCTGTGGGCCACGCAGCCTCTGCTGCGACGCTGTGGTGCCCCGGGGAAGACACGGGAGACCCAGCACGGCGTGCAGCCGAACCCCAGGCCCACAGACGAGGGGCTGCCCGAGTCGCCCCCTGGGCCCCGGTCTGCACCCCTGGTCGCACTGTGGTACGCGGCCCCGTGCTGCTCTGCACCCTGCTGCTTCGGGCACTTGCTCGATGCCAGGGAGGGGGGCTGTGACCCCACAGACAAGCTCCCTATGAGCCTCCCTCCTGCGTGCTCCGCCCCAGGCTCCAGGCCCCGTGGACAGACTCTCCCCTGCAGCCCCTCCCAGACTGGCACATGTCCACGGTGCCCAGGGCAAGTCTGAGAGCCCAGCGCGTCTGAGGCCACCTCCTCGGCGTCCTCGGAGGAGGACAAAGGTGACCACGTGTTACCCATGGGGGACGCAGGGCCCTGAGCCAGCCGGGAGTGTGACCAGCCTCGTCCCTGGGAACACAGGCGACAGGTGCACCGCGTCACCGTGAGCCCGGAAGCCCAGCGGCTCCCCCCACCCCTCCCAGCACCAACCACCAGTTGCATGGGGCTCACCGGTGGGAGAGAAGCGAAGCGAAGTCACCCTGATTTCAGGCTTGAAGTGCCGAGAGCTCATGTCACCTGGAAGAGAGCAGCAGCGCCTCGCCCCTGGCTGGATGGAGGGAGGGCCCCTGCCGCTCTGGGCCATCTGCTCAGCCCTGCCCTGGCCTCCCTGCCCCGTCTGCAGGTGCAGCATGGGAGTCCCGCGCCAGGGCCCCGGAGGCTGTGACGGGCGCCACTGGCCTCCACGGACGAGCCCTTGGAGCACCGCTCGCACGCGTCCCGCCTGGCCGGTGAGTGGCACGTCTGCTTTTTCCACCCAGGGCTGTGAGGCAGGCTGGCTCTAGCCCCCATGGGCCCGTCCTGCCAGGCTCTTTGTGCACTGCCTGTCCCACGACCGCATGGAGCAGCTGTGGGTGGAGGCTCATCCTCACTGGCCACCACCATGCAAATCCCTTCTGGAAATTTATTTTCAAATCTGCGGTCCCAGGGATGGTACGTTCCCATAGCATGAAGTCCAGTGACGGGCCATCGTCAGAACAATCGGGCTCCTCTCTGCTGGGCCCAGGCCACCTGGAGACCACCTCAGTGATGTTTCATGCCTGGCTCCCCAGAAACCCTCCGCTGGGGGCTCTCGACCTCGGGATGACCTGGGTCCAGCAGACCCCCCCGGGTCTCTCCATACTTGGTGCCAACAAGCACCTGCTCTGCCCAAACAGTGACCATTGAGACGTCTCCAGACAGGCTGAGACCCACCTGTGCATGTCACTAAGGGGTTAGGGACGCCGTGCTCATCAGGAGATTCCCGAGAACACGTGGCACAGGCAGGGGCTGCTCCAGGGCCTGCGTGGAAGGTGCAGTCCTCCCTCCACCACGCGGCCAGGCAGGGTGGGCCCCAGGCACTGGCCGTGGCAAGAGCAGGGCTGGAATGAGCCTGCCCGGTGGGAGGCCGGCGGGGAAGCCGGCATGCGGGCTTTCTGGCTGGTGGATGACCCCCCTGACAGTCTACTGGGGCCTGACGGACCCCACTCTCCTGCCCTGACCTTTTGAAGGGTGTGCACCCCTTGGGCCTCCTGGATCCCCTGATCCCTGACCCTGGAGCCATCCCCGGAGCCCACGTGGGGGTGAGCATGAGGCACAGGGCTGGGCGGCAGCCAATGAGCAAAACCACAGGCCCAGACAGGCGGGGGGGCGGGGGGCGGGCGCGGACCACTCGTGTGTGGCGAGAGCTCCTGGACACAATCCCTGTGGCCCCAGCGAGACAGCACAGCTGCTGTCACCCAGGATAAGTGGGCGGTGGGCAGGGCAGCCTGCGGCGGCCGGGGCCTTGGGGGACACCAGAGGCCCTCTGCTCACCTTTCCTCACGCCCGGCAATGGTATGGCGACTCCGTCCTCCGCCCCAGCGTCCTGATCGATCAGCGCCAGGTTACCAAACTCTGTCATTTTCCTTCGGTTCAAAAACTCCTGGAAGGACAAAGCCCAGATGTCTCACCGTCAGGTGGAGGGCCTGAGCCCGGCCCCCGGCCCCCAGCCCCTGCCCAGCTCACAGGCCACAAGCACTGGAATGCACATGGGCCGCACGATCCTGAGACGGCCACCAGCCCGTCCTCAGCCCTCACCCCCAGAGCCTGCGGCCACTGCGGTGCCCCAAGTCTCCAGTGCAGCAGGACAAGGGCTCTCGGCAGCCTCCACGAGGCCGGGTCACGCCGGGCGTCTGCTCACTAGCCTGCCTGCCCCAGGTCCTCAGGGAAGCAACGGGACCCATGCCCCGGGGTCACTCAGCAGGGACAGGCGTCGCCCCGCAGCGGCGCCAGGGTGTGCGGAGGGCAGGGGAGGCCGGGCAGCCTCGCGCCCTCACCTCCATGGCATCCAGCGACAGGTTGCAGGAAATCTCAAACTTCTTCCTGAGGATCTGCTCCTTGACATGATAGATGCACACGAACTTGGACATCCCTCCTGCCAGGATGCTCTCGCCGTCCGCAGAGTAGCACAGCGTCGTGAAGGCCCTGAGGCAGGGAGATAGGAGCGCAGTCGCCCCGGGCACCCCTGGCATGTGCTCCGCTCCCCGCACCCCAGAGGGCACCCAGCGCCCCCAGCATCCTGGGCAGGGCTCTGGCCTGGGCCCCACGAGACCCCGTCACCCGCTCCGCTCTGTGGGAGCAGCACACCCCAGAGGGACCTCCCGAGACAGGACCCCTTCACGGGAAGGACCACGTGGCTCACGCCGCAAGGTTTCCTTGTCGAAATCAGATGGCAAAGGAGGCTGCCCCGCCCGCCACGCACGCAGCGACCATGACCACTGGCAGGGCTGTCGACGCGGCCCCAAGCGGGCAGCACCAGGCACGCACTGGCCCGGCTGCTCACAGGACCCCACGCAGCATCACCTGCGACACCCGAGAGCACAAGCCACAGGAGGGGGACCGGCGAGACTTCACCAAACCCAAAGACACCGTCGAGGGTGAGAAGAGCCCCCAGGGCGCCAAGAGATTTCCAACCCAGTTCCCTGGGGCGTCGCCCATCTCGAGCGCATGAACTCTCACGGCGCCAGTCGAGACCACGCACCGGACAGACCTTCCCCAGTCCCCGTCCCCGGGGGGCCACTCAGCAGAGAGGACGCGGGACCGCACCAGCCCTCACGGACATGCAGACCCCAACTGCGTGCAGACACCAGCCCACCCCAGCCCAAGGGCTGCCAGTTCGAAAGCACGTGGGAAGGGGCCGCTGGGGCTGTGGACGGCACAGCCACCTCGTAGGACACGGACTCCCTAGAGAAGCAACCCCGGTTACCGCGTGACCACGGGCCATTCCCCTCCAACACACGCTCAAAGACATGAGGACGGCCACGCACGCCAACGCCAACGGGGCTCCCGAAGCCCACGGGGCACGAGGACACACCGATCATGACCCCCATGCGTGCTCCGCGCCCCGGGAGGAGCCCCGCCGTTACTGTGATTTTTAACGGCCTAAAACAAGAAATCGTTGGCTCCTCAACCATTTCTTGGCGTATAAACGGCTCGCGGAGGCACTCACTTCCCCTTGGCCGAGTGCTTGGCGGTGACCTTGTCCAGCTCCTTCCTGCCCGTCTTGAGGTCGTGCCTGCCCTCGATGGAGCCCGTCTGCACGGCGTTCTCAGGGTCCCAGAAGGTGATCTGGGAGTTCAGCGTGGCCACAGCCAGCTCCGCACCGTCAGGGCGGAAGGTCACAGCCAGAGCTGAAAGGACACATGTGATCAGGCCCCGAGGAGGAGCCGAGGCCCCCGCAGCGGCCGCACCGTCCCGAGTCCTGCCCGAGCTTCCATCCAGGAGAGCCAGGTGTGCAGCAGCAGCGCCCTGAGTCTGTGCACGATGGGCAGTGGCACCCGGCTCTCAGAGGCTCCACTCTGCGAGGGAGGCCCCGGGGTCTAGATGGAGTCCCTGACAGGCACAAGGCCAGGACAGGCCGAGCAGGGGGAGTCACACAGAGGTCACAGCCAAGGGGGCTCTGAGAGGACCGCAGGACAGACTCGGAACACAGCAGTGGGAGGCGGGAGGTCAGTGTGGTCAAGGCCCTGCGGACACAGGCCACCCTCACCCACACACGCCCGGCAGGACCCCAGGGGTCCTGAGACCAGGCCTCCCTCCCGCGGCTGCACCTGGTCCCCGTCCCCGGGCGCCCACCGTCCGAGGTCAGGCCCAGCGTCTCCGTGGTCCTCCAGCTGTCCGCCATGTCCCACAGGCGCACCGTCTTGTCCCAGGAGGCGCTGGCCAGGACCGACTTCACCGGGTTGAAGCACAGGCTGCTGATGGGGCCCTCGTGGCCAGACAGAACCTGTGGCGTCCAGAGCAGGGGTGTGAAGGGACAAGTGGGGCCACGCCGTGCACCAGGCCCTCACCCTGAGGCTGTGGGATGGCAGGCTCATGGGGTGTCCGCGGCCAAAGGACCCTGCTGCTCCTGCCCTCGAGCCCGCAGAGACGCCCTCCCGCGTGGGCCATGCCCCCGCCCCACCCCCACCTCGGCCCCCGGCCACGCGGCCCTTACGTCCAGGAGCCTCCCTGTCTGCATGGACCAGATGAAAACCTCGAAGGAGTCCTGGGCCCCCGCAGACACCACCTCCCCGCTGCAGTCCACAGCCACGCAGGAGAACTGGGTGGGCCGCGGAGACGTGAAGGTGCGGAAGTTCCGGTACCTGCCCGAAGACACAAGTCCAGGCAGGCACCGCTCACACCCCGAGTCCCTGGGGCTGCCCTGAGCCCGTCTACACTACGTGCCCCCCAGCAGTGCCACGAGCCCAAAGCCCCGCTATCACGCCCGCCCACAGGGAGGACGAACATGAAGATCACCTGTGAAGGTCAAAGGCACGCACGGTCCCATCCATGGAAGAGGTCACGATGACATAGCCGGTGGCAGTGAAGGTCACACCGGTGACCCCACTCGAGTGCTCCGTGAAAGTGATGAAGCAGAAGCCACTGAGGGTGTTCCACACCTTGACCTGCAGGTGGGTGGGGTGAGGAGCGGGGTGGCCAGGGCTCAGGACCACGCACACCCGGGCACGTCAACCAGGGTCCCCCAGCCCGGAGATGCACGCGCACCTGCCCCTTGCCTCCCGGTGAGCGGCAGGTGAGGGCCCGGGTCCCCCCACCCAGGCCACAGCCGCCCGAGGAGCCCCACCTTGCCGTCGTCCCCGCCGGTCACGATGTACTGCCCGTCGGGGGAGTAGGCCAGGGACACCATGCTGTTGAAGTGGCCTTGCTGCTTGAGCACGCAGGACTCGCTCTGCCACTCCCACACCAGCAGCTGGCCCAGACCTACAGAGCACACGTGGGGGAGGGGAGCCTGAGCACCTGAGCCACCGAGGCTAGGACCCCTTCACACGTGAGCAGGGGACCCAGCAGAGTCACTGCGGGCGGCACCTGCTGTGGTGTCACGACCCCCCCGACAGCCACAGGGTGCCCCCGCCCCCCAGACACAGGCCTGACGGCTCACAGGCCCGGCGGCTCAGGCACCAAGGCGCTCGCAGCTCAGAGGAGCGCCAGTCCTGGACCTGCACTGCCCCCTGGCCCCAGGGCCCCAGGCCCGGGGGGGTTTCTCCCAGGAGCTGGGCAGCCCCACAGCCTTGGGGGGTCAGCGATCCTGTTCCTGTTTTCGCCTGACTCTGTAGGAGACGAACCTGAACAGCCAAAGGCAAGCCAGTCCCCGGAGCTGTTGACGGCGATGGACGCGATGCTCTGGTCAGAGATGCTGGCAGGAGAGCGCGGTGTGAGAAGGTGACACGGCGAGCCCCTCCGCCCACCGCCCGCCCGGCCGCTCTGCACCCCCACCCCGCACAGCGCTCACCTCAGGGAGTGGATGAGGTTGAACTCAGGCAGCTCGTGAAGGTGGAAGATTCCAGAAGCAAAGCCGGTGACCAAGAGGTGGGTCTTCTTGTGGTAGGCCGCAGCGGTCAGCTTGTTGAAATCTCCCTCTTTGTTGAAAAAGTACCTACGCGGGTGGGGGGTCAGAGAACGGTGGACGGGCGACCAGGGAACCAGGCCGCGTCAGCCTGCGCCCAGCCCCCGGACCCCGGGACAGGGCCCCAGCTCCACGCAGGACCCTCGGTCCTACAGCCCTGGCCTCTCGTCCCTCACCCAGGGCTCCGCCCTCCCAGCCCCGGGCCCTGCCCCTGGGACACGGGGCAGCCTCTGTGCCACGTTTCAGCGTGGAGGGTGCGAGGTCCTGCCCCACCCCCGGGGGGCACCTACTTGGCCAGCCGAGAGTATCTGACTTTCCCCTGCTGCTCCTCGGCAGCCGGCGTGGCTTTGCCCCGGACGGTGGTCTCCTCCTCCCCCTCCTCTCCGTCCTCCTTCTCCTCCGCCGCCACCTGCAGCAGGTCTGCCCTCCAGCCCGTGGGGGCTTTCAGCCGCAGGCCCTCCGGGGGGGTGTCGCACTGCCACACACACAGGGCACCGTCCTGGCTGAGCGTGTACAGCTGTAGGGGGTGCGGGCGAGTGGGCGCGGGTCACCCTGACGTCAGCCCACGTCAGCCACCTGGCAGAGGCCACGCCCAGGAGATCACCAAGGGACGCCACTGCTTCCTACGCACCCCAGTGACCTGGGAGGCCACCTGTGTCTACCCGGGAAGGCCTGGCACCTGACTGAGACCCAGGATGCCACTGGGTGAGACACCCCAGACACGGGAACGTACGTCTAGGCTGCTGGATTCGAAGAAGCAGGCAACAATCGCGTCCTTGTGTCCCCCCAGCGCGTAGTAGATGAGGTTGTCCCAGCGCTCAGCTCCGAACACCCACGTGGACATGTCTTTGCTCCCGACCGCAAAGCACCTGCCAGAGGAGCCCACACTCGTCCTCAGGGGCCCTGGGGGACGCCCGCAGCTGGGTCTGCCCAGCCCGCACCTCCTCCCGAGCAGCGGCTCCGTCCGTCTCTTGGGGGATGGGTCACCACCCCCCCTGCACGAAGCAGTCCCTCCAGGAGGCGGCCCAGGAGAGCACTGAGCACCCACCTCCCTGACTCCCCAAGTCCCAATCTGAAGGGACCCCCTTACCGCACACACACAGCCAGCGGAACAGGCGGTGCCTCGCTGAAGAGGCAGAAGGCCTGGCTGCAGGGCACCCACCCCGGCCCGAACACCCACCGGCTAGGAGCACGAGGGCTGCCCGCCACAGTGGGCCGGTGGACACACTGGCACCAACCACCAGCTCCCACCGCTCCCTGCACACACAGTGCAGGGCAGCTGAGAACGAGCCAGTAGCCTCCCAGGGTGGTTAGGGGTGCCGCTGTGAGAGGACAGGACCGGCCCCGTGCTCCAGGAGGCCCCGACGTCCCACTGACACAGCTGCTCCGGATTCGAGCATCCTGGTCTAGGTCTGCGCCATGGTTTCCAGTGACGGACGCCAGGGCGGTGCAGCCCAGCCCAGGACCAGCAGCCCACCCGGCCCTGCCACCCCACAGGACGCCGGAGCGCCCATTTCAGAACAGAACTGCGGGATGCAACAAGACACACCGGGCTCCCCACCCCACAAGAGGCTGGTTCCGGCGTCCCCCTCAGGCCCTGCGCCCGGGCCTCACCGCGAGTCGTCTGTCCAGTCGATGCACGTGGTCTCATCGTACGGCCCAAAGTAGGTTTTGTCCAGGACAAAGGCGTTGAACTCCCGCTTCCTCCCAGGGGCGTGGTACATCTGGGCAAGGTTGCCTTTTGTGACAACGAACTTCCTGCCGCAGAAACAGGGCGTTGTGACCCAAGACCAGCTCAGAGGCTGGGGACAGCGCCCTGCCCGGAGGCCATGTGCACCTGCCTCTCCGCGGCCCCCGAGCCCCCTCTTCTCCGGCAGGGACCCCGAACCCCGGAGCACAGGCTCCTCCGATGCTGCCGCCAGCCGGGGAGAGCGGGGCTGAGGCCAGGCCACCCCTGCGGAGCTGGAAGGACAACATGGGCTCCACGCGACGGGTGCAGGGGAGCGGCCACTGCCCTCCAAGGGCCTTCAGAGGCCGGACACAGGATGCGGCTCACAGCTGAAACCCAGAGCCGCCCCCTGCCCAGCACATTCGGGTCAGCCTCGGGGGAGCAACCTGGGAATGAGCTCTCTCCCGTGGCCCAGGACCCACAGCAAGGCCGGGGCTGGCCTGGACCCTGTCCACGCACATTCTCCTCGCGGTGGATGGCGAAGCTGGGGGGCAGGGGCTCCTTGGAGGCTCTGCTGCCTGGAGGCCACAAGACCCGCCGAGGACCACGACTGCCGTGAAAGCGGTTTTGGTCGAGAATCTTCACGTGGGAACACCAGCCCCGGAGCAGGGGGAGCAGGGACTGTGGCCACGCGGCCCCGCAGGAGCCGGACCCAGCAGCCTGATGAGGCAGGAGCACGGCTCCCACGGACACGCCTCTGGTTAGAAGAGCCCCAGAGCCCTGCTGCATCAGTCACGGCGTCTGGACCTTGAGAGCTCCCTGCCCCAAGCGCCAGGCCCTTACCTGCCATCGGGAGAGAAGCAGACGCTGTGCACGGAGCCCTTGAAGTGGAACTGGTGGAGCACGGACCTGCAGACCAGGCTGACCAGCAGCGCGTCCCCCCCTGCAGGGACAGGGAGTGGCAAGTGCTGTCACCCCACCCACAACCCCAACAGTCCACACATGCACGTCCTGCACACACACGCCCTCACCCCAAAGCCCACTAGGGCCCCAGGCAAGGAAGTGACCGGGGCAGAGGACCCAGCGGCTTGGATCCCAGGCAGGACAGGGTGTTGGCCTCATGCCCCCCACCGACCACCTGAGCTGCTGTCCCCCCGGCCGAGGGTGGTTACCTTCATCGACGATGATGGCCAGACGGCCGTCTGGGGACAGCCCTACACACTTGACGTTGTACCGAGTAGCCAAGGGCAGAGTGTTGGATTTGTTGCTATAAAACAAAAGCCACAGTCGGGTAGTTGGTCCCAGTTGTTGGACGAGGGGGTGGCCTCAGACCACCCACCCCCTGCCCCCTCCTGTCCCTGGCCGGCTCCGGGCCCAGAGCTCACGGCTCGTCCCCAGGTCCCTGCTGGAGAAGATGAAATAAGACCAGGTTCTTGGAGAAAACTTGGCGAAGTGTATTCAAGCCCTTAAAAACGGGCTTTGGTTTGGGGCCCCTGGGGACTCAGTGGAGGGTCCGACTCTTGATTTTGGCTCAGGTCACGGTCTCAGGGTCGTGGGATGGAGCCCCCCGAGGAAGAAGATGGACCCTGCAGGCTGTTTCGTTCTCCCTCGCCCTCCTCCCACGCACAGGCTCCCTCACTTGCTCTCTCTTGTTCTCTCACCAAAAAAAAAAAAAAAAAAAAAAAAAAAAAGGGCGGAGGAGCTTTGGTTGTTCCTGATTTTGTTTGTACGAGGGCATCCCAAGCCAACTGCTCAACAGAAGGGATTAACCCCGAGGACAGCGTGTCCCCATGAAGCCGCCAGGACAGAATGGGAAACGGCGTAAAAATGGGCAAGCGCGGGGATCCCTGGGTGGTGCAGCAGTTTGGCGCCTGCCTTTGGCCCAGGGCGCGATCCTGGAGACCCGGGATCGAATCCCACATCAGGCTCGCGGTGCATGGAGCCTGCTTCTCCCTCTGCCTGTGGCTCTGCCTCTCTCTGTCTCTCTGTGTGACTATCATAAATAAATAAAAAATTAAAAAAAAAAATAATGGGCAAGTGCGGGCACCTGGGGGCTCAGTGGTGAGCCTCTACCTCCGGCTCAGGGCGTGACCCCGGGGTCCCGGGATCCAGTCCCACAGGGCTCCCCGCGGGGAGCCTGCTTCTCCCTCTGCCTGTGCCTCTCTCTCTCTCTCTCATGAATAAATACATTAAAAAAACAAGGGAGAGCGAACGTCAAGCACAAGCGCCCTCGGCTTGGACCCGACCTTGTCCCTCACTACTGTGCCTCCCTCTGCCCCGTGTGCCGGCGGCTGCGGGCCCAGGTCCCCCCAGCAGGCAGCGCTCGGGCAGCTTCGGGAAGCGGGTCCCAGAGAGGACGCGGCGGGGAGAGGGCGGACCGTCGCCGCTGCCCACTTGCTTTTTCAGGTCGAATACGGTGACTCTGTTCCCCACGGGGCTGATCACGGAATCGCCGTCGCACGTGAAGTTCAAGTTTCCGCAGCGATAGACCGTCCCCAGCAGGTTGGAGAACTGAAAGGAAGGCGCTCGCCGTGGTCCCGGGCCCGAGAGCCAGCCCCGCCCCGGCCCCGCTCAGCCCCGGGTCCCTCGGGCCGCCTCCCGGGGCGGGGGGGGGGGGGGGGGGGGCAGGGGGCACCGGGGACCCCAGGGGGCGCCACCGCCCCGAGCCCCGGCCGCCCGACGGGGACCCGCCCGCCACCCGCGGAGGCCGCCGCCCCTCCCCGCCCCGCCTCGCCCCGACCCCGACCCGGACCCCGCGCGCACCCGGTACGCGAACTTCATCTCTGCTGCCGCCGCCGCACGTGTGCGCCGCGCTCGCCCGCGGCCCCAAGCGCGCACTTCCGGGACCCGCCGCCACGCCGCGCCGCGCCACAGCGCCCCCAGCCGGCCCGGAGGGGCGGGGCCGCAGGGAGGAGCCCAGCCGCAGGCCCCGCCCCCGCCGCGCCCCGAGGCGGAGCCCCAGCCGCAGGCCCCGCCCCCGCCGCATCCCGAGGCCGAGCCCCAGCCGCAGGCCCCGCCCCCGCCGCAGGCCCCGCCGCATCCCGAGGCCGAGCCCCAGCCGCAGGCCCCGCCCCCGCCGCATCCCGAGGCCGAGCCCCAGCCCCAGGCCCCGCCCCCGCCGCATCCCGAGGCGGAGCCCCAGCCCCAGGCCCCGCCCCCGCCGCATCCCGAGGCGGAGTCCCAGCCGCAGGCCCCGCCCCCGCCGCATCCCGAGGCCGAGCCCCAGCCCCAGGCCCCGCCCCCGCCGCATCCCGAGGCGGAGCCCCAGCCCCAGGCCCCGCCCCGCCGCATCCCGAGGCCGAGCCCCAGCCGCAGGCCCCGCCCCCGCCGCAGCCCCCGCCGCAGGCCCCGCCCCGCCGCATCCCGAGGCGGAGCCCCAGCCGCAGGCCCCGCCCCCGCCGCATCCCGAGGCGGAGCCCCAGCCGCAGGCCCCGCCCCCGCCTGCACCCAGCAGGACCTGGCTCCTGTCCGTAGAGCGGGGTGGGCGCCTCTGCACAGGTAGCTCCTCCCTGAGTAGATGAGGAGCTCCGACCCCACGTTCAGTTCCAACAGCTTCTGCACTAAGACCCGGGGACCAAAAGCAAGTCTCGAAGCAGCTTTAGAAATTGTATTCGCGATGCTACCAAACGTCACAAGGGTAGTTACCTTGTGCCACGTTAGGTTGGCACATTGTTTACAAAAAACCTAAAGACTCAAATGTCTTTATTCCCAGGGGCCACCGGGGGATGAACTATGAAAAAAAATCCCTGATGCTCCCCACAACGTAAATAAATGATCTTTGCTTCGAGTCAGGAAGCATCAGGGAGAAGGCAGGAAAATTCTTTACACACTCCTCTTTCAAGCTCCTCAGCAAAAGAATGAAGTTCAAAACGGCAAAGTTTCTTCTTAAAATGTGTATTTTCAGAATTACAATGCTTACATTTTAAACAGTCTTAATACAATGGTTTTAGTCTAACAATATATTACAGAATAATGTGAAAAATGACTCTCATAGTAAACCATGAAAATGGAATTAATACCTGCAGTGTCAAAGTCACCAACTTGTCACCTTTTCCAGTCACAGAATCCCAGCAAATTTTATCGACGATGCTTTCGGGACTTACAGCCTGATATAGTCGACGGCTAAATTTAGAGAAAGGGGCACTTCCATGAAAAATCAAATTCCAAAATCATGGATTTTTTTTTTTTTGAAGATCACAATCGACAGCAAAACATTTAGATCAGCATAGTTTGTTCTTTAAAAAGTGGTATAACGTTTCTTTTATGTACACATCTGGAGAGACTCCTTGATTTCATTTTATAATTCAAGCTTACTTTAAACACTAAAGAAACACTGAACCGGAGCCGGTGTGTATCTCCTCTGCTAACCATGGGATACCAACCAAGACTTCCTGGTACACGAATCCAACCCATGACCGGCTGTGCTGACAATGGACTGTAGGTAAAAGTCATTTTCAGATTAAATACAACAATTCCCATATTAGAATCAGAAGTTATAATTTTTCCGATCATAGGAAACCCCATGAAATTCACCAAAATTATAACTTATTTCCTTTTCCATTTGCTAGTATTTACATCTTCCACAATATGTGTAAAACGGCTGCATATTCTGCTTTTTAGATGCACATTCTATATCCGGCTTCACAATTATTTAATAGCTGCTGCATCTTTATTAACAAAACCAGCTTGTCTCAAACGTATAAGCCTTATTTTATTTTAAACACAACAAAAATCCAAGTACTGCCTTAAAAAAAAAAAAAAGGTGGAGCTTAGGTGACATTTTTCTTTTGTGTAGAACCAAACAAAAACAGAGGCACCCATGTAACTTAGGTTGCAAAAGATCTTTTGGGTAATTCCCGGGGTGGGGTGGTGGAGCAACCAAACCTGCAATAAATTTGATTTTATACAAACTGAAGATAGAAAGAAACCACCACGAGCATTTTGGATTCCCCCTTCATTTTTTTCCCTCTAAGTATATTATGTAACTAGAGAATTTCATCGCGGGATTAGAACCCAGACACAAAGAAATCAAACAGAAATAAGGTAACCATCGAATCAAATCCCCCTTCCGGAAGGTGAGAGGGAAAGCCACATTATACAGAGTGTGAGGCTTTTCTGACAGAATCAAATCTCAAAGATCTCTTTATTCCCAGGGCTTGAAGGCAGATCTGTAGGGAAAACATCAATTTTTTACAACAAAACAAACTTATTTTAGAAACCCTAAACTATCTATTATTAGATTCTGAAGCTCTAATTTGCCTAACTAGTTGATTAGTTTTAAAGTGCACCTAAGGAAGATAAATTTCTGAAAAGTTTAATTAAACACACAGATATTGATCTTCTTTACACATTTCCGATTTCTATAAATGAAAAAGACAGGGGGCAGGGTGGGGGAATCACGCCACCTCATTTGTTGAGTGAAAAGACAGCGCACAGAAGTGTGGACACGACTGCTCTGTTCTAGTTGCTCCGAGCTTCCCGCGGCCCCCGCTCTCTGCTCCCCGCCACCGCCCCACCCCATCACCCCGCCAGCCTCGCTCCCACACCCACAGGTGACCGGCAGGACTGGCGGCAGCTGCTGCAGAGGCCCCCTCTCCTCTCGGGCTCCCATGCTTGAGGTTGCTCCCGCGGCCGCACCCCCTGCTGGACCTGTCTACACTCACTTGCAGCAGCCCGGTCAGGCTCGATTCCAACCACGCCTCGCCAGGGAAGTAAGAGTTCTCTGTTTCTTATGTACAAAAATACATCGCTTTGGAGAGCTGGAAAAGGTTGCATACACCCAACACTTATTTACAAGCTGTGACTCTCACACCAGTAAAAACAAACACACATTTATTTTATCCTTGATTTTTGGTGCAACTTATACATAAACATTACATCAGTTAGTCTGTACTTTTAAAAATAATAAATCAACCATATGTACAATTAAATTTACAACCAAAAGCAAATTAATCCATTGGTATGGTATGATGGCAATTTTAGTGGGCCGGCAGAGAACATTCCAAGACTTTCGTCCTTCCCACAACCAAACTAGAAGCACACTGAGAGGGCACTCCCAGTCTCCCCTGAAATGGAGCCTCTTAATGTCTCGGACATATTGATTACACAGTGACGATGACACGTGAAGACTTTAAAGGTGAGAAGAAAACAATGTATCAACCCCCACATATATAATGATAATTAAAATAAATACATATTTAATTCCAAGTGCATATGACATTCAGTCAACATCATGGGGAGCAGGGGTTCTAGAAACATTTATTCCTAAACTACTTCGATGCCAAGTCGTCCCTTAGGCCCTGGTCTAATCCTCCCAAAGTACCTTTAAGATGGCTCCAGCTAATGGAGGTTCCAGGTCCACCCCGTGCGACCCCCAAGGCACAGAAAGGATTCTGTTCCCACCCCACCCCAGCCCTCAGCCTCACTGACCTGCCCTAATGGGGAGTTGTTATTCTAGAAAAGCACTGCTCATCTGGGATAAAGGATGGTGTTTTATCCCCCAGGAGACTCACGGATCCACCTGGGCCAGTATCGAGGGGGCAGCCGTGTGTCTCCCCGGAGGGCACACAGACTCCAGAAGGAACCCGCAGACCAGGAGGCTGCCAGGTGAGCGGGGAGGGGGCGACGGGAGGGAGTGGGGCTCTGGGCCAACACTGCAGGACGCCGGCACGGGGACAGGGACACAGGGACGGGGCGATGAGAGAGTAACAACACCACTGACAACACAAAAATAAACGCTGTAACTCAGCCGACAGCCACACGCCGAACTCCTCGGAGGCTTCCGTGGCCAGGCAGGATCACCGAAAGTCTGGTTAGCGCGAGAATGTTGCGATGGAGAGAGCAGTGGAGCCAGGATCCCTTCAAGCGCGCACACCCGGCCTGGGGCGTGTGCCGACCTGAGGCGGGGTCATGTGACGCTGACTTCGAGCACATGGTCGTCTTTGCTGGGGATGACCAGGATCTGCATGCCCGTGCTGGAGTTGAAGACCTGGCCGGGCGGCAGTGCTTGGAGCCGGGGCATAGGCAAGCCTTTGTGCTCGCTGCTGGAGGCCGAGTGCACGCTGCCCCTGCTCTTGATGCTGCCGCTGTCCAGCTGCTCATCCACATGCTTGTCCACCGACAGGCTGTCGTTCTCTATCCAGCTGTCTGCAAAATGCACGGAAGTGAGACACGGGCCCACCGACACGGACCAGTGACCCATCCCGGGAGCAGCGGGCCGCCCGAGCGACCTCAGGTGCACAAACACGTCGGCTGAGGCGGCCCGTTTAGAGAGAACCTAGTGCGTGGGCCCTCGGAGGACCCGTGTGGGTCTCAGAGCAGGTGCCTACAACTTGTGACCCCGACCGGGTGTTTGGTGTTAGACCCCGCTGGCACCAGACCCACGCTGTTGATCCACAAGCCCGGTGGCTGGAGCTGGGTCAACCACCTCCTCGCACTCCCAACAGTGAGTGCACCCTTCATCTCCAAGAATCCTTACCGGCATCCAGTTGTGAGGAGTGCGCAGAGTGATGGGGGAGGTATTTAAACAGCCTGACGTCGGGAAGGGGGAGGTACCCCGCAAAGAGGGGCATCACCTCCATGTGGACCCGGTGAGTGGCCTGCGCGGCCACAGGCATGGAGATGACGCCAGAACTCTTCCCGCACACTGCCCAATTGCTGCTGTTGTCCACCACTGAAACAAGGAAAGCACTGGTTTTACCCCAGGAGAGGGCACTCCGTGTTCACACCAAAATAAGAGCCACCAGCAGCCCCACACTCCAGAGTGTAAAATCCGAAACTGGATACATTCTGTATCTTGCTGCCTCATAACTGTACCCGAACAGGAAACACGTATGGTTTGATAATAAGATACGTGTTGGATGCACAGGGAAAGTCACTTTGTTCTGCTCAACATCATAAACGAAGTGATTCAGCTGTGCTGGAAGGCAGGCGGTGTGTCAGACTACGGTTGCGCTGGCTGTTAAATTTGGAATGGGGTGGAACAGGGTGGCGGTCCGTCTAGCAGGTGGTGGCATCACACTGGGGGGTCCCAATCCCAACCTGCCGCTTGCACAAGCCTCTGGGATGGGACGGAAAAGGACGTATGTAAGCCCTTCTACCTGCAGCACAGCAGATATTCCTAATATATGCAGTTATTAGCACTAATTATTAAAACACAACCATGACATAATCCAGTGTAATTCAAATATGTAATCGAGCAGTTACTCAAGAAGTTGGCGGGTCAGGAGCCTTGTCTGGACAAGCAGATGGCCTTGCAGAGAGGTGACAGCAGCCCTGTCAAGGGGACACATAGCAGGGCCCAGGAGCTCCAAGGACCGAAGGTCCCCAAGCAGCAGAGAAGGGGTGGCAGAGGGCCGGCTTCCTACACAAGGCAGGGGGGCCTCTGAGGGAGGTGCCGCAGCAGTTCTCAGACAGTGGTTCCTGGGGACCAGGGGGTCACACCCCTGCCTTTCTCCCTGGGCTGCCAGGCACACCAGTGGCTGGCACCGGAAGCCTGAGGATGAACCGAGGCCCCACATGCAAGGGGTTGGGCCACTGGGTTCCTCACCACACACTTGAGGATAGAAACTGCCAGTTTTACCTAAGGCTGTCCTTCGTGGAGTAGTTAAAATTAATTTTATTAAATCCAATCCTTAAAGAAACATCTTCTTAACTTTAACTCTGAAATGATTATAGACTCCTGAGAAGCTGCAAACCATTCGAGAGGGGCCCCGTGTACCCCTCACTCTGGGCCCCCAGGCTCCCGGGCTCACTGGGACTGAGCCAGCGGTGCTCTTCAGTCTGCGGTACTGGGCAGATGTCGTCTCGAAAAAGAAGGGACGTGAGCCTGTCACTTCAAAGACGTAGCCAATGATACAGTTCGAAACTCTGATCAAAAGGGAGAATTTCAGAAAATCTGCCTTTGCCACTGCGAGCCCGGCAGCGTCCCAGGACTCGGACTACCCTGATGAGCTCCGAGCGGGCTGGAGAGGGGTGCCAGCCGGAGGTAAGAGGGCCTCTCAAACTACAAGCCAGATCTAAGGCTCTGAGCAAACGGAGTATGAAAAGTTGGTTCGCGTGGTTTCAGAGTCCACTCCGTACCCAGCCCAGAAGAAAGTTCCACTTGTCAAGTTCTGGTGAGAACCACGGTTACAAGAGGGCTGTCGAAGGAGGCCTCCCTTTACCAACTACCCATCTGGGCGACCCTGGGGCGCCCTCACATCCTTTAGCCACGTCACCACACACGGAGTGCAGCAGGACGACTCAGCTCCCTTCCGGGAATCCAGACATTAGGGAGAATCCAGGGGATGCACAATTATGTCATTATTCTTTTTGTCTTGTTTTGTTTCGGAAAACAGTTCTTTTTCAAGCATGATGTCATGTAATGCATTTACTGTGATTTTTAAGGGACTAAAACAAGAAATTGTTGGCTCCTCAACCATTTCTTAGAGCATAAACGGTCCTGACACCCCAAACTGAGCTGCTTGTGAAGCAGCCCAGGCCCTGGAGGAGGCGGATGGGGACGGGGAGTCTGGAGCGGTTGGCGATGGGGAGGAGCCCGTATGGGGGGCCAGTGCTGGGGGACGGGGGGGAATGGAGCTGGGGCTGGGGATGTAACGAGGCCCGGACTCCAGGACACACGGACTGCTGGGCGCAGCGCTGGGAAGACCCTGAATCACAGGCAGAGAGGGAAGGGCAGCTCTGGGGGCCACGGCGTTCCCAACGACCGCTTGAGAAAACCTGACTCCCTGGCAACCAAGCCCTACATCCCGCCCGCCTAGGACCACACCACGTAATAAAACATTCAAAGGAGCTTTTCTGATCCTAGAACATTCTCTCTTCAGTTAGGGAACACTACTGTGGGAAGAGGGGGCACAAGTGTGTGCCCCTCACACACGGGGCAGCACAGCAGTTAGGGGAAAAGACGCCTCCAGACCCACCTTCATACATAAGCTTGGTCGAAAAATAGTCGTCCGACTCTGTCAGTGCTTCGTCCTTATCCACCTCCAGGAGGTCCGAGAGCCGCGTGATGGACACCTCCAGGGAGCACAGCGAGCCTGTCCGACAGTGCTCCGTGCCTGCGGGGGGCAGGATCTCCGCTCTCACGTTATACAATGTCTGGGCGAGAAAGGGAGAGACCGGCGCGTGTGAACAGCCTGCAGGGACGGTATCCTCGGCCCGGCTGCCCGCGGGCATCGGAGCGGGAGGCCTGGCTCGGCCGCTCCGCGGAGTCAGAGGAGACGCCGGCCGCGGCCCCGGATCAACCCCCTCGCGGGGACACGTGCTTGGCGGGTCCCCGCCGCGAGCACCCGAGTCTTTCTCAGGCCGCTCGCTGTCACCCGACTCAGGATTATCAGCAGTTTGCTCCATGTGCTTTCTCTCTCTCTGGACTGACAGGTATTTGTCTCCTGGGGCACTGAAGGGGGAGCCCAGAGAGCCTGTCGCTTGGTTCAGGACGCGTCCCTGGACACACACATCCTCTTACAAACACGACCCAGAACCGCAACGAGCGAAGGTGACACTCCTTCCTGGCCTCTGGCCAAACGTTCTCCTTTCCTCGATGACCTCTTCGCCCAACAGCCACACCTATTCCCACCCGCCTGACACCCTCACCACCTGGGACAAAGACCTGAAGCCTGGCGGTGCTACTTTGGAAGGTGAGGGTTGTTTCTTCAGGAACCTGTGAGAGCAACTCCGCTGCTCCTGCTCTTGTGCCTCAGTATCCGTTTCGTTGGCCAAGCAGCCTGTGGGGGCCCTGCATGGACACCGGCCCTCAGGCAGGCACATGCCCTGAGTACGGGGTCACACGCAAACGTAAGCTCCTGACAGCATCTCCCTAAGCCCCCTTGTGATCAACAGCCCCCAGCACCTTCCCCTCATGTGCCCCCGAGATAAAAGCCCCACAGGGCTTACACGAGCCCCACTGTCCTGGTTCAAAATGACCAGTCCAGCCCTAGCCCGGGAACCCCAGATGCCGATAAAAGCACCCGGCCCCCTCCTGCCTGCGCCCCCAGGTGCTCTCTGCCTTCACCTCCCCGTGTGGCCCCTCAGGGCATGCCATGTACTTCCTCCAGGACCTGTGAGCAATCAACTTCTCTTATGCAACTGCTCATGGCCTTTTGTTGAACCAGGACTGACCATCCGGTGCCCTGCGCTACACGCAACAAGAACGAGCTATCTTACTAAAGTCATAAGGTACACGAAATCATTATAGCAAACTTGATTCAAAAGTATTCTACTGGTGTTAGGAAACGTTCAAAGAAAATACATTTTAGAATATTAAGAAGCCTATTGCCAAAATAAAACGTTTTCCTGGGAGCCAGCGAGGTTTAACAGTAAGTAGTCCCAGACGGGCTTTGCTTGGGGATTTTTTTTTTTTAAGATTTTATTTATTTATTCACGAAAGAGAGAGAGAGAGAAAGAGAGAGGAGAGAGAGGCAGAGCCACAGGCAGAGGGAGAAGCAGGTTCCATGCAGGGAGCCCAACGGAGGACTCGATCCCGGGTCTCCAGGATCACACCCTGGGCCGAGGGCAGTGCTAAACCGCTGAGCCACCGGGGCTGCCCCTTGCTGGGGATTTTCCCGTTAAACACCCAATGACATCTGTCTGGGAGTGGAACCGACTTCTACAGATCTGAAGGAAGCCACTGCCAGGATCTTCTGCAGCCTTCCAAGGTCAAGGGCATAAAAGATAGGGTTGGAGCAGAGGCATCTGTGGGGCAGGGAAGGAGGAGGGAGCACAGGAGGGAGCAGGGAGAAAAGGCAGCAGCACTAGGGTGGCCGACTGAACAGCTCCGCGCTCCCAAGAAGCTCCCAGCTGGACGTGTGCAGTCTGGAATGTTTGGGAGCTCAGCTGAGGAAGGGTGAGCTTTGCTCGGAGCTTGGATCTTGGAAGGGAGCCCAGAGACAGTGGTGAAGGGACATGCTGTCCTCAGTGCATGTCCTCGATGCTGCCTTCTGTCGGCAGTGGGACAGAGTCGCATAGCTGTGGGGCAACCGTGGGAGCAGAAGGTAGCAGTGAGGTGCCTTCCACACCTGGCAGCAGCCATCAGTGCCTGGAACAAACTCTTAACACCGGTGGCCAACTGATTTCAACAAGGATGTCAAGACCATCCAATGGAGTAGGAACGACTAGTCCTATCAAAAAATGCTACAGGGACATCGGAGTAGCCTCATGGGAAGAATGAACTTGGACCACCTCTCACCATACAGAGTTACCCCAAAGGAGATTGCAGACCTAATGCAAAAAAGTATAAAACTCTTGGAGGAAAACACAGATGATGGGGAAGGCACTTGATGGGATGAGCACTGGGTGTTATATTATATGTTGGCAAATTGAATTTATTTATTTTTTAAAAGATTTTATTTATGTATTCATGAGAGACACACAGAGAGAGAGGCAGAGACACAGGCAGAGGGAGAAGCAGGCTCCATGCAGGGAGCCCGATGGGGGACTCGATCCCGGGACCCCAGAATCAGGCCCTGGGCCGAAGGCGGTGCTAAACTGCTGAGCCACCCAGGCTGCCCTGGCAAATTGAATTTAAATAAAAAATTTAAAAGAAAAGCATTTCCCAAACATTCAAATCTTTCAAAAAAAAAAAAAAGGAAACACAAGATCTCTCTCATCTTTCTGATCTTAGGATAAGCAATGATTTCTTAGACCCTTCAAAGTACAAGCAATAAAGTGATTAATAAGGTGGACTTCATCAAAGTTAAAAACTTTTGTGCTTCAAAGGACACATGGAGAAGGCGACAACACAACCCACAGAATGGGAGATGTGTGCAAGCGGCACCTGTGACAAGGGGCTGCCGTCTAGCCTACATGAAGAACTCTTACAACACTAGAATAAAAAGACAACCCTAAAAAAAAAAAAAAAAAAAAAAAAAAAGAATAAAAAGACAACCCTAAATATTTTTAAAATGGGCAAAGGATATGAATAGACATCTTTCCAAAGAAGACATGCAAGTGGCCAAGAAGTACATGAGAGGTGCTCGGCGTCACTCGCAGTCAGAGAAACGCTCATCAAAACCATGTTGACAGGACACCTGGGTGGCTCAGCGGTTGAGCATCTTGCCTTTGGCTCAGGGCATGATCCCAGGATCTGGGGTCCAGTCCCGCATTGGGCTCCCCGCAGGGAGCCTGCTTCTCCCTCTGCCTGTGTCTCTGCCTCTCTGTGTCTCTCATGAATAAATAAATAAATCTTTAAAAAGAAACAACAACAAAAACCTGCATTGACAGACCCCTCGCGCCTGCTGGAAGCGGAAGGATGAGGACACATGCTGGTGAAGATGTGGCAGCTGGAGCCCTCACATGTCGCTGGGGTGTGTAAAGTGACGTCCCTTTGGAAAACAGAGCAGTGGCTGCTCAGAAAGTTAAACAGAGTTCCCACATAGCCCAGCGACTCTGCCCCGATACTCACCCAAGAGAAGTGAGCACTGAGAAGTCGCACGGGGATTTTCACAGCGTTATTATTCCTGACGGCCCCACAGTGAGAACAGCCCAGACACCAGCCACTGAGATATGAGAAGGAAAACGTGGTCCACCCGCACAATGGACGGCTCTTCCTCCATAAAAACAAATGAAGTCTGGTGTACACTACAGGGTGCCAGGGGGGAGATGCCAGCGGCAAAAAGTGCCCATGTAGGGGCACCTGGGTGGCTCAGCTGGCTGGGCATCTGCCTTCGGCTCAGGTCACCTCAGGGTCCTGGGATGGAGCCCCGCATCGGGCTCCCTCCTCCGTGGGGAGTCTGCCTCTCCTTCAATTCATGCTCTCTCTTTCAAATAAATAAAATCTTAAACTAAATAAATAAATAAAAGTACCCATGTAATACGCCTCATTTGCACACAATGTTCAGAATAGGCCAAAATACTGGCAGATCTGCCCCTGGATTAGTGGTTGCCAAGGCCCGAGACGAGGCAGCGGTAGGGGGGTGACAGTGTGTGGGGTAACAAGGTTTCTTTCTGGAATGATAAAAGTGTTCTAAAATAAGGATCACGGTGATGGCTACCTGCATCGAAGGGGACACTTCAAATGGCTGAACTTCATGGCATCTAAGTTATATAACTCAATAAAGCTTTCCTTAGAGAAGTGGCATCTCTATTTCCAGTCCTCACAGAATACTGGTTTTCGAACAGCAATCCCAGCAGATAGGTTCTTCACTCAGTTTGTACAGTTTTTTTTTCAGTTTGTACAGTCTGAAAGAAAACCTTATCTGTGCTCTTCGTGATTCAAAGAGGAAACAAAGGAAGAAGGAGCAGTGAAACCGCCAGCACCCATAATCATGGGCAGCGAGCAAACCCGATGAATGTATGTGCACTGTAGCACATGAACGATTTAATGTGGCGCGCCGT
Source organism: Vulpes vulpes (assembly GCF_048418805.1). Lineage (NCBI taxonomy): Eukaryota > Metazoa > Chordata > Mammalia > Carnivora > Canidae > Vulpes > Vulpes vulpes. Next base: position 2,137,456 of record NC_132794.1, read on the forward strand.
GAACACACCGGAAAGGGGTGTGTGTGCTACAGAAAGACCCATCATGCTGGAGATGCTGCTGAAGCCTAAGGCTGATCAAGACAGTGAAACGGAGCAGGGAGGCGGCTGGAAGGACAAACTGAAAAAACTGCTAACATCAGGAGCTATAAAGACGAATACACCTGAAGTGTTGTTTTACGATTTCAGTAGAGAAGGAAAGGAAACACCACAAAACTATGTATTTACATTCTCATCTACCCAACACAAAATCCAAGTCTCACCAAAGAAACCAAAAGACAAGTGCATCTCCCTCCTCAGCCCAAGGCCACCTCCAGCTCCACACATAATGCACAGGTTATAGGAGAGTCTTCACAGCACAGATTAAGTAGATTTCTATGATATTTTCTTTTTCTTTTAAAAATAAAACCCCAAAAAACAAAAACAAAAAAAAATAAAAATAAATAAAAAATAAAAATAAAACCCCTTTATAAAGTAACCACCCCACGTGGCAGCTAGGATCAGGACGAAAGGACTCTAGGAAATAGTTCCAGGATATTCTAAACGTGAACAAGGGACAAGGGAGCAGAGACCCGGAGCCTTCGCTCCTTACACTCATCTTACAGCCACTGGCAAGACGGCACGCGCGCCAGGCCTGTCACCCGAGGAGCAGCTGGGCGTCTGAAGTACCAGCAGCCAACGACTGAGCTGTTGATTTTCCCGGATCTGTTGCTTCATTATATTGAAAGGTTTTTTTCTACCTGATTTTTTTAGATTAAAAGGAGTGTGATGCCACCTTCTTTTTTTTTTTTTTTTTTTTGCCACTTTCCATTTTCCCACCCCACACCCCCACCAAAAAATATGATACATACAAAAAAATTTTCCACTTGAAATTCGTAAGTATACGGCTTTAAGGGGATAGAGAGCCGTCCTTCGGAAGCTGGGGAGAATCCAACGGAGAACTGGCAGCGCAGAGAAGGGGGAGGCTCCCGCGTCCACTTCAGCTCCCACACAAAGAACACTGACTGCTTGCTGTAGATGTGCTGCAAAGAGAGTCACTGTCATTGCACACACAGACGCAGCCCACACCGTGCCTCGGCTGCACTCCAAGCCACGCTGCCAGCCACCTGCCACGACCCTGCCCCCTGGTGCTCCCATGTGGGTCACCCTGGAGGCCTGTGGCCACAGCCCCACCCACAGCCCCCTGCCCGCCTTGCCGCAACAAGATTGGGCAAAGCTGGTTACAAAGTTTTAATCTTTTGGGGTGCGCAGGTGGCTCAGTCGGTTAAGTGCCTGCCTTCAGCTCATGATCCTGGAGTCCTGGGATCGAGCCCCGTGTTGGGCTCGGCCTGGAGCTGCTAGAGATTCCCCCTGCCCAGCCCCCTCATGCTGAGGCGCACACACTCTCTCTCTAAATAAAACAGAACATTTATTTGTGTGTAGTACCTCATTCATTTCCAAAACAGAAATGCCATCAACCAATCAAAAAGGGCATCTTTGCATTCATGCCAAGTATTTTGCATTTAATGTTAACTTAAACACAGAATAAGCACCATCTCATGCCTAATGTCCACACCTACAAGCACAGGGACAGGCTGGGCCAGCATTTGAAATGGGTGGAATCTTAGCTGGGGAAAAAGTCCTTGAAAAATGCTACTGATCAAACATCCCAAGAAAACCTTTTATCTCCTAAACACTCAGCATTTACTGTCAAAAACACACATGACAAAAAAAAAAGAAAAAAAAAAAAACCACACGTGACAAACGAATATTTGAAACAGGAAGGTGAGCAGTAGCCAGGCAGCGTGAACAAGTAGGACTCTTTCACACGGCTACACCAACTCAGGGTTTCCTTCTTGGGCGCGGACAGGCGTTTAGCTCCGGGTGGACGGGAGTGAGGGTGTCCATGCAATCAACACGGAGCTCAAGAATGACCCTATAGTTACATAAATCTGTGCGCCAGTAGGACAAGTTTAATTCTTCCACAAATATAAAATCATTCTATTTCCCAATCCATCCACCGTGCTGCTCGGAGCACGGAATGAAACCCACACATGCACATCCAGCCACAAAGCTGCAGTTTCAGAGCCCTTGGGAATGTGCTTGTGCTTCCTGCTGTTCACTTCTCCCAGTTTTTGTGTTGCCAGAGTCCCTCTACAAACACGGTGTTTTCCTCAGAACTTTCTAGATACTCCTCCATCACACTCTCGCTCCCCCTATTCTCTGCCCCATTCTGGAGAAGGGTTACCTGCGGGGTCTTGGTGTTCAGTGGTACCAGCTGCAGGTCACCACTACTGCCAGTATCCACAAGGTTACCGTCAGACAGCTGAAAGTCAAGTTCTGACAAGTTCTGGACACAAACTTGAATATATTTCCTAAAGCAGAAAAACAAAAAAGACGATTTTGAAATCTAAGGATTTTAATAAATGTATTTTGGTTGAGAAGACCCTCTCTGGGGAATTGAAAGAGTGACAAAGTAAAATAAGAACCAGTTGCTAAAAAAAAAAAAAAAAGAAAAAAAGAAAAAAAAAAAAAAGAACCAGTTGCTACCTATATTTCTGCTTCTGACCTCACAGGGGGAAAGTGTCCCCCAAAATCAAATCTTCCCGAGCAAGCCAGTTCTGAGGGAAAATGGATCAAAGAATGCTCTGCTTGTGACCCATGTTATTACATGATCAGAACTGGCTTTCCTAAACAAGCAGCAGCTTGCAGTAGGTGAGGAAAGTGCTCGCTACCCCAGACATACAGGGTTCCCATCAGTCCCTGTCACATGGGAAGAGGAGTCTGAAAAGCCAGTATGAAAGGAAGCAACCCAACTTCTGTTTAGCAGTGTTCGTGTCTTTAGCCATTCCTACCTACAGTCCCGTCCCCATAACAGGAAGGGCAAGAAAGCAAGCTGCTAGTATAATGTTGCACTCTACATACAGTTCTGGCATTTTTATTACTAACTTATGCAAATGTCAACAGATGAAAGCAAAAGGAATTCCACAGTGAGAGGCCAGACTCAGCCCTGAGCCCAGGGGTCCATGCGCACACCATCACTGATTGGGGACAGGCCGACACTGCCCCCTGATGCCGAAGGATGAAGCATGGGGCTCCACCTCCAAACAGTCTCCTCCAAAGGCAGAGCTGGAGTCTAATCCAGCTTCTAGAGCAGTGAGTACTTCTCAACTGGAGGCAATTCTGGCCTGCAGGGGACATCATGCCGCATCTCAAGATATATTTTTGGTTGTCACGAAAGGGGTGGGGAGGATGGAGAGTGCTGTGGGCATAGAATGGGAGAGCCAGGGGTGCTGCATGTGCAGGACAGCAACCCCCGAGCCCCACAAACGAGGAGTTCTCGGACCCAAAGTGTGAGTAGCTCTGAGGCTGAAAACCTCGCCCTTGAGACAACCAGCAGGCGGCAGAGCCACAAGAATGTGACCAGTCAAACTCAGAACGGTAGACCTTCTTTCTAAAGGAAAACTGAGAGGATGGATCAGCGGTTTAGCACCTGCCTTTGGCCTGGGGCATGATCCTGGAGTCTGGGATCAAGTCCCACGTCAGGCTCCCTGCATGGAGCCTGCTTCTCCCTCCTCCTGTGTCTCTGCCTCTCTCTCTCTCTCTCTCTCTGTGTCTCAGGAATAAATAAAATCTTTAAAAATAAATAAAAAATAAAGGAAAACCAAACCAAGTTCGGCAATGGGTCACTGGCTTGACAAATAGAAGGAGAGATGAAGAAGGATCAGGGCCTTGGTGTGGATCCCACGTGCTACAAACCAACTGCCCGAAGTCCTTTAGAGGCTGCTGGGGAACCCTGAGTGCGGACTGGCTGTTGTAGCACAGCAGGAGTCACGAATCAGAACAAGGGGACTACGATGTCATGGTTGCATAAGAAAGCACACTCAGCGTCACTGAGGCCAAGCTCTGAGCAGCAAGAGTGTCCATGCAGGAGAGCATGGCACGGGAGTGGGGCCCGGAGTGCGCCTTTACCGTGTGCCGGCTGACAGGAGCGAGTGTGTGGTCCTGAAGGGCACGCTGAAGGTCAGGGCGATGACGGTGGAGTAGATGGACCACGGGCAGTCAATGGACACCTGAGGAGAAACACAGGGCCGCGCATTCAGACCACCTGCCCGACCACAGCCATCACAGCAGCCACCCAGGTCAGCAGCGGCTGCCAAACTGATGGCCTTCCCACTTCCTATTTAGAAAGCAAACCCCCATTAAACATGTGCACAAACAAAGCAGAAACGTAAAGCTACACACCCAGACAAGAATACTAAACACGGGAGTAGCCAGACATCTGTGAGTCACCAGAAGGGTCTCGGAAGCTCTGGACCATATGCCCCACCTCGTGCTTCCCACACTGACACGGCCAGACGGGTTTTCTAACACGCAGGACGTTATGACAAAGTGCTTTTAGTCACTTCGTTAATATGACATGATCAATCAGTAACTATCACAAAATTAAATGAGTTGTCCAAACACTGTACACAATGAACATATAACAGGAAGGCAGGCAATCCTGGGGGCAGAGCGTGGGCCAAGCCACTAACTGCCCTAAGGGCACCGGCCTGCCCTTTGAGGTCCCCCACAGGACAAATGAATACACCAAGCACAGACCAGTGTTCAGCCAGCACTGGTTTTCAGCCTCCTGAATTCTGTTACCAGATAAGGAAAAAAGAAATTTCAGGGAATGAACATTTAATGTTACCCTTAGGTGCTGGCCGGTCTAATGTTCTATGCCATAACGTCTTCGCTATGACTGTTTGTTAGCCTTTTGTTCTACTGTTTTTGTGCATGCATGTCTTTTTTTTAATGATTCAACTTATTTAAACTAAAAAACAAAACAAAAAAGTTCATCCATTTCTCCTAAACCCCACCCCATCCTAGGCACCCATCAATCTGCTCTCTGAGCTTGATTTTAGTTTCTTCAGATTCCACATATAAGAGAGATCAAATTGTATTTATTTTTCTCTTATTTCATGAAGCTTAATGCTCTCCAGGTCCATCCACGTTGTTGCAAATGGCAAGATTTCCTTCTTGCCATTTGGTGGTGAATAGTATTGCCCTGAGCACATACACAATGTTTTCTCTATCTATTCATCCATCCTCGGACACTTAGGTGGTTTCCATGACTTGGCTATTGCAAATGATGCTGCAGTGAACATGGAGGTGCAGACAGCTTTTCAGGTAACTTCATTTTCTTGAGTCACCACCTAGTAGTGTGAATGCTGGATCATATAGGGTAGTTCTATTTTTAACGTCCTGAGGAACCTCCATTCTGTTTTCCAGAGTCGCTTCACCAGTTTGCATTCCCACCAACAGGACACGAGGGTTTCCCTTTCTCCACATCCTCGTCAACCTGATCAGTGATGTCGAGCATCTACATGTCTTCTCCGGAAAAATATTCAGCCTCTGCACATGTTTTAATCAGACTGTTGCAGGTTTTGCTACTGAAGTTATAGGAGTCCTTTATATATTTTGGGTATTAACACCTTATCAAATACATGATTTGTAAGTATTTTCTCCCATTCCGTGGTTGTCATTTCATTTTGTTGGTGGTCTCCTTTGCTGTGAAGCTTTTTAGGTTGATGGAGTCCCAATAGTTCACTTTTGTTTTTGTTGCCAGATTCATTAAATCATCGCCAAGACCAGTATCAAGGAGCTTACCACCTAATTTTATGGTTTTAGGTCTTACATTCCAGCTTTAAACCAACCAAAAAAAAAAAAAAAAAAGGTAACTCAAAATGGATTAAAGGCAAGAGTCCAGTTTCATTCTTCTGCATGTGGCTGTCCAGTTTTCCCAACACCATTCATTTGAAGACACTTTTTTCGGGGATCCCTGGGTGGCGCAGCGGTTTGGCGCCTGCCTTTGGCCCAGGGCATGATCCTGGAGACCCGGGATCGAATCCCACGTCGGGCTCCCAGTGCATGGAGCCTTCTTCTCCCTCTGCCTGTGTCTCTGCCTCTCTCTCTGTGTGTGTGTGACTATCGTAAATAAATAAAAATTTAAAAAAAAATTTAAAAAAAGACATTTTTTCTCCATTACACATTCTTAGCTCCTTTGTCATAAATTAATTGCTCATATATATATGTGGGTTTATTTATTCTGTTCCATTGATCTGTATATATCCTTTTATGCTGCTCCCATAGTGTTTTGATAGCTACAGCTCTGTAATACAGTTTGAAGTCAGGGAGCATGATGCCTCCAGCGTTGTTCTTTCTCAAGATTGCTTTGGGTATTTGGAGTCTTTTGTGATTTCATACATATTTTAGGATTATTTGTTCCATTTCTATGAAAAATATTGGATTTGGTAGGGATTATGCTAAATCTATATATAGATGGGTAGTATGGACATTTTAACAGTATTAAATCTTTCAATCCAAGAGCATAGAATATCTTCCCATGTATTTGTTTCTTTCATTAATGTCTTATAGTCTCCATTATATATGTCTTTCACCTCCTTGGGTTAAGTTTATTCCTAGGTATTTTATTCTTTATAACTTCAATGCAATTGTAAATGGAATTGTTTTATTTCTCTGATAGTTCATTATTAGCATACAGAAACACAACAGATTTCTCCCTATTAATTTTGTATCCTGCAACTTTACTGTATTTATTGTAAGTTTTTTGATGAAGTCTTCAGGTCTTTATATATATAGTATGTCATCTGCAAATAGTGACATTTTACTTCTTTCCTTCCAATTAGCATGCCTTTGATTTCTTTTACTTGACTAATTGCTCTGGCAAGGACTTCTGGTACTATGTTAAACAACACTGATTAAGGGTGGGCATCCTTGTTTTGTTCCTGATCTTAGAAGAAAGGCTTTCAGTATTTCACCATTAAGCATGATAACAGCTGAGGGCTTATCATGTATGGCCTTTATGTTGATGTATGTTCCCTCTATATCTACTTTGTTGAGTTTTTATCGTAAACAGATACTGAATTTGGCCAAATGCTTTTCCTGAGTCTACTGAGATGATCATATGATTTTCATTCTTTACTTTGTTACTGTGGTTTATCACACTGATTGATTTGTGGTTGATGAGCCATCCTTGCCTCCCTGAAATAAAGCCCATTTGATCTCGTATATGATCCTTTTGGTGTATTGTTAAATTTGGTTTGCTAAGGTGTTTTTGAGGCTTTTTACACATATGTTCATCAGAGATACTGGCCTGTAATGTTCTTTTCCTGTGGCATCCTTTCCGGTTTGTTAACATTGGCCTCGAAGAATGAGTTTGGAAGAGTTCCCTCCTCTTCTGTTTTTCTCAAGAGTTTGAGAGGAACTAGTATTAATTAATTCTTCTTTGAACATTGGATAGGATTCAACAGTGAAACCACCTGATCCTTGTTTGTTGGGATTTCTGATTTCTGATTCAGTCTCCTTACCAGTAATCAGTCTGTTCAGATTTTCTATTTCATCATGATTCACTCCTGCCAGGTTGTGTGTTCCTAGGAATTTATCCATGTCTTCTAGATTGTTCGGTGTGTTGGCATATAGTCAGTCATAGTAGTCTCTTACAATCCTTTGTATTTCTGCAGTGTCAGCTGCAACATCTCTTTGATTTCTGACTTGAATCCTCTCTATTTTGGCGAGTCTAGCAAAAAGTCTGTCAATTTTACCTTTTAAAAAAACCAGCTCTTGGCTTCACTGATCATTTCTATTGTCTTTGTAGTCTAAGGCATTTATTTCTGTTCTAATGTTTGTTATTTCCTTTCTTCTACTAACTTTGGGCTGTTTGTTCTTCTTATTCTAGTTCCTTGAGGTGTAAAGTGAGGTTGTTTGAGACTTTTTTTTTTTTTTTTTAAGATTTTATTTATTCATGAGGGGGGGTGGGGAGAGAGGGAGAGAGAGGGAGGGAGAGGGAGAGAGAGAAATGCAGAGACAGGCAGAGGGAGAAGCAGGCTCCAGGCAAGGAGCCCAACATGGGACTTGATCCAGGGTCTCCAGGATCACGCCCTGGGCTGAAGGCGGTGCTAAACCACTGAGCCACCTGGGCTGCCCACATTTCCTCTTTCTTAAAGTAGGTCTATACTGCTACTACAGTATACTGAACTTCCCTCTTAGAACTGCTTTTGCCACAACTCATAAATTTTGGCATGTTACATTTCCATTTTCATTGGTCTCAAGGTTTGTTTTGATCTCTCTTGATGTGATCTTTGGCCAATTGGTTGTTCAGCAGCATGTTGTTTAATCCCCTACATATTTGTGAATTTTCCCATTTTCTTCATGTAATTAATCTCTAGTTTCATAGTGTGGTGTCAGAGAAGATGCATGAGGTGACTTTAACTCTCTTAAACTTATTAAAACTTGTTTTGTGGCCTAATACACAATCTGTCCTGGAAAAATGTTCCATGTACACTTGAGAAGAATGTGTATTCTCTGTTGCCTTTGGATGAATGTTCTGTAAATATCTGTTAAGTCTACTTGGTCTAATGTGACACTTAAGGCTAGTGTGTCCTTACTGATTTTCTGTCTGGGAAATCTATCAATTGACATAAATGTGGTATTAAAGTGTTGTTGAGGATTTCTGCACATATGTTCATCAGAGATACTGACCTGTATCTTCTTTGTCTTTTGTTATAATCATTATTTTCAAGTCTATTTTGTCAGATAAAAGCAGAGCTGCTCCAGATTTCTTTTAGGTTTTGGTTTCACTTTAGTCTGTGTGCCTTGTCTGAAGTCTCTTGTAAACAGTATATAGATAGGTCTTGATGTTTTTTTACCCATTCGAGCCACTCCTTGTCTTTTGATGGGAAAAGTTAGTCCATTTACATTTAAAGTAATTGTGGGTAGACATGTGCTTGGTGCCATTTTGGTTAATTGTTTTCTTTCAGTTTTTGTAGTTTCTGTTCCTTACTTCTCTGCTTTCTAATCCTTAGTGGTGTGATGCCTTTCCTTGGCAGTATGCTTATATTTCTTTTTCTTTATCTTTTCTATGTTTGCTACAGGCTTTTGCTTTGTGGCTACCATGAGGCTTACATGTAACAATTTATGTTTATAATCTACTATAAGTTAATAACATATTTCTAAAGCTCAATATTTTTACTCTCCCTTGCCCCCACATTTGATGTTTTTTTCCTTTGATGTTTTTGATGTCACACTTTACATCTTTTTATCTGTGTATTCCTTAACTAATTATTGTCATCATAGTTATTTGTACTACCTATGTCTTTTAACCTTCATAGTAGCTTTATAAGTGCTTAACCCATTATACTTTTCCTATATATTTATCTTGTCAGTGAGATTTATTCTTTCACATGTGTTCTTGTGAATATCCTTTCTTTTCAGCTTAAAGAAGTCCCTGGAACATTCCTTATAAAGCCAGGTAAGTGGTGAGGAACTCCGTTAGCTTTTGTTTCTCTGGAAAACACTTTATCTCTCATCACTTCTGAATAATCACTTTGCCTGGGCAGCCCGGTGGCTCAGCAGTTTAGCGCCTGCCTTCGGCCCAGGGTGTGATCCTGGAGACCCGGGATCGAGTCCCACGTTGGGCTCCCTACATGGAGCCTTTCTCCCTCTGCCTGTGTCCCTGCCTCTCTCTCTCTCTCCCTGTGTGTGTCTCACAAATAAATAAATAAAATTTTTAAAAAATAATAATAATCACTTTGCCTAACAGAGTATTATTTTTAGAGATTTTACTTTCAGCACTTTGACTGACTGACTTTCAGGTCAGTTCCCCTGACCTGCAAAATTTCTGCTGAAAAATCTACCATTAGACTTAAGGGAGGGTTCCTTGTATGTAATAAATTGTTTTTTTTCTTGCTGTCTTTTTATTTTTTTTAACCTCCTTCCCCCCTTCCCCACCCCATCTCTTGTTGCTTTTAAGATCCTCTCCCAGTCTTTAATTTTGACATGTAATTATAATGTGCCTTGGTGTGGGTTTCTCTGGGCTTCTTGGATCTGGATATGCTTCCTTCTGCAGATTAAGAAATTTTCAGCCATTACTTCTTCAAGATTTCTTACCTTTTCTCCCTCTCTTCTCCTTCTGGAAGCCCTATGATCCAAATAACAGTCTGTTTCCATTTGTTCTATAAGCCCCTAAGCTATCTTCACTCTTTTCATTTTTTTCTTTTTGCTGTTCTGATTGACTGAGTTTCACTGCCTTAACTTCAAGCTGACTGATCCTTTCTTCTGCTTCATCTAGTCTATATTTCAGTTCAGCTATTGGAGTCTTCACTCTGTGCCTTCTATCTGTACATTCTGATACTTCCCATTTCTTTGTTAGGTTCTATGTTCATCTGTTTTTCTCTCATGTGGTGAGCATCTTCATGAGCATTACTTTGAACTCCTTATCAGGTAAATTTCTTTTCTCCAATTCATTAAGATTTTTTTTTTTTCTGAGGTTTTACCCTGTTATTCCATCTCTGGAACATAGTCTTCTGTTCATCCTACTGGACTTTCTGTGTCTATATAGTACATGGCATAACCACCTTTCCCAGTCTTAGAGGTGCAGCCTAATGTAGGAGCTGAGCCTCATAATTCAATCCTGTTCCAGTTCTTGGTTGTCGCTCAAACCTTTGTGCTGTCCAAGGGCTTACTATATTTTTAATACCTCCTAGCAGGTGAGGCATGTCCCAAGACTTGTCATTGTCCTAGAGGGGAGTATCTCAGCACCTAGACACAGGGTGACTGGAAGCCAGACCCACAGGCAGCAGCTTTTCAAAGTATGCAAATACGTATACTCCTATGGGACTGCAAGCATACAGTTCTACATGTGGACTGCAAGGGTACAGTTCTATGTGTTAAAAAGTCCTCAGGGCATCCCTGGGTGGCTCAGCGATTCGGTGATTTGGTGCCTGCCTTCAGCCCAGGGCGTGGTCCTGAGGTCCTGGGATCGAGTCCCACATCGGGCTCCCTGCATGGAGCCTGCTTCTCCTTCTGCCTGTCTCTGCCTTGCTCTCTCTCTCTGTGTCTCTCATGAATAAATAAATAAAATCTTAAAAAAAAAAAAAGTCCTCAGAAGTGGTATTTATGTTATAAGACATAGACACACCTGAAAAAGCACAATGGTAGAGATGCGTTCCTTGAGCTGAGGATCTGGGACAAAAGTTCATGGATCTTTCAGGTAACTGTCAATAAACACCAACATCAAAGCATATAATGATAGAGCTTCCTCTTTGCTAAGTCTGACCTGACTTTCAGTGGACAGAAACCAAAGCATGTCAAGACACAGAACTCACTCTATCCTGTTCACCAAGACAAATGGACTACAGACCCAACTTACCTCCCCTAAGCAAACATTCTCTCTCTTCTAATAAACTGTCCTCCCCTCTGGAGTTGGTATAGAAAACTTAGAGCCTGTTTGGCTTTGTCCTTGCAAGGTGTACCCTTTATCTAAGAAGGGGTGATTCAAAGATATAAATGCTAACCCCAATGAGAGGATGTGGAATCGGGAATGGTAAGTGTGCCACTTCGACACAAGTCATCTCTTAAGTACTGTCTTTCAGAACAAGCACGAAGGCAGAGGCTGCCAGCGCAGGCTGGGCACTTCCAGCCCTCCTTACTTTATGGTCTGTGGTAGCCATGCAGTGGCCAGCTTTCTGTGTGTCCTTATGCTTCCTGTGGGGCTCTGTTACCCCCAGCGTGCTGCTGTCTCCTCCAGTTACTGGAGCTGAAGGTAAAGAGAGAACTTCCAGTTCAAATTCAATCATGTGGTACGCAGGAGCAGCAGGCAGGCTGATGCTTGTGACCTTGTCAGACGACTGAACCCGGAGCGACACATCAGAAGCCTTTTCTAGGAAAGACAGAAAAAGTCACTTCTAACACATTCCCTGTGTTTCCTTGTTCCTTTCTCTTCTAGTAGGTGACAGGCCCAGCCCAACTCCCGCTGCTCCTACGCACCTGGAAGAGTGTATCTAAGAAGAATTAAGGTGGGAGGGCAGAGGCAGGAAAATGAGAAACGAACACCCTCTCAGACACTAATGTCGTATAAGCTGGCTGGTTGTAGACCAGACACGGCCACTGCGCTAAGTCTAAACACAGAGAAGGGACACTTCCCACGTGGCCCACCCATGTGCTGTGTGTTTCCCTGTACAACATGCTCCCATTCCACTCCACTATCAGACTGGCTCCCATCCAGAATGAGAGCAGGTCCTTGCGTCTCCAGACCTCCTGCCTGGGAACCAGGGGAGACGGGACTTTTCTAGGGCTTCTGGCCAGTGCCTGAAAAGGCCTATTTTCTTTTACTTTTAGGTGAGGAGGGTAAAGGAGGTAGGAAGAGACTGCAGGCTGGCAAGGCTTCATCTAGGACCGGAGCCCTGTCCGTGATGCTGCATCAGAAGCCCTTAGCTAGGTCACACCGCCTGGCCACCCAGCACACACATGGCTTTGCCTATTCATCCCAAATACGAAGGCCCGCCCAAGGTCAGGGTCCCAGCCCACCTACAGGCAGGACGTTGCCAAGAAAGAGTCGCAGGGAGAAGGAATCCTCAGATACCGCCTGCGGATGGCCGGGACCACGGGCGCCTTACGGCCTCACAGTGCGCAACAATGGCAAGGGTCCGCCTTCACCGGGTGACTGCCGCCTCACCTCTTGTGTTGGAGTAGATCACTGCTCTGTTCTCTGCATGACACAGGATGAGCATGGCTTCTGCGTTGCTGAGCTGGAGGCTGTCCCCGTTTTTTACTGTATAATGGCCAGTAGTGACAGTGAACTTTACCTTCTGAGGAATACCAGCCAAAAGGCTATCTGAAGGGAAAAAGACGGCAATCAGCATCACGATCAATCAACGGAGGGCCTGGTGTGAGGTTAAGAGGATGCTCTGCTTCTTCTGTTAGAGGGCTGTTCCCTGCAGATACTCCCCGTTTCACTCCTGTTCCACCCCTCCACCCTCACTTTTCATCTCGATTACAAGGATGCAGAGTTGAGGGGGGCCTTGCTGGCAACATGAGAACCTGATTCTCAGGGGCACCAGAGACAGAGTCAGGGCTCACGGTGGCAACCACATCTATGAACGTCCCAAATGTTAGCAAGAGAGATGCAAGTAAGGAGGCTAAAGAACAGGCTAATGAAATCGAATGTACTGGTGCTACTCAGAATTGTTCTGGCTTTTCTAGGTCAGACCTTCAGGACCCACTGGGTGGAAGGTGCAGCTACTGCTTTCCTCGGGACAGAAATGGGGAGGGCGGAGATGGGCTGAGGTCCCCCGGAGTCCTGCGCCAGGGCAGACAGAAGGGAGAAGGCGAGAGATCAGGACCCAGGAGGAGGAGTGGCCAGATGAGAGGGACGGGAAGGCACGGGCAAGAACAGGAATGAGGGCCATGGATGGGAGCAGGGGCGGGAGCACCAGCGCCTGGTCCCGGGTGAGGTTTGGGGTGTCCCAGGCCCTCAGAGTGGCGGTGCTCAGCTCTCCTCGTGAGCGTTCCTCCAACGGAACCGTCAGAGAGGCTGGGCAGCATCTCAAGGCCTTTCCTGGTGGCCGGGGAGACTTCAAAATCAGAAAAGTAAGGAGTATGGACACACTGAAAAAAATGCCTTCCTTGAATTTTTTTTTTCCCAAATCAAGAAATGAGCCAAATAAATACATCCTGTTCAGCCTGAACAACTGAGAAATTCACTTGTGTTTTAATCGAGTGCCACATGGTCTTCGATCATTTGTTTCTAACTCCTTCCAATTGTAGGACTTAACGGAGGGGAGGACAGCAGCTTTGGATGGGGCTCCCGTGTAGGGAGGGAAGCGCAGCGCGGCCCACGGCGAGAGCGGCCCGGCTCCCCTGGCGGCCCACTCACCGGCGGCCCACTCACCGGCGGCCCACTCACCGGCCAGCGGCTCCACGTGCAGCTGCGGCTCCTGAGAGTACACGTCGTACTGCACCCGCGGGGACAGGTGAGGCAGGACGAACCACACGGGGCCCACTGAGGCGCGCAACTGCCGCAGCGTGTATGTTCCAGGCTCCTTGGCCTATGGTCAAAGTCGGGTGTTCAGAAAGTTACCGCCCGCTCTTGTAATGGACTTCCCAAGGGAAGGCTGCGCCACCATCCCTGAGATGCCTGTTTTCCTTACCCTCTCACCTATTACTTGATGGTTCTACCTCAGCCTGCGGGCCATTCGCCAGAGCCCTCAGAGTCTCTTGGTTGAAAATTTTCTGAATAACTGATGCTTAAATCTCCCTGTCCGCTTTTTTTTTTTTTTTTTTCCCTGTCCGCTTCTAAGAACATACCTTCAATTTAATAAATGTCATCTGTGGCATTCTCTTCTGAAAGGGGTCTTTTTTTTTAAGATTTTATTTATTTATTCATGAGAGACAGAGAGAGAGAGAGAGAGAGAGGCAGAGACACAGGCAGAGGGAGAAGCAGGCTCCATGCAGGGAGCCCGATGCGGGACTTGATCCCGGGTCTCCAGGATCACGCCCTGGACTAAAGGCGGCGCTAAACCACTGAGCCACTGGGGCTGCCCTGAAAGAGGTCTAATGGAACCTTCTGCCTGAGATCTGAGACCTGCTCTGAGCCTAGACTAAGGCCTAGTGACAGCAGCTGCACTTTGCACTGGCTGAGTCCTCGTGGGTCAAGGGGGCCTCACGGGACACGCTGCCTGAGGGGAAGATTTGTATCAGAGCAGGTGCCGCTGTTTTGATATCCATGCAGCCAGTGAAAGGAAAACAAAGTTTGACATGAAACCGTGCCATCTTCTCTGGAATGTCATTTCAACAAACGAGGGTATATTTTAACACAAAGGGGAAAAACTCTCAATCCAGTGAGAGCAAAAATAATTACCCACGGTAAGAACTTCTTGCAAAATGCATCAACTGTCATAAAATTGTGTGCATATAAAAGATTTTTTTAAATATTAGGCTATTTTTCTTTAAGGACATAAACAAAAACGAGGGTAACGCACCGAGACCTCTACAGGATTCTCACCACACTTCCAACGGCTCTGGCGAGCTTGAAACCCTTCCTGACCATCTTTCAAGTCAGCTCCTCACCCCGACACCTACCTGTGTCCTGAACGTGATCCTATTGGCCCCCGGCTCCAGTGTTACGCCGCTGCATTTCAGCACGTGGGCCCCATCCTCCAGAGCCACACCTGACGGTGTTTCCAGAGAAGCGCTGCTCTCCTGCCTTCTCAGGAGCATATGGACATTTTTGCATATAATCCCTGTTGTGTTCAAGGAATTATCAGAAGGACTCCTCTCGAACATCTCATACAACTCCAGCGCTGGTAAGTTGTTTTGGGATGCGGGGAAAGGCGAGGTCTCCACCGGAAAGTTAATAATCCCGTTGGACGTCTTGTGCTTGGTAAGCCACTCAGCGGTCTTCCGGTAGTTGTTTTTCTCGATGCTGAAGTGGACGTTGATGGCGATCTGCTCCACGTAGACGGGGATGGGCATCTGACTGCACATGGTTATCTCCACGGACAAAACACCGCCCACGTGGACCACAGCGTTGGAAGGGGTAAAATGGAGGTCTCTCAGTTGTGCAAAACAATGCAGAGGGAGTACAATTTTGTGACCTGTAAACGCACATCACCATGAGTTACTCGCCATGTCTCACTCTAGACCACCTAGAGGCAGCAGGGCCTTGGTTACTGCCAGGCCTGTTGGAATAGACTCAACGTGACAGGCAAGAGGCACTGCTATTCAAAAGAGACGGCCTAAAACTTCCCGACCCCATACTATCTTCACACACCAAAACACATTATATTGTCAAAAGGAGAACATAAATGGGTGCCTAGATAGCTCCTGGAAATCATAAAATCTGAAAATTAAGGACTGTAAGTTCTGAACCTGAATTTCAAAACAATATTAGTAAACAGTCCAATCCTTAGAGCTGTTTTGAAGAATCCCACCACTTTCTCACCTACATAAAGAAGTTCTCAAGTAAAGATGTCTATATCCGCCCATCCTCTACCCCCCCCCCCCAATATATCTGGAAATAAACCCAGGTGCTTGCCAACCTATGAAGTCAGCTAATGAAGTGGGGAGCCCCACCTCCTAAACTCCAAGAGGGCACTGAAGCCCCAGCCCCACAGTGACTACAGGGCAGCACATACTCTGGCCTCCTTTCTACAAGCACCTGGCTTGTTGAGAAAATCCACAAGGCTACCGGACTGACTGGTTAAGTGTTTAATAAATACCAACCAACTAAAGGAAGGACGTGCGGAGATTAGTGTCCTAAAAACACAAGAAAACAGTGAACAATCACAGAATATTTTATTCATACAGAGACGTCAAGGAATGCTGGCAGGAGAAGCAAAACTCCACAGGATCACAGACCTGTCACATGGTTCTACCAATGACCATTCTGGACACATTACAGAATCTACAAAAACAAACCAGGCCATGTTGCTCCGGGGAAACCCATTTAGATGGCTCAATGTGAGTGAAATACACCCCAGTAATCAACGACCCTATCTACCTAAGGCCAAAATCTTTGGAAGCACTGGGCTTTCAAGAAGTTAGTAACCGCTATGGGCTGCACTGTGGTCCCCCTCTGAAGTGGAAGCCCAAACCCTCAATGTGACAGTACATGGAAGGGGGTCCTTTGGGAGATAATCAGGTTTACGTGAGGTCATGAGGAATTAGTGTCTTTCTCAGAGGAGACACTGCAGTGGTCCCTTGCTCTCTCCTCTCCGCCCTCCCCACCCCAAGCCCATCTCTGTCCTTGTCTCTCCCACTGCCACGTGAGGACACATCATAGAGAGACGTATCATCAGAAACCAACTTTGCTAGCACCTTGACCTTGGACGCTTGGCGTCCAAGATGGTGAGAAAGAATGTCTGATGTTTAGTTTAAGCATTTGGTCTCTGGCATTTTCTTATAGCAGCCCGGGTTGACTAAGGCAGTAATTATTTTACATAAGTACTCTCGTTGATCAACTAGACACGAGGAGCTAAATGTCACAATAAATTTAACTTCACCACACCACACCATCTGTGAAGTAAATCTGCCAAATCATTAGCCTAAATCTAAGCCTTTCAGACCTACCTTCCTGCAGATGCTCCTATGAGGAGACACTCAACAAATTCCAGAAGGTGGGAAAGCCCATGAGGGAACTGACTCCAAGTCTTTAAAATGTCAGTGCCTTAAACCCAGATGTCACATAACTGAATGGATAAATGGAACGTGTCCATCTTTACCACGGACTATCACTCAGCTACAAGGAGGAATGAAGCACGGACACGGGCACCTAACCACAAGATGCTCGGTGACAGACTGTAGTCACAAAGGATCCCACGTGGTACGGTTCCACTCACGTGAAATACCCAGAATAGGGGTCTACAGAGATACAAAGTGGATCAGTGGTTGCCAGGGGCTGGTGGGGGTGGCAGGAGGAAGGCTGGGAAGAAGTATAAGGCTTCTTTTTGGGGAGATAAAAATGTTCTAGAATTAACTCTTTAGCAATGGCTGCTCATAATTGTGAATATACTCAAAGCTACTGACTTGTACCCTGTAAATAGGTGAATTCTATGTCAGTAAAGCTGGCATATTAAAAAAGGAAACAGAAATGGGAAGAACTAGGGGATCCCTGGGTGGCTCAGCGGTTTGGCGCCTGCCTTCGGCCCAGGGTGTGATCCTGGAGACCCGGGATCGAGTCCCATGTCGGGCTCCCTGCATGGAGCCTGCTTCTCCCTCTGCCTGTTTGTATGTCTCTCTCTCTGTCTCTCATGAATAAATAAGTAAAATCTTAAAAAAAAAAAAAAAAAAAAAAAAGAAAGAAAAAGAAAAAGAAAAAAGAAATGGGAAGAACTATTCTAAATTAAAAGAGAATTGAAGTACAGCCATCAAAGGCAGCAGCATGTGGTCCCCGACTCGACTCCACTAAACATTAGAAGTTTGTTAGAACCTCGTTCTTCGGCTGGTTGGGGGCACCTCTGATTTCAGAAGGCCACGCGAAGGGGCTCCGTGGTGAAGCTCAGCAGTAAGACAGCACGGATCCACGTCTGCCACACAGCTGCTGAGCTTAGGTGTTGAGCCGATGTCACACGCTGTGTTAGCCTTTCTACTTTGCTATAGCATTTGACCATTTTCACGATGAGAAGTTTTAAAAGTCACTCTGACCCGGGCCATGTGTCAGCTCAGTATCTCTCATAAGGAAATGGGACAAAGACCTGATGGTCTCACCCATATATTTCTTAAATATATGACTTAAAAAACAAAACAAAGGAAGAAACAAAAAACAGACAAAACAACAGACTCCTAAATACAGACCAAAGTGCTGGAGGCAGAGGGGTGGCAGGTGGGGATGGGCAAAAGGAGGGACGGGAGTGCACCTGCAGCGAGGAGGTGCTGAGCATGAGGAATGTGGAGAAGTGCTGACTCCCTCTGTCCTACACCCAAACTAACAGAAAGCTGTATGATAGCTAGACTTCAATATAAACAAATAAATCAAAAAAAAAAAAAAAAAAAAAAAGGTTTGTAAAAGCCCCCCAAAGAGCGAGTCTGACCTGGGCTATCAGTCTGGCGGCTGGCAAAGCTGAGGATCTCTTGGCAGAAGTGTTTCCGCTCCTCTTCAGTTAGGTGGTGGTCGCTGGCCAAAAGGCTACTGGTCTGAAGGTAGCTGGACGGAGAGTCAAGGGGTCTGGGAAAAGGACCCCACCCCAAGTGGCGCTGGGTGCAACCCGCTCCACGGTCCCTGGAGTCCCCAGGTGCAGCCCCATGGGGATCCTGCTTGGGCTAAGTTACCAGGAACTTAAAGGGAGATCAGACACGTCAACTCTGCACCTAATTTATCATTGGACACGGTACGTAAGTACGAGGTACGCTTTTCCTCTCTGAACTACTAGGTGCTTATTAAACACCCCCTGCGGGCACAGAAACCAGGCTCCCCTCTCGAGGGAATAACAGATTTAAAGGATACTTCTCAGTTTGTCCAAGATGTTTTTGACATTCGGCGAGTTGCTTCCTTGTGTGTGTGATGGGGAGCGCCCAGCCCTCAGCCAGGTAATTTTTCAATGCTCCTTGAAGATAGATTTCTGCCTTTTGTGGAGATTTTTTCCTCCTTGCAAATCAACAAACAGAAGCTGTCGTCATGGTTCACGATCATCATAATCTGCCCGCCACCCTCTGCAAGCCCATGCCGTGACATTGCGCCATCCTAGTCCTTCCCTGACCTCCCCAGAGGGAGGGGCGGACCCACTCGGGAGCGCATGAGCAGACCTGACACACGTGCTGGTGAGAAGCCCTCACGCTGTGCCCAGCATCGCACCCTGGCCAAAGGACTTTCACGGGGAATCTCAGGGTGACAAGACGCCGCTGCTCCCTACTGCGAGCTGACATAGAACGCTGAGCGTAAGGCAAGGGAAGGACGTGTCCCAGGCACGCAGCTAGTTAGCCAGGAAGCTCTGAGTCTCAGCCGGTGCCACAGCACCCGCTGAAGACAGACACGCACAGAAGCCGTCTGCAGGGCCCAGAGGGAGACGGCGCCTGATCCACGCTGCAACTCAGGCAAACAGCCTGAGCAGGCTGCAGAGATTTACAGAGAACTCTGGAGAATTTAAATAGCAATACATATCACCCAGGAGAGGATCTTCCAGGCCCAATTTAAACTGTCAAGATGTTCAGAATAAAACAAGTTTACAGCACAGCTGAGGAGAGCCGGCCAAAGCCTCAGTGCCAATACCCACCGGCCCTTCGCCGAGGGGCTGCAGCTCCCGAACTCACGGGACCAAGGCCAAGGCCAAACAAGCACTCCCCTTTCTAGGCACCCCTGGGAGAGAGACATCCCAGCATTCACCACCCTACTCTTATTACAGAAATGAGAGCTCTCAAATTCTCAAATTACATAAATTTTCAAGCTCTCAAACTACGTGTTGGTGGTCCTATGTCCTCGTGTTTCGGAGGGGTCAGAACCTTCAATACTTCCCCCGTCACTAGCTCCAGCCGAAGCCTCTTACGTCCTAGAGCAGGGAATCTATAGACCATTCCTCAGCCCCGGGTGGAGGCCAGCGCGCCCAGCCAGTCTGTGGCAAGCTGAGGCCGCACCCGAGTCTCTGTGAGCAGACCGGTGCCATTCCGCGGGGGCTCCCAGCCGCAGGATACGCTAGCGCCCAGGCGGGCTCACTCACAACATCTGAGGCTGCGGCTTCTTTGCTGTTAACAGAACCCTTCCTCCTCAGGTTCCCTAGATGGAGACCCGGGACTTGCCAAACTCGACCCCTGACTGCCCACAGCCAGGTGTGGGCCCGGCTAACTGCTCCAACCACATCTGAACACCAGGAAGTTCGCTCAGATGATCTACGAATCCCTCTGCAGCCACTTTAATCAGTGAAATTATTCTTTCTGGTTTCATCTAATAAAATTACTTCATTAATTATACATTTCAAGAAAGCATTTCAAGCACACACTTGAGACTTAAACATCGTTTCCCTTATAATTTCTATCCCTTTCCAGGGCTTGCTCTGAAATAGCAATTACGCTGCCAGATACGGTTTCTTCTCTTCAATAGGCTGATGTTATCAAGCACATGAGAAATATGCTAAGTTCGGAGTCTTTTCTCTAGCACTCAACCCCAGAGCTGGAGCGAGACCAGCAAGGTTCACGGCATTTGTACACCCTGTGTCCCCCAGGCCCAGAGCAGCCCTCTCTCGCAGACAGAAGACACGCAGGTACTGCGTATCGCTGACCTCCAGGCTTTCAATCTGCCCACGAGGCAACTGACATAACCTAGAGAAAATGCTTTATAACAGAATATTTCAGAATCTGCATCCCAATTTATGCCACTGCATAAATCTCTAACTATTCATGATTCTTTTATTAAGTAAATTATAACGCTCAATTATCATGTATGTTCTAAATACCACCTGCATATACAGAAGTACATTACGTTAATTTAATGCAATAAAAAACCCACAAAGATCGGTAACAGATATTAAGGGGGCAACAAGCTGAAAATCTCTCCATTTGGCTTTCAGAAGAAACTGAAAATAAAGCTGATGCTGACTGGTTGGCAGGCTATACATTTTCCATTCTGCATATTGATGGGCACTTCACATCAACCCCACACAAGAGAGACCCTCTCCTACTGGATGTGCCGCATGTTTGAAACCCCAAGAAACGTTCACAATCAATTACATGTAAAACTCAGCCAGGTCCTTCCCGACAAGCCTGGCAGAGCGGGTCCTCCCGATGCTCGTGTGCATCTCAATGGCAGCATGGGACAGCTCCTGCAGGGAAGGAAATGCCCGCGTCAGACCACGCTTCAACGCTAGACAAATCTTACACTTAGTCACTCAATGCTGAAGCGAAAGACCTCATTATTAATACAACATTACTGTTTACTTCACAGCTTTGCTTGTGTTGAATTTTTATGTAATGTGTGATTTATACAAAGTCATTAACTTGTACATAAATTATGAAGAATAATAACCTAATATGAATTTGACAGGCAGAAAACATTGAAATTCTGAGAGTACTTTCTGTATGTGGGTAACATTTTTAATAGTTTTCTCACTTTTTGGAGAACAGGGACAAAAAAGCTCTGCCAAATGCTCCCAGGTTACCCGGGGCTCAGGACTGCAGCTGGCCCACCCAGCTCCTGCCTGCACTGCGCTTCCCACGGGCTCTCCAAAGCGAAATCTTTTAAAGATCAAGTACAATACCTCTCTGTTCAAGTCCAAAGTACTTTTTTTGTACATGGAAAACCATTCATTATCCTTCCTTATAATTTCTATTCTGTTGAATGAGCAATACCACTTTGAACAAAATTTTAAATACCCGAAGATGCCTTTATGCCTAATTATGGCACCGTGCATACTAATGAACGTTTCATGAGCAACAACCATCCCGGGTGTCATCTGCAGTTCCCCAGGACTCCACAAAGAAACGGAAGAGTCCAACAAGAAGGAGGTCGGGAACACCATCCCATGCCCTATCCCAAGGCCACGTAGCAGCAAAGTCTTCCAGAGACAGTTTTCTGCCAGGGGTAGACAGCTACCGTTTGTAATACTTACTAAGTAGTGCTTTTCAAAAGCTTCTACTGATGATAATGCTTCTTTGAGTTTCTTATAAGGACTCTGAGCTGTGTTGGCTTAAATGAAAAGAAAGAAGAGTCCTTATCCGTCCTCAGTAAGTCCAGTCATGAGTCCACACCCACCCTCACACGCTACAGGTCCGGGAGTTCACCTGCTGCCTGGGGACATCACGGACAGCCATGCCACCTGGAACTAATCACGACCTCTGTGCTTGCCCAAGTAGGATAATCATGAAAAAGCCTAACCCCTGTGTGTAATATTTCATTCTTGATTGAGACTAGAGTTTGTAACTCCATCACTTTCATGATAATCAGATGTGTCTTAAGCTGGAGCCTGGCAATGTGACCTCACACATCACATAGGTGGTCTGGGCCACCAGGCTTTGGCTAAATCTCACTCTTACTACTCGCTCAGGTTTACACCTGCAAGAATCGGTCAGGCTCCTTCCAGAGGGCTCTATGAGCTACCAGTAACTTAGTGAGTAAAAGGATTTGTCTGTCTATGTTGCTCAGAAAGTAGATCCCCTGTAATTCAGAGGGAGATGGTGCATCTTAACTCCACACAGGCTGTAGAGAGTCATGATCAGCTTGTATAAGCCTGTGAGAAACTCAAAAATTTTTAGAAATCCTTCCAGTTTCTTAAACTAACCCTAACACTTCTTTACATTAGTAAAAAGCAAATAAAATATCTTGCATATTAATCTGGTCAGCTAACAAAGAGTATAATTTCCCACATGAGGAACAATCACATTGTTAGGACTTGAGTTAAACATGCCAAGATACAACCGACATTTTCATTACTTTCCACTGTACCACTTGTCCAGATACACAACAAAAGTACCTGTTTCAGGTCGCTCAGCTCCCAAACCTGCCAAAAGATCAACTATCCTGTTGAGGTCCTCTGAGTTAGGTCCTTTT
Source organism: Vulpes vulpes (assembly GCF_048418805.1). NCBI lineage: Eukaryota > Metazoa > Chordata > Mammalia > Carnivora > Canidae > Vulpes > Vulpes vulpes. The sequence continues at coordinate 2,160,245 of NC_132794.1, forward strand.
TCTGACACAAGTCCACACAGATAGCCCAAGGACTTTAGCTGTTGAGATAAACGCACAATTTCAGGTAATTTCCAATAGCAGTCAGCAGAGAATTTATGAGTTTGAGTATAAAAAATTAAAATCCAACTAAATTCTAGAAAAAATTGAGCTTTCCTATGTAAGTAATTCTCACCTGAACAGAAAAACCTATCTCGACCTCACACCTGCACGTGGTAATTCTGAGTGACTCTCAGGCTGGCAGTCCTCAGCTTGTGCCACGCACCTACCTGCACTGTCCCAAGGTTTCCAGGCCTCCCGCCCCATCCACACCTGCAACCTGACCCCAGAGGGCACACGGGCTGACCATCAATCACTGTCACAGAGTGACAGTTGCTTTTCTACACGACACTTTACCCTTCTCTGTACCCCCCCCACCCCACCCCCCAATTCCTGGTGTGGAACATCTTCAGCACAAACGGCAAGGATGTGGTCTATGCTGAAGAGTGACACCGGGAGGGAACCATTTTGTGCATCACTATGACTGGACACACCCCAAAGTGACTAGAATCACCCATATGATGACTAAGTGAACAACACTTCTCCAAACAGCTTCCTCCATCCTCCCACCCCAGAGGCACAGCGCAGAACAAGAGCCACGCCTGCATTCGGGCGGTTACCTTCTCTGTGGCATAGCTCCATAAACCCACGGTGTGGGCAATGTTGGAGTCAATCTGCGCCCGGTCACAACACCCTTCTATCCTCTGCAGCACCTCGAGGCAACTCAGGAACACCCAGCAGTCCAGAGCACCAGGCGGGACAGAGACCTGGAAGGTACAAGCACGGGAGTGAGGACAGAGCTTGGGGAAGGCACCAGACCCCACACTCTACCGCACCCTTCCAGCAGCGACCCAGCCCAATGCTGCGTCCACACAGCTAGGAGGATGAAACGGAACGTGACAATAATCACATCAGTTCACGCCTCTGGAGAGGAGAGTGGGGATCTACATCCAAACACAGTCTTTGGTCTTGTATTTCCAGTGATAAGGAGAGTCCTGGGAGGGACAGAACTTCCAATAATATATTTTGAAAAGCTTATTAGGAAAAGGCAACAAAAAGGCTGACTCTGACCACTTTAAGTTTGAGGAACACACATTACAAAGGGTGGAAGTGAGGACCTCAGGTGAGCACCAAGCTCCGTTTCAGGAAGACCATGCTCAGTACGTGAAATCTGAGCATTAAGTAGATAACAGGTGATACTTAGGAATTATTTAATTCATTCATTTTCCTTAAGTGTTAGATTATTAGATTTCTTAAGCAAAAAAAGAGCTCTTGTTGCTTAGAGATACTCTCTGAACTCTTATTACCCACAAGAAAAACATGATGTCAAAGATTTGCCTAAAAATAACCCAGGGGACTGTGGACAGGGACACAGATAAAGAAAAGAAAAGAAAAGAAAAGAATGGTACACGCAGGTGGGTGGCCGCCGTAGCTGGTGATGGCAGACCCAGAAGCTCACCACATTATCCTCTCTACTGTTGCATATATCTGAGCCTTCCCATTACAAAACCAATCAAGTAAACCCTATATCATCACAAATGCAAAAAGCATCTACCGTATATGTATGACTCATTCTAAGATGCACTTTTCCCCACATTTAAGCATCTCTGAACTAGGAATGCGTCTCACCATCAACGGCATCCTAACACTTCAAGTTGGCGGGGCTGTTTTCCTGGTGGCACTAACAACTAAGGGATCTTCCAACTGGCACCCCAGTTGGGTGAGATATGTTAACTGGTACTATTCAAAAATCGGAACTGCAGAGGTAATTGTACATCCCTTGATGAGGGAGACTGCCCAATGCCGACCCAAAAGACTCCTTCCATACACCCTGAGCTCAAATACAAGGACCTGGAACCAACTGGAAAGAACCAGAGTCCCCCTAATGTTCCCATAGAAGCTAAGTTGCCCAGTTTTTGCATAATGAGATAAACAACTCTTCTCCTTCGAGAAGAAAAACTGGCATAGAAACCACTTATAGCGTCAGCAGCATCTCTGGCCAGACAATGGACCACATGCCAGGGGCGCACAGAAGAGCTGCTGGGCAGGACGCGTCCTGGGCAGCCTGCACAGGGCACATCCTTTCCTTGCCAGTCACCCCAGGCTGGGCTCTCGGACAGCTGACCCAGCCTCGCGGCCCTCCTGGCTCCAGGCCACACACGCTGGTACTATCACCTCACAAGACACAACCATCATGCGCACCCGTTCTGTGGAAACTTCTGTTGAACATGCCACCTGTCCTCAGGCACACGCTGGTTGTCTGCCAGCAAGAAGAAAGGGGACGCACCATGGCTATCCACAGGGCTTCTGACTCCGATGAACCCAGAGAGGGAAGGGGAACACCCAGCAGTCAGAGCAGGGAACTGCCGCAGGGCAGGGCACCCGGAGGGCCTGTGGGGTGGGGAGCACTGAGAGCAGCTGGGGGGGGCACTGAGGGGCCATGGGGGGGCACTGAGGAGCCGTGGGGGGGGCCACTGAGAGCAGCTGGGGGGGCACTGAGGAGCCGTGGGGGGAGCACTGAGAGTGGCTGGGGAGGCACTGAGGGGTCATGGGGGGAGCACTGAGTGGCTGGGGGGCACTGAGGGGGCGTGGGGGGAGCACTGAGAGCGGCTGGGGGGGCACTGAGGGGGCGTGGGGGGAGCACTGAGTGGCTGGGGGGCACTGAGGGGGCGTGGGGGGAGCACTGAGAGCGGCTGGGGGGGCACTGAGGGGCTGTGGGGGGAGCACTGAGAGCGGCTGGGGGGGGCACTGAGAGGGGCCAGGTGCAGACAGGCAGGTTCGTGGGATCAGAGCAGGCAGGAGCTGAGAGCGGCTGAGAACCTGAGACAGAGGCGCCGACGGCAGGCCCGGACGCGAGCAGACTAGATGGGCGGCACGCAGCACGAGAGAAGCTACTCCTCTGTGAAAGGCCGTGAGCAGATGTTCCCGAGGCGCCTCTGTCTCCACCAAGGACAAGTACCACCCTGGTGAGTTTGAAACCCGGCGCACAGAAGGCAGCAGCACCGGCGCGCAGCAGCCCTGGCGCCGTACAGAAGGCGCACCCGGAGGCCCCACGGCCGCTCTGACTTCCCACCCGAGGCTCTGGAGGAGGCCGCACCCAAGGAGCACAGGGGCTTCTGTCCATCCTATTCCCTGGACATGCTGCTGGTTCCAGCCCTGGCTGGCGCTGCCTTGCTGGCCCTCGTGTGGGGACACACGCCACCCCGGGGTGACCGCTCACTGGCCGCTGCTCGGCTTCTCCAAGCTCTGCTCGAGGGCTCGCGTGCTAACTGGCTCTGGTTAGTGGAAGAAACTACCGCAGCTTCCCGCACCTTCCCTCACAGGCCATGGGAGTTTTTACTGCAAGACATCCGTGCAGTAACCGGCAGGTCCCGGGGATCGTACAGCACCCCAGACCTGCTGCTTCCCGGGGCGCTGCCCTCTGGCACTGCTGTGTGCGCGCGCGTATGTCTGTCCCTCTTGGCCCGGCTGCCCTCTACACACTCCGAGGCCTGACAGCTGGGCCCCACGGCAGCCCCAACTTCAGGGTGGCGGACCTAAGACTTTCAGAAATCTTTAAGATATAATTATAGTCCTACTCTTCTCATTGCTTTAAAAAAAGGAGTTACACAGACACACACAGTGAGACGTAAAGGGCAGCAAACCGAGCGTCGGAGCTCCGGGAACGTTCACAGCTGTAACCAGCACTCAAATCAATTCGTCACCTAGAAGGTTCCTTCGGGCGCCCCTTCCCGGTCAAAATGCACCCTCAGGAGTAACCCCCTCCTGCCCTGTCACTGGCGGCTGAACTTCACACAAACCAAACCGCCCGGTACGAGCCCGTCCGTTCAAGGCCACAATCCCAGCGTGCGGGGCCTGGCAGCAGCTCGGCTCCTCTGCTGGGCCCTACGCCCGTCTACGGATGTGCCACGGTCTATTAATCCATCCCCGTCGACAGGCGTTTGCGTTGTTTCCAGGGTTTGGCTACCGTGGAGAACGCTATTTGCGATACGGGCCGCCTCTCTGGGGCAGGAAGCCTTCTCCGACACCAAGACCCCCAGCCCCGTACACCGATCCACACTAAAGGGGGCTAAAGGGGGCAGCACCGGGTGCCCCTCTCCCACAGGGAGGCCCGCGACACCCGGGCTGGGAGACCAAGACTGGGGCTCTCAGGAGCCCTCATGGCCCCCGAGGAGTCCTGGGCTCCCGGGACAGCTGCAGGGGTGCAGCGGATGGCTGCTGGACGCTGTTTTCACTTTTTCCCTTTCTTTCCCTAAAAGTGGAAATCCTCTTCGGATTTTCTCTGGTTACTGTGAACAAGTACGAATGCGGGTCTTTTGTAAAGGTGAAGTGGTGGAAAAGGGACTTTTGAGGACTGGGGATACCCGCGTATCTGCTCTAGTTCCTTGAAACCCCCTCCTTTCCTAAGACCTCTAGTATCAGTGACTCCAAGAGCCATTTTACCCTTTTCTAAGCCCACAGTTAAAGGCATTCTTTATTCTTTTTATTCTTTCTCTTGTTAAACCTTCATGTTTTTCCAAGACCAAACACGGAGAAACACCGCATCGTAAGGAACCGGCACGCGTCGACCTCCTGCCGGAGAATCAAAGCTGCAGCGGCGCCCCTGCTCCCGGGGCTCCCCTCCCTCAGTCGCCCCCACGTCCAGCTCGCTGGTAGCCACCCCCCTTCACAGACCCAGCCCTGGCCGACGCCTCACAACAGGCTGCTACCACTTTCATCTCAACTTTCATTCATTTTCATTCAACTTTCATCGGCGTCCAACTTCGCCGCTCCCTGGCCCGCTAGCCGTCGTCCGTTTCCACTGCCGTCTGCTAGGCCGCCGTGCAAGCAGACCACAAGGATCGTACCCCCAGTACGTGATGGGCATCGAGGTTATTTCGTTTCCAGCAATTATGAATAATAATAAAGCCACAAGCATTTCTGCACCTGTCTCTTGGTACACGCGTGGCCCTGTGTGTGGAGATGCCCGGGGCGGGACGGCTGGCTCACGGCACGTGTACGTCTGGCTCCAGCAGGTACTGCCACACAACTCTGCACAGTGCAGGCACGGACTGCTACCCCCTCGGCCACCAAGGAGCTCATTCCCCCCCCCACTCGCTACCACGGGTGGAGCCCTGCGACGGTGGCCATGGTCGGGCTGTGTGCTGGCCTCCGCTGCAGACTTAGTTTGCCCTTCACTATGATTAAGGACATGAAGCACCTGTCCATGTGCTCTGCGGCCATTTGGAGAGCTTCTTTGGCCTATTCTTCTATTGATGGCTCAGTCCCCTTCCCTGATGCGTAGGAGTTCTTCACGCTGTCTAGGGGAGAGCCCTTCCCGCCTGCATATCCACGCCGTGGCGCGCCTCTTCCCTGTAGTCTGGTCCCACACTCTCTTCCTTAACGGTCACTGCCTTTTGGTCCTGTGACAGAAATATCTGCTAGCCTCCAGGTCGTGGAGATAGTCTCCCACATGCTCTCCTAGAAGCTTCTTTATCTTTCATGTTTAGATCAAAACTCCACCTGGAACTGTATCTGGTATGAGATCAAGATTTACTTTTACATATATTAAGATATTCAATAGACTCAATGAATAAATTTTTCCTGAATCCATTTATTTAAAGTGTACCCCGACTGCCCTAGGTCAGACCGCTGTCCTCCCCAGTGGATTAATGCCTTGGTCCCTGGCTCTCCTGCCTCCATCTAATTGTGGGCCTCCGTCTGCCCTCTGCCCCAGCAGGTCCCACACCTTTCATGGCACCGTGACTTCAAACCCAACAACGGCTCCTTACCAGGCTATGGAACCAAACCCAGGCTTCGGGAGGACATACGAACACTTCCGATCGCTCTGGAGCCTCACCAGCAAGCCCTGTCTCACCCCCTACGTTCCGCAAGACTGAGCTCCTTTATGCTCCCTTCACTAAAACTTTCTCTGCCCCAAACTTGCTCTCACGTTTGCCACCACAAGCCTACATCTACCTGGCGAATTCTCACCCAACCTACTCATTCCATTAAAATGTAAACTCCCCAGGATAGGGTCGGGTCTATCTTGCTCTCTGCCAAAAATGCAGTGCCTAGAATAAATGCCTGCTTGGCATACATCATCCAAAACCACCTCTAGAAACCTTCCCTAGCACACAGTAGGTGCCACAGAAATGCTCACTGAACTGAACTGAACTGAAGCCTCTGTGCAGAGATGGGACCTCTGCATCCTTGATACACCTTCTGTACCCGAACAGTCTCCTCTGACCGCAGGGCAACACTGCTGACCCTCCATACCCATGGTGGCTCGGTGCACTTGACTGTGGGTTCCTCGGGTCAAGAGGGACCTGCTCTTCCTCATCTATGCACCATGCCCCCAGCCCATACTTACCAGTGTCCTGAGGGCAACCAACTGGCTCCCGAATGCTTCCCACCCTTCTCTCCTCCTGAGAGCCACCAACCCTCTCCAGTTCCTCCTCAGCAACACCTCCGCCATTTACCTGTCCTCCTGTCCATTCCTACTCCTCTTCCACATCAGGTCCTCATGGCTCCAGGTCACGCCAACAACTCCCACCTGCCTACCCAGGAGCCCCACAGCAAGCACTCACTGACCATTAGCCACTCTCCTCAGTTACGCCTTGGCTTCTGTCCTCAGCTGAGCCCGAACCTCAGAACGCTGATCCCAGTGGCCAGCCCGGAAGGCACGCCTTTTCTGTTTCATCTAGTTTAACACAAAAGCTTCTAACACATGCAGCCTCTGCCTGCAAACTGGTGGCTTGGCTACGACGGCCTCCTGTGCCTGGCTCTGGCCAGTCTCCAGACCAAGTGGCTCCTCTGGGATCCTGGTGCTTCTTGGTCGACCCTGTCTGCCAACTGAATCAGTACTGAGGGGGACACATGTTTTAAAAAACTCATTTGGGAAGTCATTATAACATATATAATGACCTTCTAGAAAATATCTTCCTTATAGTCTCACAATTTGGTAAAGATTAAAATATATGCACATTATTACTTTTTTTTTTTCTTACCAAAGATGCAGGGAAACCGGCACTGCTAGTGTAACTGAAAAATGGGACGATTTCTCTGGAAGGCAATTTGACAATGTATATTAAAAGCTTTAAGGGACACCTGCAGGGGCTCAGTGGTTGAGCGTCTGCCTTCAGCTCAGGGCGTGACCCCCGGGTCCTGGGACCGAGTCCCGCATCGGGCTCCCCATAGTGAGCCTGCTTCTCCCTCAGCCTGTGTCTCTGCCTCTCTCTGTGTGTCTCTCATGAATACATTAAGTCTTAAAAATAAATAAATACAAGCTTTAAAAACATGTATGTCCCATATGTCCCTGAGCTACTAGTTCTACATGAATGAATACATCACATACAGAGATAAACAAAAATACACAGTGATGCAGTTGCAAATAATTCTGAGCAATCCAAATGTTCCTAACAGGACTGACTGAATGAATGCACTTCCTCTGCAGACAGGCCACAGACCCAAAAGGGGACCTGCTGTAGAATAAGCGATGACATTTCCTTCTGGATACCTATCTTTATTCCAAATTCATATAAACAATACATTCAATGTTTCATAAATGGAGGGAATTTTTTTAAGTGTTCTGGAAAAAAATACTCTGTGGAAAGACATTTGAGCTCACGCAGAACTGCTCTACTTTATGGATGTTACTCCTCAATCCCTAACAGCTGTACAGGGTAGGTACAATTTCCATTTTTACACATTTTCAATCAGACGTGCTGGCCAAGGCTCTTCAGTGGCACCCCTGGCACGGGAACTCCAGGTCCCACTACAGAGGTGGGGCTTGTTCCCATGGCATCTGGCCACCGTGTGGCCTCCCAGTCTCAAAGAAGACACTTCAGATCAACGGATAAATCAACCAGGAGGTTATCAGGACATGTTTTACAAACCACAGAAGCAAACAGACATAGCATTTTCTGCTCAAGAAGTGTCACAATTAGAGATGCACAAACGGGCTGAAAAGGATGAACAAAAGAAGCCAAAGCTACAAGAGCTACACACGGACCCAGGCTGCAAGCTGGCTGAGCTCCTGGCCTCTCCATCAGCACAGCCTGGGACGGCACCATTTCAAGCCCCCTCGGGCCTGTGTCAGAAGCCATGGCTCCATAATAGCTTCTGGCTGCTGATATAAATGTGCCAAACACCCCAACCAGGAAATGAGCCTATTTTTATAGAAATGTATAAAAAAATGTAAATAATTTAGGGGTCTTTTCCCTAAGTTTCCACAAAAATTTAAAAGAAACTCTAAGAATACACTTTTCCAAATAATTGCCAACTGAAAACTTTACTCAAGACAAAACACCCTCCCCCACCCCGCCAGAAACCAACCTCCAGAAAGAACCTGAGATGAGAAAGCAAAGAGAATAATTTTTGCCTCAGGTACCATGTAGCATCTAGCCTTAGGATAATGCTGACACACACGTCCGCATGGGCTCTCCATCCTTGGAAAGAAATGTTCGAGAAGACATTAACGGGAGGGTCACATTAAGACCTGACTGGCACCTCGGGGGGCTGACACTCGGCAGGCAGCACAGTAAGCTCAGCTCCCTGGACACCTGCTACCTGGTGGGTCTGCAGCACTGACACAGCAGCTACTGTCTGCCTCCATCTCCTGGACGGAGAAGGGGAGCCCAAAGGGGCAAGTAAACAAGCCCTGGTCCCCAGCAGGGAGGCACGGGGCGGGGTGTGGCCAGAGTGTGGGCCCTATGGCTCCAGAGCTCACTCTCCTTGCCTCCAAGCTGAACTGTCTTCCTAAAAGCTGACCTGCACAAAGAACCCCTAAGGACAAGATCACAAATTGCTGGGACAGGGCAGCCCCCGTGGCGTAGCAGTTTAGCGCCACCTGCAGCCCGGGATGTGATCCTGGAGACCGGGGATCGAGTCCCATGTCGGGCTCTCTGCGTGGAGCCTGCTTCTCCCTCTGCCTGTGTCTCTGCCTCTCTCTATATATGTCTCTCACGCATAAATAAATAAAATCTTAAAAAAAAAATTGCTGGGAGAGCAGAGAGGACAAAAAGCAGCTCGCAGCAAAGGGCTGCAAGGGGACGGTGTTCACATTGGTGCTGACTACACGTGAGAGGAGGCGTCCCTGGAGGACGGGGCAGGCTCACCTGTGGAACAAGCAGAGCACAAGGGAGGTCAGCAGATTGTGCCCTGGGCAGTTCATGGGGTGCAGCACCTCTGGGGCCCAGCTACTGTCCACGGCACTCAAGTGGCAGGATGCAGAAGGAAGGCACAGTCACAGACCACCCCACCCCCAGTGGGGGGATGAGGAGAACAGCAAACGAGAAGTTGGGTCATCAGGACAGAGAAAGAGAAAGCAAACAGTGGGTAGTATGTCCTCACCCTGAACTCAGCTCTGGTCAACTCATCTCCACAGCACACAGCAGAACCAGAAAGGTGCAAAGAACAATAACCGTGATTCACAGTGGGGGTGCAGCCCCTCGAGGAACGGCCCAGAGGATGACCCGTTCGCTCAGAAAACAACAGAACCAGGAAAAAGGAGAGTGTAACGGACAGGAGGTGCACACCACACCACCACGCCGTGGAAAGCCCGCAGCGCACTCCCGCACCAGAGGACGGGAGCAGAGGATCCAACTACCTCATGCCGACACGCTGACCTGCAGGCAGGAGCATTTCCCAGGAAGCGTCCACACCACCTGCTCCTTGCGTGCTTCTCTTTCCAGCCAGAAGGGCAGTAACCGACCTGTTTCCATGCGCTCCTACTATGGCCAGAGGTAGCAGGGACTCAGAGAAAAGCCACGGTGGGCAGGAGACACTGCTGCGTGTGTGCTGTGCTGAGAATGAGTGGGACACCTCACATGCCCCCACGCAGCCCACTCGCACCGTGTGGGCGCCGGAGTGAGAAGGGATCTGTGCTGGGACGAGGACGCCTGTGTGCTGGCGTCAGAGCAAGAGGCCTCCCCGCTGCTCCCCTAGGCTGGCCTCGCAGATCTGGGGAGCTGTGTGTAACACATCCACAGGCTCCCTCGCCTTCCAGAAGCCTGGAGGAGTGGCAGGAAGTGGTTCCCTGCAGGGCCAGAGGCCCCTCCCCAGGAGCGGCAGCCACTGACAATGTCTCCTCTCCTCTGCAGGTTGGCCATGAGGCTCTGACTAGTCAACTTCCCGAGGCAAGAGCAAGAATTTCGGACAGATTCTTAAACCCTGCAGTTGGTGACAGGTGGGGCCCAGCATCCCCCAAATGCCCCGCGCCCTGAGCCTCACAAGCACCTGCTAATGAACCCTCCCAGGGTTACCACAGTTTGCAGATGCTAAGTGTGAACCACTTGGGCTCTACCGCACACCCTAGTTCTCCTCCAACCCCTGACAGGATCTCTAAATCAGGCCAAGTGTGCAGGCACACACATACACAGAGTGCCCTGTGTACGGCCAGATCGGAGCAGCCAAAGCAGATCACCCAGGTCTACGCAGTAAGACGGGAGCTAAAGGATCATCACTTCAGGACGGGAGGCAGGAGCTTCCCTCATTTGTTTAACTACTAGGCAAGGATAATAATTTGATACAAATTCTTACATTCATGAGTTTGTGGCTCAGCTAGGCTAGGGATTTCTCCTTTAGAAATTAAGAAAATTTCTCTTCATTTGGGTCAGAAAAAAAATTTTTTATCTCTTAAGATCATTTTAAACTAAGTGCTGAGCCTGTTCCTCAGTATCCTGGGGTACAGAGGAGGAAAGTGACTATATTATGGGGGACTGCCTCCACCATGGTTTGGCTAACGCAGTACGGTTAAACTCGGGGACCTCTTAGAACTGTGCCCCTGGGAGCACTGGCAGGAGGCACGACAGAAAGAACACGAGTCTGGCGTGGAGGGTTTGACTCTGTGACTGGTTACTGGGTAAATCACCTAGTCACTCCCAGGCCTGCTTTCTTCATTTGTAAAATGGAGTTGGATCGTTCAGCTAGTCCTTAACCGCGGAATGGGGTGGGGGAGGTAGGGGTGTCCATGAACCCTCTAGATGATACGTGACACTGTGTATGTGCATCTATGCCCCCTTCTGGGTAAAGACATCACTGAAACAAAAAAGGTGAGACTCCCCCCGCAGACTAGTCATTACAGGTCCCCGACTTCACCAAAACGTGTACGATTCTGTGAGCAGTAAGGGTGCAGGAGCCCTGGGGGGAATCGATCCTCAAAGGCCAATATTCCATAATCGACGCACAATATACAGCCTCACTCACGGGTTTCACTCAAACGTACGTGCATACATGTTTGTAAAGTACCTTCCTGAACCTTCATGGTACTGATTAATGTGGCACAGCTTGCTGTGTGTCACTGACATTGTTATCCGCGTGTTCACATGCAACACAAAAAAGTGGTTCTGAAATCATGCGAAGGTCCGCCTACAAAGCCTCATGCTGCATGTGTGGCAGGTGAGCGACCTTCCTCAGGGAATGAGCCAAAGTTCTCTCAGAACCTACATAAAGAAACTGATCTAAGAGTCTTGCTTTGGGCCAACATGAACTCCCCAATGTTGACAGCAGGAATGACACTTTTGAACAGTTAAATAATCAACATACAGAGTAACTATACAAATCATATGCTAAAAATTAAGGACATTGAGAAAAAGAGAACCCTCTCCTCCGGCCCAAACAGTTTAATGCCTGGGATCCAAGGTTCAGAGTTTTCTGTTTGAACAATGAAGAAACCGGTAAATTGGGAAAATGGGAGACTCACTTCCAAGAGCTTCAGTTCCTGCACACAGTTATGCAGCAGCTCTAGGGCGCGCTGAGCCACCTCCCACGGCCTCTGCAGGAAGAGGAGCAAGGTGCACTGGCGAGAAAACAGGTAACTGCGCAGATCTAACAGGGTGGCTTCTTGCCTCTGTATCAATTCACGCTTCTCCATATCTATGGGCTTTCGGAGGATCAATCCATTCCAGCTCTTCACCGGCTGGCAGAAAAAAGTCAGCCAGTTGGCACCATCTAAACAAACACACATCATGAAAGGCGCTGACTACAGATGACTTCACCTTCCTGAGATTCCCACTCGGGGCTGTGAGAACTCACGTACCAGCAGGTGGCCCAACAACCAGTTAGTCCCTAGCCATGGGCCCGCCCCTTTACACTAGCATGGAACAGTCTCGTGATGGGGGGACAGGGCAGTTACCACGAGTAGTCCCACCCCTGCGTGGCAATTGATGATGAGCACAAGACCATGAGGCACACCAACATACCAGGCCCAGGGGGTGGTGACCAGGTCAGGATGCAACTGGACCCTGGCGGGCTAAGGCGTCAGGGAGACCTCAGGCTCCGTGCTCAGGTCTGAGAGAAGGCACAAGGCCGGAGCATACTGGGCCAGCTCCTCTCTGCCTTCATGCCAGACATTAGCTTGTTCATATGATGTGGTCTTTCTGCCTCCCTTACCCTGTCCTTCTTTACTGAAGCCTCATGCCTGTCTCTAACTCAACCATGTCAGCTACCTGAACCATGTCAGCTACCTGAATCACAGCCCTAGAGGAAAGGACAGTAGGTACAAGGAAAGAGTAGTAGCAGGAAGCAGGAGGGAAACATCCTTGCTTGTCAAAAATTTCTAACTAGGCTCCGCAATTCTAACTTACAGCTCCAGACTCAAGCATGGCCTTAAAGTAAGCCTAAAAGCCCACGATAACTAGTCATTCAACCCATATGGCAAAAATTTAATCTATTTTTCTCACTTCAAAAGAGAGCTGTTGTACCATTTCATCATGCTGCATTCCCACCAGGAAGCAACTCAATATTGGCAAACTGATGTCACTAAACATCTCAAATGCCAAGTGCAACTACCCTTTACTGACCAGAACTTATACTCAGAACTGCTCAAGTGCACACTGAGGGGGTGCCTACACCAGCAGGCCCCTCTGTCCGGCCCCCTGGCCAGCATTCTCCTGGCTCCCCTTCACATTTTACTCAGACCTCTCGGACCACACTAAGACCACCTAGCACTTACCATCACACTGTGCCCCTTCACCCACAACCCCTTCTGACAGCCTGCACTCATTACAATTACCTGACTTGAAGATTTTTATTCCTATACTCTTGTTTCCCTTTCATGTAAACTCCATGAAGGATGAGGTTTTGTCTTGTTACCTACTATATTCAGAACTGTGCCTGGTACATACAGGGTTCTCAATAAGCATCCGTTAAATGAATGAACAAAAATGAACAATCTTAACATTCACCTGCAAAATGTGGTCCAGGAATACTTTTGGGTTTTAAATTATCCAAGATTTATTTAAAAGCTGAGTGTACAAAGAAATTATGTGAAATATGATGTAAGAAATATGTAAGATATCTAAATATGTACAATATGGAGAAGAAAATTAAATTTTTAAAATTTAATTAGTAAATACTTTGCTCTGGTTATGTTTACATTTGTATCTTAGCAAAGTAAGAGATCCAACTCTGAGCTTCCTAAAATTTGGTTTGGAGAGAGAACCAATAGGTGCCATTCATCATCATTTCTAGAAGACAGACAGTGCCCAAGCTGAGTACCAGTACTCATCTTCCTACAGGTTTTCTAGTAGGCACTAGGATTCCTTGAAATCATTCCTTTCTTCAGAAACTGTATCAGCGTTCTTTCAAAAAGAATACCTAGCAATTACCCAATTGTGTGTGGTGGCCAGAATGGAAACAACCCAAAAGTCCAACATCAAGGGATGGTTGAATTAATGAATGAATCCACAGCAAAAATAACCGAACACTTGATCTGTTAACTTGGAACAATGTCCATGATGGGCTGTTAATAAGAATAAGAAGCTACAAACATCTATATAATACGATGTCATTTCTAGCGAAATAAGTATCAACCAAAACACAGTGAACATGATTACGAACTCTTTTCTCTGTATGTGGTTTCATTGTGCTAATTTCAAACTTCTAAAATAATTCAAGACTTCAAAATTTTAAAAAAAGATGTACAATGGTACCATTTAAAATTCTGCAATGAGCACTCAAATATTACAAAGACAGCTTATCAACAGAGGTACACGATTCCCACTCTTACGCTAGCAAGAAGGCATGGAAATTAGAAGCATAACTGGCCAGCTGTTATGTATAAACAACTCCTTATACCAGAAAAATACCTTTTCGTAAATGCTTTCTTAAGATGCTCTAACAGTGAAAGTGATTAATTCTTAATTCTCCTATCATTTCCTATTAGAACCATGAGAATATATCCCATATAATTTGCAAAAAAACCACAAAAGGTGATTTAATCATTAGGTAAATAAATAATGGCAGCTTCCAGACTATTTACAAGTGGGAAAAGCTATACTAAGAATGAATTTGCTTCCAGAAGTGCACTACTCACCCCCAGCACCAAAGTTGACAACATACTGAGAAAACAGAGCGTCCAGTTCATCATACTGTACAAGGGCATCTTCAAACTGCTGCAGCATCTCAAACACAAAGGCAAGTTCTTCCTATTACCCAAACAAAAGGTTTTTAAAAAGCAAAAATGTCAATCAACTTTTTGAAACAACACATAGTTATTAAAGTTGCAGCATTAAAAATAACATTTCTATTATACTAAGTAAAAGTCAGTTTTAGGACCTAAGGTGTCAACGTGTAGAAATGCACACAGAGGAGGCCAGAAGAAGTAGGAAAAGGCCTCTATGACCCCTGGAGCCATCCATGGCCCCTCAGCAGCAGGGACACAACTGGGCACCCTCTATCTCTGCTACTGCCCTTGTCTTCCCAGACACATGCTTTTTAATTGGCATTCTTCTTGGGGCACCCAGGTGGTTCAGTCAGTGAAGCATCTTCCTTCGGCTCAGGCCATGATCCTGGGGTCCTAGGATTGAGCCTTGCATCGGGCTCCCTGCTCAGTGGGGAACCTGCTTCTCTCTCTCCCGCTGCTTGTGCACGCACACGTTCACTCTCTCAAATAAATAAATAGGTAAATAAATAGATAAATAAATAGATAAATGAATAAAAATATAGATAAAATTGGCATTCTTCTATATGGAAAAGCTGAACCTTCTCCTCCTTTTACTAATCTAACCAACTATCTATATCTATGAGGGTTCATGGATAGGAATTGTATTCCATGGTTAAAATCTAGTTCCATCGTTGTACAGACTGTTCCAGCTGTGGCCATGAGGAGGCTCCTTTAGGTGGTGTTAACTTTCTTTTCTTTTTTAAGATTTATTTATTCATGAGACAGAGAGAGAGAGAGAGGCAGAGACACAGGCAGAGGGAGAAGCAGGCTCCGTGCAGCGAGCCTGACATGGGACTCAATCCCAGGACCCCGGGGTCACGCCCTGGGCTGAAGGTGGCGCTAAACTGCTGAGCCACATGGCCTGTCATCAGCTCTCCTGCTCCTTCAGAGCTTGGCATGAACTTTCTTTTAATGGATATTCAGCTTGTTTGAGGGTGCTTCCTTACTTTCTGCTAAGTCCTATTCCTGGTCCATCTTGTATTTTCCCTACCCCAGCCCTGGAATCAAAGACTTCTAGAAGGAGCCCTGGCACTTGTTACTAAGAATGGAGTTTAGAAACCAAGATTTTGGCACTAAGTGTGTTTACGTTACTGAGAAATAATTTTTTTCTAGGCCCTGTCAGAGGACAAAGGAAATGTATGCATTCATATAATCCTCCCACACGTGTCTGTATTTCTGATCCATCCATCCATCTATCCATCCATGGCTTCATTCTGATATCTCAGATTCCAATCCCACCCCACAGGGTTCACTTGGATTTCCCCGTTCCTTGTTGGTAACTCTTAGGAACCAAGTTTAAGAAGTTTGAAAGGTGAAGTGACTGGGCCACTGAAAGGTTTGCAACAGTTCAACCCTGCAGTGAATTGTGGACTTGTGCAATCCCCTTACACGCACCCAGTCACCCAAATACCACTAAGACACAGGCAACAGCCTGAGATAAGGGTCAACATTTCTAATCAGAACTGGTCTCTCATTTGTTCAAGGTGCAGTATTTCTTCAGTAATTTACATATCAGTGCAATTTAAACACAAAAATTAGGTTTTTTTCAGTCAAAATATGGTCAACAAGAATAATGAAGCCTAAGGGCATCATTCCTGTCACTCTTTGCAGGGTTAGAAAGGTCCCCTGGAAACTAGCTTAAGACTGTCCTTTATTGGAACCCAAGACCATAGAACAAAACCACAGAGGAAATAAATGGCCCCAGGAAGCCCCAGGAGTACCCACGGTGTCATGCAGGTAGTAGGCAACTCCGTCCTCAGGACTGTCACCACCACCAGCGCTTCTCTGCCTTAGTCACTTCCATGGGAGATGCCCGGAAGGCCCAACATACTAACAAAACCCAAATTACTCTGAGGACAAGGCCATTTCATAAAAGGCCAGATGCCAAGCTCTGAAGGAGCAGGAGAGCTGATGACAGAACCACCCAGGAGGCCACCTCGGATCTGCCTGAGGAGCCCAGGGACGGAAACGGCTGTTAGCTACTGTGTGTTGTCCTTTGGTTTTAAAAACTACGCCAGTAAGAATTACCACAAAAAACCCGCCTCACTTACAGAGACAGGAAGAGAAAGAGGAAGCTGTGTGGCTGCACGCTGAGTCACGTACCTGGACCATGAAATAGTCACAGAAGCTCCAGCCTGGCTCGGTCCTCTTCTCCCTCAAGGTCCTCATGTCGTCCTCAAATTTGCCTAGGTTTTTGGTAAAAGACATAAGAAGCGATGTCCTGAGTTTGGTCAGGAAGGCATTCCAGGATTCCTGAGTTCGAGAAGAGTCCTTCAGGGGGTCAGAGAGCACGACACACCTGCAGAGACACGGACAGACTGTCTGAAAATCCTCCCCAAGCACAGCACATGGCCCGCGGCTGCTACTTCCCTGCACGGCCAACTGCTGTCCTGCCCCACTTCCTCCTTTGTCCACTGGTGACAAACAGCAGGCAGGCAGTGAGAAACCAGGTTGGGAAAGGTTTCATCATCAACTGGCTTAACGCCCCATGAGCTGTCTGTGCCGCAGAACGACGGGCAGCGGGGAGGGAGGGAAGGCGAGAGAGAGTGGGAGCCGGCCTCCGGGGCTCCTTGTGGAGTAGGGCGATCACGTCGCCTTTGGCCCCAAACCTCATCCACGCAGCCCCCTTCAGAAACCTCTCTGCTTCCCTGTAACTGACAGGACAGGGCTGAGTTACCACCAAGCACGTGAGGGTGGTGACAATGGGGACCCAGCCTCGCCATCCAGCCGAGCCCACTCAACTCCTCAAGCTCTGCTCTCTAAATCTAGCACTTTCCTATTCACTCTCCAAACCCGGCTGGGCTGACACAGGTCCTCATGGGACCTCTCCCCCGCTGCTCTGCCCTCTGGGCCTCACTGTGATCGCACCACCACCACGGCAGGTGCCAGGCTGTACACCCTTCCCCTCTGTAGACCTATCTCTCCCACCAGAGCCCAGACCGTGAGCTCCACAAGAGCAGGGTTAGGTAATTCATAAATAAAAGCTTAAAGAGGGCAGCCTGGGTGGCTCAGCGGTTTAGCGCCACCTTCAGCCCAGGGTGTGATCCTGGAGACCCGGATCGAGGCCCTTTTCGGGCTCCCTGCATGGAGCCTGCTTCTCCCTCTGCCTGTGTCTCTGCCTCTCTGTGTCTCTCATGAATAAGTAAATAATCTTTAAAAAAAATAATAAAAGCTTCAAGAATGTGGCTTAACACATAGATATGATATAATGTCACTACAAAAAGAGTATCTGTGGGGCAGCTGCCCGGCTCAGTCAGTAGAGCACGTGACTCTTGAACTCAGGGCTGAGTTTGAGCCCCATGTTGGGTATGGAGCCTACTTAAAATAGAATAGAATAGAATAGAGAAAAAAGAAAAGAAAAAAAAAGTAAAGACTATCCATACTATGGTATGGAAATATCAAAGGCATAAAATTCCAAGTTTCCAATGGATTTGGAAAAGGCAACATGTCCATCTAAGAGACTGGAAGAGCTGGATTTCTTTATCCTCAGTAATAATAATTTACAAAGAAAATTATTTAATATGAACTCAAATAATTTTAAAATACTGGAGCTTCAATATTTCTCCTCAGTAAATATGTTGCCTTGATTACTAGCAAGCAGCAAGCTGGACAGATTCTAAGTCTCTGTGCCCCATTATACCCTTTGGAGGAAGAGCCAAATCTCTGGAATTACAAATTGGTGGACAAAAAATGTGCAGCTGCCCATGGTCCAGATGATCCACCAGGTGAACAATGAGTACCAAGAAGATTTAAAAACCGGTAACTGGCTTCAACTCCAGACATTCCGCCCCCTGGTGCTATTTCTTCCCCTGAAAACAAAGGGGCCCCACCAGCTCTCTCCCAGCGCCCCAAAGGACTAACATGCATTGATTCACTCCAGGAGCTGCTGGAACCTATCGGCGGCCCGTTTATCCCTAAGCTGTCCTCCAGGTTGTACATCACCGCCACTCATTCCGGCCCAGACACAGAACTTTCCCCTGAAGCCACAGGGGTGCAAGGGAGAGGAAGCGTCCTGAGACCTTCTGTGTCCCGTGACCCGGTGCTTACCCAGCAGACCCCATGTGCTTTAAGTCCTCTAGCCCTTCTTATGCCCTGCAACTTCCACTGTTTCTAGATCTTTTTATACATATATCTAACAAAAAAGAACCATGCTTCAGAAATTCGCATTAAGTTTGGATGGTTCACTCGGAAGGGAGAGCCCAAAACAGCTGCTCAGACTAGGGGGCGCTAGTGTGGAGAAGGGTCCCCCCCAAGCACGGGCGGCACTGTGCCCAGGGCAGCCACAGGCAGGGGCCCGGCCCCACCCGTCACGGGCCACCACTAGCACCGGCAGCTCGCGGGGCAGCCCTCCGACAGCAATACTCACCAACAGCCTGAAAATTGCACAGAACCTTTGGCCACACAATTTTCCTCTTAGGGATGTACCCTAAGGAAATAATTAAGGACGTACAGAACATCCAAGCTCGAAAGAGGTTTCCAATGCTGTTCACCCTAAGTGGTAACGCGTCCATCCAGCAGAGGACTGGATAAAGACCTAGTACACATCACCACTAGGGAGTGTTACACACTCACTGGCAGTAATGGCGGAGAAATACACCTATTGCTCATGGAAACATTTTTATAACATATTAAGGGCAAAAAAGCAAGTATAAAACATTGTGCATGGTATACTGTGTGCACACACACGTGTTCTTTGTGGGCACATAAAGAGAAAAAGTTTGAAACATACATACCAAATACTAAGAGCTAAGATCTATTTTCATTTTACTCATTACCTTCTTCTTACAACCCTACCATGAACATGCAATGTTTATAATCACAAATTACATACAAGGTTAAAATTAAACCAGTAAGCCTCCCCATGGCCAAGTGCACCATCATTTCCAAAGGCCAGAAATCACACCAGCTAATAAAACAATTGCTGATACGGATGTTATCAAATTCATATATATATAAATCTGACCCCGCTCTTTTTTTTTTTTTTTTTTTTTTTTTTATGATAGTCACAGAGAGAGAGAGAGAGAGGCAGAGACACAGGCAGAGACACAGGCAGAGGGAGAAGCAGGCTCCATGCATCGGGAGCCCGATGTGGGACTCGATCCCGGGTCCCCAGGATCGCGCCCTGGGCCAAAGGCAGGCGCCAAACCGCTGCGCCACCCAGGGATCCCCTGACCCCGCTCTTTAAAAAATAAAGTACAGATTTGTTAAAGGGAGCTTGCAAATTAATGAAAATCTAAATGCTGGAAGGCATGTTTATATACTGAGAGGAAATGTTAAAAATTTTAGTTAGATTTTATGTGTATGGATAAAGAATGACTCATTACAAACAAGCTAGGTTTCAATGGACTCAGCAGGAACACACTTTAAGCTGTCAGATAAAATTATAGACTTAAAAGGAATCAACAGGCACTTTGAAAAAAATCTTACACTTCAAACATGTCACAGGTTTAGACTAATATGCCCCATTAGTCCCAGGTTATGTACTTAATAAAATCACACTGAAATGAGACCAAGAGGCCATTAGGTCTGGCCGCCAGTCACCACTCCCCACCGCTTCGCTACCCCGTGCTGCCCACCCCCCCACCCTCCCGAGGAACCCCAGAGCCTCTTGGCGGCTGCTCCTCCTCCTTTCCAGAACAAGTGTGCAGTATTCCCGAACCACACAGGAAGGACACTCAGTCAAGGGGCATCTTGTTGAAATGCGAAGCTGATTCCTTCAGGCTAAGTAACTTACGAACAACAGGCCTTAGGAAAAAGTCCCACAAGTCCAGACGCCATGAAATTTCTCTAAAATGAACCATAAGCTCCACAGTCTAACGTTTATTTCAAACTATAAGTAAAGTAAGCTTGAATATTACTCTGTGTCCAGAACCATGTGGAACATTAAAAGGAAGCCCACAGTTAAGTTGAAGAACTGTCAACTTACTGGGTGGCCCCGACACAGGATGTGGTCTCAGAATGAGAACAGCACAGGACAGTGTCAGTCATGCTCCCGGCCACATACCCGGGCCTTCCGCCGGAGCCCATCCCCAGCACCTCAGTACCTTTAGCTCGGTAGCCGAGCCCCCGGCTCCAATCTCTCGTCATGCTCTGAGCACTGACCGCCAGGGTGCCATGGGTGTGGCGACGTGGATGTGAAGCAGTGCCCTGTGTCCCCGTGGGACCACGCCCAGCACCAGACCCCAGGACCTGGGGGGAGTTAAGGCACCGAGCACACCACCACCGGGCACCAGGAGGTAGGCCGGCCTGCCCAGCTAGGCCTCACAGCAGAGAAGGGAGGCAAGCTGCCCCCCCCCCCCCCCCCCCCCAGGAGACAGAACAGGGCCAGACAGAGAGAAGCAAGGGGAAAGTAGAGTCCGTGCAGGGATGCCAACACTAGACCCTCGAGGTTCCCTTCTATAGATTCTGAAGATTAAGTCAGCATTTTAGAATCTTGGTGCCGAGGAACTCTTGATAGATACGAAGGTAAATGAAACACAGGGCGCCCTCACTAAGTGCATGCAGGGAACCCTGCTGTCCACGAGGACAACACTTCCCAAAGCCCCGGCTGCACTAACACGCTAGGGGATCCTCCAAAGGGACCCCGGTGTGGCCTCTCCTGCCGTAGTTACAACTTCCAGCATTCCAGCCAGTGTACCTGGGAGGCCGGGAGGCGGTGACCTGGGCTATTCCTAGTAATCTCTATCACCCGGGGGTCAGCCAATGGGGTAAAATTCAAGATATACTTACCTGTCACTCTGTTTATTACAAAAATCATTCCTTATTTTGTCCACAATAGAAGTTCGGGGAAGGATGTTGGTTTTGTTTTTTTTCTTGGCATCGTTTTCAACTACCACTATCAGCCAGTCCACAGAGCTATGAGCTTTCAGAACATTCTGCCACTTGGTAAGGTCGTCTTTTACCGTAGCTTTGTACACTTCCGTATCCTAAAAACAAATAAGTCACTGTGAAGCAAAGTTCATCAACGCCCTTCAGTGCAACAGCACGAGATGTCCACTAACAGCTACATCGGCCACAGCGCGGCCTCGCTGGGAGCTGCAACACTGCACGCAAGGCCCCATGCCCACCTTCCCTGATGACAGGAGACGGTCCTAACATCTCAGAGGAAGAGACTGAGGCAGACCTACCCACAGCAACACAGGCCACTGGGTAAGCTGGGACTTTAAAAACTCAGGTTGGCTCTGCCAAAGGCCTCGTGCCCACAAACTGCATAATCCCACCTGCCACCTGCCTCATGTCGAAGCGGCTCCTCCCACCCAGGTCTCGCGGCCCAGAGGCCTCACATCTGCAGGACACCTAGGCTGCCTTCGAGCAGTGTCCTTCATGGCTCCCCAACTCCTTGCCTGCCCCTAGAACCACTCTGACCTGAATGCCACTTGCAGGCCACAGCAGGTGCAAGGCAGCCTCGGACCTAAGCCCAAGATGACAATCTAGGGTTGTTTTTTTTTTAAAGATTTTATTTATTCATTCATGAGAGACACAGAGAAGCAGACATAGGCAGAAGGAAAAGCAAGCTCCTCGCAGGGAGCCTGATGTGGGACTTGATCCCAGGACCCCAGGATCACGCCCTGGGCCAAAGGCAGACAGATGTTCTGCTGAGCCACCCAGGCATCCCCAATCTAGGGCTTCTTGAAGGCTGTTCTCATTCAGAAAGACCGAAAGGAGAATCATCTTGGTCCTAAAAAAAAGAGAAAATCATTGCTGCTTCTGACCCAGAGTCCCAAACACCAGCCTGCACAAAAGCCCGTGAGCCTGCCTCAGCTCATCCAGAAAAAAGTGGGAACACAGAACATTTCCTTGCCTTTGGTAACTGTTGATGATCACCCTTACACTCTATAAATCTACTTATCAGACTTGGAGTGAAAATCTTAAGCCAAGACCCTTAATTCATATCCAAATCAGGCAATTAAAAACTTTCACAAACTATACTATATAGCTACTGTTTAAATATGTATCCCCCCCCTTTTCTTTAATAGAAAGATTCCTTGTTATCGTGCCCATATTTTATCTGGATTTTTTAGTCTCTCTCAAATATGCTAACGGGATCAATCTATGAATGAGAAATCCCAATTTCTGTACCCAGTTCCTCTTTGGTTTAATTGGTAAGTGAAAGTGAGTACTGAAGTGAGTACTTTTCATTTTTAGTGTGATTTTTAAACCCACTGTGTCCTCAGTTTAAATTAAAAACAAATACAAACTGGAAAGATCTTCTGCTGGAAAAAAAAAAAAAAAACGAGGAAAACCATCTCGTGAAGACTACAGCCTCCACGGAAAGGCAGCTCTTAGGGCTGGATGCTTCCGCCTCGCAATGCCAGCGCCCTGCTGGGCTCTAGGAGCCCACAAGCATCATGCCTGCAGAGTGAAACCAAAGGCCACAGACCCCAACGTCTTTAAAATCAAACCTCAGGGTGCAGGACAGGGAGCGGGAAGAGCCAAGAAGCACGGGAAGGCCACCCCAGGGCCGGTGCCAGGCACCCTCTCCCCACGCCAGCACCCCCAGCCCTGGCTCCCAGCTCTCCAAACCAGGGAGGCACTCCCACACCCCCTGAGGGAACACAATCGCCCCCTCTTGGGATGCTCTGGTTGCAGCAGAGACCTGGCTGTGTCCCCACAGTTCTGGTGAAGTAAGTGGTATGTAGTCTAGCCCTCACTTGCAACAGTGAGCAAACCACTAAAAAGACCCGCTGACTGTTCAAAAGAAGAGCCCAAGCTGAGCCAGTAAAGTTAAGGATGTCTCCAGGAAACAAAGTCAAGGAAGGTGGGGAAGGTGCCCACGGTCAGGGATGAGGAGGGCACCAAGGTGGGGAGTGGCCCTGCCTGGGCGCCAGAGGCACAAAGGGCAAGAAGTGTAACACAGCACAAGATATGGAAGCCCAAGTGAGAGGATGAAGGACCATAGGGCTGGCAGGAGGTGTCAGAGACCGAGAAGGGCAAAGAGGGGCTCCCTGTTGGGGTGACTTAATCTAGGGTTGTGGATCAGCTAAGGGGAGAAGGGAAGTAATCCAATGTGGAGCATCAGCCCTAGGGCAGGGAGGGGGCACCATGCTGGCGGCGGGGGGGGGGGGACTGCAGAGGAGCAGGACAGCAGTGGCAGGATACTCCCTAACAGCGGTTATTCAAATAAGCAAACCTCCGGAGCACAGTGAGCGCCTGGCCTCTCCATGCCGGAGAAGGAGTTACGGACATTGAAAAGAAAGAACTGCCGTGTGGTGCAGGGCTGGAATCGGACTGTGTATACACATGCACACGTGTATGTGCACACAGAGGCACACATACATGTACTTCCCAGCTGGGCCCACTGCAAAGGCTCCAGAGACACGTCTAACTCCGGGGCTTGGTTTCTAAATACAGTTTCCCACCAAGACGATCCAGCGCTCAGTGCTCGCTGGGAACCGGCTGACCCCTGGGCTCAGGCAGGGAAAGGACGGGACAACCCTGGCATACCCTGTGTTAGGGAGAGCTCAGAAAATAAGAACATGTCCAAAGGTCTTAGAAGCCAAATCTGGGACAATGTGAGCATGAAAATCAATACCAATAGGAAAGTACTACCCTCCCCAAATCAGAAATCAGGGGGTGCATCCTGACATCAATACACAGGATGACCTCCAGACAAAACGAAGAGGCAGGGAGCTGAATGACTGCTGGAAGCTCCCAGCCTGCGGCACCACGAGGGGCACTGAGGTCCTGTATGCCAGGCACCCTGCATAGAGCCAACAGCAGGCACAGTGCCCTGGGAGGCAAGGACAGCTGACTTCACAGGAGGCCAGAGGTCAGGGGGCCCCTCAAGTGCTCAGCAGGAGGCTGACCAGCACACAAGTGTAAGAGCGACTCAGAGCCAGGGAGAGACCCCTCCAGACAGGACTCAGCTGCCTCACAGGGCTGGGATGAGGGCCTGCTCCCACAGATGGGGCTGGGAACCTTCAGATCCACTAGGTGGAGAACTCGGGAAGGAGGAGAGAATCAGTGCCTGACTGACCTCTATTCCAGACCCACAGGTCACAAGGGCCACACCTGAGACGATCACACTCTAGGAATTTAATGACACAAAGCTCAAGAAAATTTCTAGGATGTAAGCACTCAAGAAGATAAAATTCACGATGCATGGCAGCCCATAAAAAATTGCCGAGCAGTCAAAGAAGAATGTGTGGTCTATAACAAGTAGAAAAATCAATCAACAGAAGAGACTCAGTAATAACACAGATAACTGAATTAGTAGACAAAACCATTAAAAAACATATTGTGACCACATTCCACGTATTCAGGAAGATTCCAAGAGGAAAAACCGATGTTAAGCAGAGACATGGAGGATATTTTAAAAAGGTAGAGACCCTTATGGATCTTCTGGAGATGAAAACCACATCTCAACTGCAAAATACACTGGATGGGAGGGATTAAGAGCAATTTAGACACCACAGAAGAACGACTAGGTAATGTGAAGACACAGAAGCAGAAATCATCCAAATGAAACAGAAAGACTGAGAAGCCACCAACACAGTGTCATTGAGCTGTCGGTGTTCCAGGACCTGATATGTGAGTGACTGGAGTCCTCAGAGGAGAAGAGAGGAACACAACAAGTATCTGAAGGAATAACAACCAAAAATGTTCCAAATCTAAGTCAAAATTACAAACCCACAGCACAAGCACAAGATACACAAAGAAAACTACACCAGGGCACACCATAATCAGTGTAAAATCAGTGACAAAGAAAAAAAACCTTTAACCATGGAAGGGGGAAAAAAAAGATACACTAGATACAAAATAACAACGACAAGAATGAAAGACTCATCGGTCACAATGTAAACCAAGACCTTGGAGCCAAGTCTCTTACATGCTGGGAACAAATAAAGAACTGTCAGTTCTAGAATTCTCATCCAGCAAAAAATTGTGCGAAAATAAAGGCCTCCTCAGCTGCATAGAACTGAAAGAAGTCTCACCATGGACCTGCCCTATAGCAAAGGAAAGAGGAACCCTGAAGTGGTAGCTAAGAGACATACTTCCTACGTCTAATTTCTACCACATAACTGTTTAAAGCAAAAACAGTAACAACGTACTGTCAGGTCTGTAACAAGCATGGGACCAGCAGGCCTGCGCAAAGGTGGGCGGTGGCCCAGCACCATATGAAGGGAGGAGGTGATGTTGAAGATGCGTGCTAGAAACCCAAAAGCAACTACTAACGTACAGGGGTTCTACTTTTAATTCTAAAATCCTAAACATTATCTACTTGTTCTAGAAAACTTCCCTTAATAGATAATGATCAAAAACAAAGCAAAACAACAACAACAAAACACAGGATCCCTATTAGAAAATGTAATTTTAAGGGGGGGGGGAACCCCTCCGTTCATAATGTCCACAAAAAGTGTATCTGGCAATAAAAATCCAAGACTTCTATGAAAAACATCAGCACACATTACTAAGGGTATCAAAAAGGCATAAAGAATGGAGAAACAAAAACCATGGTCCCACATGCAAAGATTTGTGATTAAAATTCTCCCCAAATGAATCTGCAACTTATTCAAAGCAATCCCAACCAAAATACCTCCCTGGTTTCTTTTTCTCTTTTCAACTGCTCTTCCCGTTCCGTATGGCTTTGTAACAAAGCATGACAACATGCAGCAGTCCAGAACATTCGTTCTGCCACCAATCTACAACCTCGGCAAGACCAGGTTCATAGCTTGCCTGCCCCACCCAGTGTGCCGCATGAAGGCTGGAACAAGAAGCCCATCACATGTCTGCTGCCAGATGCTAGCCTGTTGGCCAGAATCTGCTGGGACCGGGGCTGCACACCTCCAGGTGGCCTCCCCATGTGGGCCCTTGACTTCCTCAAAGAATGGTGGCTGGGCTCTGAGAGCATGCATCCCAAGAGGATCCCAGAGAAGGTGTATTACCTTTTATGACTTAGTCTCAAAAGTCAGAGTGCCTCTCCTCCCAGTCAGAGGGCCACTTCAGAGTCAACTAGAGGAAACACAGACCCGGCATTTCAATGGAAGAATGTCACTGCCACATAGAGAAGAGCATGGGAGATGGAATATGTGGATACAGTCATTTTTGGAAAATAAAATTTGTACAACTAACAATCTGATTCTACAATTTATATGGAAGAAAAAATGTATACTTAAAAAGGGATTTACTTTAAAAGAGCAGATTATCAATACACGTTATAAAAATGTAATAATTAACAGTCTGGTCCTGGCACATAATAGATGACGATCAACACAATATTGCACACACATGACCACTGGTTTAAAATAAAGGTGACATCTTCAACACGTGGAAAAGAGACAGACAATTATGAAATGATGTTAAGCCAATGTGCTACCTAGTTAAGACTGTAAAGTTAGACCCTAAACCTCCACACCTCCTGCTGTACACACACAAAAAAACTTGAAGCTCTACAGATTCAAATATAAAACACAAATTATAAAACTATTAAGAGAAAATATAGGAGAAAACCAATTATTACCTTCAGGCAGACATGGTCTTCCTACACATGATCAACTTTACTCACAAACCATTTTTTAAAATGACGTATTTCATGCCATAGAAACTGTAATAGTCACAAATACCTATGCACTAAATGATGCATGAACCATCTACATAAAACACAAACCACAGATGATGCAAGCAAGAGAAACAGAAACACACCAGTAACAGAAGACTCTAACACACCGCTGTTAGCCACAAGCAGGTCAAGTGGACAAAACTAATAAAAAAATAACAAAAATAATATAAATGACCTAAACATTAAATCAGTAAGACAGCCCTTAGGGATCTATATTTAGCACTACAATCTAAAAAGCAGAGAAAATACATTCTCAAACACACATGGAACATCCACAAAAACTGATCATTTATTAGATCACAGAGAAAAAGTAAATAATTCATAAAGCAGAATTATAAACATCCTAATCACAATGCGATTAAATTAGAAAATTTAAAGTAAAAAAATTAAAGAATTTTTTTCTGGAAATTAACTTCATGTTAAACTGTTGAGTGAAAGAGCCAATACAAACTAAAAACAGAGAATTTATTTTTTTTAAAAGATTTATTTATTTATTCATTCAGAGAGAGAGAGAGAGAGAGAGAGAGAGAGAGAGAGAGGCAGAGACACAGGCAGAGGGAGAAGCAAGCTCCATGCAGGAAGCCCGATGTGGGACTCAATCCCAGGTCTCCAGGATCACACCCTGGGCTGCAGGCAGTGTTAAACTGCTGCGCCACCAGGGCTGCCAAAAAACAGAGAATTTATGAAAAATGACTGACTATTGGGATTTAAATTCCTATCTCTAAAGATCTGTATCATTTAAATTTAAAATAAAAATAAATGCATTCCCAACTCAAAAGAAAGAAAGAAAGAAAGAAACTAGAAAAAGAACAAAGTAAACCATAAGAAAACAAAAGGAAGGACATAAAAATGAAAGCAAAAATTAATAAAGTAGAAAACAGACTAGTGGTATGTCAGAAATGAAAACCCTGGTTCTCTGGTTAGAAAGAATCCACAAACTACAAATAGCTAATTTAACCAAGTAGAAAAGGGGGAAAATACAAACATACAAAGAAATAATAATTGCCACAAGAGCATATGTTAAAAGTCCAAAAAAAGACCACTTTGCACACCTCAATGAAATTTTTATAACCTAACTGAAATGTATAATTACTATGAAAAATATAGTTTTATCAAAATTGTCAAATGGCTGCAAAAGACCTACTTCCGTGAAAGGGACACAGAACATGATCAAGGAACTGTCCTATAAGAACATACGAGGCCCAGATGGTTACACAGGAGAATTCCATCAAATCTTAGAGACCAAACTGTTCTGGTGCCATATAAATTGTCTCAAAAATAGAAAATAAATGAAAACTTCCAAATTATTAGGAAGAAAATATAATATTGATACTTACGTGTAAGACAGAAAATATTTAAAAAGTTATAGACCAATCACTTGTGACCATAGATGCAAAAAAAAAAAATTCCTAAATTAGGTGAACAGACACCATTATCACTTTATAAAAATAATACTTTCACCAAGCGGTTTTTATACCAGGAATGCAAGTATGGTTCAATAATAAGAAACCCAAAAAAAAAAAAATAATAATAATAATAATAATAATAAGAAGAAGAAGAAGAAGAAGAAGAAGAAGAAGAAACCCATTAATATATTTCAACATATCAGTAAATTTAAGTAGAAAAAATCCATGTGATTATCTCCACCAAATCTGAAAAAGCCTTTCCGAACAAAATTCAAGAATGTATTCCTAATAAAGATCCTTGAGGAAACAGGAAGGGATAGAACCCCCTTCAAGCTCATGCACATTTCCTCGGCCCTACAGCCAGCACCCTTCCAACCGGGCACACACTGCAGGCACCCCCACAGAAGTCAGGAACAAGGTGACCAGGCCCACTGTCTCTACTACTATTTAACAACAAGTTCAGAGGAAATTATTAGAGGCCTAAAAACTGAGAAAGAGATGATATGACGAGACAGGTAGGAGAGCTCTAGACTCTGGGGCCTAGGGAACCAGTGATAGAACGAATTCACACAGTAAGAGAACTGGCAAGGCTAACATGAAAAAAATCAACAGCCTTCCCATATACACTAGCCAGCTAGAAGGTACCATGAGACAGAAAACCCCATGTACTTTAGCAACAGAAAAGTAAAATGCCTAGAAATAAATTTAACCAGAAACATGCAAAATCTGCAATGAAGAAAAGCACAAAACACTTCTGAAGGGCAAAGAAGAGGACTCATACAAATAGAAAAGACATCCCTCGTTCTGGGTCGGAACATCTCCACACCATCAAGATATTGTATCTGCAAATGGTAATTTATAAGCTTAACATGGTCCCAATAAAAAACACAGAAAGTTTTGTCTAGAGCTCAGTAACTTGCTACTGATAATCCTACAGAGAAGTAACCACGAGAGAGCAAGAGGCAAACCATGAAAAGGAGGGCGGCCTCGCCAGCCAGGTGGGAGCTCGGACCATGATGCTGGTGCATGGCGACTGCAGGCCGAGGTCTCCGGACACCTCTGGCTGCAGCTCAGGAGCTGAAACCATGACTATGTGTGTCGAGGACAGAGCAAGGAGGCACCTGCGTGACGCTGTGCAGAGATAGGGCAGATGCAAACACGGAATGGGACCACGCAACAGAGAGCCTGTGGGGTGAGGTTCAAACCAGAGGCATCAGTGGCAACCCTTGGTCTCTGAGACCCACACCTTCCCACCTCTGTCAACCAGAGGCCCAGCAGCGCTGACACGCCCACAGCGCCAGGGGCACCCGGGCTCTGGGAATGAAGGGCAGACCCCAGGACAAGGGCAGCAGAGGTACCAGAGCCCAGGATACCTCGTTGTGCCTGAAAGTTGAGAAGTCCCTGAAAAGGACCCAGGGGCCAGTCTGAAGTGACTCTTACGACCTGAGCATCACAGGTAAGGATGGAACTGATGGCAAAGCATTAAATGGGACAGAAACCCATGAGGCTTTCAGAGCAGAGCACCATTGATGGTCTGGAGTGCTGGTCACAGCCCTCAGGAAAGACTGGTTCCGAAGAATCATCGCTGGTGCCCAAGCGAAGTGGGAATGCTGGATGAGGAGCAGGAAAATCCTGTGGTCTATTTTTTTTTTTTTTTTGTAAGATTTTATTTATTTATTCATGAGAGACACAGAGAGAGGCAGAGACACAGGCAAAGGGAGAACCAGGCTCCCCGCGGGGAGCCCAATTCAGGACTCGATCCCAGGACCTCGGGATCATGCCTCCCAATCCTAGGACCTCGGGATCATGCCCTGAGCCAAAGGCAGACACTCAACCACTGAACCACCCAGGTACCCCTAATCCTGTGGTCTTAAAGTGACCCCCCACTCCCCCAGAGATGGCTTACTAGTTGCAAGGGGAAAACCATTAATTACAGCATGGAGAAACTCTGACCGTAACATCAAATCTAACCTCACTGCCAAGGAGGCCGCAGAAAGAGGTAGTTGGGGTCACAGGCCCAGGACAGTCATCCTTAGGCCAGTTCACAAGGTGGGCCCTTGAGAGGCCTGGGAACATGAACTGTGGGAGGGTCCCACCACCGTGGGATCAGAGGGCCTCACTGGGCATAAGCTCTTCATACAAATAACACAGCTTGTGCTGAATACTTGCTTTCCCTCTGGGATCTAGAGTTCTGGTATGAGTCAGGCAGAGGGTGGGTGCCCATGGGCCTGAACCCCAATAAAAGCCCTGGGTGCTGACTTCTGACGAGCTCCCTGGTAGACAACGTGTCACATACGTCATCTCGCTCACTGCTGACGGTGTAAGGCCACTCTGCACAACAGACTCCACTGAAAAAGCTACAAAGCAAAATCTGCAAAGGCAAAAGGGTGTAGGAGTAAGCTTCCAGTCCTTTTTTATGAAACCACACAACACTACTTCTACATCCTCAGGTGAAAATGTCACAACACGTAATGATTTGTGTATGCTGTATTTCACTAAATGCCTGTTTTATTAGAGCCAAAACACACAAGAAATGAACCACAGTGTTTTCTCTCAGTTAATGACAGAAGAATTCTGTCAACAGTGACAAGCTTCCTTCCAGGTTCATAAATATGCAACTGCAAAGTACTAGTAAGGGCTCTGGTGACCAGAGCATCCCTGCTCTGGAGGCACTGGGATGGTGAGGAAGCAGGTCAGTCCCCTGCCCTCAGGAAGCCCTCAGGAGAGCCCCACAGGGAGTATGAAGTCCAGGACAGTGAATATGGAGGTTAGACAAACAAAGCCGGGAGTAAATAACAATCCCAGAGGCCATGAGGGTGCAGGGAGCTCACAAGAACTCCAAACACAGCAGTGAGATCATACGTGGTGGTTACCAAGAGGGCACACCCCGAACCAGAGCAGAAGCATGGGGCGACAACCAGGCATGTGCCTGAGGACGGGAGAGAAGAGAACACCAAGTAGAGTACATTAAAAAGTCAATCTGAAAAATTACGGTTTCCTGAACAAAAGCCAGACTGGTGACTTCTCAGTCCTATTCCAAGGTATTTTCTCATAATTTCTTCTCCCTTTGTGAATACTTACACAGCATTCCGTCCAATAAATATGAAGGAAGGGGAAAGTAAGTAGGGCTTTGTTTCCTTCTTTGGGCAGCAGCTCCTCTTTGAATTGAACGAAGTTAGATTCTAGGTGAATCATCTTTGGAGCCCGGCCATAGGACCTACGAACAATTTTTAAAACATCACTGAGAAAAATGACAACAGAAGACTCAGCAGAAAGAAAAGGGGGGGAAAATGCAACAATAATTAAATCATATCCACGAGTTCAAAGTATAATATACAGTAATAATCCTGAATTATAATGGCAATACTCTGTCCAAAAAGAATTCTATAATATCTAAACACGCTTCCTATGTACGTGTCAAAGCTCCCTCTCTGTAAGTCTTTCACCTTACTCGGTGACACGCGCACAGTAATATCCGACTTAACCAGGACTATTTGCAACAACACAGACTTCTGAGAAAAATGGGTATTATTTAGAGCTTCACTGAATCTGTAAGTCACTATTTAAAAAAAAAAAAAAAAAAGATTCCTAAAGGTCAAAAGAGGAGTTTGAAGATAGGAGAGTTTCAAACTGCACAAATACTTCTGTTTTATGATCCCCTGTATGACCCAAGACAGAAAACAGAGAGCGCCCTCGGCCCCGAGGGAGGCACAGAGAGGAGGCCCGCAGGCTGCACACGCCCAAGCCGGGGCTGGCAGGGTGTGGACGCTTTCACTGTACTTCTACAACATACCTTAGGCTACATCTATTTTTCCTTCACTTACTTCCCACTGCTAGTAGCTGCATCTCTAACACATCTCTAGCTGCATTTTGTATGTTTTGTCCAATCTAAGGGGTCTGTGCCTAATAAACTGAAACTAACTGTATTTAACATGATTATGCGGATGCTTGAACTTGTGTACTTTCTATTCAGAGGCTATTTTTCTCTGTCCTTTGTGAGACTCATCAAGTTTTCCTTTTCTCTGTTGGTTTGAAAGTTTAACCCTCGGGATCCCTGGGTGGCGCAGCAGTTTAGCGCCTGCCTTTGGCCCAGGGCGCGATCCTGGAGACCCGGGATCGAATCCCGGTGCATGGAGCCTGCTTCTCCCTCTGCCTGTGTCTCTGCCTCTCTCTCTCTCTCTGTGTGACTATCATAAATAAATAAAAATTAAAAAAAAAAAAAAGAAAGTTTAACCCTCTCTTTCTATTCTGCTGTTGGTTACGTTTCTATTTTTAATACATAAAAACTTAAATTTTTCTTTCTAAAAGTAGAGTAGATGTCTACCCTCTCCTTGAACAAGACAAGTACATTTTCTTCTCTCTGCTTTCTTCCTTACATCTAAAATTGTAGATTTAATTTTTAAAAATTGAGTGATATCTTGAGATTATTAGCTAAATATTTTTATGACTTGTTTGCTGACAGCTGCTTCTTTCATCTATGAATTCTGGGCTCATTTTCCTTCCTGTTGAGATGTGTCCTTTCATTATTTCAGGGTGGTAAGGTCTGTGATCGGACATGTCTGAAAACATTTTATGTATTTCCCAACCCTCTCCACGTCATGCCAAGTAATGAATACAACAGGCGAATGGCACACAGGAACACACAAGTGAAGCTCCGTGCAGCCAGAAGTGACAGATCCTGCGGCCCCAGGTGGCCCCCAGGCCTTCGAGAGACAAACCCTGTCACTCCTACCTCAGCCAGGCCCACAGGCCAAGGGGCAGGGCAGGGGGCAGACGGCAGGGGTGGTGGAGGGGGGCTGACTCCGTCTTCCCTTCTGCGTGTGAGTTGGAGTAGCACAGACTTCTAGGTCGAAAGAAGTTTTCCATCAGGACTCTGAGAAGTGTTGGCTCTTACTCTCCATTTTCGATGTTGTCAGAGACGGCAGATCTGGTTTCTTTTTTTGTCTGTCTTCCTGGCACGGCTTTTGGTTTCCTTTGTTTTGCTTTCATTCCACGGGACTTGTAGTGGGGGCTCCAGCAAGCCCCTGATTCGCCACAGGGAAAATCCTGACCTTAATTTTTCAGATGCTGCCCGTCCCCTACTCTCTACCCCCTGCTCTGAAACCTCTAGCTAACGCCCCCACGTCACGCGGCCCAGCGCCCCCGCATGCAGCTCTGGGCACCCAGCCCCAGGGTGCCGGCAGGGCCGCGCAGCTCCGGCTTGCCACTCCCCTGTGCTCGTCGCCCTACAGCCGTCCCTGCAGCTAGCAGAATCTTGGCTTCAATTCTCGTTCCAAGGTCTGCTCAATCAACTGTACATTTTTATCACAGTCACACGCACCTACTTTAACACGTCAGGCAGCATCAACCGGCCTCTCGTTCTCTCACACTCACCCGCAGCTCCCGCCCGGGCCCCTCCGAGTTTCCTAGAGCTCCTCTGACAATGCCCACGAACCCCGAGGCTTAAAACAACACGAGTTCTCTGGCAGCGCAGGAGACCGGCAATGGGAGGTCAGGAGCCGGCAGCGCCGGCTTCCCTGACCCTTGGTGGGAGAACACGTCCGTGTCCGGCGTCCGTCCGCCCTGCCCTCCACCCTGCCCGCAAACCCGGGCGGTCTGGGCTTGCAGCCCGGCCCCGCTCTCCCGGGGGCCCCGATCGCCAAGGCCAGCTCTGCACGGACAGCTCCTCGGCCTGCGTCCATGTCTTCTCGGGACACCTGTCACTGCACTTAGGGCCACACTGCTCCAGGCTGATCTCCCGTGATCCTTACCTCCGTTATGCTACAAGACCCCTTTCACCAAATAAAGTCACACTCACAGCTTCCAGGGGGACGCACCTCCTCGGGGCCACCATTCAGCCCACTGCATCTCCCTGAACACTCATTTCTGACACAAGGTCCAAATGTCCACGATGGGAGACGCGGGCTCAGTGCTGCCCGCCATCCTTGGGCCTGCCCCCCGCCCTCCCAACTACCTTGTCGCCGTCCTCTGTCCCAACTCCGGGACTCCCTTCCTACTACATGGGCCATCACCTCCGGTTACGCAGCTCTATGATGTGTTTTTCGTTCTCCTGCATCCTCGTTCCCTCAAGCTCACAGCTGCCCGGCAGCACTGCAAACCCCGTGTGCCGCCGACGGGGCCAAGCCTCAGCTAGCCCGTCCGTCCCTGTCTCGGTCCCTGTCTCGGTCCTGTCTCTGGGCTAGTATCCCGCAGGCCTCCTGCTCCCATGGGGAAGGCACCGGGGGCCAGAGCAGGGCTTTTTGCAGCGCCCTCCGGTCCGTCCCGCCCCGCCTGCAGAGTGCGGGGGAGGCAGACAGCTCTGGTGCTGGCCGCACCTGCTCACACCCAGACTGGCCCTCTCCCCCGCTTCCTGCGGTGCCTCATATCCACGGCCCTGGAGCTCATCTGGCCACGAGCCGCAGGCTCCCGCAGAGGTGGCCCCACGCCGCCAGTCCCCTCCCCACGTGCTCTGGCCTCGCCTGCTGTGGTCCTGGGCCTGCTCCCTGCGTCTCCAGGAGCTGCCTCTGCAGATACGAGACTCAGGGGCTCAGCCTCCTCTCCGAGGCCTCCATCTGTCATCCTTCTCGAGCAGGTGTCCAGTCTCCACTGTGTCACCCGCACGCACTGTCTCTGCACCCTCACCCTTCTTCAGCCCTTCCTCTGACTCAGGCAGGTTCAGGGTTGGCAAAGAGATGAACACACACTAAATCTATGTCTCTCCTTGTTTCCTTACAACCCCTGGTCTTGTTTCATGGACATGCTTCTTCGTTTTCTCTTTCTGAATGTTTAACTAATGCGTATTAGAAGTCCTCTCCAGACGTTACTTCCTCCACTGAGTTACCTTCTCTCGCTGACAGCACAGGGCCTGCTCAGATGTTGAACGATTCTCCCACTTTCCATCTGCTCTTTCTAGTAGTTCAATGCATTCCTTCTAACAGTGTATCACACACAAAAATGAGACTAGACCCCATCTCTGGTGAGTCACACCCAGAAAGCCACGTCCATTCTTCATGGTGGTGGAGGTACAGCATGCTGCTGGTCAGAGGGAAACGGTATGGCAGGAGCTGGGCTACGTGAGCATGAATGACAGCCGGAATGTGTACACACCTCGATTAAAATCAGATTCCCTGCACCAACAAGTCAGAATCCAAACATTTTCTAGAAATAATAGCTAACTATAGCAGAAAGAAGTTTTCCAATAAGATAATTCAAACATGGACTACTTCTCCAGACAAGTCCTGAGACAAACAATCACCTACAGAAGGACACATAGGATTGTTGGTCTGGTTTCCCTCGATTTTTAAATAGCATCTTTCTGTACACTTCCTCATCCTTACAAAAAGAGCACGGGAGCTCAGGGTGGAGAGGTCGTGCTGAGACCGTAGGTAAAGGCCACGGGTTCTACACTAATGTGGAGGCTGAGCGCACGCCTCCCCTCCAAAGTGCCCATACCGTTAAGACACTCTGATGCAGACTTTGAATCACAGAAAACAAACTGAGGGTCCCTGAAAGGTAGGGAGTAACTGGGGGATGGACACTGCGTGTTATATGCAACTGATGAATCACTGAATTCACCCCTGAAACTAATACTATACCGTATGTTACCTAAACTGAATTTAAATTCAAAAAAAATTTTTTAAAAGACACTGATATACCACGAGGAATCAGATGTCATTCCTATAAAAGAGAACCTTTAAATCAAAAGAACTGTCTTGTTTCTACCACCCTAGGTCTCAGTAAGAAAATCAACATAATCCTTAAAGAGTGAGTCCCACAGATTATGTGATATGTTCAGTTTCTTTATTAAACACCTTAGAACTTAGGCTTTAACTTTTACGACCTCATTTGCTCACAGAAATGTCTACAAAATATAGAGGAAGATAAAGCCAAAGAACAAATATGCCACACCTTCTCCATTCCATGGGTTCTCTTGGAAGCTGCTGGGAAAGCGTTGGATAAATAGAGGTAAATAAATTCTGATCTCCAGCACCTACAACAGGAATAAAGAACAGAGTTACAACAGGCAACAGGGGCTATAGAACGTACTGAATTGGTAACTTATACAATTTTATATTTAGTAAAATGACATCACAAAACAAGATTGTTTTATACCTTTAAGTTATTGATCTCAAGAAAACCCAGCCCTTGACATTCACAGTCTAACTCCACCCTTACGACGCCTCCATGTGGTTCGAACGGTTTTCCCCAAGGAGAATGAGGATTGGAAAAGCTGAGTATGTTGCCCAAGACCACAAAGCTGAGGAGAGAGGGAGCTGGCTCAGCTCCACCAGCAACCTCCTGAGCGTATGGCCCGCAGCTACTGCTTCTGCTTCACGCAAACGGCCACAAACATCATGCAGAAAAGGAAACCGCAGGAAGTGAACGTGGATTTCCTCACCCAAATAAACTCAATATGCATCCAGACGCTAGTAGGAACTAAAATACGTACAGAACACTCTGTGTGCACATGACACACAAGACACGAGACACGTGGCTTCTCTGAGTTAGTCCTCGCAGTCCCTGCTAGGGCACAACCAGCCTTCTCAGATCAGGACGGCAAGGCTACAGGGGTCCGCCCATTCAGAACACAAAGCTGGCTCTTGGGGATCCTAGTTTTGCATCCAGGTATGTGTGACTTCACGCTACAGGCTCAGTTTTTACTCAGCTCTTTTATCTTAGTGTTAACAGAACTGCAAAGTCCATTAGCTCCCATAAAATGAGAGGATAACCACATTATCCTTAGGCTAAAAAAGAACCTTTTAATGTAGATGACTCAAACTCTTACACTGGAGATCCTCAAACTTTAAGCAAAACCATTATCCAAATTGCTTCTGTATTGATCTTAAATCGTTGGGAATTGATGTGGGCCATTAACACACTGGCTTATTTTGCTATCACGAACATTAAAAAATAAATAAATAAAAGACCTCCCCAAAACCACATAACGAGATGATCACTGCTCAGAGGAGGAGCATTGCTTCTGGGGAGCAGCCAAGCGCAGCTGTCAGATGGGTACAGAGAGCCCCTCAGTTGAGTGTGCCACCCCTCCTGGGCCTCAGAGGGCTACCTGTGAAATGGGAAATAACACCTAGGGCTGTGGTGATGGTCAAATGAATCAGCCTTGAACCGGACCTGATGCAAAGTAGTTTGGGTTACTCTTATTACATGTTCTGTTCAAATAAAAACAATTTTTATGTTTTAACTTAGCATTTTTCATTGTATTTCTTTATTTGATAATCATCTCAGAAATCATTAAAGTAAGAAAATAATCAGCCTCAGATTTCTTACCTTGGATTGCCAACCCTATGGCCTCCTTAGAAGGTTCCAAGGTTAATGTACAAAATTTGCCACTCTTCTGCTGAGTGACCCTGAGGGCAAGCAGTAGAAGCTCTCTCCTGCTTCACCTGTGTTCATCCTCATAACAAAGTCTCACACAAATACACCTGGGTACAGAGCCTCCCAATAAAGTGCCCCCTACATCCCCCAAGCTAGCTCTCTTGGAAAATCCTGTTAGAGTAAAGCTCATGTAAATGGGGACCGTAAGGTAATTTTTCTTACACTATCTCATGGAATAAATCTTTAATTTCTGTCCTAAATTCACTTTTAAAAGATCAGAAGTCAACTAGCACACTAATGGCAGACTTCAATGTGACTGTCTGACCCCGGTGCCTGCCACACGCTGAACGGTGTGCCCCCACAAAATTCCTGTTGAAGTCCTAACCCCCAGGACCTCTGAGTGTGACCGTATTTGGAAATCAAGTCTTTAAGGTCTCCAGGCCCTGATCTAATCTGACAGGTGCCCTTTTAAAGAGAAAGTGTGGATACACAGGAAGAGACAAGCCCACATGAAGACACAGAGAGAACACAGCCATCTATGTACACAGCAAGAACAGAAAGGCTCTGCAGCCAACCCCACAGACACCCTGATACTGGCCTTCCACCCTCTAGAGCTGCCCACTCGCTGCTCCAGCCACGCAGGCTGTGCTCCTCTGCAGACTAACCCCTGCCCCCTCAATTATACCTGAAAAAGGTCAAATTCTTCTAACCCACTGAAGCTCTACCAGGACTGACTGAGAACAAAGAAAAGCTACCTGTTCCAGAACGTACCCCATC
The DNA here is from genome assembly GCF_048418805.1 of Vulpes vulpes. NCBI lineage: Eukaryota > Metazoa > Chordata > Mammalia > Carnivora > Canidae > Vulpes > Vulpes vulpes. Next base: position 2,198,763 of record NC_132794.1, read on the forward strand.
ATTGTCCTAATAGCTTCAATCTTTGTATGGAGCATCCCGCAAAGCTGCAATGCCCCCTGGAAACGGGCTCCAGAGAGCAGGAGAGTGAAGGGAGGAAGATAGGAGACTGTGCGTAGGCATAGAATCCCAATTACATCTCAGCTTATGCGATGGGTGACCAAATTAACAATACGTACTTAGTAGAATCCCCAAAAAGTCCTTAGAGCTTTGAGGTCTGAACCAGAAGATAGAAGACGGAACAACTTCTGGGCTGATGTTCATCAGAAAGTAGCTACCAACAGCAAAAACGAGGTGGAAGACTGATGCGCCCAGCTTCAGAGAACCCTGTTTAGAGAACTGTGTTTATTTTTCCACCTCAAGAGGCCTATTAAAGGACTGAAGTCAAAGTATTTATTGTAATAACTAAGATCCCTTTTCGTGTGAGAAAGGGGAGCCTCCTCAGTCCTTAATAAGGGTAATTCAAAGCATAATCCCATTAACATAAACCTCTCTTTCCCTGCTCCGCCAGGCCCATTCCCATCACTGTAGGGGACACGTGGAGACCAGAGGGCTGGGGGAGCACACCATGCCCGCGCCACCCACAGGCAACTCCAGGGGTGTGCAGACCAGGGCGGCTGGTCGGCCTCCACCCCTGGCCAGTATCAGGGCAGGGCAGGGCCCTGGCAGGAAGGGCTGCGAGGGGCAGACACAGGAGCCACTCAGATGTGAAGGCAAACATCGGGACAGTCATCCTGCTGGGAAGAGAGGGACGCAGGCACCCAGGGTGCTGCCCAGACCTGCTGGGCACCTGCCCCAGGCTGAGAAAAGCCCCGCTCAGACGGCCCCCAGTGAAGGCAGGCAGAGTCCCAGATTTCTGATGGTATGAACCTGTTTTCTCCTTATTTCTGTCAGCAGTAACTAGATTTTGTCAAATGCAGTCAGACGACTGGCCAGACCTTTGTTACCTCCTGCATTCTCACATTTTTACCAGCATATATTTGCATGTATTAATCATGTAATTTAAAACTTTTTAATGCTAAAAGCAGGTAAGAGCTAATTGAATATGGAAGGAAAAAGAAGCCAAAAAATAAGATTTCAGTGATTTAGGCATAAATGGGTCTTATTTCAACCAATTCAACATTTGTCTTATACCTTTAAAACAGAAGGAACTGGGAACTCAATTATGGAAAAAGTAATTAGTAACCTGTATCAACATTAAAAAGACACTAATATGTACCCAGTTTATAAAAGTAACTACAGATATAAATACATCACTTACACTTGAGATCACCAACAGTAAGACAGTAAGAAAATGGCTATTTTTGAAACAACTCTAACCTTCAAAGGAGTCGATCATAACAGAAATAGAAATCTGGAGGCCAGTCTCCTGACCCAAGATGCTGTCACTGAGATTAGAATCTAACTATAGCCTAACAGCAGGCCAGACCCCCACCCCGAACCAGTCCTACACCATGTAGCTCACCGGCCTGCTCCCTGAAGAGCAGTGGACACTTTCACTTTCAATCACTTGATGCCCAAAACCTTTATTTGGGGGCCCACTAGAACTACAAAGTCACAAGTTATTTAGACATTTTTGAAATTCAGATTTTTAATTCTTAACACTAGATGGCAACTGGAACAGAAACAACACTAAGCTGACAGAGCACAGGACTTTGGGATGTCCTGTTTTGCAGCGAAATGTCCCAGACAAGACAACCGGCACTGCACCCTATCAGAAGTCTCGGTCTAAACCAAACCATCGGGAGGGTTTCGATTTGAGAACGAGATTACAGGGGTGTTCACTTTCTGCATCTCAGGAATATAATAGAGTGTCTAGGGACGCCTGGGTGGCTCAGTGGTTGAGCGTCTGCCTCCGGCTCAGGGCATAATCCCAGGATCTGGGATTGAGTCCACATCGGGCTCCCTATATGGAGCCTGCTTCTCCCTCTACCTGTCTCTGCCTCCCTCTCTTTCTGTGTCATAAATAAATAAATAAATAAATAAATCTTAAAAAAAAAAAAAAATATATATATATATATAGGGTGTCTAAACTAAACTAAAAGGTACATAGTCTCTCTAACCTAAAAGAAAAAGGTTTGGGGATCCCTGGGTGGCGCAGCGGTTTGGTGCCTGCCTTTGGCCCAGGGCGCGATCCTGGAGACCCAGGATCGAATCCCACATCGGGATCCCGGTGCATGGAGCCTGCTTCTCCCTCTGCCTGTGTCTCTGCCTCTCTCTCTCTCTCTCTCTCTCTCTCTCTCTCTGTGACTATCATAAATAAATAAAAATTAAAAAAGAAAAAAAAAAAAAGAAAAAGGTTTGTACCTACATTCAAAAGCTATGCACTGGTTGTTGCTAATGGTCCTATAATGTTTATACAACAATTTTTAGAAGATTTTAGGACTCAAATATGACATTAATATGAATTTGGCACTGAGTCTACAGAAAGAGTAGCATGAATTACCAAATGTGGTTTGAGTGCTTGGCAGCTATAAATTATGCCTCGGGGGAGACACAAGCTATATTGAAGTTACTCTCAGTCAGGAAGGACACAGGGTTTTCATGCTTGTACAATCCTTACTCCCTGTGTTTTTTGTTTTTTTTCCCCCCAGACATATGTTAAGGGCATTTGGAAATCTCTGTCATAGCCCTGCTCTCCAGAGCCTGTGAATATGTTACAAGACGAGGGAGAAATTAGGTGGTAGATAAGGTTGCTAATCAGGTGAACTTAAATAAAGAGATTATCCTGGATCATCCAGGAGGCCAATGCACTCAGAGGGGACGACGGGGGCAGAGCCAGAACCAGAGTTGGTATCATGAGGACTAAGCTGGTCATCGCTGGCTCTGAAGATGGAGGAAAGGCCGTGGGCCCAGGAACGTGGGCAGCCTCTAGGAGCCGGTAAAGGACAAGGGAATGCATTCTCTCCAGAAGGAATCAGCCCTGGCAACCTCTTGATTTGAGCCCAACGAGACCCATTTCAGACTTCTGACCTCCACAACTCCAAAATAATACATTTGTGTTATTTTGAGGCATTAAGTCTGTGTAATTTGCTATAGCACCCACAAGAAAAATTAAAGCGTTTAATTTGAAAAAAAAAAACTCTACATACTACCTTTCTTCTGATGGTACAGGAGGGCTTAGCACCAGGTGAGAGCTAGCTAAAAGAAGTCAGAGGAGCCATCTGCTTACCACCAATACATAGCACGAGGGGCCTGGAACACTTGCAGGGTCTGGCACACACTCACTCACAAGCCAGCCTGAGGAGAGAGGGCTATTCCACAGATCGGAAACTGAGCCAGAGGTCAAGCATGGAAACCTGCTCAAGGACAAGCAGCTAATGAGCTTCAAACCTGGGACCTATTCACCTCCAGGCAGCCTGGCTCTGGACTCAATATTCTTCTCTGCTGGGGCACCTGGGGGGCCTCAGTGGTTGAATGTCTGCCTTTGGCTCAGGTCATGATCCTGGGGTCCCAGGATCGAGTCCCACATCGGGCTCTCCACAGGAAGCCTGCTTCTCCCTCTGCCTGGGTCTCTGCCTCTCTCTGTATCTCTCACGAATGAATGAATGAATGAATGAATGAATGAATGAATGAATAAATAAATAAATAAGTAAATAAATAAATAAATCTATCTTAAAAAAGAAACTCTTCTCTGCTGCCCTGAGTTGCTTCTCTATTTCTTAATTTTATTATTTGCTAATTAAACTGCACGGAGGCTCTGTCAATGCTGTCTGGCTGAAGGTACAGGTTCCAGAAGACCTTCCATCAATAGTGAACACTTCTGTCATTTGCTTACCAGTCACTAGCCCTTAAACATGCAAAGCTATGAAATCTCAACACTAACGGAGAAAAGGATCAGGCCACGGTAACCGTGAAAGTGGCAGAAAAAAACAAAAGGTTCAGCCGATTTGCAGCTGATGGGTAACTCTCCTCATAATATATGCATTTTTAAGATCAATATTTTTATTTGGAAATTTATGTTGGATAAAAGATTTTAAATCAAGATTGATACTCTCATACAGTATAATTCTTCTTCAAATTCTTTAGTATAATCTTAGTAAAGGGAACTAGTAACTTCTCCAATAAAACGCATCTCTCACTTTATCTTAAGCTGTTGAAGACATCCAGATTATTTTAGTCTGCTAACAAAATGGGTGTATTCAACCATCTCATGGGCAACGTCTCAAAGGCATTAGATTTACCTCCACAGGCTCCCTGGCACTGAGGGGTGGCAAAGACGACGCAGACTGCAGCCCAATATAATCAAGTGCTGTGCTGAGAGACCTGCATTTGGAGCACTGCTGTGTCTTCCCCTCTGAGGACCTCCTCCGCCATGGAGTGGCTGGACTGGGACCAGATGACCAGTTTCAAGGCCCTTCCAAGCAAGGGATTCTAGGAGTCCACCTTGGAACAAATAAGTCAAAGGAAATGTATACTTTTCCTAGCCTTTGCTTTACAGAAAAATTTTCAGAAAGAGCCATTCTTAAAGTATGCTGTTAAGGGAAGAAAGCTCCAGCTCTCCAGGAAGCAGCAGTACATTCCTGTACTGGGTGGTACTTACGAGGGTGAAAGAGAATACAGGCATTACCCCAACAATGGTGTATACACTTGCCCAAGACCAATAATGCACACGTGAATTAACTGTTCAACAGCTTTTGGTAAAACAGACTTTCAAATGGATGACAGAAACACCCAAGGTCACAAACTGGGAGGCCATGTCTGTAATTACCCACAATCACGTATAAAACGTGCTTGCTATACTTCTTGTATAACATCAGCACAGCAAGGAAAATTAATGGATTCTTCAAATTAGTCACTCTTCTGTGGGGAAAACTAATACCAAATGCATCTTCACGGAATATGGAAACCCTCCCCAGTGGTCCTCTCAGAGTACTTACCTGCACATAAAAGGCTTTCACATTTGGGAGTTGGAGGTGGGGAATGAGGCTCGAAACCAGTGGGCCCTCCCACAGCTCTTTACTGCAGAGGCCAACTCTAAAGAAAAGTCTTTCCTACAGTCAACATGATGGGGATGATGGGGATCACCTTTATCTTTGGTTGTCCCGCCAAAATGCCAACTGTGGTTCACACGTCAGTATGTCCTGCCATTTCACTGCTGGTGGTCAAGTTATGCCTCCTCCGTCCAGCTTCCAGCTTCGCCCCTGACCCCAACTGTTGCATCACCTCAATCCAAAACCCCAGCAATCCCTGAAGGAATCCATCCCAACAGACACACACACAAGGCTACTTGATTCAGGACTACCTGAAAGAGCAAAAGCAATTTCCACAGATAGCACCCAAGTAGAATAACCACAGAACATCCACGAGCCACATGACAGAGTACTACGGGACTGTCAAAAGCAACAGGAAAGATCTCCAGGAAACGCGGAGAGAAAAAGCCAGGGTCAAAAATGTGTCTTGGTCTGCAATTTCCTATCTGAGAAGGGAAGCACAAATGCGTATGAATTTTTTTTTTTTTTTTTTTTTTTTTTACGATAGGAGAATACTTAGATAAGGGAAGGGTCAGGGTGGAAAGGACAGAAATAACACTACATTGCTTATAATTATAACTTGCTTGGAAGATATGGTTTCAAAAGCAAGCATTTCATATAATTACAAAACGAAGTTAAATGCTTAAAAAGTTTTCCCGAAAAATATCAGAAAAAAATAAAACAAATTGAGTTAAATGCACGCATGGCTGGCAGTACAGCCACAGAGAAAGAACTCTGGTGAGACTGGTGCTCAGACCATGTGCTCCTGGTGCAATATGTCCAAATGCCACAGAGAACCAGTAAAAGCATTTTAAATCTGTGCTCCTGAGTCACTGTTGAAGCAGCGTCAGAGGCTGTGAAGGTGGGATAAGGGGCTCCCAGGACCTGTGGCATCCGCTAGGTGTTTGATAAATGCTCATTCCCAGGCCCGCCCTGTCTCACAGAATCAGAAACTGGGGTGGAGCCCAGCATCGGGCTCTAACAAGCCCACTAGGGGATTCTGATGCAGCTCAAGTTAGAGAAGGCCCTATCTCTGTCATCCCCAAGTATCCACAGAATGAGAAGAAAGAAAATACAGAAGATCCAGCAGCTCATTAAAACCCCTAGGTCCGGGGATCCCTGGGTGGCTCAGCGGTTTAGTGCCTGCCTTTGGCCCAGGGCGTGATCCTGGGGTCCCGGGATTGAGTCCCGTGTCGGGCTCCTGGCATGGAGCCTGCTTCTCCCTCCTCCTGTGTCTCTGCCTCTCTCTCTCTCTCTCATAAATTAAATCTTAAAAAAAAAAAAAAAAAAAAAAAACTAAGTCCTGAAACCGAATCAAAAAGACCAGTGTGAACTTAGGGTATATTTTATCTTTAAATTCCTAGCTCTGTCCCCTAAAAAGAAGACCCAACAGCAACCAGGAGTCCGAGCACGCAGACCAGGGTCCTGACAAACCTTTTCCCACTAAAAAGCAGCAGGGCTTCTTGGAGAAACGGCAGGCTCGGGGGCCAGGGCAGGAAAGGCGTGTGGAGCACTTAGCACGACAGAGAGCACAGAAACTCTCAGGGTTCCTCCAACTCGGGGGGCCCACTAGTCGGCAAAGATGAAGCAGCCTGCAGGGTAGTAAGGACAGCAGGGCCACGGCCACAGGCTGCGACAGAGGAGGCAGGTGGAAGCCTTAGATTCAAGATACTTTAAAACAAAGTAACTGATCGGCACGAGGGCCCGAGTGAACCAACTCATCCTGAGAACAGCTACAGAGGAAGGGAGCGAGGCGCTGACTTTTTTTTAAGATTTTATTTGTCAGAAAGGGAGCGCGAGCGGGGAGCGAGGGGAGGGCAGAGCGAGCAGCTGAGCAGGGAGCCCAACGCGGGCTCGATTCCAGGACGGGAAGGCAGGTGCTTCCCGCCGGAGCCACCCCGCCCCGCGAGCCAGGCATGCAGTCTGCCTTTCCCACACAACTACCCCACTGGGTAAGCGAGGGACACACACGCACACTTGGCACAGACACATTCCTGCTAACAAATGAAGAAGAAGCGGGAACACTAGAGTCCGACCATCCCGCACCCACAGGGCTGAGCGACAGGGCGAGGGCCGCTCCCCCGACACGCCTGCGGAGCCTGCGCACCACCAGCTGGGAGAGTCTTGCCAAAACCACGCAGCCTGAACCTGACCCAGCCTCCGGCTCCAGGGACCACCTTCCGGGAGACACAGAACCCCCAGGACAGAGGATGGCGGTCACGGACACCGTGGGACACAGCCAGCCAAGTGGGGGAGTGAGCGTGACTCGGCCACGGACGGAGAACCTGGGCTCCTCGGGAACCGGCCAGGAGCCAGAGGGAGGCCGAGGGGGACCCGAGATTGGAAGAGACTCAAGACCTCATCTGGATACTAATTAATTCAAAGACTTTAAAAGAAAGAGACACACTGAAAATGTGAACGCTGAATATCTGATATCGGGGACAGTATTTTAGGTATGATACAGGCTTTACACTTCTGGTTTTAAAAGCCCTGCTCTCTTAGAGACGCGCTGTCCTGAGCGACACCCGCCACCTCGGCTCCGGCTGCCGTGACACAATACACAGGCTGGCTCCCGGCGCCCCACTGGCTCCACTTGTCTTCCCCCGGCTCCGGAGCTGGGAAGTCCCAGGCCAAGGTGCTGACCACTCGTGCGGGGGCCTGGTCTCCTTCTGCTTGGGGTCCTTCCCTGGTGTACACGAGGGGGTGGGGGCAGCACCCTCGGCCCCTCTCATAAGGCCACTGGCTCCACCCTCAGGGCCCACCCTCCATTCCCCTCCAGGCTGCTCTCCGCCCAGGGTCCTACTGGCCACCCGGGGACCCCATCGCCAAATGCCGTCACCCTGGGAGCCAGAGCTCCAGCACGCGAGCTGGGGGAGGGGAGACACCTTCCGTCCGTCCATAACACACACCTGCAAGGACGTGATGCCCTGGGGCTGCTTCAGAATAACACAGGGTTACAGGGAACGAGGCTCAGGGAAGCAAGATGGGCAATTCTCCCAACTGCTGAAGCTGGGTAGACAGGTTTGTGGGGTTTTGTTGGACTACTCCACTTTTGCACACGTTTGTAAGTTTCCATAATAAAAAGTGTGAAATGCTACAATTCTCCCACTTCCCTTATCCTTCTCTTTCCTCCGCGGCACTTATCACTGATTACATAATTTGCTCTTTATGCGTATCGTGTCCCTCCTCCCCCTGGTGGAAGCGCTCCGAGGGCTGGGGTCTTTGCTGCTGGATGTAACCCCAGCCCCTGCAACAGTGCCCGGCCAGGCCAGGCGCCGAGCGCACCCCTGCTGACCCCAACTGGGCAGCCTCGCCAGACCCCTTCATATCCTACGCCAGACAACCCAGGGTCCCCGGACACGGACACCCCGCGCAGAGGGAACAACAGTGCTGGCTGTCAGAACATGTCCTCACGACAGGAACGCAATTTTAGAACGGGCAAGATCATACTGGCAATTTCTAGCGTGGCTGACTTACCAGCCCTTAGATTGCCGAACCAAAGGAAGAGCGGTTTTTATTTTACTTAACTTTGTGGCAAAGGCTTTCTCTGAGGGGTAATTTTAGGGAAAAGCCCCCCTTCCTTCCATCTGGGCAGATGGTGTCTGCCTCCCCAACTGCTTGGTAAAGTGGTAGTAGAGGAGGAGCCAGGCAGCTCGATGCTGATCCTCACTGCGCTATCACACACTGAGAGGTCCTGGTCAGGCCCAGCGCAGCTGGCCCTCGGGTCTTCGTCCTCAAAATGGGCCCTCGGACGGCCCATCCTGGTGTTCACCTGCACGCATGGAAACTTACTAACTGATCCAGCTGATCTAAAAGTCCCCATAAATGGTGAGCTAGGGAGGTAGTAAAAATTACTACCCATATGGGTTATTGTTAGCTCCATGGCTCTACCTAAAATTGTAGCTCTAGAATGTATGCAGCTAGTTCCAAATGCTAAACAGATCTGTTAAAAACAAGAAAAATTTCCAAACATACAACAGTTCCCAGTGAAACCAAGGTCTAAATCTGTTGTCAGTTTCTTCATAATTTCTCTACTCACTTTTTTTTTAATTTTGCAAACAAGGGCCTAAAATAATACGAAGGAACAAAACATTATGGAACATGAGTGGCAAGAAGCCAAGTAAAGACATTTATTTCCCTAGGGGAAAATAATAAAAGAGAGATTACAAAAAATGTTCACTATTTCTAAGAGATCATCCCACCTTGTGTCAACATCTAGAGCCCCAAATCCCAGATGCCAAGAAATCATCCCCCTGGTCAAGAGTTCAACGAGGACAAACCTCTAAAGACAGAAGCAGCGATATAAAAACCAGAGAAGCACAACGGATGCTGGCTGATACGCACCAGGAGGCCGACACAGATGCTGTGGTATAGGAAAGGACCCGGCCCCCAAACTACATGTCCACGCCAGATCCCCAGAACCTGTGCATGGGACCGGATTTGGAAAAAGGATCTTTGTACGTGTAACGAAGTTCAGGCTCTCAAATGAGATCACCCCAGATCATCTGAGTGGGCCCTAAATCCAATGACAGTGTCCTCATACGGGAAGCAGAGCAAATGCAGAGATAGAGGAGCCGCACAAAGACAGGGCAGAGACCTGAGCAAAAGTGTCAGGGGCCACTGGGAGCTGGAAGAGACAGAAGGATCCTCCCTCGGAGCCACAGGAGGGAGCACACAGCCTACCAACACCTTGATTTTCAACTTCTGGTCTCCAGAACTGTGAGAGAATAGATTTCCCCTTGTTTTGAGCCACTAAGTTTCTGCTAATTTGTTACAACAGCCCTCAGAAACTAATGCATATGGTATTAAATACAAAAATAGAACGCATTTTTCCTAATGCTATTCCAATTTATGTTTTAGACATGTTTTTTACTATACCTCTTAAATGTCAAAGAAACACGGCTGAACACGTAATTCAGAAGAGGTCCAATCACCAATAAACATATAAAAAGGACTTCACTAATCATCAGGTAAATGCACCCCCATACAACTACGATGACCTTGGGCTGGACAAAGATTCTAGATACAATATCAAAAGCACAACCCAGGGATCCCTGGGTAGCTCAGTGGTTTAGTGCCTGCCTTCGGCCCAGGGCGTGATCCTGGAGTCCCGGGATCGGATCCCACGTCGGGCTTCCTGCATGGAGCCTGCTTCTCCCTCTGCCTGTGTCTCTGCCTCTCTCTCTCTGTGTATCTCTCATGAATAAATAAATAAAATATTAAAAAAAAAAAACAACCCACACCAAAAAAAAACCTGGTAACTAGACTTCATCAAAATTTAAAATGTACTTCAAAAGATAGCACTAAGAAAATTAAAAAGACAGCCAAAGACTAGGAAAAAGTATTTGCAAACCATGGATCTGATAGAGGACACGTATCAGCAAAAATCATAAACTCTTATAACTCAATGATGATCTAATTTAAAAAAGAAAAATATCTGAATAAACATTTCCCTGAAGAAAGTAGACAAATGGCTGATTAGGATGGGCAAAAATGCTCAACTTTGCTAGCCATGAGGGAAATGCAAACTAAAACCAAAATCAGAGACCACTCCGCGTCCACTGGGACAGCTATGATAAAGAAGACAGACAGGTGTGTGTCCACAAGAATATGGAGCAACCGAAACCCTCAAACACTGCTGGTGGGGATGTTAAGTGCAGACACTTGGGAAGACAATCCAGCAGTTTCTTAGAAAGTCAGACATAAGCTGATCATGCAACACAGCAATTCTGCCCCTGAGAATCTTCACACGAAGGACAGGAACTCGTGCCCATGCACAGGTGTGCGAATGTTCCTGGCAGCGTTACTCCCGACACCCAAAAATTGGAAACAACCCAAAAGTCCATCGGCTGGTGAACACCGACAAGATGTGGGCCATCCGTACGGAGGACTACTACCCAGAGGTGAAAGAAGGAACGCACGACAGATGACGGCACAACTCCACAAAGGAGGATGCTGAGCCTCCAAACACCGCTGAGGGAAAAAAGCCGCACGATCTCATTTCTACGAAAGGTCTAGAAAACACCAACCTTAAGAGAGAGGTTGCCCACGCCCAGGGGTGGGAGCAGGGATTACCTGCTCAAGAGCATGAGGGACCCGACGGGTGATGGAAGTGGATCGTGGCGCCGGCTGCACAGCTCTGGGGACGAACGGGCTCCAGAGTTGTGCACGTACGATGGATGACCCTCACTGTACACGGATGAAAGCTCAACGAAGCGATGAGAGAAAACCTCTGCATGTGTTGCGGAGCCGGGTCACTCGGAGTGCACCTCGACACGGGGCGATTCGGAAGCTGCCTCCAATATCTGAACTGCTCTCACCTTCTGACCCAGCAAGTCCCATTTCTGGATTCCATTCTTTGTTTAAAAAATCTATTCCTCCTTTGTTTATGTGTTCTTAAGACTAAAAGGTGGTTCTGAAAGTTACAGATATATCTTCTTTCAAGGCTTCATCTACATGCCAGGTTGACAGTCCTCCAATCCTACACATTCCACCTCAGAAGCCAAATACTCAACCCAAGAATGCTCCGGTTTGGTCTCCAGTTTCCACTGACTTGTAGTAAAGAAACCGTATCTGAACTCAATTCAGAGGAACCAGTTCAAAGAATATGGTCCCTAGCATACCAGTTAGCTTTATTTCTTTTACCAGGTTAACATATATTCCCTGGATTCAAAAACTCCAGGGAATGTTGCAATATCAAAAAGACTAAGCACAGAGCAGTTCAACTAAATCCAAGTCTGAGTGATCAGGGTTCAAACCATCCAAGCATTTCCCACAAAGCTGTCTTATCTCGATGAGACACGTGTAGGAAGAAAATAACTCTACGCTGTCCAAAGCCTCTAACTTATGGAGGCGTTAAAGATAGCACGGTGTTTCCCTTAGAGACGCTCACTCACTTATCTATGTCGTTTATTCGACAAGTATTTACTGAGCACCTACTGTGTGCCCAGCACCGCTGCAGCTGCCAGAAGCACAGGAGTCACCCACAGAAATTCGGACGCTCTCACTGCAGCTGGCAGGCAGCCTGGGTCAGGGGTGGAGAGAGACAATAAGCCAAGAAAAAACAAATGTTTATGTCAGGGGGGTGCTGAGCCAAGAAGACTGAATAGTCAACAGCGTGCCAAACAGGGAGCGGGGTGTGGGAGGTAGTATGTGAGCAGCTACCAGAGGGAGGGGGAGGCAGTGAGGGGGGCCAGAGAGCAGTGCCGGCTCGTAGGAAGGGGAAGGCTGCGGGGGGTTGAAGGTACAGCCAGAAGCCAGGCTTGGGGGGCCAGGGCTTGTAAGTCATGGAGGGGCTCCTGGTCCCCAGAAAGGTCTGTAAGTGTTATGCTGCTGAGAAGGTGGCTGGCCCAAGAAGGGTCCGAGCAGAGGACTGCATGCCTCTCAGGACCCCTCGGACGGGCACCCGGGTAGCTCAGGGGTTGAGCATCTCCCTTAGGCCCAGGGTATGACCCCGGGGTCCCAGGATCGAGTCCCACATCGGGCTCCCTGCATGGAGTCTGCTTCTCCCCCTGCCTGTGTCTCTGCCTCTCTCTGCGTCTCTTGTGAATAAATAAAATCTTAAGAAAAAAAAAAAATATCTGCTAAGACCAAACCACTGTGAATACACATGAAATCAGGTTCAGAGCAGTCACAGAGCCCAGACTTGAAGGGAGGCAGGAGAGCCGCAGCCGGCTCCGAGGCCAGCAGGGCGAGGAGGCTGCCTGAGGCAGAACCATGCTTCTTCCTCACCTGGATCCACAGCCGAGGCCCAGGCAGCTGTGCAGAGACAGTGGGGGACTGGCGTACCCTGAGACCACACGCAGGCGATGCCACGTGATCCCCATGAAGAGACGCTCTGACACCTGGGGAAAGCTTCTCTTAGACGAGAAATTCTTTAGCCCGTCACTCGCACTTCCATCGAAGACAAGCCCCTTGGCCCTTCCCATGTCAGTGTGGGGGCCCCACCACGCTGCCGTCCGCTCCTTTCCAGGCAGAGACCAGCTCCTGCAAGGTCCACCACGCTCGACTATCTCGGACATTCTTCAGAACTTAAGAACAAATATCAGGCCCTTGCATTTCATTTGCATAAACCAAATTTTAATAGAACCACTTCTAAAACACATCTTGTAAATCAGGCCTGTAAGCAAAAGTTCAAACAGAGAAGAACTTTTTACTTCGACGTCACCAGTTCAAACCCACCCTAGAGTTGGGTTAACATGCTAGTCACAGGTGTTTCCAGACCATGTACCTGGGTGCCTCCGTGTACCACAGCAAACCCACAGAGGCCCCACAGGGCATTCTGAATTTAAGAGGAAAATGCAACGCCAGAGATGGACCGGACCCCACTTGAGGTATTCAGTTTCAGTATTAGATCCTGGTACATTCCTCTCCGTGGCATCACTATGTCACAAAACAGCGGGGTTGCTATGATAAAAGGAAAGTACCACAAACAAAAAACAAAAAACCACAGAGGGCGGCAACGTCCATTGGACTCCCAAGCTAGAGAAGTTGTGCAGTGGCCAACAGGTGCAACCATCCCATTAGTATGTCACCATGGTTATCTAAGAATGAAATAAAAATGTTCCTTCTAATTTATGTGTATGACTTTCCCCAATAACGACTGTTAGGGCATAATACTTATTTAATAAACTTAGTTGGACCTAACGATTTAATAAATGGAGTTATTCAGTATTCTCATTAACCTAGAGATGCCACGACAAAGTTACCGAGACACAAAGGCACTGTGAACAAATGAAGTTCAGGACTTACTCCTTAGCAGCTAACGGTCTGGCACGCTGATGCCTCTTCTGCGTGCTTTACACACGTTCATTCTTTCAACTCCGCATCAACCCTATGAGATTGGTACCGTGGCCATCCTTATTTCACAGATGAGGACGAGCTGGTCCCACATAAAGGATCCACCTGTGTTTAAGCATGCACGGGCACGAAGGACACAACGGAGCCGGGCAAGGGCATGTGGTAGCGTTTCAGTCCTCGAACAGTTGAGGTTTCTGAGGACAAACGCTTCTCCTGCGTCTCAGCTGTTGATTCGTTACCAGCTTAAGAATTCAGTATGAACCAAGGTCTGCATTTATGTACATCAATTGGAAAAAAAAGATGTTTTAAGTGACTTTTCTGGGACTCAGACTGCGACAGTGGTCAGATCACAAGCACCACACGGGGTGGGTGAAAAATTAACAGGGTGCACATTTATAAACTTTATCCTGGGGGGCGGGGTCAAACTCCACACACAAAGCATCATGGCTTTGCTCATTTTTGTTGCCTTTTCCCCCCTTTCAAAATGTATAGATGTGGAACCCCAAATAGAAAGATCCAGAAAAATAAACCACACAGTCTAAGAAGTGACTGGTAAGATGAGATCATTTGCATGGAGCATTGTGATTTTTCAAATACTATACAATTCTTTGTTGACTGTATATTCTAGTCTTGTCACGATGCTAACAGCCCACAAAGAAATGCCACAAATCAGTGGAATTACAATAACTTTGTCCGCAAGAGGAGAGAGCTGGAAAAGGAACGGGTCTTCCCCAACATACCCTTGTAACAGAAACCTGTCTTAATCTAAAGCAGAGAACTGACCCAGTGCTTGGGGAAAAAGAAAAAAAATCTAAGCTAATACTTAAATTTAGATCAAATAAATCTGCTGGGTTTGCTTCAGTTGAACTGTACATTTTTCATGATTAATGAATTATGCTACAGGCACTCAAATTGCTACGAGCAGGTAATGCATCAGCCGTCATCACACCATCAGCACCGCTATTTCACAGATGGTCTCTGGTACTTACTAGCCTAACTAGTCTGGGGTCTAAGCAGATCCCCTGCTGAGGCTGTTGGTAAGAGGCAGCTAGGCAGCAGGTTCAGAGACTCTCAGTTATGGAGTGAAGGCCATAAAAGATGTTTAGGTAGCTTCAGAATATTATTAAAATAACTCAGCAAGCTTTCAAGTAACCGTGTATTGTAGTCTGGGGACTTTCCGTTCTTCTCCCAGCAACACACATCTAACTGGTTCCTACACTTACTTGAACACACTCTACATCCTCCTCAGAACGCTCCACTCACAGTTCACTTCGCCTCAAAGTGTCCTAAATTCCATGAGCAAAAGCCAAAGCAGCACAAACTGTGCTCTCATCGGAAAAGGAACAAACCCGACTTCACAGGGGATCGGGCTGCCGAGGCTAGCCAGGGGTCCCGGGAGCAGAGCCACTGGGAACACAGACGTGTTGCAAACTAAGAGGTCATGTACATGACATCAAAACTTCCAAGAATAAGGAGCCTCGGGGTGGATTCTTCAAAAGCAATTTTCCTACTGCCTTTGTCTACAGGGCTTAGGCCAGCTCCTCCCTTCAAACCACAGGCTGGAGGCCGGAGAGAACGGGACAGATAAAGTATGGGGCAAAAACCAGGGCAAGTGCCTCCCAGAGCCGCAGCCCCAAACACGGAAACACCCAAGTGTAATTTCAAGTGTGAACAGGGAAGCCAGCTTTTCTCCACGCCAACACACCTGTCCAGTTTAGAGAGCCCTTTTTTTATTATTCCAGCTAACTTGTCTGAAAGTTTACCAACGCCACTTCCTTTCCTGGGACTCCGAGGAGTGGAAGGCTCTGGCCTTTACGACAGAGACCAGAGACGTCGTTGGCCCACACAACACTGCATCCAGAGGCTGCGGCTACCTTCTGCAGGAGACGACGCTGTCCCCTCGCTGTCGCCCAGGTGGGCATGAAAGTAAACGCTAAACACATAGGTCGGTCACTGTCTGCTGGGAGAGCCAGCTACTCAGTCCGTCATGAGATTCAGGAACTTCCTCCCCAGAACTGTATTTACAGGACGCCTGCAGAAACCTGTCTGGGCCAAGGGGTGCGAGATGCAATTAGATGATGTGGATTCTCCCGAGCTCAGGGGGTGTAGGCACCGGGGGAGGCCTTTCCAGGGTCTGCGTTATAAGGGGGACACCTGGCAGGAAGCCCACCGGGGGGCCCGGCTCCTCTGCCCCAGCACCTGGAGAGCACCTGCGGGGGCCTCCAGGTCCGCGTGCACCTGTCCTCTGGGGCTGAAGGTGGAGCAAGCTCTAGAGACGACCCAAGTCAAGACGCCCCGCAGACAAATATTCGGGGGGGGAGGCGGGGGGAGAAACGGCTGTGGCTGGAGCACGCCAGGGTCCAAGTCGGGAGCAGACAGCCCACTTCCCTAAGGAAGTCTGTCACCGGAGATGAAGCCACACACTTCGAGGTCAGACACCCAGTCCCTCCGGGGCCTGAGCAGAGGGGACGCGCTAGGGGCGCGCCCGTTAGACGGCAAAAGGGAGAAGAACACGAGCGTGCCCCAGACTCGCACAGCAGCCGGCCATGGGCGGCCTGGGCGCCCGCTTTTTCCGCAGAAAACGGGGCCTCCGGTGGAAGCACGGAAGACCCAGGAGGAGAGTCCACGGGACACTGTCAAGGTCTGAAATCCCCGTGGTCCACGGAACGTCAGCGACGCCTCGGCGCTGCCTGTACCCTCCGCACTTCGCAAAAGAGTGTCTAATGCTAAAGTTGCGGCTGCAGAGAGAAGTTCGTGGGGGGCGTTTTCCGGTCACGGGAGGAGGACCCCCCCCCGCGGCCTGTGCGCGCCCGCGAGCCCGACCCGGGGCAGAGGGGCAGCTGCGGGGACCGCGGGGAGCCGAGCGCACGCGCCCCCCAAGCCCCAGCCCCGCCCCCAAGCCCATAGCCCCGCCCCCAAGCCCCAGCCCCGCCCCCAAGCCCAGCCCCGCCCCCGCCGCGGCCCGCGGGCGTCCCGGGGTCGGAGGTCACCCTCGGGCGCGGAGGCCCCGCCGCAGCCGCCGCCCCGGCCACGCCTCCGATCCCGGGAGCGGCCGGGCCCGGAGCGCGGGGGTCGGGGGTCAGGGGTCGGGGGGCGCGGGGGCCCCGGTTCCTCCCGCGCCGACGGCACTCACAGGTGACGATGGGCTTGTTCTCCATGGTGTAGATCACCGGCGGCAGCGGCTCCGCAGGGGCGGCCATGGGCGTCCGCCGTCACCGGCCCGGCCCCCCGCGCCCCATGGGCAGCCCCGAGGCCGCGCCGGGCCAGCCCGAGCCTGAGCGGCGCCGCGACACGGAGGCCCGCCCGGCCGCGCGAGGCAGCTCCCGAGCCGCCCGCCGCCGCCTCCCGCAGCACCACTTCCGGCCCCGGCGCCGCCGCGCTACCGCTTCCGGGGCGCGCGGCTTAAAGGGGCGGCCTCCCGGCGGCGCTCGCGCGCTGTCCTCCGACAGAAAGGCGGGGCGGGGCGGGGGCGTGGCCCCGAGGGAAGGGGGCGGGGCCCACGTGCGCCTCGGAGCCGGGACCCCTGCCCACCGCCCCGCCCCGCACTGCGGCCGCCCCTCCGCGGGCCCGACGGCCGAAGGGACCCTCCTCCGCCCCCGGAGTGCCCACCGTGCAGCTCCCCCCGGCGCGGGGCCCGGCCTGCCGGGCGGCAGCCACCGCCGGCCACTGGCAGCCCATGGACACGGGCACGGCCCGGGGGTCACCGACAGCGCGGGGAGATGGGGTGCCCCCTGGGGTCACCGTCAGCACCTGGACAGAGGGATGTACCCCCCCCCCCCCCCGTCACCGTCAGCACCTGGACAGAGGGATGTACCCCCCCCCCCCCCCCCGGTCACCGTCAGCACCTGGACAGAGGGATAACCCCACCCCCACCCCCACCCCCGTCACCGTCAGCACCTGGACAGAGGGATGTACCCCCCCCCCCCCCCCCCCCCGTCACCGTCAGCACCTGGACAGAGGGATGTACCCCCACCCCCTGGGGTCACCGTCAGCACCTGGACAGAGGGATGTACCCCCCCCCCGGGTCACCATCAACACCTGGACAGAGGGATGTACCCCCCCCCGGGGTCACTGTCAGCACCTGGACAGAGGGATGTACCCCCACCGGAGTCACCGTCAGCACCTGGACAGAGGGATGAACCCCCCCCCGGGTCACCGTCAGCACCTGGACAGAGGGATGTACCCCCCCCCCCCCCCGGGGTCACCGTCAGCACCTGGACACGGGCATGGCCCCGGGGTCACCTACAGCACAGGGAGACTGGGTGGCCCCTGGGGGTCACCGACAACAGATGGACAGAGGGATGTACCTGCCCCCCCCCGCCCCCTCCCCACATCACTGTCAGCACCTGGACAGAGGGATGTATCCCCGGGGTCACTGTCAGCACCTAGACACGGGCACAACCCTGGCATCACCTACAGAACCTGGAGACGGGATGCCCCCAGGGGTCACCGGCAGCAGCTGGACATGGGGATGTCCCCCAGAGGTCACCTAGACATGGGGATGCCCCTCAGTGCCTCTCAGCACCTGGACAGAGGAATGTACCCCCAGAGTTACTGTCAGCACCTGCATACAGACACGACCCCAGGGTCACCTACAGCACAGGGAGATGGGATGCCCCCGGGGGTCACCAGCAGCAGGTGGAATCAGGGATGACCCCCAGAGGTCACTGACAGCACCTGGACATGGGGATTGCCCCCCTCCCACAGGTGACTGTCAGCACTTGGACACGGGCCCAGCCCCGGGGTCACCTACAGCACGGGGAGATGGGATGCCCCCCGGGGGTCACCAACAGCAGGTGGACACGGGATGCCCCCCAGGGGTCACTGTACACTGGCGTGAGAGGCACTGACACATGTGGACCCAGGGACCACCCTGCAGTCACTAGGAGGGGCATGTGGACAGTGGCCCGGCAGCTGCTCACCTGGGGGTGTGCTGCCCAGAACCTTGCTCTCCTTGTGTTTACAGACACCCAGTGCCTCAGGGGAAACAGTCAAAGCACCAGATTAATTCCCACCGCTGGGCCGAATGGCAGTTGCTCCTTGCGAAACTCCTGGTCTGGTGTTTTCTTGCTACGCTGGTTTTACAGTATTATTGCTGCCATAAAGTAGAGCAGGATTATTTACCTTCTGGCTGTAACCAAAGACCCTACGGCACTGCAGCTACTCCTCGAGGCTCACCTTGGAGACGACTCCCCAACCCTCCGGTGGTTGGAATGAACTGCCTCTTCCTGAAATTCCATAGCAGGTTGCCCACACTCCTGTTAGCACTGCTTTCCTGTCTCGGTGACAAATGCCTGCACGAGGGACTGCGCCTTCTTCTTTTTTTTTTTTTTTTTAATTTTTTTTTTTAATTTATTTATGATAGTCAAAGAGAGAGAGAGGCAGAGACACAGGCAGAGGGAGAAGCAGGCTCCATGCACCGGGAGCCTGACGTGGGATTCGATCCCGGGTCTCCAGGATCGCGCCCTGGGCCAAAGGCAGGCGCCAAACCGCTGCGCCACCCAGGGATCCCAGGGACTGCGCCTTCTACTTGTGTCCCAAACCTTCCCCCATACCGAGCCACACAGGGCCTTCCGTGGAGTGGGCGAGTTTTGGGAATGCCACAAAACTAGGCCCTGCTGTAATGCATGTAAATTTCTCGTGCAAGGAAAGTCGTTTTGGGGTAGCCTTGGCAGATGAAATAAAGCAAGTGTATGTGGGAAATAGCTTGAGTGTGAACAAAGGTGCTGATCGTGCGTGCGTAGTGTAGCACGTGCATTGTAGCTGAGTGAGGATGCAAAGAGCAGAGTTTTGGACAGATGGAGCCAGTGAGGCAGAGCGCCGGAGAAGAAGGAACTAAGGAGGGGTGCAGAGCCAGAGCCCGTGTGGGGGTTCCCTGTAAGTCCTGGCCTCAGCCGGGCTCAGCATTGTAGGATGAGGCTCCACGGGGCTTACCAGAAAGCCTCTGCCTGTGACCGAGTCGAGCATGGCACAGAGACTAGAGGTCAAGCAGGGCTACAAAGCCCTCCGTAACTTCCACCAACTCCCGGGGCATTCCGCTGAGACACTAGATGGAGGACCATGTGCCCGAGTTAGCCAACTTTATCTGTGGTGGCCCAGATGAGTATTTTAGGCCTTGCAGGCCATCTGCAGTTTCTGCCTTACATATTTTCTTTGGGACTTTTAAAAAACAATTATTTGAAAATATAAAAACCATTTGTATCTCAAGGGCCAAAGGAAAACAGGGCATGGCCCAGATGTGACCTATGAGCCATAGGTTGCAGACCCCTACCCCAAAATAAGGCCTACCTTAAAATGGTATAACACAAAGACTTGGCAAGATCTTCAAGACATGTGACAGCACTTGGATTTGAATCTTGCCAAAGTGGTGGGGCTTGTGGATGCCTTAAACATTCCTCAGATCCAACCTAGCAGAAAGCATAAAACTAATCCTATACAGAGTCAAGGTGATAAAGATAGTAGTTGAACTGCCAGCAAGAACAAAAGATTCTTCTGTGGAAGGTGATCCAGAGTCTCTACGACTCATGATTTACCAATGCTCAACATACATTAGAAAATCCCTACACCTAAAAAATCACAAAGTACGGGGCACCCGTGGCTCAGTGATTGAGCGACTGCCTTCAGCTCGGGGCGTGACCCGGGGGTCCTGGGATGGAGTCCCGCATCGGGCTCCCTGTGTGGAACCTGCTTCTCCCTCTGCCTGTGTCTCTGCTTCTCTCTCCGTGTCTCTCGTGAATAAATAAATAAAATCTCTCTAAAAAAATTAATTTAAAAAATTAAAAACCAGAAAGCATAAACCGTAATCAAGAAACAAAGCATTCAATAGAAACCAGCCTCCAGATGGCCTAGATATCATATTCACAGATTAAGACCATAAAGCTGCTATAATAAACATGCTCTGAGAATTAAGAGGAAAGATACTCTTAATGAGTAAAGCAGGGACTCACAGCAGAGTAAGGGAAAGTATAAAAATAATCAAATGGAAAGCCTAGAACTAAAAAGCATAGTTACAGAAATGAGAAGTTCACCGCATTGGCTTAACAGCAAGTTGGAAATAGAAAGAGTCCATGGCCTTGAAGAGAAAGCAATACAAATTATTCAATCTGAAAAAGAGAAAAAAAGATTGAAGAAAAATGAACAAAGCCCCAGAGACCTATGGGACAATATAAAGTGGCCTAACACATGCCTAACAGGAGTCTCGGAAGGAGGGGGCTGTCAGAATGTGGCAGAAAATTTACTTGAAAAATAATGGCCAAAAATTCACAAATTTGGTGAAAAATCTCAACTTTTTGGTCAATAAACTCAGCAGAGGGCAGCTGGATGGCTTAGTTGGTGAGGTGTCAGCCTCCAGCTCAGGTCATGATCTCAGGGTTCTGGGATCGAGCTCCCTGCTCAGTGGGGCATCTGCTTCTCCCTCTCTCTCTGCTGCTCCCTTCTTCTTATGCATACATGTGCATGCTCTCTCCCTCTAATAAATAAATGAAATCTTAAATTAAAAAAAGAAATAGGGGATCCCTGGGTGGCTCAGTGGTTTAGCACCTGCCTTTGGCCCAGGGCATGATCCTGGAGTCCCGGTATCAAGTCCCACGTCCGGCTCCCAGCGTGGAGCCTGCTTCTCCCTCTGCCTGTGTCTCTGCCTCTCTCTCTCTCTCTCTCTCTCTCTCTCTCTCTCTCTCTCTCTGCCTATCGTGAATAAATTAATTAATTAATTAAAAAATTTTTTTTAAAAAGAGCCTCAGTAGAACCTGAGGACCAGAGTATCCTGAAAGCAGGCAGTGATAAAGACATGTTACCCACTGTGGAGCAATGACAAAAATTTCCACCAAGTTCCCATCAGACACGGTGTCAACCAGAGAACCATGGTATCTTCCTTTAAAGTGCTGAATTTTACAAACTTAACCCAAAACTCATCCTGCAAAAATATTCTTTGAAAACAAAGGCAGATAGGAATCCCTGGGTAGCTCAGTGGCTGAGTGTCTGCCTTCAGCCCAGGGCATGACCCCGGGGTCCTGGGATCGAGTCCCGCATCGGGCTCCCTGCATGGAGCCTGCTTCTCCCTCTGCCTGTGTCTCTGCCTCTCTCTCCGAGTCTCTCCTGAATAAGTAAATAAAATCTTTAAAAATAAATAAATAAATAAAAATAAAAACAGAGACAGATAAAGATATTTTCAGATAGCGTCACAGAATCTGTGGCCAGCGAGCAAGTACGACAAGACCTGGTGAAGGATGTTCTTCGGAGTGAGAGGAAACGATACCAGGTGGAAAGCAGGAAGGGGAGCTCTGGAAATGATCAACAAATAGGTAAACATGAACTGTTAATGCTTCTTTCTTCTTTCCGTAGTTCCCTTAAGAGACAACTATTTAAAACACGCGTCATGATGTGGTGTGATGGTTTTAGAACGGATGTGGTGGTCAAAGCCGTGACAACGCTGGCACAGAGGACGGGGTGGATCAGGGGTAGCGCACCTGTGCGGCTTGGTTACACCTGCGAAGCGGGACATCGCAGGTGTGCGTGAAGGTGGGGACTGAAGTAATACAACACTGACTCGACGGAATTCGACAGAAGAATCCATATCCAGCCCCACAGCAAAACCACTAGAAAAGAATAAAAATAATTTTTTTATTATTTTTTTTAAATAAAAATAATTTGAAAGGATTTTCTAAGAAACCAGTAGAGAGAATAAAATGGAATCCTATGAAATACTTGATTAATCCAAAAGAAGGCAGGAAAGGAACAGCAGAAGAGTAAGGACAGAGAGGACCAGCCCAAGTGGTTATCACTTGAAAAGATGCTCAGCATCCATAGATATCAGGGAAAGGCAAATGAGGGGGGCACTGACACATCGCGTCATGCCTATTCAAATAGTGAAAATAAAAAATTTTTAATTGTTCAGTTTGTTTGTTTTTTTTTTTTTTTTTTTTTTTGAGAGAGAGAGAGAGAGAGAATCCCTGAGCAGTAGGGGGAAGGGCAGAGGGAAAAGGGAGGGAGAGAATCGTCCCAAGCAGACTCCCTCCTGAGTGTGGGGCGGGTGGTGGGGGGGTCCATGTCATGACCCTCAGATCCTGACCTGAGCTGAAGTCAAGAGTCAGTCGCCCAACTGACTGAGCCACCCAGGCGCCCCCAAAATAAAATTTTTAAAAATCTGCCAACACCAAGTGTGGACTCCCAGCGCAGGACTCCTTGCATTAACTAGCCCGGCCTCCCCGAGACATCGTTCAGAGGCTCTGGGAAAGCGGACACTAAACATTCTGTCTCATGACCATGCAGGTGCCATGTCCTGCCCTCCCCTCTGCCACCTGGCTGCTCTTTGGAAGAATTTTCTTTTCTTTCCTTTCTTTTCTTTTTTTTTTTTTTTTCTGCCCTACCAGGTACTTTTTTTGCAGTACAGTTGACACACAATGTCACATTAATTTTGGGTGTACAACACAGTGATGCAACGATTCTGTGGGGCATGCTGGGCTCACCCCAAGTGCAGCTACCATCCCACAGCACTGGCACACGGTCATTGACTGTATCCCCTGGGCTGCGCCTCTATTTCTGTGACTTATGCCGTAACTGGAAGCCCCTACCTCCCACTCCCCTTCCCCCGTTTGGCCCATCTCCCCCACCCTTGTCCCCATGGAGAACAGCATGGAGGTTCCTCGAACACTAAAAATACAGCGACGCCCGGGTGGCTCAGCGGTTAAGCGTCTGCCTCAGCTCAGGGCGTGACCCCGGGGTCCTGGGATCGAGTCCCCCATCGGGGTCCCCGCAGGGAGCCTGCTTCTCCCTCTGCCTGTGTCTCTGCCTCTCTCTCTCTCTCTCTCTTTCATGAATAAATAAAAATAAAATCTTTTAAAAAAAAAATATATATATATATATATATATACAATTACCACATGCTAGCCAATAATTCCACTATGGGGTGTTTGCCCAAAGACAACAAAAGCACTAATTTGAAAAAATGTGTGCACCCCAATGTCTATAATCACCAAGATATGGAAGTTTCCTTTCTGGAAGGAGCGAGGGCTGCAGCCAACCTTCTGGCTCGCGAGCTGAAAGGGGACTCCTGGGCTCTTTTCCCTCTCAGCAGACCTATCAGAACTTTTTTACACATGGGAATTTAGAAAATACTTGAATTCAGCACTTGAATACTTGAATTCAGATATTGGTTTAGTGATTCCTTTTAATAAGGGTGAACATGACGCTATTCCTATTAATCGATGTCTATTCTTTCTCCAGATCCTTTTCCCCTGAGACAGCATTTGTTTTTTGCTTTTTGTTTTTTGTTTTTTTAAGGTTGCTGGAACTTGTGCTCAAATGGTCTTTCCTGGTAGCCCATTAGGTTGTCTCTGGGCGTCCAAGAGCCTGTTAAATTATGTATTGGGATATTGCATGTGTTGGGAAATGGCTACTGTCCTTGTGCTTCGCGTACGTGCAGAACCCACTCTCCACGTCTGCTTGTGTCTACAGGGAGGGTCCACGGCGTTTGCTCTGTCCCACCGCTCAGGCCCTCTCCACAGAGACCTGGCTAAAGGAATGGCCAGCCTGCAGATGTTCACAGCAGGTTGGTTCCTAGAAGTCAAAGAGCAGGAATGACCCAGAATGTCCCCCGATGGGTGACTCGTTGAACACGCCCCCCCCCCCCCGCACCGTGGAGCGTGACACGATGATAGGAAGGAACGCACTGCTGGCAGGTGCAGGGACCTGGGTGGGCTTGAGAGATTGTTGCCAGATGAAGGAATCCACCCCCAAAAAAGTCACATGCTCTGCGATTCTGTCATAGAACACTCTCTAAATGATAAAATCACAGATCTGGAGAACAGATGGGGTCAGGGGAGGGCGTGGGGTAAGCAGGGAAGGGGGCTGAAGAGTCCTGGTGGGGACGGGTCGTGCTGCATCTGGGCGGTATCGTCATCAGCATCCCGGTCGAGGTGGGCACCGGAGCTCTGCCCCGCTCACTCCTGGGGAGAAAGGAGGTAAAGGACACACTGCAGGTGCACCTGGATCTACATTATCCCAAAATAAAAGTTTAATGAAAAACCCAACTGATGGGGGCCTCCGGGTGGCTCAGGGGTTGAGTGTCTGCCTTCGGCCCAGGGCGTGACCCCGGGGTCCTGGGATCGAGTCCCGCATCAGGGTCCCTGCAGGGAGCCCGCTTCTCCCTCTGCCTGTGTCTCTGAATCTCTCTTGAATAACTAACAAATTAATTAATTAATCTTTAAAAAAAAAAAACCCAACTGACTTTAAAGTCGTAACACCTGAGTCTACAAAAAATCCGCAGGATGAACTGTGCGACGCTTGAGCATTTTGCCCCGAGCCTGCTCCCCTGTGATCCCTCTCCGCGTGCTGGCCGTGGAGTGAGGAGCATCTCCACCTGGGTCCCAGGCCTCTGGGTCACATTTCCCTGCATGCAACGGAGCCATCGGTGATTTGTGCCTGGGGTGGGCAAATAGTGCATGAAAGAAAAGTAGAAGTAGGAACGATTTTGTGCAGAAATAATCTACCCTTCAGATAATCAAGAAAATGCCATAGAAAGGTTTTGGTTTTTTTTTTTTTTCCTACTGAACTAACAAACCCTGGCAGGGGTGGGAGAGCGGAGAAGGGGAGGGTGAAACAGGCGTCCAGTGCGCAGGAGGGGGCATCGGTAGACGCCCAGAGGCCACCTTCTGATAAAGCATTGATCACGTTCCATCCTGTCACCCTGCGGTTGCACTTCTGGCTCTCCTGAAGGAAATAGTCTCTCCCAAACCTGGGCGGATAAAAAACACCTGCTGTTACCACCTGGTTAACAAGAGTGGGGGGATGCACCCCGGGCCCCCGCCCCTCCTGGAACTGCTGCTGTCTTGGCGCATTGCTTGCATGAAGAACCCACCCTCCGCGTCCGCTTGTGCGGGCACAGCACCCTCTTCCCAGGTTTGACTCTGCATAATGTGACTCAAATCAAATAATTAGGAGTAATGAAGTCAGACCTGGCGCCGTGGTTGACATTTCCGGACATTCTGCTCAGTGTTCCTATATTTAGCTCACTTGCCTTCTCTCTTGGCTTTCTGACAGCCTGGAGTCTTGCGTTCTCCTCTCAAGCTGAGGTTATCCCCCGAGAGGCCTGTCCCTTACCTTTGTCCTGCTTGATGGAGGTGGGCGGCAGGGGCAGGAGGGGCCACCTTGCTGGAGACCCTCATTGCCCTCCAGCCACCCTTTCTGGCTTCTCACACCCAGGGAGCTACCCCTTGCCACGGCAGCAGAAGCTGGCTGTGGGCTGGCTTAGCCCTGCCAATGGGGCCCACACGTCTTGTGCCAGCCCCTGGCATGTCTGATGTCCGGTCACAGGGGCAGAAGAGGGAGCTAGGACTTGAGCGCCGGTTCAGGGCTGGGCAACCCAAATGCTCACCTCCAAAGGCACCAAAACTCCATCAGAATAGTTGGGAAGGGTGACGTCAGCTAACCCAGGTTTCGTGAGTCTCTTCCCACCAAACCAGCACAAGGTAGCAACTGTCCAATCACGGGGGCCTGAGTGGGGCACCCAGATGGTAGTAGACACACGTTAGGGTCCCCAGGCCACATGCCTACAGTTCAGACTGGTCAGTGGCAGCTGGATGGCCCGGGCACTGGTAGGGTCTCACCTCGGGGACCGCCGGGGCTCCACTTTCCTGCCTCGGGCCCAAGATCTTCTCCGAGGAACTAACACCAGCAAGCCCTCCATTGAGAGCATGGACAAATGTGCAAACCTCCCTTTCTCAGAGCGCATTCTGCGTGGTTCCTGAGAAGGCCAGTGGGATTGAGCCCGGAGAGATGACCGGCCCAGTGACAGCCCCTGTGGCTCTCTGCCCTGCCCTTCCTCCCTCTCTCCTCTCTCTGGGGCCACCAGCAATAAACCACCTGCACCCGAGTCCCCCCAAGATGCAGCCAGTCAGTAATGGATGAGGTCCTGCTGCCCCACCCACTAACCCACGGGGGGCACCCATGGTTGCCCAGAGGTCTGAAACAGGTGCCTCCATGGCCTGGTTACTAATACTCAATAATTCATTTATTTAAAAAAATTTTTTTAATTTAAGATTAAATTTGATTAACATAGAGTATGTTATTAGTTTCAGAGGTAGGGTTTAGTGATTCATCAGTTGCATCCAACACCCAGCGCTCATGACATCACGCGCCCTTGCCTAAATGCTAAATGTTTAATACCCTGCCCCAGAATTTGCCTGGCTCAGAGATTCACACTGAATATACGCTTCATTGTGAACATTGAGTTACTTGTTAATAACAGAAAACCCAGTTTCTCCTTGCATCTTTTATTTTTATTTTTTTTTGAGATTTTATTTATTTATTCACAAGAGACACACAGAGGCAGAGACACAGGCAGAGGGAGAAGCAGGCTCCCTGCGGGGACCCCGATGGGGGACTTGATCCCGGGACCCTGGGGGTCACGCCCTGAGCGGAAGGGAGATGCTCAACCGCTGAGCCACCCAGGGCCCCCTCCCTGT
This sequence comes from Vulpes vulpes, assembly GCF_048418805.1. Classification (NCBI taxonomy): domain Eukaryota; kingdom Metazoa; phylum Chordata; class Mammalia; order Carnivora; family Canidae; genus Vulpes; species Vulpes vulpes. The sequence goes on from NC_132794.1 coordinate 2,225,992, forward strand.
GGCGGACCACATCCCCGGAGGGCCTGGCCAGGGAGGCCGCCGCATGCCCCGGCTCGGTTCGGGTGGGCACCGACAGCCTCGCTCCACGGGTCAGCCAGCTGCCCCCCCGCACACCGGGCCCGGGGCTCCAGACCAGAGGTGCAGACGGCTTGCGAACCGGCTGGCACAGTGTCGGTGTTGGTGGCTGGCTCGCCACGGCCCGTCTGTCCTGCCGCGTTTTCCGAGTAGAGGGGCCTGCTGTCCCCCTCGCGCCCCTCGCTCGCGGCCCCAAGGCCTGCATCTCCCAGGCCTGTCACCCCTGCCGACCCAGCAGCCCTCCCCGCACCGCCCCGCTTCTTCCTTCAAAGGGATCTCTACAGACCCCCTGGGGACGGGGAGGGCGCTGGCCGTGCTCCGGGCCTTCCCCCGAGGGCCCGCCCGGCCGGGAGCGTGGACGAAGGACGTGCCGCCTTGCTGAAGGCCCATCCCCACGTCGGGAGACTCGGGGGAAGGCGGCCCTGCAGCAACAGGAACAGTTGCTCTGCCTCTCTCAGTCCAAGGCGGAACCAGAACAAAACGTGACCATATTCAAGGCCGATCAGTGAGCTACACGTCGGGGAGCCCTTTCCGACCCAGCGCGGGGCACAGCAGCTCTTCGCCAGCCCCGGGACTGAGGCCGTGTTGAGCCCCCACTGGGCCACCGCGAGAGCCTCGGTAACCTCCCAGCTGTAGGAATAACCCAGCCACATCTTCCGCTCGCCACACAGCTATACCAGAAATTACAGAAAACAGGGTCAGGACACAAAACATCCATTCTACTTGGAATCTACACATTTTCTCCTCAACAGCTCTTGGGTCAAAGGGCAAATGTCAACTGGACTGCACAATTCCCAGGACCAAAGATAGTGAGAGCACTGCGCCGGGGGCCTGATATACTTTCTAATATACACTAGATATTCCTTTCTAATATATTAGCATATATTAGTATATATTAGGAAGGAAGGATGAAAATAAATGAATTCGGCACAGGCTTAGAAGGTCAGAAAACGAGACACAAGCTCAACGGCAGGAGAAGGTCATAAAGACAAAGACAGAGGAACGGACGCGGTGAGAACCCAGAGCCGAGGAAGGCTGGGGCGGGGGGCAGGGGGGGCGCTGGCCAGGTGCCCCAGGTGGCAGGTGAGCACGCGGGGAGGAGAGGCCAACGTGCCTCGGGAACCACAGACACCACGACAAGCGCCTTCCAGCGACTAATCTGCTGATTTAATTTAAACAACTATTTGTTTAAAATAAATCTTGTTTTTTTAAGATTTTATTTATTTATTCATGCGAGACACAGAGAGACAGAGGCAGAGACACAGACAGAGGGAGAAGCAGGCTCCATGCAGGGAGCCCGACGTTGGACTCGATCCCGGGTCTCCAGGATCAGGCCCTGGGCTGTAGGCGGCGCTAAACCGCTGCGCCACCGGGGCTGCCCTAAAATAAATCTTATAGTGGGATGAAATTTAATTTTCTAGGGAAGAAAATGACTCTGGAAAATAAAGACTAAAAAGATAATTTCCAAAGCATAGGGAAAGTTGTTGTTAAAGCTCCCCCCTCCCAAACTGCCCCTCATTCAGACGGCTTCCCAGGGAAAGTCCACCCTCTCCAAACTACTCCAGAGCATAGAAGAGGGAGGGGGGCCCGGGGGGCCCAGTGAGTTAAGCACCTGCCTTCAGCTCAGATCATGATCCTGGGGTCCTGGGATGGAGCCCCATGTCAGCCTCCCTGCCCAGTGGGGAATCTGCTTCTCCCTCTCCTTCTGCCTCTCCCCAGCTCATGTCGCTCCCCCTCTCTTTCCCTCTGTCAATTAAATAAATAAAATCTTTAAAAAAAAATCTTTTTTTTAAAAAAGAAAGGAAAACTTACAACTCTTTTACATTAAAGAAGTATAATATTCATGCCAAAACCCGATAAAGACTGCACATAAAAGAAATCTAGAAACCATCGTACCTTACAAATGTCAATGCAAAAGTCTTAAAATATTAGCAAGTAGAATCTATCAACGTGCTGAAAAATAAGATATTACCAGATGGAGCCTGTTGCAGAAGTAAAATGGTGAGTTAATACTAGAAAATCTGCTCACATAACACATCAAAGGAATAGATTTAAGGAGAAACCCCTTGTAAATGTCTGTTAGCTCAGAAAAGGCATTTGCCAAATTCACCAGTTGTTCTTGATTTCTAAAAAAAATGCTTGATGAAATAAGAATGATGGATACAAAAAAAAAAAAGATGGATGCTTTCTTAATACAGCAACATACGTAACATTATAGTCATACAAATACCCAAGAGTCTGCTCCATACTTAATGCAGAAGCTCTGGAATTATTCCCTTAAAGTCAGAAACAAGCCAGGGACCCCAACACCACCACTGCTCTTCAACATTGGACGAGATACTGGCAAATGGTGCAATTAGACAAGAGGAAGCAATCAGAGGCCTAAAAACTATCACTCTTTTGGAAATTAGATGAGTGATAAAGCACTCATTTTATTTTATTAAAGAGTTGATTTATTTATTCATGAGAGACACAGAGAGAGGCAGAGACACAGGCAGAGGGAGAAGCAGGCTCCATGCAGGGAACCTGATGTGGGACTCGATCCCAGGATCCTGGGATCACGCCCTGGGCCAGAGGCAGACGCTCAACCACTGAGCCACCCAGGGGTCCCTAAAGCACCCATATTAGATAAGCACAAGTAATAAGAGAATTTAGCGGGTTACTTATAATATTAAAATTAATCTGCATTAATTCATTAGTACCCTTCGTATATGTCTACAGTGATCGACAGCTAATGCGCATGTGTGCACACATATCATATAAAACATATGGGGGAGAGGACCCTACAATAGCAACAACAAAAGAGGAAATAATGGGGCACACGTATAACAAGTAACATGTAAAACATATATGGGGAGAACCTTCAAAGACCCAAAAGTTGACTTGCCTGGATGAAAACACAAACCATGCTCTCGCTGGGAGGGCTTAAAGTTGCGTGTGGGCAACTCTCCCTAAGCTGATTTCTAAGTTTAATGTGATCCTTAAAATAATAAATATCGGGATCCCTGGGTGGCGCAGCGGTTTGGTGCCTGCCTTTGGCCCAGGGTGCGATCCTGGAGACCCGGGATCGAGTCCCACGTCGGGCTCCTAGTGCATGGAGCCTGCTTCTCCCTCTGCCTGTGTTCCTGCCTCTCTCTCTCTCTGTGACTATCATAAAAAAAAAAATAAAACAAAAAATAAATATCAACAGGGTGATTTTTTTCTGTCACTAGAAAGGCTCATTTCAACCACGGAGTTAGAAAAACACAAGAAAGGGTCGCCAGGGAAGTTCTGTCAAGGATGAGTAACGAGCACAGTCCACGAGGCGGTCAAGCTCTCGCGAATGCGTGACCGCGGGCCGGAGGGCACGGACGGCGCATGGATCAGCAGAACCACTGTCCGCGCTGAGGAGCAGCTCAAATACGGGGGGAATTTAGTGTGTGCTCAAGACAGAAGTTCAAATCAAATGTGAACATGGACTGAAGAGCCCAGGACCGAGAGGCATCGAATGAAGAAGTAGAAATTGTATTTCTGTTATTTTCACAACTGCTTTCAGGAGTAGGGCCAAGTGAGTTCAACGGGTCAACAGGACAAGACATTTCTGCGCATTTGTCACCACCGCCGCCTCGGCTGATTTTGTGAATCTGTGTAGCCGAGCGCGTCCGATTCAGCAGAGCGACTAACCAAATGCTATCGAGTAGTGCTTACGTGGGCTTGGGGCTTCAGAGGCGCGCATCCCATTCAATCCCACTGCTTGGATCTATGCGCCAGACGGAATCAATACTAATCTCATAGGGCTTTGGTGAGGCTTATCAGATATTTGAAAAAGAGTCAACACAAAGTCAGGCATTTAGCAAATTTTGTTAGGACAACTAAGTACTCAACCGGAAGAAGATCCAGTTTAAATCCACACCTCACTCTCCACCCCAGGATACAGTCCAGGGAGATCAAACATTTGCACGTAGAAAATGAGCCATGAAATTGTTAGCAGAAAACACAGTGAATTCCTCCAACCCCACAGTGGGGAAGGCCTTCCTACTATGTATCAAAATCCAAAGACCAAAGAATAAAAGACTGAAAGTCTGACTGTAAAAATAAAAACATATGCCTGGAAAAAAAAAACCATAAAGTCAAAAGATAAAGAAGCAGAAGGAAAAAAAGGAATATATATCACAAAGGATGAATTTTCCTAATAAATTACATGTAAAGAGCTCCTGGAAATCAAGAAGAAAACAACCAACCCAGTGAAAATAGATAAAGGCATGAACTCCACTCCCCTCCCCCTTCAACTTCAGATCAGATGCCAATCACAACCCGCAGGTCCTGGGGACCCATCCGTCACTTCTGACCACTGGCCACAAATCAGGGTTCCCACGACCCCCCCCTCGAGGCCGACTCATTCTCTAGAGGGGCTCACAGATCTCAAGGAAGCTCATCTCCGGGTTCGCTGTATCATAAAGGATGTGATGAAGGGAGCCGATGAACGGCCACACGGCAGGGTGGGGAGGGGGTCCCAAGCGCAGGAGCATCTGTCCCACAGAGCTGGGGGACGTCACCCTCTTCACGTGCACGTGTGACCCACCCGGCAGCTCCCCGGACCCTGCACTATTGGGATTCTCGGGGGCTTCCTCCTGGGTCCTGAGATGCCTCAACGGAGGTGACTCTCTTGCCAGCCCCTCTCCCTCCCTGGAGGGGGGTTGGGGGTGGGGCCTGAAATTTCTTTGTGGGTTCAGCCCCCACCCAGGAGCCCCCCAGGAGCCCACCTGCATCACCATTAGGACTCTGGTCACTTAGGAAGTGAAGAGGGCTTGGGAGCGCAGGGCCAGGCCCAGGGGTGGGGGGGTGGGGTCAGAGCCCAGGAGGTGGGGACAACTGGGATCCCACACTCATCACATCAGCAGCAGGTAGATTCGACAGGTCACCCCGCGGCGATATGGTGGGCAACAGGCCGGCGGCGCCACAGGTGGACGGGCCAGCAGCCGTGGGTGGGGACTGGCCGAGTCCATCCGGCTGCGATGGCCACACTGCAGCCCCGGAGCAGTCCTGGGGCCGGCTAGGGGGAGGGGGACGCCGAGGACAGGCGGGGGGACGCGGGGACCGCTCCCTGTGCGCTGGGCTGGACGGTGAGTGTATTAGCTACTCGGAGAAATTCAAGGACTGCTTAGCCGCCCACCGTTGGAGAGCCCTCCTGGGAAGGGGGGGACCGTTCTCGGAACCTCAGCAGGGGCGTCCTAACTAAATAAAACCGGTTTGAGGTTCTTTATGATAAACAGGTGCTTTGAGGATTTCTTTGAAATCGGGCAGGCCTTCCCCTTGAGGGGGGGCCCCCCGTGTCCTGGGGGGGGAGGCCTGATGCACGGAACCGTGGCAATGGCTGCAAGCTGACTTCCCTCAGGCAACCGTCCCTTGCACCCCTCGCAGGTCCTGGGCCCATGGGAGCCCCGGGCTCCCCGGCTAGCCAGTGCGCTCAGGCCTCAGTTCTCCCCTGCAGGTCCAGCCCCGCGGCTCTGGGCTCTCCCCCGTATCATTCTCCTTTTAGGATTTGTGCTGCTGCAGGGAGCACCGGGCGCGTGAAGCTCCTTGGGCGCTCGGTGTGCGTTGGAGGGTTGGGGAAGAGTGGCACCCCTGGGAGCCGAGGTGCCCGGACGTCGCGTGTTCCAGAGACACAAGTAGAGGCCCCGCCACCGCCCTGTCTGTCCACGGCCTCCACATTCCCAGCCACCTGCCAGCCTGGTCAGGTGAGGTGCAGGCGGCCGTCTCCTGGGCCTGACGATGGCCGTGACTTTGTCAAGCTGCTGAGCCAGGTCGGTACGGACTCTCGTCACCCAAGGACACTACCCCCTCCTCGGTTAGGCCACTGTTCGCAGGGTGTCCTGCTTTTCGTCAAAGACCCCTGGGGGGAGGGAGGACCCACCCACCCAGGTGGCCTGGTCTGGAGGGAAGGGCAGGGAAGGGCAGGGAGGGCAGGGAGGGCAGGGAAGGGCAGGGAAGGGCAGGGAAGGGCAGGGAGGGCAGGGAAGGGCAGGGAAGGGCAGGGGAGGGCAGGGAAGGGCAGGGAGGGCAGGGAAGGGCAGGGAAGGGCAGGGAGGGCAGGGAAGGGCAGGGAGGGCAGGGAAGGGCAGGGAAGGGCAGGGAGGGCAGGGAAGGGCAGGGAAGGGCAGGGGAGGGCAGGGAGGGCAGGGAAGGGCAGGGAGGGCAGGGAAGGGCAGGGAAGGGCAGGGAAGGGCAGGGAAGGGCAGGGGAGGGCAGGGAGGGCAGGGAAGGGCAGGGAGGGCAGGGAGGGCAGGGAAGGGCAGGGAAGGGCAGGGGAGGGCAGGGAAGGGCAGGGAAGGGCAGGGAGGGCAGGGAAGGGCAGGGAGGGCAGGGAAGGGCAGGGAAGGGCAGGGAAGGGCAGGGAGGGCAGGGAAGGGCAGGGAGGGCAGGGAGGGCAGGGGAGGGCAGGGAGGGCAGGGAGGGCAGGGAAGGGCAGGGAAGGGCAGGGAGGGCAGGGAGGGCAGGGAAGGGCAGGGAGGGCAGGGGAGGGCAGGGGAGGGCAGGGAAGGGCAGGGAGGGCAGGGAGGGCAGGGAGGGCAGGGAGGGCAGGGAAGGGCAGGGAAGGGCAGGGAGGGCAGGGAAGGGCAGGGAGGGCAGGGAGGGCAGGGAAGGGCAGGGAAGGGCAGGGAGGGCAGGGAAGGGCAGGGAGGGCAGGGAGGGCAGGGAGGGCAGGGAGCTCTCCCTGCGTGGTCACAGCGGGGGCCTGCGGGAGAAGGCCGACCCCGACACGGCCGCTGGGTTAGCAGGGGAGCGCGCAGAGGCACCTCCTCCCGACCGAGCTCTCCGCCCTGGGTCCGTCCCCCAACACCCACTCTGCGCGTGCCTCTCAGGGTCACAAGAGCCAAATGCTGCAGTCTGGGCCGCGGCTGGCACGAGCCGGAGCCAGCTGGAGGGCAGAAGGCGGGAAGTGCATCTGCGGGGGGTTCGGATGCTCGTCTGTGCATTTGAGCAGAGATGGGCCGAACAGCAGTCACGGCCTTCGCAGCCACAGGACCAGTCCCGAAGCCGAGGGACAGGTGCAGAGCCTGGGCCATACCAGGCACCCACGACGCAAGTAAAACCTGTGACAAAGCTTGGGTGGTGGCACCTGCCCCCTCGAGGGTGGGGGAGACTTGAAGGAGAAGCTGATTCCAGGGCTCGCTGGGCCCTTCCAGAGAGATCTTGGGGATCGATCCTCCCAGCGCCGCCGAGGATCTGGCTGGAGCCATGGTCATGCATTTTTAAGTGGCCATTAGTCGGGGCCAACTTCTAAATGGGTGGCGTGGCCTCGGAGGCTCCGGCGGGGTGGCGGGAAGGCCCCGGGCTGGCTGCGGGATGTGGTTACACCTCCACCCAGGACGGCCTCTGGGCCGGGTCCCCATGCGCCCGCCAAGAACAGGACACTCTGCTGTCCTCACTGTGATACATCCTGTCCCCAGATGACTTCTCGGGCAGGGCTGGTAACACTAGCATTAGCGTCTCCGTGAGCGGCGCTCTGGGCCTGGCGCCTGGTTGGGCTCCGAAAAGGGACTGGACCTCGGTCCCTGAACTAACCGACCTCACTCCCTGTGCACCTGTGAATCTTCATTCTGCATTTTTAGAGTAAATGACCCAATCGATGGCGTAGTCTTGGGGTCTTCACGTCCCCCTTATTTGAACAGAATTTTAATTCCCAGGTGTTTCTCTGATGTGAGTGAAGGTGGTTTCAGCCAGCGAAGGGTTTCAGGCCGGACCCGACAGGCATGCCCTCGGCCGTCACCGGGCCTTCTGGCCGCCTACAGCAGCTGTGCTGAAATCAGGCCCAGGATCTGACTGTATGAGACTCCCTCGCGGTCTGCCCACATCTAGGGGGTTCCAGGACATGAGAATTCCAGGGCCGACACGGAGACGGCCTCAGGAAAACTGGACTGGTTGTTCACTTTAATCAAAAGGAAGCAGAACTGCAATGGGCTCGTCTCCTGTGCTAAGGTCAAGACCCGGAGAGGAACAAAATGGGACCCTGAGACTCAGGGTGGCCGTGAGGTTTACTAGACAAGCCTGAGAATCTCGAACTCCAAATCCCCCTGACCTGTGGGCGAGCAGCAGCTGCCTCCGACTCCCCCACAAGGGAGCGCATCACCCCTGGCCTGGAGAGCCACAGAGTCCCCACCTACTGTCGGAGGAGAGTCAGGGCGCAGGGCCCTGGGATCCTGAGTGATGTCACGCCTTCTGCATCCCGTAGCTTAACCCTATTTGAAAGCAGCGCCTGGCGTGCTCCTGGCTCCTAGTAGCCGCCGGGGGCCTGAGCGTGGAGCAGCATTGAGATTGGAACTGCCCCTCCCAAGCGAGGCGCTAGCAAGCGCCCTGGGCTGCAGGGGCGGGCAGGTGCCTCAGCAGTGTGCCAGGTGAGGGCAGCGAGCGTGAACAGGCCAGAGGGGCACAGATGGTGGTCCAGACCCTTCCATCACCTGGGCTGCCCCGACACCTGCCTCCCAGCACATGCCGTGGCCTCCTGGGCCATTCCCTGCCACTGCTAACAGAAGGAGCATCACAGGTCTGACTCACGAGAGGCTCCACTTGATACTAGGTGCAGACCACAGGGGTGCCGGCTGTACCCCGGCCCGACCCGGTGTGTCCCAGAGGCCCACGGGGAGAGGAGACCCTCCCGTGTGCAGGGCTGGAGGGGACACTGCCACTCACTACACAGGGGGAGAAGCCGTGTGGATGGGTTGGCTGCTGGTCACGGGCCCGGAAGCGGCAAAATTGGAGGACCAGAGTCAAGAAGGTCTGGGGAAAGGTGTCGGCAGGAGGCCTTTGGCCTGAGGGGGTAGCACAAAGTCTGGGGGCCTTTGTGTCCTGTCAGTGCGCACCAGAGAGAGGACACATGGCAGAGAACCACCACGTGGACACACGGCTCCTCCGGCAGGTGCCAGCCTTCGTCATGCTCCGGCCAGGCCAGCGTCGGCGTGATGGGCTCGCGGACTGAGCGGCCGAGAGGCCGCAGTGCAGGGTCACAGGCTGCGTGGGCCAGCAGCATGGGCACCCTCTTGCAGAGGGTGACGTGCCCAAGTGTCCCATCTGCCAGGGGAAGCCAGTGATGTCAAGCCTTGGAGAAGGGTCTTCATCTCAAGGAGTTGAACCCGCCACTGGGGTTCCGACTGATGACAGGAGATGCCATCCACGCTGGAGGGCAGCGGGTCCTCGGTACCTGGTCCTCGTTACCTGCCCTGGGACCGCGTGGTCGGTATTCAAGGCCTCGCCTGGTGCCAGACTTACCACCACGGGACCTCACAAACCATAGCCTCAGGTCAAGGGGCTCAGTTTATAACAAAAGACTTGTGACCGCAGAAATCACTGGTTCTTCTGTCACATCACGTGACCCGGGGCAGCCAACCTCGTGAAACTGCCTCATCAGGGCTCAGCAGAGGCACCCACCCTGTGGGCTTGGGGTGTTAAATTCCAGGGGAGTCAGCCAGTAGCTGAATACTCGGCCTGGGAAGCCAGAGGTAGGCATAGGACCGGCTCCTCCACCACTGACCCCAGAGACACTAGCAGAAGGGCACTTCTCATCCCTGCAACGTTACATCCTGTTGGATTAGAGGTGCTGGTTTGGGAGGAATGTGGGGGATGCCTCCCTGGAGTTGCATAAATTACCCAGAAATAAAGCAAAGGCCACTCCTGGCCACTGTGAGTCCTTTAGGCCAATAGCTTGGTAATCAAAGAAAGGAGTCGCTTGGCTAAAGAGGTCATTGTCCTGATTGCACTGGTACACGTGAGCAGGGAGTATTTTTAGAACGCAGGGGATTTTCTGGGGCATCTCTTCCTTAGACATTCAGTGGTAACAGGATGCTTAAAATGTTGCAAATATTAAGAGAAAGAACCAAAATCAGGGCAAGGAACATGATACTCTATGAAAAGAACTGGTATGTTTTTTAAAAAATCCTAGTGATGGGGCACCTGGTGGCTCCATCGGTGAAGCATCTGCCTTCAGCTTGGGTCATGACTCCAGGGTCCTGAGGTCAAGTCCCACATCCACATCCAGCTCCCTGCTCAGTCTGCTCCTCCCTCTGCCCTTCACCCCCCTCCCCTCGCTCATGATATCTCTCTCTCTCAAATAAATAGACAAAATCTTTAAAAAATTAAAAATCCTAGTGATGATCATGTAAAAATTCAGGTTGTTAGTGGACTATTTAAAGGGAAGGTTAGGGCAGCCCCTGTGGTGTAGCGGTTTAGTGCCGCCTGCAGCCCAGGGCGTGATCCTGGGGTCCCGGGATCAAGTCCCACATCAGGCTCCCTGCATGGAGCCTGCTTCTCCCTCTGCCTGTGTCTCTGCCTCTCTCTCTCTCTCTCTCTCTCTCTCTCTCTCTCTCTGTATGTCTCACATGAATAAATAAATAAAATCTTAAAAAAAAATAAGGGGAAAGTTAGATGCAGCTGCTAAGAGAATTTCTCAACTAGAAGATAGACAAGAAACGACCCAGAATTAGCCAGAACGCAACACAGAGAGACAACAAGATGGGACACAGGAAAGAAGGTCAGAAATCCAGGGACAGAAGAGCAGTTATTGGAGTTCCAGGACGAAAATCAGAGGGAATGGGGCAGAGGCGGTGTGTAAAGACATAGTGGCCGGAGAATTTCTAGAATTGAAGAAAGACTGTCCTGAGATTCAGGAAGCAAATCAAATTTCAGATGAAAAGAAATGCACGCTTAGACACACCGTAGTTCAGCTGAGGCCACCAAAGGGAGAGTTTCAAACCAGATGGAGAGAAAGGACACAGTGTCACCTGGGGGATTAGACGGTCAGCAGACTTCTCAGCAAGAAGAGTGGAAAGCGTCAAAAGTATGGAAAGAAAGGAACGACAGCCTACAGCTAATTATTCCCACAGCCACACTCCCACTACAAAACCAGAGCAAGAGAAAGAATTTCCGGGAAACCCAAGGCTGAGAGACTCTACCCCCAGGGAATCCCACCAAAGGCACTTCAAACAGTTTGTTTCAAGAGAGAGAATGATCCCAGAGGGAGTTTCTAATGGCTGATGGGGACAGAAGCTGCAAACATGGGTAAGTCTAAGCAACCACAAACTGTATGTGAAAATAAAAGTAACAGTTACTGTAGGTGTAAAAAAATGAGAATGAGCTAGAGATGCTGAGAAGTGTGACAGGTCACACGGTGGGGCTGATGCCAGCCCCACTGAGCACTAGCAGCGGCCGGAAGAAGACTGAGTCGTGGTTAACTTCAGGACTCATGATGTTAGCACAGCATTTTAAGAAGACCCACTCACTGAAGGAATAAATATAACCAGCAGAGGAGGAAAGGCGGGGAAGAAAAGTTGACCAAGGAGGCGGAAAACAAACAGAAAACACTAACATGCTGGAAATAGGGGCACCTGGGGGGCTCAGTGGTTGAGTGTCTGCCTTTGGCTCCGGTCATGAACCCAAGGTCCTGGGATCGAGTCCTACATTGGGCTCCCTGCATGGAGCCTGCTTCTCCCACTGCCTGTGTCTCTGCCTCTCTCTGGGTCTCATGAATAAATAAATAAAATCTTAAAAAAAAAGACGCTGAAAATAAATCTACTAATAAAAATGAATGTAATTGATCTAAGCTCACTGGAGAAAATAGAGATATTTATTTTCTTATAGGATTAAAACCAAAATTGACCAGGATATATTGTTTATGGGAGGCAGAAAGGATAAACCCAAAACGCAAGGCTACAAATGGGTTAGAAGGAAGTATGAGTTGTGTATGAGGCAATAAATAAGTATTGTGTCACTATGCTAACGTCACATTCGATTTATTTATTTCTTTAAAGATTTTATTTATTTATTTGGGAGAGAGAGAGAGCACGAGCAGGGGGACGGGCAGCGGGAGAGGGAGAAGGAGAAGCAGGCTCTGCGCAGAGTGCGGAGCCCAACACAGGGCTCGATCCCAGGGCCCGAGATCACGGCCTGAGCCCAAGGCGGATGCTTCACCGACGGAGCCACCCAGGCACCCCCGTCATTGACTTCGATTTACAGCAAAAAAGCAAAAGGAAAAGTTCAGTTCACCAAGAAAACAGAACAGCTGGGAATTCGTATGGCCTGAGCATCGTGCGGCAGAAATGGGGAGCACTTCAAGGGGAAGGGCCAGCCCGTGACCCCTGGGCAGGAGATCGCTCCGCCCCACTCAGGGGTGGGTAAAGCCCACCCGGCAAAGCAAGGCGACAGTGGCTTGCAAGAACGCAGCAGCGCGCTGGGTCTGAGGGACACGCGTGTAGAACTGCGCAGCCCGGGCCGCAGCCGGTCCTCAGGGACGAGGGACAGAGGGATGGGACCCCGTAACCGCCTGGAGACCTCGCGCTTTCTTGGGAGACGGGGGCACCGGCGGATGGGGGCGTCAGCAGACAGGCCGGGAGGGAGCAATGCTGGACGCCTCCGTCCTCCCGGTGAGCGCAGCCCCACAGTTCCAGGGAAGATCCCAACGGGTTCTCTTGTGTTTTTTTTTTTTTTATTTTTAAAAAATATTTTATTTATTTATTCATGAGACACACAGAGAGAGAGAGAGGGAGAAGCTGCTGCCTGGGCGTTTTACAGGGTGATGACCCGCTCCCCGTGGCGTCCGGAGCTTGGGTAGGTAGGGACTGCGGTTAGGGTGCCTGCCCTCGGCTCCTGCTTTGCTTTTCCCCGGGGGGCTTTTTGATTATTATTATTTTTTTTAAAGATTTTATTCATTTATTCATGAGAGACACAGAGAGAGGCAGAGACACAGGCAGAGGGAGAAGCAGGCTCCATGCAGGGATCCCGACAGAGGACTCGTCCGGGGTCTCCAGGATCAGGCCCCGGGGTTAAGGCGGCGCTAAACCACTGAGCCCCCCGGGCTGCCCCGGGGATGTTTTAAAATGACCCCTCGGGGGCGCCTGGTGGCTTAGGCGGTTGGTTGTGTGACTCTTGGTTTAGGCTCAGGTCCTGATCCCTGAGTCCTGGGATTGGACCCACACTCCGCGGGGAGTCTGCTCCTCCCTCTGCCCCTCCTCTTTCTCTAAAACTCCAAAATAGGGGATCCACGATCCCTCAGGGGTTTAGCGCCACCTTCGGCCCGGGGCGTGATCCTAAAGTCCCAGGATCCAGTCTCACATCGGGCTCCCTGCATGGAGCCTGCTTCTCCCTCTCTCTCTCATGAATAGATAAATAAAATCTTTTTTAAAAATGAAAAAACTCTAAAATAAAAAAATAGAGCTTAAAAATAAAATAAAATGACCCCTCAGAGTTGAGGCCCTGAAAAGTCAGTGACCCCCGCCCCCGCCCCAGCCGCCTGACACGTCTCCTGCCCGCTTGCGGCGGGGACGGAGGGTGGCCCTTCCCTGGGTCATCGAGCACCTGCGACAGGGATCTGGGGATCTGTAAGAAACTCGTGACTCCACTTCCTTCGCGGGGCTGTACTGAAACCGCTGGTCAGGACGGCGGCCGGTGGCTCTCAATCCCCGGGGCTGCTGAGCGAGCCACCTGGCGACCCAGTCGGGGCCCGTGGCCCTCGTTCAGCAGGTCATGATTCAACATGCCAGCTCCAGCTGCACAACACGCCTTGCGATTCTAAATCCTTCTCTGCGCATTGAGACACCCACCTTCACTGCTGGGGACGTCCCTTCGAGGACCCGGGAGCCGCTCTGTCGCAGACACTGGGGGCTCCCGATCTCCCCCGGGAGGTCAGGGCTCGACCCTAGGGGCGCCCTGCTCTGAGCACACCACTGCGTCTGTCCTATGGGAACGGGAGCTTCTCCCCTGGGTGGGTGCTGGGTGGCAAGCCCAGGTGGCCGGGTCCCATGGCCCCCACCCCAGCCACCCCACCCTCTGCGCCCTCCCTCTGCTCACCCGGCCCTGCAGAGTCTCCTGCGTCTTCCCCAGGGAGGCTCGGATCACCTGGGCTCCCTGTCCCCCGGCCACTGTCCCAGCAGCTCCACCTTTGCCACCTGGGCTGGTGGCCAGCGCTGCTTCTCCCTGACAGCGGCAGGGCTGGCTGCTCCTGGCCTCCTCCATCCACAGGGGCCCCGCCTGCCCTGGCCCTCGGGGAGTCCCTTTGTCCACTCCTTCCTGCTGGGAGGGAGCCGGTAACGCAGCCTGGCTGGGGCAGGTGCGGCCTCGGCAGAGCGCTGGGCACCCAGGACCCAGGGCCCCCTTGATGGTCGACACCTGAGGTCCATCTCCCACTCCTCGCTTCCCACCACCCGAGCCCCGGGCCACCCTGGAAGAGAGGCGGCCTCCCCGCCCTGCTGTGCTCTGGGGAAGGGGTGGCCCTGCACCCTCAGACTGTTGCACGCTGCAGGGGTGGAGGCAGAGGGCGCGGCCAGTTCTGAGTGCCCGGGGCTCTCCTGGTGAGAGGAGGCCGCTAGAATCCACCCAGGCGGAGACCAAGCGAGGACCTGTCCCTGTGCAGTTGACACAGAGGAAGGAACCCTCATGCCAGGGCCCTGGAAAAGGCGTTTCTGGAAGTGTAAGCAGGGGGCCCCGGGTGGCTCAGGGGTTAGGCCTCCTACTCGGGCTCAGGCTGTGCTCAGGCCTCAGCCGGGAGTCTGCTGGTCTCTGTCCCTCACTGTTAGAGACCTGGACCAGGGAGTCATGCTTCTGACAACAGTCTTGGGGACATTACGTCCCAGGAGGCGTCCTGGGCTGCCGAGGGGCTGCGAGCCTGAAGAAGCGTGGGCTGCGAGCACCCCAGCTCTGCAGCTCCCGGGAGTCCCTGCAAATCTCTGGGCCCTGGCGAATGGGCCCCCGCCCCCACCCCACGGGCGGGGAATCCCGCCCTCCACGTGCCTCCTCGAGGGCACCTTGGATCATGCAGGGGATTTGCAGACAGGCGAGCTGGCTGTCCTCCCCCGCCCCCAGTCTCGGTGTAAGACCACTGAGCGCCTGCTTGTGTGCAAGCACACCCCGGGCCCCTGCACACCTGCTGGCTCCCAGTGCTCTGGGCCCTCGGCCAGCCCCGCCCGAGCCCTCCCGGGCCTTCCCCCCCAAATCAGCACAGAGGACAGGCGGGCACCGCGACGGCACCGGCCCTTGCTTCTCCTGGACGGGGCAACTGTCTGGCCGTGTGGCCCTACACACCCTGTTCCACAAGACACGTGCCCCTGGAGGGCGGCTTGAGGGCATTGCGGGTGCACCCGTGTGATCTCAGGGCGTCAGGCTCCACGCCAGGCAGCTGGGGGAACCCCTTCAACCACCTGCAAGGTTCTCCCTGAAAACCTCACGCCCTAACCGCCTATGTCACACATTCTGTACATTCCACGCATTTATTCTCCCCACGTCCCACGAAACCCGCTCGGGACGTCCCTCTGGGTGTGCTGGTGTGCCGTGGCTGCTGCCGCTGGAGCCTGGCCTGCGACGTCACCCACTCCCTTGGAGACACCACAGGACAACTGGATCTCTTCACTGAGTTTCTAGCCCTTGGGGAGCACTTTTGTCAAGAGGGGCTTCCCTTTCGGGAAATTCCACGGCCGTGTGGGTCACCTGGACAATTCAGCGGTCTTGGGCATTACGTGAAACATGAGGAAACATGACAAAAAGGATGGTTTCAAAGGCGTAAATTTGTGATTTCGTATCATTTCTTAATGAGATTGTTCTTTTTTTCAAGATTTTATTTATTTATTCATGAGACAGACAGAGGGAGGCAGAGACACAGGCAGGGGGGAGGCAGGCTCCCTGCGGGGAGCCCGATGCGGGACTCGATCCCAGGACCCGGGGTCACGCCCGGAGCTGAAGGCAGATGCTCACCTGTTGAGCCACCCAGGTGCCACTTAATGGGATTGTTCTTGTAGGAGCACCCCAAGCTTTCCTCTGTTTGGGGTGTGTATGTGTGTGTACATGTGTGTGTGCACACTCATGTGCGTCTGCTGACACAGGCATCTACGTGTTTATATGGGCACACACATGCATGTGCACCTACATGTACTGGTATGTGCACACTTACACACTCGTGCGCACTGGTATGCGTGTGTGTGTGCTGGTGTGTATGGCTGTGCGTGCACACACACATGCTCTTCTCATTACATCTGATGCCCAATACTGAGTCTCCCCAGCAGAGCCAGAGGTGGAGCGTGGCCAGCAGAGAAGGGGGCTCATGATGAAGCATGGCCCACCTCCCGGATACCCTGGGTGTCCGTGAGCCTCCAGGTGGGGAGCCTGAGGGTCCCTTCCACACTGTTCATCTTCACCAGTGGGTAGTCACGTTCAAACGGGACCCAGCACACAAGCAAAGCAGTGCTGCGTGCATGGGGGATAAGGGTCTGGTCCAGCCCTGCCATTCCAGGACAGCAAGTGGTACGGGGCCCTTCGGTTCCGTCTCCTGGGAACATAGCATCCTCTCGCCCCAGATCCTGCATCTGTGTGTGTGGGTGCAGGTGCACGGCCGTGTGAGGGCAGGTGCACGGGTATGTGTGTGCAGTGCACGGGTGTGAGTGTGCAGATGGACGGCGTGTGTGTGTGCGCAGGCGCATGGGTGTATGAGTGCAGGTGCACGGGTGTCTGTGCAGGCGCACATGCATGTGTAGGTGCACAGGTGTGTGCAGGTGCACAGGTGTGTGTGCAAGTGCATGGGTGTATGTATGAGTGCAGGTGCACGGGTGTGTGAGTGCAGATGCACGTGTGTGTGTGTGCAGGTGCACGGATCTGTGTGGGTGAGCAGGTGCACACGTGTGTGCAGGTGTACGGGTGTGTGGGTATGCAAGTGCATGGATATGTGCATGTGCACGAGTGTGTGTGTAGGTGCAGGAGCATGGCTGTGTGTGCGGGTGCATGCGTGCACGTGCTGGCTCATTTGTGTACTCTAAGGACTAATATTTTAATTTTTTAAGAAATCATTTATTTTAGTGCATGAGGGGGGAGAGGCAGAGGGTGAGGGAGACAGAACCCTCCAGCAGACTCCCTGCTGAGCACGGAGCCTGACCTGGGGCTTGATCCCCTGACCCTGAGACCACAACCTGAGCCAAAATCAAGAGTCAGATGCTTAACCAACGAGCCACCCAGGCCCCCCTCCGAGGACTAATATTTTAAAAAATTAGCCTAGACGTGGGACTTTCGGGAGAGCCCATCGAGCCTGGTCTCAGGCGGCCTGAGCGGAGCGTCCCCAGCGCTGCGGCCACACAGAGCAGAGCAGAAAAGCACATCACCAGGGGCTGTTCCTCCAGCACAGGTGACACCACAATTCTTTCAGCTCGATTTATTTTCACAAGACAGACAAATGAGAGCCTGGAATAGCTCTTGGTTCTGACAAGAGTTCTTTTCTTTATAAAGAAGAAAAAGTGGTCCTTGATTTTTTTCTCCACAGAATTAATTTGTTGTTACAAAAAAATAATTTCTGATATATACATGCCTACTTTGGAAAACCTTTTTGTTCTTGATGGCTTTTAAGACCCGTCTGCAGGCAGAGGGTCACTTAGCACTTTGTGCACCAGCTGATCTTGTCCTTTGCCCTTGCCAGGTGGTCACCATCCGTCCCGATTTCCCCTTCCAAAAGCATCTTACGTGAAATGGAGAAGCCTGAAAAGTGCAACCAGCAGGACAGCCTCCCAGAGAGCGGTCACCCCGGGGTGGTCCGTGCGGGTGGGTGGCCCGGGGTCCCCTGCTCCCCCGGGGAGCACCTGAGCACGCTGGACACCAGGGGACAGGAGGAGGACACGGTGGCTCTTGTTCATGCTGAGGACATTTTCTCCCTCTCTACGGCAGCAGCAATGTTAATAAACACACACGGTGCCTGCAGCATCTGACCTGGAGTGTGCCCCTGCTGAGGAGGTTCACGCACGCCCACGTACAAAGCGATGTCCACAGAGCACAGCAAACACGGCCGCGTGTCTGGGACACAGGCATTTAAAACCTAAGGTGGCTCGCCCATCCCCGCCCATCCCCACCCACCCCCACAGGCTCCCAGAGGCCAAAAATACTGCTATTCTCAACTACATAAAGCTCGTGAGTAGCAAAATTTGTAAAAATTAAGTGTATAAAAGGAAACATCCGTATAATACATTTGCACCCTGTATGTAATTCATCACTCTTTGAAACTGGCCAACGGTCAGGTAGGACAGAGCATCCGCAATAGAAAAAGAACCCCGGCGGCCGTCACACGGGTCGTGTCAGGGGTCCGCGTGGTTCTCCAAGGACAGAGACGCCCGATTACGGCTGCAGTACTTGCGGACGGTCTTTACGATTAAGAAGCCAGTGCGATTTCCCGGCGTTTGGGCAAGTCACATTTGATTGTCACAACGTACGAGTCTTACGGGTCTGAGACAATAAATACAAGCGGATCGGATGCCTTTCTGCGTTGCATCCAGTAACTCTGGTTTAATGTAACACGGCTCAGTGCATCTCAGTGTCTTGTTCACAGCTCCACTTTGTCCCTTGGCTTTTGCAACAGAAAGTTAAGAAATTGAGAAGTCTATGAGGAAAGAAAGCTCCAGGTGGGCTTGTCATTACAGAGCTTAAAAATTTTAAGCAATTCAGTGGTCTTTGAAAAGACTATGCGGGTCAGCTTCTCTGGCCACGTCCCAGGGGCCCTAAAAATGCTCTGGTCCTTTCTGGCAACGGCACGGAATCGGGCAGCGGCAGATGCTCGGGGTGTGTGGCCACCCCTCGGTGGAGCAGAACGCACTGTGACATCTTCTACCCTGAACCCATCCCTGCGGCTTTGTGCCCTGACCCTGATGGGCGAGAACGTGGGGCCTGAGTGTCTGCGTGACCCCAGTGGCCCCAGGGCCCAGGTGCTGGCAGAGGCTTGCTTTTCTGCAGGGGCTCGCTTGCTACAGGAAGGGGCAGGTGCACGGCCCGGGGGCGGGCTGCGTCCAGACAGGAGGCCCGCCGCCACGGCCCCAGGCCCGGTCACACTGCGGAGGGTCCGAGGCCGCGTCACCCCGCTGAACACCGAGCACGGCGCGCTGCGGAAAGCATGCAGGTACCGGCGAGGAACCGGAGGCATGAGTCGACACAAGGTTGAACAGTTCAGCTGAAAAATCAGCGGGCTGGAAAGGTTCTCCTGGGCTTGTCCTAGCAGGGTCTCAGCAGAGACAAGGCGACATGCAGAGCGCGACTTCCTCACCCGGATCTGACCCCCAGCGGCAGCTACGTGGGCGCGGCCGGGCTGCAGACACCTCCCGAGCTGATGGACTTCAATGCTCAGTAAGCAAACGAGGGGGAGGGGAGCTCCGCGTGCCCTGGGGTCGGGGGGGGCAGGAGGGACGGGCACGCGGAGATTCCAGATCCATCGGGCACCGCTGCGGCCTTGTGTACGACACGGTGCTGTGGACACTGCTTCATGCTGCTGCTCAGGGGGCTGGATGTTGAAGTCATCTCTTCAACTAGACTCGCCTCTGGAGGACCACGCACCGGACGTGCCGCCACCAAGCGCAGGACGGCCAGGCTCCCTTCCTGCTCTGGACTATGGCCAACGGGGACATGCTTCCTTTCCCACCTGCTCGGCCCTCCCCCAACGCCGCCTCAGCTGCGCGCAGTGGGGACGGTCGCCCACACTATACCGCAGAGTCCCCGGGTCACGCGGCTGCCACAAAGCCGCGGTGAAGCCACAGGTGCCTGAGAAGGCCCTGGAACCCCCCAACCTCACCGGGGAGTCAGACACCGGTGGTCCTCTCCTTGGCTGGTCGCAGCGGTGGTGACTGCCACCCCAGCTCCACTCGCCGTGCACGGGCCTGTGCTGACTGCAAGCTCAGAGCTCAGCCCGTGGGGTGCCCACGGGGGGTGCTCAGGGCGTGGGGCCTGAGTGCACCCCAACCACCCGACGGTCCAAGCGTCTGGCCTTTGTTTGGACGTGACTGACATCAGCAACACGTGAAGCTCAGTTGCGGGGCATAAAGAGAAAAGAAAACCACTATCCTGATTTATTCATTTTAAAAGGTAAAGGAATTCCCTCTCCCTTTTCCTCCTGAAGTGGATGAAAAGCAACTCCACCCCCTCCATAAACCAAAAAAAAAAACAAACAAAAAACAAACAAAAACAAAAACAAAAACAAAAAAACCCCAAACATTCATGGTGTAGTTTTTATTGCTCTCAAAGTCTTGGCATCAAGTGCACAAGCTCATCTGTTAGATCAGAAGGGGATCACTGAGATGGAGACCTGCGCTGGCCCGGGCGTCCGCGGCTCGCTGGGTGGCTCCGGCCGGGCTCCCCGGCGCACAGGCTTTGGGGGGACAGCACGGATCCCGGCAACGAGAGCTGGGCACCACCGGTGGGACCTACGTCTACGGCTGGTAGGGAACGCAGGTGCACAGCTGTGCCCTGCGGCGGCCACGGGATGTCCCAGAAGTTAGTGAGTGACACGCACACGGGGGGCAGAGCCCAGTGGCCGGGGGGGGGGTGCGGCGGGGAGCCCCAGGCGGTGATTCCCTGCCTGCGGGCTCTGAGCTGGGGGAGCTGCCTCGGCCCCGAGTCTCACAGGGACCGTCACCTTCACCATGCCCGTGCCCTTCCCCACAGCGACCACCGGAATCCCGCAGGGTCCCCCTTCTAAAGAGCAGGTGCTCTCTCAAGAAATCCTCCCAAAATACAGACTTAGGGCTGATGCATAGTTATTTGTCTAATTTAGCTTATCTTCTTCCCATGCCTCTTCCCTCCATTTCTTTTCCTGGAAAATTCAAGCTGCCTCTCTCTGGAATGTGGGCCCCGGGCGCCAGAGCTGACACCCCGACACCCGCGTTTCCCCCCTCGCTGAGCAGGCCGCACGGAGTGTGATGGGAGAACAGCACACGGGCAGTCTTAGGAGGAAGTCCAGCGCAGGCGGGCAAGCTGCGCCCCGGGAGCCGGGGGTCTCCCCAGGGCCCTCCTGCCACCCGCCCGGCGGCCCCAGCCCCACGCCTCCATCCACAGAACATGCAGCTCCCCCCTGGGGCTGTGGCCCAAGTCAGGATGCGGAGAGACACCCCCTGGTGGGGGGAGCTGCGGGGAGCAGTGCCCCAGGGCACCCGGGGGGACACCCGCCTGCCCCCCACCCCGGACCCCGGCGCCCGCTTGGGAAAGAGGGTGGCACAACCCGGAGAGGCTCACCACCTCCTGCCCACCGGGGAGCTGAGAGCCCTCCACGGACCAACTGTAGAAGCAAAACCTCTAGACGCCAACGAGCTCGGAGCGGACGGTCTGCAAGCACCTCCAGGAGGGAGGCCCGACGGCGGCGATCCTTTAAGGAGCATCCAAGAGCCCTGTGGGCTGCAGGGCAGCCCTCCCCTGGCACCGGGGGCAGGGCCCCGTAGAGGGCTGCCGCCTGTGGCCACGAGGAGACGGGGACAGAAGGCTTCGGGGGGCTGGGGGGGTGCCTCCACTACAGAAACACAGTACTGACACACGGGGCCAGGTGGTCGGAACGTGCGACGGGTGTGCCCGGCTGCGCTGCGGCTCCCCACGCATCGGACACTCGGCGAGGGCTCCTCACCCCAGGGACGCTCTGCGCACCCACCCCGCCGCTGGAAGTGAAGGGCCGGTGCCGGGCTGGGCGGGACAGGCGGGCGCTTGGGGGCCTGGGACGCACGTGTCCCCGTTGCCGGGAGGGCAGGGGCAAGGGCAGGAGGAGGCGAAGGGCCAGGATGAGGTCCCGAAATAACCGATAAAAACCAAAACTGGGATCTAAGTTTAAGAAGAGAAAGCATCCGAAGGCTCCCTCTGGCAGCCAGAATTCTCTGGAGATGACATCGGGGTGGGACCCGTGGCCCAGGAGTGGCCCCCCCACCCTCGCACTGTCGCCGCCCCAGTGCCCGGCCCCGCGGCTGGCTCTCGCCCCCTGCGCAGGGGTGCGGCTGGACTCCTCCTCGGGCCTCCGCCGGCTTCACTCTTGGCTCAAGGTTTACTGGTCAGTATTAGTCACCAGTTAATAAGAAAAATAGTTTCTAAGGGTCTTTTTTTTTTCGATCTGTGTGTGTTGTTCTGCTTTTAATTGAGTTAATTGGATACCACCGTCAGGTTCTGTATGTGCAATCACAGCCAGTAATTATTCCTTTTTCTTAAATTCTTGGTTTCCGTAGCTAGAGCCTTTTTCTATCTCAGTTACTCCTATTAGCCGGCGGACTCCAAAGGAAGCTTTAAAACAGGAAAAAGGAGGTTAGACCGATCGCTTCGCCGTCCAACTGGAAAAACCAACATGGGGGGTCCCGGACCTTTTGCCTCAGAGCTCCCGGGGGGACAGCAGGCCAGCCCACCCCCCCACTCCCACCGCAGGGGCGAGGTAGGCGTGGGCCTGGGGCTGCAGTGCCCTGCCAGGTGCCCAGGGACACACGGGGTGTCCATCTGATAAGGTTCCGTGAGGGACCCTGGGCGCCCAGGTCGGGTGCTGGGCTGTAATGACCACGTGCGCAGAGACCCTCAGACCACCGTGCAGACTCAGCAGCCCAGGGCCCCTCCCAAGGGCGCCCATCCAGCTTCGGCACAGCTTCGCCAGAGCAGGTGGCCGGTCAGCTTGCAGGGAGCCCGGGGACAGGGCTGCGGTCTGCACGACCCCGCGGCCTAGAGGGCAGAGGCCGCTCTCCAAAGCCAGGACTCCCGGTGGACCCGCTCCCTATGAGCCGGCCGCCTCGACGGCTCCCAGGCTCAGGCACAGTGGCAGGTGCTCAGGAGACCCCCCCTGCCCCCCCGAGCCGCGTTATTCACGTTCGTTACCTGCCCCGACAAACCCCAGGAACGTCAGGATCAGAAGGGGAGAGCCACTTGCAAAGACGCCCAAGACACAACTGAAGAGAGGAGACAGGAGGACTGTGGCCCAGGACAGGAAGTTCAGGAGCGTCCACGGCCTCCTGGGGGGTTTGAACTGCTCCCCCGGGAACACGCCCTTCTGGTTGTACATCTCCTGTAGGGCGTCCTGGAAGAGTCGAGAACAAGGCTGCTTTAAATGTTCTTCTTCTCTTTTTAGAGATTTTATTTATTTATTTGACAGAGGAAGAGACAGAGAGAGAGAGAGAACAAGCAGGGGGAGCAGCAGAGAGAGAAGCAGATGCCCCGCTGAGCAGAGAGCCCCATGTGGGACTCGATCCCAGGACCCGGGATCACGACCTGAGCCGAAGGCAGACGCTCCACCGACAGAGCCCCCCAGGTGCCCCGAATGCTCTTCTAACACGAGAGGGGGGTGCTGATGATGAGAATGACGTCACTCATCAAAGCTCCACGTAGATGAGGTGACGACGGCGTGTGCAGCGGGTGGGGGAGGGCAGGACCCTTGCCGGACCAGGGCTGCTAGCACGGAAGCTCGAGGAAAGCTGGGGGCACACAGGTACCTCCAGCCCCCATGACAGCGTGTTGGGGGGGCCCCTCGTTGGCTCCCGTTACCTCCTGATGCGGTGGGGGGCTGGGGGCCCAGCAGCCCCGGCACGTGCTGGTGGAAGGGCCGCACCCCTCGCCTCGGCGCACTGCTCTGCGGCCCGACAGCTGTGCCTGGGGCCGGGCACCCCCATGTTCCAGGGGCCTCTGGAGCCCCCTGCCCCCACCTGCCCTGATGTGCAGGTAGCTCAGTCCCACACCCAAGGCCGGGCGAGGCGGCGGGGTCCTGCCTGCGGCGTTGGGGAGGGTGGGGGAGGACAGACCTGCCGCAGAGCCCCGGTGCCTGGGACGCCACAGCGTGAGCGTGTGCTGTGCCGTGGCTTCCTCCAGGCAGGACCCGGGTGGGGAGGCGTATCTGCTGTGCACACACATGTGCCACGTCTGCCAAGCATGTCCGGGAGCGGCACCTGCCCGCAGCACAGGGGGCAGTGAGACTCGTTCACACCAGCTCCGGGACAGGAAACGCTGGGCCGGCCGCCGAGGGGCTCTCTCGGGGCTGCTCGCACAGCTCGCGTCCTCTGCTCCTTCCCCTGGCAAGCCTCTGCCAGGACAGCCCCAGGCCGCCTAGCCACGCCCACTCCGCGTCCCCTCCGAGGCCTGGCGGGCACTCGGCCACCGTGGCCCCCACTCGAGTGCCCAGGAGGTGGGAGCCCGGGACTCAGGACTCTGTCCCAGTTCCCTCACCACCGCCTTCCCTGACCGCGGGGCACGCACGCAGCAGGGGTGGGGTCAACAGGCCTGCAACCCCCAGCACCCCCAGGTCAGCTTCCACATCTGCAGATTGGGGAGACCGCACGGCTCGACCTTTGTGGCCTGTTGATGACGCCACATCATCAGGTTATGTGGAGCTAACTGGTAAATAACCGACGGCGCAAGCTGTCAACGCCTCTGGGAGGCCGATGTCGCATGAGGGTCCAAGTGCCGAGTCTGGTCCCCGCGGGGTCTGCGTCTGGCCTGGCAGGGGGCCATTCAGACCCTGTGCTCACAAGACGGGCACCCGAGGGGCACCTCGTGCTCAGCTACGGGACGCGACCTGTGCAGTCTCTCTGAGGCACGACTCGGGAGACATTTCGCCAAGTGCCAATAGGCGACTTCTGCAGGTTCAGCGTTAGTGTCTTGGAGAGACGCTCGGCACAGAGCGGGACAGAAGCTAACTGTCCACAGACAGCAAGATGAGGGGCCTAAGCGGCGGTCACCCCGTGGTGAGTCCTGAAATAGTGCACTTAAGAGGAATGAGTCGGGGCGCCTGCTGGCTCAGCCAGTGGAGCATGCAGTGGGTCCCCGTGTTGGGGGTAGAGTTCACTTCAATTACCAATGGGCGCCTGGGTGGCTCCGCTGGTTAAGGGTCTGACTCTTGGTTTCGGCTCAGGTCGTGATCTTGGGGTCATGGGATCGAGCCCTAGATCGGGCCCTGCACTGGGTGTGGAGTCTGCTTAGGACTCTCTCTCTCTCTCTTCCCTCAACACTTCCCTCTCTATTTAATAAATAAATAAATAAATAAATAAATAAATAAATAAATAAAATTTAAAAAATATTAAAATTTAAAATTTATTAAATTATTTTAAATAATTTATTTATATATTTATATTTATATAATTATATAATATAATTATATATAATTAATACATATATTATATATATTATTATATATAATACATACATAATATATATTATATATATTATTATATATTAATTATATATTATATAATATATAATTATATAATATATATTTATATTTATATAAATTTATTAGATTTATTAATTTATTAAATTATAATAAAATTTATTAAAATTTAAAATAAATAAAATTTAAAATAAATAAATAAAACTTAAAAAAATAAAAGGAGTGAATTAAATATGTTTATGTTAATGTTGACAGATATAAACTCAATGGGGACTGAAGAAATGACATCACACATAGTGTGGCGTCCTTCATGTGAATTACATTCTAAGTGACACAAAAGACAACTGAAAATACTATCCTATGTCTCAGTACTATAGGAAAAGATGTCAAATAACATCACAATACCCTGAGAAGTCATATATGTCACTGTGTGTCACTTGCTGTGTCTGCGTCAGATGATTTTGGAAAGTGAACCTTTGGGATGAGATGAGGCCCCTGCTCCATCACCTCCTGGGGCTGCCGTGCTCCCGGCTGGGCCACTCCGCCCCTCCTCGCCCTGGCCCGTTCGCACATGCACTCGGCAGGCACGTGTGCGTGAACACAGTGCACATGCTGCCCACACACCGTGCCCCCTTCCTCACGGAGCATCATACGTACGACACGCACACTGAGGCCATCTTGGTTTGCACATTATGTCCCCACGATCTGGTTACGTTGCTGACACATGGTTTGTTCATTCTGACGGAAGCGCAGCACACGAAGACACACGCACAGTGTCCCACTTCCTACTAACGCACGGTGAGGTTATGTCTCATCTTCCGTTGAACAACACTGTTTCTTGTAAGTTTCAAACTCTCAGACGACGCCCTGGACTCCGCGATGGGCTCTCCTTTGTGATCTAGTGTGTTCAACAGCTACCCCCACCCCGTTCTATCTACGTGGACGCATACGCTGCATTTCCTCTTCACGGAGGCTTTATTTTTCTTCTGCAGAGTTACTCTTGGAAATCATACATTTTATCTAAGTTTTCGGGTGTGTGAGCCTAAAGTGAGCGGTGCTACTCTCATATCGCTTCCCCCTGCTCTCTGGTGGGCTTACCTTTTCGTTCCTATTGACGCTGCCATTCTTCTCACCAGTCAGTCCTGACCACGGCTTTCTATTTTATTAGTATTTTTAAAGGAAAAGCGTTTAGTACAGTTGATTCACTCTTTGGTAGCTTTGCTTTCCATTAAAATGATTTATGCTATTTTCATTATTTTCTTTGTTCTGTTCTCCCCGGGCTGACTCTCTTTCTAACGTGTGTATGCACGTGTTATGTGTGTGGACGGCAGCGTGTGTGATGATTAAGAAAATAAAATGTACGTAGGACATTTATAAGGGGCCCTGATAGGTGTCTGACATCAACTTCACAGCCATTCCCTGGCGGGGAGTATGTCTCTACTCTGCAGTTATCCTAAGATCGCCTCGTTGTCTTCAGTGTTCTGCAATCTCATTGGTAAGTAGGGGGTGGATATCTTTTTATTTACCCTCTTCCAGACTTGTGTTTCTTGAACCTGATGACTTCCAGAAGCTGTGTGGTCGTTGTCTCTGCCACCTGCTCTTCACCAGTCCTGCCTCCCTCTGGACCTGCCAGGAGTTACCTCTGGGGCCTCTCAGTCCATTGTCCATGTCTTATCAACTTCCTTCTATGTTCTCCTTTCCTTGGCGCTACATCTTGAGTAATTTCTTCTCAATCTTCCAGTTTACTGACTCTCTCTTCAGCCATATCAAATCTGCTATTTAATCGATTAAGACTTTCCTGTCAACGACCACATTTCTCCTGCCTGTACACTCTACTTGGTTTTTCTCAAACCTGACTTCCTGTAAGCGTTGCTCTTTTGTTTTCCATTACTCCTTTGTGCCCAATCACTTCGAGAATACTGATGTTCGTGTTGGTTTGATAGTTCCCTTGGCGACTGTCTCTGGAGAGTCTATCTCTTCTGTGTCTGCGCACCCTGTGCACGTGTCTGCTGACACGCTCATCGCCAGCAGAGTTGCTGTGGAAATCTCGAGCAGCTGAGGTTTAGAGGACTGTTTCTCTTCCGGGGACTCTGGAGTCATTTGCCTAGAACTGCTCCTTGTGCTGGTATTTTCACTTTGCTCTCCTTAAACTACACGGCTAGTACAAATTCAAACCCCAAACCCATCTGAGGGCCGACCTGTGACTATGAGTTATCAGGGGGACCTTGTTGAGACCAAGAGGACAAGGGTGAGGCTCAAAGCCATTTCCCTGTGCCGGCAGGTAAGTTTCTTTCTGTCAACCATGCAAGGGAAAAACTCTGAGCGTTCCTGCCTAGAACAAGGTCAAACCCTTATCTCCTGTTTCTGGGTAGGCATTAAAACTCAAGAGTCCAGGTTACAGGGACCTGCAAATGCCACTGGTGGAGCGTGCCACTCCCAGTTCACAGGCTCAGCATCTGATTTTCAGCTCCATCTTCTTCTTGACCCTTAGAGATTTCCCTTATTTTTTCTTAAAAGATCACCAGGGCCTTTAAAAAGATATTTGTCCTACATGGAAAGGATCCTCTCATTCTCTAAGGCTCCCACAATGCTGAAGATGAAGACGTCTCATCCTGTATGTTTGTGCTGGCGCTACGTTTCAGGGGAGGGCGTGCTGGGGGGACACGGAGCAGGGACCAGTGTGGCTGACATGAGGATCTCTTCATGTCGCCGATGTATAGCTCACACCCACGATACGTGTAGGCTGTAGCTCTATTAGCTCTTTTGCATGAAATAACAAAACAAATGTGATAACATGCTATCAGCCACGGCTGTATGAACACTATCCTTTATATTTTCTCTACTGTGTTGATTTCTCACAAGTTAAGAAAAATGGAAGAAACTGGAAAGAATGTAGAGCGTGTTTGATAAGCGCATGGTCCTCCTGTCTCCAGCAGCCCTTGAGCTCCCGCCTGCCCCAGAGCTCCCCCTCTGAAACGTCTTCACGAGACCCCCAGGGGGAAAAGGAAAACCGCGCGCCCTTACCTTCTCCTGGTACAGTTTATGAAGCCACTGAGCCGCTTCCTTTTCATCCAGTGGGATCTCTTCCAGAGGAAATCTCCTGTTTTGTTAAGAAGATTGAAGCAAAGTGGCTTACCCATTGGATGGCATCAACAGAGAAGGGGAAAAAATTACTGCACGGCAGGGTGACTCGCCGGCCCCACTTTCTCTGCTCATGGGACTCACTTGGGTTCTAAAGCCACACACATGTCAAAGGCCTTCACCCGGACACAGTGCTGTACTCCCTATGCCCCGCAGGACTATGGGGGCCACGGAGGGCAAGCGGGGGGGGGAGGGGCTGTCCCTCTCCAGGGCACAGCCGACGCATTTCACAGGCAGTGCTCACGAGCAGTTTCACGGAGCAGATCGTGCCCCCGTTTCCACTGCGAAGGGTGAGCAGTTGTTAGCCTCGGCAGGAGTTCTGTCTTTCTTAATGGTTCGTTGTTTGGAAATAATCAAAACTGAGAGGGTCTTCCACTGGGCAGAGATTACATATTTCACAAATGAAATCTACTTGCTCCAAATGGGGAAAGCAATAGAGATTCAGGACTTAATGATCTTGACTCACAAACAGCTGGGTTCGGTGAGGATGCTAACTCACGCATGACCCCAGTCCCCGGGGGGGGGGGGGGGGGGGCACCAGCCCAGGAGCGCCCGCATCTTCCTGGGGAGACCAGCAGGGCCAGAAGGGCCGCCCCCTGCAGCCGCAGCACCCAGCCCACCAGCAGGGGCCACCGGGGACACGCGTGAGCAATGACCATCGCGGTAGTCTTCCCATCTGGCTGCCCCCACCAGGGCATGAGGAGCCCCGCAAAATCTCCGCGTTGGAAGGGATCCTAACCCCTCTGCCTCTAAAAATGGAAAACCTGGCTTTAAATGGGTCACACCTGTTGATCTTCATAGTTAGAGTGAGAAGGGACACACGCCGCCAGACGTGGCAGCGATGCTGGTGCCGCACGTCATGCAGTCTCAGGGAAGCTCTGCTGCACGCTCCCAGGCAGTGAAGGAGATGTGCACCCCCTCGTGAACAAAGACGCTTTAACTCTGTGGACCCCGAAAGACCTTGGGAGCCGGGGCGCCACAGGTAAGGAGACAAAGGTCGGAAGGGGCTTGCCCACGGAGGTATGGCTGTCTACAGGCCTCTCGCCCACTTGCCTATCCTCCCCTGGTTTTGGATCTGTATCCTGTAGGAGATAACCACCCCCAGGTCCTAGTGTTAAATGGCTATTACACGCAGTATGGAACATATAAAATAAGAATTTCAAATGATGATAAAAAAATAAATAAAAAGGTGAGCATCTGTGTCCTGGAGTGGACTCCGGCCATTTCAGGGATGCGGGCGCCCGGTGCCGGAATGAGCACGGGGAACCTCACAACACTCCATCTGGCTGTGAGAGCTTTGGCTTGTTTGATTATAAGCATGTGCTGGACTCACTGGGATATTGCTTTCCTTCAAAATACCTGAATGGTAAGTATCACAAAATAGTAAACCGAAGCTTTAAGAAGTTCGGAGCACATATCTGTTAAAATAAGATGAGGCACAGTGTAGTTCTGCAACAAAGGGGGAACGCACAGAGTAAGGCACGGGGCTTCTCCTGGAGGGGACCGTCCACTCGGAGGGGCAGGGCAACCCGGTGGGGTGGCTGGAGCACCACCTGGAGCTGGATCAGGGCATCCCCCAGCTCCGCCCACCCCTCACTCCCCCAGACTGGCTGGGGCGACAGCTGATGCGCTCTGGTCAGAGCCACGGCCAGGGCTGGAGGCCACTGGGACGCTGCTGGCTCTAGGGACCTGAGGGCAGGGATCTGGGGCTCGGGCCGCATCCCGGGGCGGGCGGGAGAACCTACGCCTGCTCCCAGCCGGGGCGCTGCACACTGCGGGGGAAGCAAGCCCCTGGCTCACTCTTCACATTCCCGAGATGATTCGGGGGGGCGGGGTGCACCGGCTCGTGTTCTCGAGATTCACATGAGGAGGGCCTCTGGGAGCCCTGAGGGCGGGTCTGACTCGGGGGTGCCCAGTCAGTGCTGTCGGGTGACATGGTGACAGTCCCGGGACCTAACAGAAGCTATGCCCCAGGGAGGGTTCGGCCTTCCTGGACACAACTGACGGAACCAGCGACCGGGAAGTCCCAGTGGGGTGAGCCAGACGAGGGGAGGCCCGGGAGGCCCCGACTAGATGTGTCGAGGAGGGCTGAGGTCCTAGGCCCCTTTACTTAAGGACCCCACACTCCGGGGCTGGAGCAGTCGCCCTTCTGCCTGGAAGCCCAGTCACGGCCAAGCTGAAGCTCCACACCTCTTAAAACACTTCTATGTGCCCTCCTGCCCCTCCCCCCCTGCCCCCCCCCCCCCCCCCCGGGCAGGAGAGGCTGCTCCTCCCTCAGAGCACCCAGAACACTCTGTCTTCACCCTGCACCCACTCCCGCACCCCACCTGTGCGGTCCTGGGGAGCCGGCTGCCTCCACGGGCACCGGGAGGGCCCGGGGGGCTGGGGGGGTGGGCAGGGCAGCTCACCTCACACACATGTCCGCCTCATACTTCTTCCCATAGAGGATTCCCAGCAAAGATGGGTTCTTGTTTCCACGGAAATTCAGCGTGACGTCGTAGACGGCTGCAACTGTTGGGGTGGGGGAGCCCAGGTGGGCGTGGGCACCCGCACCTGCACCCGTGCCTGCACCCGCACCTGCACCTGCTCAGCCCCAGGCCCACGCCAGCACCCTGCTCTACCTCAGACCCCACTCTCACACCCCACTCAGCCCCAAAACCCACCAGGCCATGCACCCCGATCTCACACCCCGCTCAGCCCACACCCCACTCACCCCAACCCCGCTCACCCTGGCCCTGCTCTCACACCCCGTTCACCCTGCACCCCACCCACCCCGACCCCGCTCACCCTGCACCCTGCTCACCCGACCCCACTCATCCTGGCCCTGCTCTCACACCCCGTTCACCCTGCACCCCACCCACCCCGACCCCACTCACCCTGCACCCTGCTCACCCGACCCCACTCACCCTGGCCCTGCTCTCACACCGCGCTCAGCCCACACCACGGCTCAGCCTGCCCTACCCCTCGGGCTCATCCACCCACGGAGTCGGGGGGACACAGGTCACCGCCTTTACTGACCACTTGTGCTCAGATTTACTGTCTGGCTGCCTCTCCTCCATGCCCTGTCCTCGTCCCTTCCTTTGATCTCGCCCCCTCGGTGAGTCATCAGAACACGTGTCTTTTCCTTTCAGGCTTTCGGTCACAGACCTTTTCCTTATTTTTCCTTATTTACTTATTCATCAGGTGTTGCACTGACCAGCATTTCGTCACCTCAGGAGCACCAGGACCGTCGCTGTGCCAACTCTGCCTACCGGCCCCTGGTGTCATTCACTCCCACCCTCTGGGTCCCGTCGGTGGCGCATCTGATCGCGGAGCCCAGGGAAAGCTCGGCGGCCCCCTACCTGTCCCTCGGAGGCACTGGACCGCCGTGGTGAAGCCCTTGGTACGAGGCAGCAGGTGGTACTTGAGGACGGGCAGCCCCTTGGAGACGGCCACCTCCATGCTGACGCGGTGTTTCTTCTCCGTGAAGCGCGTGCCCTCACAGTACAGGAGGAACTGGGACAGACGGGGACACAGATCAGCCCAGGCCGTGGGCGGGCGGCTCCATGGAGAGGGGCGGCTCCCCCTCACAGAGGTGGACAGACGACAGCGTGCAGCATCCCTCACGCGGCGATGTTAGTTGGGGCTGCAACCCACCCTCCAGCCACACACAGTCCCTCAGAGAACAGCTACCAGCATCGCGCTTATTCCCAAAGCTGCAAGACAACGTCCCAGAAGGAAGTGAAGCAGGAGGTGTCCCCGGGCAGCAGCCTTCCCACCAGTGCGTGGAAAACAGGGAGCCTTTTATCCATTTGCCTAAACGTGAGGGTGAGAAGTGCAAGGAAGGAGCCAGTTCTCAAGGAGCTACTGCTAGACCAGAAAGGCTGGAAAGAGAACCAATGTTCATCGACTGACAGCCACGATTTTGGATGCTTGGCCCATCAAACTCACGGAAGGGACTGGAAAATGTGAGGAAGGGCCCACCCCAGGGGCCGAGCAGGTGTGCTTAAGAGGAAGGTAAATCTTTGGATTGAAGCATTAATGTATCCCCAGGACCACAGGGTGCCCGGGGTTGGCTCGGCAGCCTGGCTCCCCCGAAGCTGCTCCCTGCAGAGAAGGCCCCTGAGGGCCTGGGTGGGTTCTGGGCAGGGGCCGGGCAGGCCACGCTCTGCTGCTCTCAGGGCAGCTCCAGATGTACAGCTGAGCCGGGGATGCAGGAAGGGGGCTCCCTCTCCAAGCACCCTCAGCAGGGCTCCGTGTCAGGACATGGCAGGCAGAAGTGGGTGGTCCAGGAGGGGTTCTCCCCCCGCCCCCCCCCCCATGCAGAGGGCACGGGCCCTGGCTCCCCGTGGAGCTCCCGTCAGCTCACAGCTAATCATTCGGGCTGCAGGGCGTCAGGAGACCAGGAGACGGGGCGGGGGGGGGGGGGGCACTCACCCACATGTACTCGGGGTAGTCAGACAGGCGCTTCAGCCCCTGGATGACAGTGTCCCGGTCCTCCTCCCACTTCCGCTTGCAGAACACGATCTCCAGGAAGTACCACGTCCAGCCGATGAGGGGCACATATAGCAGCTCCCTCTTTGCGAGGACTTTGGAACTCTGGGTGGGGGGGGCGGTCAGTGAGGGTCCAGACCCCCACAGGTGCCCCGGGACCAGCTTGGCGGCCAGCGAGGAGGCCCTGCTCTGAGCACAGCTGCTGCCTTCAGCAGACCCCGAGGGTGCAGGCAAGCTGTGCTACAGACACCGAAACTGAGGCACAGGCCTGGCGGAGGGAGGGGTGCGCACTCCGGGGCTGCCCGGGGCCCACCTGGGCCGCCAAGCACAGCACACTGCTCGGCCTGCCTCAGCTGGTCAAGGGAGCTCTACAGGGACTCTGGGCGTGTAGGGCTCATGGGAGCAAATGTGAGAAACCGGAGCGCAAGACACGCCCTGGGGAGCTGAGGGCCACCCTGACCTCAGACTCGGCTCAGAGGGACTGGGGGCAGGACCAGGAGGGAAGGAAAACCCAGGTCCCATGTGACTCACCCCCAGCACCTCCCAGGGTCCCCACACTGCTCACCCCCAGCCCCTCCCCGGGGTCCCTGCGTGGCTCACCCCCAGCCCCTCCCCGGGGTCCCTGCGTGGCTCACCCCCAGCCCCTCCCCGGGGTCCCTGCGTGGCTCACCCCTAGCCCCTCCCCGGGGTCCCCGCGTGGCTCACCCCCAGCATGCCAAACCGCTCGGACATGGTCCACCCACAGAGGAAATCAATTTCGAAGTTGTGGTTGAGGATGATGACCACGTGCTCCTTGCCGAAGCGGTCCACCGTGGCCTGGTCGGTGAACAGGGTGCACTCGGTACCGGACCACCACTCCAGAAGCATAACCAGCTCTGTGGACACAGGGGCGCAGAGTCAGCAGGGCCAGGAGGCCGCGCTCGGGTCCAGGCCCCACGGCGGGGGACACGGGCTGAGCCCATGCTCCAGGCATCTCGACGCGGCGTTGTCTGGAGGGGACCTCCTGCTAGAAACGAGCTCCGACGGTTCATGTGTCATGAGTTTGACTTTCCTAAATTATAATTATGTTTTCTGAGCAAAAATCAGGATGAAGACAAACGGGAAGGACAAGTGGAGGAAACCGTAATCGTGGGTGGGCATCGTCAGGTCCAACTACGATGACTCCAGGGACTGTCGTGTTTCATCAACAGAGCGGGAGGAGGGGTGCGTGCGCCCCCAGCCCAGGAGCTCCGGGCCGCCAGTGTGGCTGTGCTGACCCCGCCCGCTGGCGCACGGCCACCACGGCCAGGCGTCCCGAGAAAGGTGACCACGCAGACCGGGAAGCAGGACCGTGACACCTGCCCATCCGTCTTCTGATGGGGCTGGGCCCTGAGGACGGAGGCCAGGGCCTGGAGAGCGGGCTCCACACCCGACTGCCTGGGACTCAGTTTCCCCATTTGCAGAAAGGAGGCAATGGTGGCTTTCCTTCCAGCAGCCCAGGCCAAGGTGGGGTCGGACATGGGGCTGATGCGCAGCCTCTGGGGTCCGTCCCCCTCCTTCACTTCCAGGCAGGAGCCGGACAGAAGTGTGGCTGTGAGACGATACCGGGACCCTCACCAGCCACGGCCCCTTCCACCCAGGGGGCACCCTGGGGCAGGGTGAGCGGAAAAGCCGCCCGCCAGGGGCACTCGGTCCCAGTGACCCTGCCAGCCCGGCCACTTCCATCTGCATTCAAGTGCCCGGACAGTGGCGCAGGTGCAGACAAACCATCCGAACGGACGCTCCCAGAGAGCATGCGTGGGTGCCCACGGGCACACGGGAAGACGCTCAGTACCATCGGTGTCAGAGAACGCACACCCAAGCCAAGGGAGACGCCCCTTCGCACCCCTCGGGACGGCTGTCCCTGGACACCCCCACACGGCACCACAGGGGACATAGGACAGGGCAGCTGCCGTGGCCCAGGGCGGCTCTTCCTTGGTAACCGGCGTCCACACCGAGCTGCGGGATGGCCCGGCGATGCCACCCCGGGGGCCTGCCCGGAGCCCTGGAAGCAGGAGTCCACGCGAACGCTTGTGCACGGGTGTCCCAGCACCACCACCCCCCGGCCGCAGAGCAGGAGCAACCAGATGCCCGCGGAGCGACAGCCACGCCCGGACGACTGTGTGCTCGCCGAGTGGGTCTTGCGGGGCCGACGTGTACGGACGTGGGCCACGTCCACGACGGCCAAGTCCACGGACAAGAAGTAGCTTACGGGTTGCGGGGGATGGAGGTGACCGCTAACGGGCAGGTTTCCTTTGGGGTGAAGGCACCAGGACCACCGCCCTGAACGGGCCGCACGGTGCGAGGAGTGACTCCGTCTCGTAAAACTGTTGAAGTGGGGGGGGGGGGGCAAGCCGAGGCCACGGGGCGGGCGGCACAGCCCCCGGGGAGCCCCTGGGAGACACCCCACTGGGCCGCCTGGGTGGGGCCCGGGGAGCACTGGGTCACCCCAGGCCGCTGTGGAGCGGGGAGGGGTTCCGCTGTCTGGCAAGAACGCCCCTGCAGACCTCTGCGCAGGCCGCCCGGCCCGCCGGCACCGCCACCCTGCGCCGCTGCAGCCCCGCCGTCGGGGCCCTCACACAGGCCGAGGCGGGCAGCTCGCGTCCTCCTGGGACCGGCTCCTTTCACTCAGCGGACGTCCCGAGGAGCGTCGCCTTGTCACCCGCGGTGCAGTCCCGCGCAAAGGCTGAGTGGCGTCCGGGTGCAGCCCGCCTTCTCCCTCTCTGTCCGTCCTCCGGGCGACATGGGCTCCCACCGTTGGCCCCGCGAGGGGTGCTGCTGGGGACGCGGGGAAGATCCGCTCTCACCTCTCCTTTGAGGGGAGCCAGTTCAGCCCCCGCCCCGACTCAGAACTGCCAAGGGCCCGAGGGCAGGGCGCACCTGAGCCTCCCCGGCCGTGCGGCCCCGTGACAGGGACCCCGCGGGGGCTCCGGGGCCTGCCCGCCACGCCGGAACTGCTCCCCGAAGGCTGGCTCTCCCAGCCGTCCTGTGTTTCCGAGGGGCGCCCAGAAACCACAGACGCGGGGAGAGGGCGTGCATCTCCAGGACTAACGCAAGATACTGGATTTTTTTTCTAAAAAAAAAGATATTTTTTGCAACCGTTTCTTCACTCGGGCCTGACAACGCACGCCTCACTCACGCTGGCACATACGACCACGTCCACGTGCCCCCCGTCTCCCTGACCACCTCCCGGAAAGAACCCACAGAACAGGCCGCGGGCCCCCAGGGCACGGCCTCAGGAGTGCGGCGTCCTGGGCTCGCCTCGCCTGGTGGGGCCACGGCCCACGGCCCACGCTGAGTAGCTGTGGCAAGCATGCCGTAGACAGTGGCAAGGCCCCAACCACACTCCGCGGACAGCAGGACGGCACGGGGCTATGCAGGTTACCCCGAGGCCGTCCAGACCGTCACCAGCACCCACGGCCTCCCCCGGTGCTCGGACGGCCGCGTGGAAGCACAGCGGAGCAGGAGGCAGGGGCTGTGGGGGGCCGGTGGGACGCGCGTTGGCGCAGGAGGACACGGCTGGCGTTCCACGAGGGACGTGCACAGGCGGGCGGCCTCCCCCCCGCCCCACCCGCTGTGGCCAGTCCTCAGGACCTTCCCTTGCTCATGGAGCTCTGGGCCGGGAGGGGCAGCGAGGAGAAATGAAGACAGATGGACAGACACCGCAAGTCCCCCTGGGTCCCGGAGAGCGGCTCCTGGGAGGGTGGCCGCGGGGAGGCTATGGCTGCGTCTTCCGTCCAGGCCGGGCGGCCAGCCTCTCCGTGGAGCACGACTGCCAGGCCCGGCGTCCGTCTGTCCGTCCGTCTGTGCCTGCGATCCCGGCCCAGCTGGGAGCATCGCGAACCAGGAGCTGTGCTCCTGGCTCCTGGGCACAGCACGGATCTTGCTGCGACCTCCCTCCTCCAGGTGCACGCTGGCCCCCGCGAGGTGAGCGAGCTCCTCCGCTGCACCCACCCCTGCTGCGCTCCGCGTCCCCAACCTTCTGCGTGGACTCAGTCTGGGCGGCGCAGCTCTCCTCTCTCCCCTCCGGCCACCAAGGACCAGCCGTGGCCAGGCTGGTGGGACCCAGGGGCGGGACGAGGGTCAGGCCGGGAACGGGCTCGGGGTGGCCGCCGGGAGGGCGCCGGGCCTCCCAGGCCGAGAGCAGGAGTGCGGCCAGCGGCACGGGGCGTTAGAACAAGGACGTGATTGCAGCCCTCCCCACGCACACAGGCCCCGCCTGTGGCAGCCTCACAGACGGGCACCGACATCAGGAACAGGACGGCTCAGCCATGCCCGCCCCCCAGGTCTCTGCCCTGCGCCTCACCCCACCTTTACGACGCCCTTGGTTCTTCCTAAAGATCCCTGTTCCGCCAGGATTCCAGGTGCGCGCCCAGGGGCGTGAGCGCCGCCACTCTCTGCCGGCCTCGCACTCTTCCCGTCACCCTCGGGAGAGACCGCCGTGCGGGGTGCAGGCCCTGTCCCCGGGTTGAAAGGCTGGGACAGCCCCGGGGCCAAGGCTGCGCTCCGTCCGTCCGTCCGTCCGTCCCTCCGCCGTCCCTGCCGGCACCCTGGTTTTCCTTTCTGGGTATTTCCACGCCTGCTCTCGTCTCCGTGGTTTGTGACTTCCCTGGTGCGAGTCGCTTTGTGTCTCCTGCTCCTGTCTCCGTGCCCCCAGGAGCAACCTCCGCCGCCGCCTGCAGGCCTGGCCTCTCCCCCGTCGGTCGTTCAGCCCCGTGGTCGCTCTCCTCCAGGGGCCGGGCCGCTCACTTGCATCCCATGTGCCCACTGTCCCCCGAGCTGGCTCTGAGGTGATGTCACATCCGTTTGCTAAGAGTTCACTTCGACAATACCCCAGCATCACAGCGTCACTGATGGACGTTCTGGTCCCTTCGGTCACTGCGGGTGCTCGCTTGTCGCCCTCCAACCGTGCGCGCCCGTGGGCTTGTCTTCCTCTGTGAGGCTCCTGGAGCCCAGCGGGGGCGCATTTCCCCCATCGGCTGATCCAAGGGCGCTGCTCACCTGCCCCCGCCCAGCCACGGCCCCGGGTCCCTGCCCTGCAGCTGCCTCCCCCCGGGGCCCTGGAAGGCAGGCTCGAGGTTCTGCGTCAGCACCCCGCTTTCTGCTGAGGGGATGGGGGGGCCCAGAGCGTCCCTTAGGCCCCGCGCACGCAGCCACACAGCCACAAGGCGGCTTCACCCCGGGCTCAGCCGTCAGACCCGTTTGGACCCAACGACCCCGCAGCAGGTGGAGTCTACAGTTTAGTTCTTCAGTAACTAGTATTGGCCCTTCTGCTGTGCACTCGTCGCACCCACGTGTGCTCACGGGCAGCTCACTGCACGTTTCACACAACAGGATTTCTAATTCTCCTCCACCCCTCAACACACACACACACACCCTCTTTCATCTAAAAAAGAAACCAAGGGATCCCTGGGTGGCACAGCGGTTTGGTGCCTGCCTTTGGCCCAGGGCGCGATCCTGGAGACCCGGGATCGAATCCCACGTCGGGCTCCCGGTGCATGGAGCCTGCTTCTCCCTCTGCCTGTGTCTCTGCCTCTGTGTGTATGTGTGTGTGTGTGTGTGTGTGTGTGTGTGTGTGTGTGACTGTCATAAATAAATAAAAAATTAAAAAAAATTAAAAAGGAAACCAAACCCTGGGAACTAGAGCTGTTATGCGTGCAAGGCGAGTGAACGCTACAGGCCAGCTCGCTGGTCTCCGCAGAGGCCGCAGGAGGTCGTGGGCCTTCGGGCCTCCTTGGGGGGCTTCCCGTCTCTGCTCCCGAGCTGGAGGGTGAAGAGACGCTCCGTCTCCTGCAGGACGTAAAACAGGTATTGTTCCTTCCTTAGTGCAAAAGAAACACGGGCTTGTGCTAAAACACGTCAACGGTACATAGTTGGACGTAGAAATAAATGTCAATGATAAAAAAGGAAAAAATAAAAAGCCCAGTAAGTAGCAAATAAGTAAAACAAAAAAGTGAAAGCTAGAAGTCCCTCCTTCCTCTGGTCCCTGGATACTCAGGTTCTGGACGACCCTCTAGGCACGGACAGCATGTGCGCACGTCACACGTGTTGTCTTGAAATAACCAGCAGCGTGGGCAGCCCCGGTGGCCCAGTGGCTTAGCGCCTGCCTTCGGCCCAGGGCGTGATCCTGGGGACCCGGGATCGAATCCCACGTCGGGCTCCCGGTGCATGGAGCCCACTTCTCCCTCTGCCTGTGTCTCTGCCTCTCTCTCTCTCTCTCTCTCTCTCTCTCTGTGTCTCTCATGAACAAATAAATAAAATCTTTTTTAAAATGTGCTCTGAAGATGGTTCTCCATCAGTAAGGCCCGCCCCTGCTCGTACCGGCTGCCGGGCACCACCGGGTGGAGTCACCATACCTGGTCTCCACCAGCAGGCACTTGGGTTGCTGCCAGTTTGTGCTAATGTAAAAATGATAAAACGAGAGCATCTGTGCACATATGTACTTTTGCAGGTAAGTCTCTAGGAACGTTCTTATTTTGTGGAATAACGGTAAAGAACTATAGCTGTTCGACTTGCTGACATCCCCGGCAAGTCGCCCTCCTAGGACGTGCCTGGTCCCCCGAAGCCCCAGTGTGAGCACTCAGCTCCGTCAACAGCGGGCTTTGCCGTCAAGCTTTGGCGTGTCCGTCCATCCGGCAGGTGCAGACTGATTTTCTACGGACACGCACACACGCGGGTGCACACTAGCCACAGATGCACATGGCCACACACGTGTACTGAATGAGAAGGTGGGCGAGAGTCCTTCTCTTTCACAGACGGATGTTCACAGATGCGCCAGAGAACGGACAGCCCTGTGGGCTGCCCTGGCGACCGCGGGCCAAGCCTGCATGAGGCAAGGCTGGGCGGTGGAGAACCGGGTTTACATTTGTCCTCAAAAATGCAAAATACTGTGTTAAACCACACAAAGCTGCCTTCTCTGTGGGACCCAACGGTCACACGATGAAATGTCACACGGCTCAACCCAGGGAGGAGTCTGGGGCCGAGCATCCGGCGGCCAGGAATCAGGCCCCGGCACTCCTGGGCACCCCTCCGTTCCCGGTGCAGGGACAGCTGGCCAGGACACCCCCGCCCCATTCTGGTCACGTCATCGGGAGCGTTCCTACCCCGAGGCCCTGCCTGTTAGGGGGTGGACACTGCTCTGCCCGGGGTTCGTCCAGCACAGAGGACGGCCTGGCCTGCACCTGCCCGGCCCCCACTTGCCTCCAGCCCTCACCTGCCTTCAGCCTCCATCTGCCGCCTGGCCTTCCCACCCCCCACCTGCCCCACCTGCCCTCAGCCACCCCACCTGCCTCCAACCCTCACCTGTCTTCAACCCCCACCTGCCTCTGGCCCCCACCACTGCCTGGCCCCCTCCGCTGCATCCTCGCGCCACCCCCCCCCCACACTGGCCACCCCCACCTGCTGCCTAGCCCTCACCTGCACCACCTGCCCCACCTGCCGCCTGGCCCCCCACCTGCACCCCTCCTGCCCCACCTGCCGCCCAGCCCACCCCCACACACCCTCCCGCCCCCCACTGGTCCTCACTGGCCACCAGGCTCCCCCACCCTCCACCTGCCCCCCCCGGGCCCCCACCTCCCAGGCGTGCGCGGCGCGGCGGCACTCACGGCTCCACAGCGAGTAGGCGAGGCGGCAGTTGAGGCGGCGGTACAGCTGCTTGTTGATGGGCCAGAGGACGAGCGAGCATAGCTGGACGAAGTTGATGAGCAGCCCGCTGACCACGAAGACGAACCCGATGAGCAGGTGCACAACAAACTGGGTCTTCAGGTAGGCGAGCAGGCCCATGGTCGCTGCTCAGGAGCGCGTGCACGGCCCTTCACTGAGAACAGCCGTCCTGGAAGGACAGGGACGGGGACGGCGGTCAGAGGTGCGCCCGGGAGCCCCGCACTCTGCAGGCACATGCGTCACACACACACCAGACACACCCTACATACCACACAGCACACCCAGACCCCACACACCTACGCACCACACACGCGTGCGCACCACACACGCCCTCACGCACAAAGGAGGGAAGACATGAAGTGATGCCCCTAAATGTCACCAGTCGTTGGCTCTGGGAGGAGGCATTGCAGGTAGGTTTTATTTTAGGCTTTTCTAAGCATCATTTAAAACATCAAACTGCACATGGAATCCCTATAAAAACAGGCCCACGGTACCTCAACGATTTGATTCCCAGACGGTGCTGCACCTCCTACGCCTTTGTTTGGGCTCACACACGCGCCCTGTTGGGCCACCCAGGGACCTAACCAGTTTTTCTCCCCTTGTCACGTGTTCCTTACTTTCAACAGTGAAGCCAAAGCTCACGTTTCCTGGCTGCACTTGTGTCCCCCCCGCCCCCCCCCCCCCGGTGGCAGAGAACCAACAGGAAGCCGGGACCCAAGCTCAGGGCTCCCGAGGCTGGGCACCTGCAGGCCTGGTCGGCAGGAGAGGTGCCCGCACGCTCTTTGGGGGTGGGGTGCGACGCGGGCTCTGGGACAGGCTCCCCGCTCTCCGGGGCAGGCCCTGCTTCACTTTACAAGCTGAGCACGCCTCAGGGCACCGGGGAGCCAGACGACCGTGCGGGCACCCAGGCGCTGTGACTTCCAGGCTGAGTCATCAAGCGCACGTTGGCTCAGCCCTCGGGCCTCGCGCGTGGTGGGCTCTGGGGGAGCCAGCTGCCGTGTCAGGGGGGCGCTTGAGCCGCGGGCCCTGCAGGTGGAAGCTGACCGTCCAGGCCCGCGGCCCGGGAGCCACCTGGCCCACCAGCCCCCTGTGTCTCAATACCGACCCCGAGAGACCGAGGGTGATGCAGGATCGTGCTTGCCTCTCACCGCCAGGTGTTGGGAAGGTTTGCTACTAACTCATTACTCCGCAGTGACTGCGACCGATGCTCTGAATGCAAAGGACAGAAGACCCAGCAGAGGCTGCAAAGACACTGCACTCCTGGGGACCCTGCAAACGCTTCCCTCCGAGCAAATGGAAGCACAGAGAGGTGCCTTGGCCAGGGTCCCACTGTGAGAAGCAGGACCAGACTCCAGTGGGGGCGGTGAGACAGGCCTACAGGCCTTCCACGGGCAGGGACGCTCCCGGGCAGCAGAGTCTCGAACACGCCAGCCAGACCGGGCCTGACGAGTCCCCTCCTCCTCACACAGACGGAAAGGATGGCTTGGGCCAGACCCGGCATTGCTGCCCATCCTCTGGCACCTGACACACAACAGGCTCTCTGCGCCCCACTGCCCCTGAACACCAGGCTCCACCTGCACCCCCACCACCTCGGGTCAGGCCCGCGGCTCTGCCACACGGGCCACAACACCCAGGGTCCCCAGAAGGCAGCTTGAAGGTTGCCAGATCAGCCAGGATGCTCTTCAAAGCGGACTCCAGGGGCCACGCGGACCTGCTGGTGCCACCGTGGGGGCACGAGGGACAGCACATGCACAACTCAGATGCACTCACTGCTGTGCAATGTGACGGCACCTGGAAAGCCACGGCCGGGGTCAATGCCGTGGCCGCGTCAGGGCGCTTCCCATCACCCCTGGCCCCGTGGATCCAGCTTCCTTCCCTATAGGCTCGCATGAGCAGAACCACGCGGGACCTGCCTTGTGGCTCCACCGTCCAGCCCCAATGCAGGGCCCCCTTCCAGGGTGCGGGCATCCCGGTCCGCCCATTCACCTGCCCATGGCACCGAGCCGCGTGCAGCCTCAGTGACCATGCATGTTGGAGCCCAAGGCTGCGTGGCACAGGCTCTCCCTCGGGACCTTACTTCAGCAGTCCCCGAGGTGACAAGGTAGCCAGTCCCTGCTCCGCCTGGGTCTCTCCTCTGAAAGCGAATCCCCAGGATTCCCCGGGGAGCTGCACCCACCCCTGGGCATGCGTTTCTCATGGCCTCACCACCGACACCGCATCTCCTGTCTGGAGCGCTGGCATCTGGGTCCAGCCGGGCCCTGGGGCTCCGTGGGGCCCTTGACAAGAGCTGAGGGATGTGGCCTTGGCCGCGGAGCTCCATCCTGGCTGCTAGCCCTCTTCATGACTCACCCCCCTCGCCGTGGGGACAGGGCGGTGCCACCCTGAGGGCGGGGAGGCTGTGGGGCCGGAACATGCCTAGGGATGTCCAAGGGGACGGGACGCTAAGCCAGGCGGCGGGCGAGGCCGATAGGAGCCCACAGAGCAGCCGCGCGGCCTCACACGGGAACACAGGTGCCACCGACCACTGCGGGGACAGCGGCCCGGGCCCTGTGGGGAAGCCCGCCTGCCTTCCCGGGCCGCAGGACACACGGGGGACCCAGGCGGCCCCTCCTCCCAGCGCTGGCACCCCCCGCCCCCCCAAGGAGCGGGGCCCTCAGCGCTTCTGACGCCACGTCCTCAGGTGCATTTGCCACTGATCCCAAGGCCGAGGTTCTGGGGTTCCCACCACCGCTGTCTGTGGCTTAGGGCCAGGACGGGGGAGCGAAGAAGCCCCCTGGAGCAGCTCCCCAGCATCATGT
This sequence comes from Vulpes vulpes, assembly GCF_048418805.1. NCBI lineage: Eukaryota > Metazoa > Chordata > Mammalia > Carnivora > Canidae > Vulpes > Vulpes vulpes. The sequence goes on from NC_132794.1 coordinate 2,269,018, forward strand.
GAGGGGCCTGGCCACTCTCAGACCCACTGGGCCACCTGTCGTTATGGACCCCCACTGGGATCTCAGCCGCCAGCCCCTCAGAACGTGGCTGTGTTTGGAGATGGTCTCTAAAGGGGCAGGGGCATGAAATGGGGTCATGGGGGTGGACGGCCCCGCGGTCGGCCTGCTGTGCTCATAGGAGACACTGGGACACAGAGGGACCCAACCGCGGACACGGGTGCGGACGTCCCTAGGCACGTTCCGGCCCCACAGCCTCCCCAGGAGCCAACCCCACTGCGCCCTTGAGCCCCGCCGGCCGGCCTCCAAGTGGCGGTGAGTAGATAGAAATCTGCTGCTGACGCCGCCGGGCCTGCGGGGCCGTGTCCTGGCCACCCCAGTGACGGGGACACCCGCACAAGCATTCGGGCCCTGTTCCCAGATCGAGATTCGCCACGCGTGTGGCCCCTGCCCACAGCCTGCTGCCGAACCGCGGCCCCGCCGCCTGGAGCTCCAGGCAGACCCTGTGTCCCCGCACCAGCCTCAGGGCCCATCACCAGGCGCCCGCGCCCCTTCGCTCCCCGGCACGGTCCCTCTTCTTCACGAACCAGCCAGCCAGCCCGACGGTCTGAGCTTCCAATGTCCTCCTGGGCACCCTGGTCCCCCATCTGCGAAAACCCCCACATTTCCAACAAAGCCTTTGCATGGGAACAGAAACCGAGGCCACCCACCCGCCGTCCCCTACACATCAGAGTGGTGGCCATGACTGTGCGCAGGGACGGTCACTTCATTTACGTGTGGACTCAGCCCAGTCCCACCATCTGCACGCTTCCGTGCCTCTCCGCCTCCCCCCACCCTCGCCTGGAGTCCACGTTACTCGGTGGGGAAGCAGCACAGGACCAAGAGCACATGGTGGCCCTCCGATGGCACCAAGAGCCCCCCGCGGCCGTGTCTCCGGCTCAGCCCTGCGGCCCCCTCTGCTGGTGACCTGCCGCCCTGGCCCGAGACCCCGGGAAGGGCGGACACGGGACAGCCGCTCTGACCGCAGTGGGAGCTCAAAGCCCCGCAGCGTCGCCGGCCCTGCGTGCTCCCTCCGAGGGCAGGTCTAACCCGGCAGGACGGGCTGGGGACGGGAGAAGATGTGAAATCCGCCGGAAACGCACCATTTTTGATGATGTAGAGACGCGGTCTGATTACAGGACTCGGGGACCTGCTTACTTCCGCACCCGAGGCCCATCGCGGCGCGGCATGAAGACGTGGCATCGCCTCCCCCGTCCCTGGCCCCCGGCCGCTCTCCCACCCACACCGGAGCGCCCATAGGTGCGGCGTGCCGAGCGGAACACCAGGCCTGGCTGGGCTGCCCCGGGGCTTCACCAGGCGTGAACCCGGTTTGGGGTTTGCGTGGGGAGACTCCGTGGCCTCGGAGTCAGGCAGCCCCGGAGGACGCAAACTGTGAGGAGGGCAGAGACAGCACGAGCTCAAATACCCCTAAACTGCCCCGACGTAACGGAGGCGCCAACTGTCACCGTCTAAACGCAGCCCAGGACCAGGACCGAGGCTCGTGTTCCCCGGCGGCCGGCCCAGGCGTTCCAGAAGCAAGCACTTCACTCACAGGAGGCCCTCTAGCCCCTTGACGGGCTCCTCCTCGCGTTTGTTGTCAACGTGGCGGGGACAAGCGTCACTGGGCGGTCTCTCGGCCCACAGCCGATCCCACGTGAGCGGGGGACGGCAGGGGCGCCGGCGGCAGACATCCTGCTGACGGTGGCGGAGGGGTGGAGGCCAGCCCGTGGCCCGGGGGGCAGCACCTCCGAAGGTGTCGGTGCCGGGAGCCGGTGCGCAGACCCCGCAGCCCCTCGATGACCTCACGTGTGAGAACACAATGCGGCCACTGTTGTCCATGAGCTGGCCACGCGCTGCTTCCATCGCCTTGTGACGTAACAAGGCCAGGAAGCAGGAAAGGTATTTATGAGTCCAGGTAAAATTTCAGATTAGACACACAACCCTAATTTCGGGGCCCCCTTAAGGGGCTACTTTTAGCTCCTGGGAAATTCACTCACGGGGCCCACCTTATCCTCCCACGGGCCGAGAAACAGGACATGTTTCTTTGCTAATGATCATATGTTGCCCGTCTGAGCTTATCAGCATTTGGAACCATCTAGAAGCCTCAGGATCCAAGAGGAGCAGAAAATCATCAGTCTCTGCGGAGTACAGGTTCGCATCCTGCAGACCCAGGAGAGGCCCCTGCAGCCAAGAAGCTGCCGCCAGCGAGAACAGGTGCAGAGGGGAGACACGACCCGCAGAGATCCACGTTCTCAGAACGTTCCGTGATGGGTTCCGACCCACGTCATTGGAAGGGACGGAGACAACAGAGAAGGGTCATTTCTGACGCAGCGGTTCCGGGACACGGGGCCCAGGCGGTCCTCGGAGACCCCGGGGCAGCCCGGGAGCCAGGCACGGAGGACAGGGAGCTGCCAGGCAGTGGCACCAACCCCAGCTTCGGTCCATGGTGCCCCGGGGCGCTCCACGGTCTCTCTAACCGGCAGGAACAGAGAAATGGGAAGTCCAGGTAGGTAGGACTCGGGCTCGCCCCGAACAGAAGCGGGGTGCACGCTCACGGTCTACGCACTTGGTGGCAGGAGGATGAGGACACACGGCCCATGTGTGTGTAGGCAGCCGGGGGGGGCCCGGGACACCCTCCCGTGAACACGGTCGCAGAAGGCCTGGCGGCAGAGAAGATTCCGAGTACGTGTGCGACAAAAGCGACAGAAGACCAACTGACAGCCGCCGGAGGACAGCGGAAAGCCCAGGATATGCAGAGGGGAAACCAGAGCCCGACAACGTGAAACACCGTGAAACACACGCCAGCAGGTGCCCTCCGTGCCCGCGCCCACACGAGGCAGCCCTTGGATGCGGGGTCCGCTCCCCGGCCTGGCGCTCCTGCTGCAGCCCCCCACCCCACCCCGCAGACAGCAAGTGGCCCCAGAGGCCCCACAGCTTCCCCACGTGCCGGGCCACCAGGTGAGGGTGGAGTCGTAGCCCCAGGCGGGCGCCAGCTGACCCGCAGCCACACGCAGGACCCCCGTGGGGCCCAGCCCATATCGCTGAGCCACAGACTGGGGGCCAGTCAGGCGGTGGCCCTGGGACCGCGACCTCGGGTGGTTCTTTGGGTAGTGACCCCCGAGCGACCCGCGCACCGCTCCTTCTAAGTTCATTTGTAAATGCAACTGAATCCTGAGTAACAAACCACCAGGGCCCCCGCCCTCCCCTGGAACCAGACAGTGGATCCTGCAGCTCACACGGAAAGACAAACCGGAGAGAGGAGCCGAGAACGCCGCGAGAGAGAACCAGGGCACGGCCTCCGAGGTCTCACAACTCCGGCAAAGCCTCGATGACAAGGGCGAGGCCTGGGCCACCAGCGAGCCACGAGCTGCCGCCGACGCACTGAGCTCGGGCCCCGCGTCGCAGATGACCCGTGTCACGCGTGTCCTGACTTCCTGCTGTTTGCACTCGGGCACATCTGTCTTTCTAGCGCCTTTCATGTTACGACAAACAGAACACAAAATTAGCTCAAAGCCATCACCGGTCTCATGGGAATCCTGTAGCGTCACAAATTTCCTAAACCAGTGGATAAAATATATATATATATAATTAAATGACATATGAAAACCTCCCCTGGACGACTCCAGGTGAGACTCGAACCCCAAGAGGACACCCCAGGCCCAGATCTAAGCCGTAAAGGAGCCCCACCCCCGCTCTTCGAGCGGCTGGCCTGGGGTTGGGCACGTGGCCCCGCTCCAGGAGAAGCGTGCAGGGACTTCAGGAGGGCATCTGCTTTCTCAAGATAAGAGACAAATCCCTCTGGCAGCGCCCTGTGCTCTCTGCGCTCTGCCCTTGGAGCGAGGAAGGGTGTCCCAGGCGCAGCGGCCACCTTGGGAGCATGAAGCGACAAACATGAGGCCAGAAGACTCACGGTGGGGGCGGGAGGAGGAAGCCCCTGGTCCTCCGAGGCCCAAGGCCACGCGGGCAGCAACCCGCAGTGTGAGGCAGAGGACGAGAGTCACAGGAATTAAACCACCAGTCCTGAGACGTGCAGGCCACCCTCCTGGCATGCCGCCGCTGCCCCTTCTGTTCCCAGTAGTGGCGCAGGTCTGCACGTAACACCCAGGTGCTCCGTCAGGTGTAAGTGGGTGACTCGCGCTCACCGTGCAGACATGCGTGACAAGCAGCAGCGCGGCTTCTTCATCTTGTACCAACCACACACCGTCGTGCCATCTCCACGAAAAGGTTCCTGGAAGAACAATGTGACCAGAGCCCGTGGAGCACGTCCACCCAACGGTCTCCTCTGAGGCCTCAACCTCCTGCCCAACACCGACAGGCCCCACGGGTCTCCGGGGCGCAGTCGCATGGAGCTCCAAGGGGCTCGGGACTCGGTAAAACAGGAACCACCAATGTCTCCAGACATCACTGAAGACCCGGCTGGCAACAGGCTTCTGGAGGAGCCACATGGATCCAAGGGGCCCAGGCCCCCTAGGAGACTCCCCCGATGAGGTGAGTTGTGTCCCACCAGGTGCCACCTGGGAAAGGAACGGGGACCATGGACCAAGCACGAGGACAACAGGGCTGTCACTCCCCCAGCGCTGTTTGCTGGGTCTGCTTCCGTGTGACATCTGCGGAATCCTGGCAGGAGGGGAGGCCGGGGCCGTGTGTGCGTAGCAGGGCCAGACACAGCAGCTGCTGAGGGGCCTCCAGGCCCCGCCACGCCCCACCTACCCCCACTCCGCAAGCTCCGGCGTTGTTGGTCTTTCCCTGGTTGTTCGGATGGTTTTACTGGCTTCAGCAGCGATATTCATGGTGGGAGGCGGGAGGCAGGGGGCATGTGAAACCTCCCGCAGCCTGGTGACTGCACAATAGATCTGTGACAAGTCTCTGGGCCTGCAGGACACAGCAGGCGCGCCTCACACCAAGGCAGCTGCGGTGCCAGAGCAGAAGCAAGCTCTCCAACAGGCCAGACCGTGGCAGCGGAGTTCCAACACACACACGTGTGTGCACACTCCCATAATGCACGTGCACACACATGCTCTCATACACACAGGCACATGCATGTGTGTGCATGCTTTCATGCACACGTGTGCAATGCTCACACATGCAGACACACATGCATCTGTGCCTTGTACACATGCATACATGCATTGTACACGTACTCTCATTTGTGCATGTACACACATGCAGATTCATACACACGTGTGCACACATGCTCTCATAATACACTCATGCACACACATGCATGTGCACACTGCAGGCACATGTGTGCTCTCATGCATGCATCTATACATATGCATGTGTGCATACACATGCTTTGTGCACACATACACGTGCACAATGCTCTCACATGCATGCACTAAGACATGCGTGCACATACACACGCACGCACGCATGCACACACATGCACGAGCACACGTGCTCACACAAAAAACAGTCACGGGTAAGTTGACTTGTAAATTTGGATAATGAGCTGCCCATTATAATAATGACATTTTACTTTTAAAGAAACAGGCAAGGGTTCGCTCTAATTTTTTTTTTTTTAAGATAGTCACAGAGAGAGAGAGAGAGAGGCAGAGACACAGGCAGAGGGAGAAGCAGGCTCCATGCACCGGGAGCCAGACGTGGGATTCGATCCCGGGTCTCCAGGATCGCGCCCTGGGCCAAAGGCAGGCGCTAAACCGCTGCGCCACCCAGGGATCCCGGTTCGCTCTAATATTATTCAATAAGTTGGTTGTTAATGTGCTTTCCTACAAGTACGATATATTTCACAATTTAAAAAGTTGCATGGGAGCTCTGGTTTCCCTTGGGATGCAGAGAGCTCATCACTCCCGCCCTTATAAGAATTAGAGAGCCAGACAGACTGCACGTTCATAGCTTTTCTTGGCCCCACCAGGGATCTGAGGTCACAGGACAGCCAACTGACAGGAAATCTAGGGCAAGATGCAGAAGTGACCCCTGCGTCCCCTGAGGGTTCCCTGGGGATCCCCTGGGGCGGATGCAGGGTTTGGGAAGAGGAGCTCAGCTGGAACAGCAGAGCTGGCGAGGGCCAGGGAGCACTGCTGGGGGGGCCCCACTCCTCCCCTTCTCTGTGACCTCATCCCATCCCTACCGGGTGCTGCAGGGGTGCCTGGGGAGAGCCCTGGGAAAGCTGCTCAAGCCCAGAGTCCAGAACACATAGGTGCTTAACAGTGTTTACTACATACAAACACAAACCTTAAAGGAAGAACAAAACCATTTACAAAGATAAAAAATGTCACATTTGCCATAAAAGAGGCATCACGTTCAAAAACTAGATTTAAGGGGCATCTGGGTGGCTTGGTGGTTCAGGGCATGACCCTGGGGTTCTGGGATCGAGTCCCATATCGGGCTCCCTGCAGGGAGCCTCCTTCTCCCTCCGCCTCTGTCTCTGCCTCCTCAGCTCCACTCTGAGCTTGGAGGGGCGCCCACATGTCACTTCATGTCCCCTGACACAGAAGGACACCGGTCACTCAGCAGTTGACTCCTATTTGAGCTTCCTGCCTGAATATAAACTCAGAACATCTCGGATACGTGTGTTTTACTATATAGTCCCCCCAAACATCAATCAGACCCGTGAACTCTAGTAGTGGAGAGTGGTTTGGATTCCGTCCTCGGCCACGGCCAGTGCACCCGCCTTCCGCAGGGGCGAGGTCGGAGAGCGTGGGAGGTGCACGGGGCGGCGTGCCCAAGATCCCACGGCCTGCGAGCAGCCGGACCTGGGCGCGGCCAGGACCCGGGAGCCAAACCCTGCCCTCTTCTTCCTTCCTTCCTGTCACCATTCCCCAGACTGGAAAGTGGGGAGCGTCTATGCTCGGGGCCCCGGCACGCCACTGCCCCCAGCCCCAGGGCTGCCCCGTCCCCACTGAGTCACGGGACTGCGCTCTCGAGGACACGAACAGAGGCTGCACGGTCCACTTTGGCCGGTGCTCCCGTCCTCCCTCCAGCAGCGGCAGGTGCGCAGGGCCGGCTCTGGGGCCGCCGCTGGACCCCACGTGCGGCAGGTGCCACTCTGGTGCCGCGCCCCTGGGAGAGCTTCCCAGCCTGAGAGCAGTTTTTCCAGGACAAATGGGGAACTGCACGGAGTCTGGCGACAGGTGATGGAAGCCCTGCTCTGTGGGTCCCACCTGCCCCCTCCCACGATTTCTAAGTGGCTGTGGGAACCAAATTCCGAGATTCTCCTCCCTCGGTCCCCTGAACATGGGTCAGCCCCTTTCCCACACTCTCTCTCTTCCTCTGCTTTTCCTGGATCCCTGACAGTTGAAACCCAGCCCGTCTTGTCCCCCAGTTTCTCCATGACAGAGCCAAGGGGGCAGCGGCACCCCTTCTTATGTGAACCCCAGACGGCCCCGCAGCCCCGCCTCCTGCGCCAGGCCCAGTGCCCTCCCTGTGGCCCTTCAGAGGCCGGGTGCTGCAGGCACGGGGGCCCAGAGAGGTTTCCACTCCGGGGCAGGATGGCCGCAGCGTGGGGAGGAAGGTCTCTAACCATCCCCCCCCTGCCCCAACCGCGGCGTCCAACCCCTGGCAGGGCTCTTATCCTCCTCCCGAGCCACTGCAAGAGGGATTTTCCTAAAGGAACACAGGCGCATGGATCCTATTTCCTCCCCAGATGGTCAGCAGAGAGTGCCCCTGGGCCTGGGCCCCACCCTGAGCAATGGTGCCCAGTGGACGGTGCCCCCCACTGGGGAACTGCCGTGCTGCCGCGCTGGGTGGTCCTAGCACAGCCCTTCTCTCCTGACTCTGATTTCCCTACATTGTGACATCTACGGCCATGGGCCTGCCGACGGGACCGGAGCACTGCACACGTCTCCCAGAAACACGGTGCCATCGCTGCGGATGCACCACCACGGCACCCGGTTCACGGGAACAGTCCAGCAGGAACCTCTGGGTCGAGAGCAGTGGAGCACAACAGACGTCCCCCAGCACCCAATGCTTCGACGCACCCCAAAATGTGGCCGCCTTACGGATTTCAAAGAATTTTGACCCTGAGACCAAGGAAACTTGGACTCCATGATCCTTCTACTTCTCCTTGGACCCTTTCCCTCCCCACAAAACTCTGAATGAAACGAACTACACTATCAGTAAGGATGCGCTGGCTCATGGTTTTCACCTTCTGGCCACTCTCCCCAACCTCTGCCTGCACCTCATAAGTAGCTCCTTTGTTAAATCCTCCTCTCTCTCAACACTATTTCTTGTCTATCAGGACCAGAGAGACACAAAGACCGAAGACAGAAACTTCAGCAGGCTGGAGATAGGCCAGCTTTCAGAAAACGTAACTTCTGCTTGTCCTTCGTGAAAAGATTACTTGAGGATGTAGTCCAGCAAAACGAGAAGGAATCTAACGAAGACAGAGACATGGGATTTGAGAGGAAGAACTCACCCGGTTATACAATGAAAGGAAACGCCAGGGAACACCTTGCGGGTGGCCTGGAAAGAAACTGCTCCGAACTAGAACAGGAAATCTTTCAAGTAGAAAGAATTTGGAGAAAAAAAGAAAGAAAGAAAGAATTTGGTCAGCAGAGAATATGATTAAGGCGAGAAGGTCTTGGTATTGAAGGAGGAATAGGTTTCTTTTCTCAAAAATAAAAAGGGAAGCAATTAATATTTGAAAATAATTTTAAAACACCATGACAGGAAATGGTGATCCAAACATGGATCACATGAACATCGGGCATGAATGTGGAACTCGACCTTCCTCCTTCAAGCAGCAAACTCAGTGACGGGATCCCAAGACCTGCTCTGCGGCACCTGCATGAAATAACTTAACAAAAATTTTTATTGTGAGTGCTGTTTCTGGACTTTCACTATTTAGAATCAACCTACAAAGGAAGTGTGGAGAGCTTAATTATAACTACAGAACAGAATATAAACGCCGTGAACCCTAATGCAAGGCAGGAGATTTTTTTTTTTTTTGGTCCACATGGATTCAACAAAAAGTTAAAGTACATTAAAGCATGAGGAGAAGAGTAAAATAACCAAGAATAATGATATAACAGCAGACCCCAGGGGCGGCGAGGAGTGGCAGGAACGTTTACGAAGGTGACGGTCTGTCTGTCACGGCCACGGGTGAGCAAAACTCTACAACAGTGCCCGGCACACGGTAGGTGCCCAGTAAATACCTGCCGGAGAACCAGAGAACGGAGCACATTAGCAAGTCAAGGAACAGAGTCCAGGCCCACTGCCCGGGCCAGGAGCAGGACGGCTTCCGTGCCGCTGCCTTAGGAGTAGCAGCGCGAGTAGGAGACAGATGGGAGCTCCCTTTCCTTGACACTAGGGCCTACTGCTATTTCAGGGAAATACAAAGATAAAAAATATTTTAATGTCTGGGTTAATGTTGCTGATGAAATAGCATCTTTAAAGATGAAAACAGGACTTCCATAACTTGGTCAAGTGAAAATGATGTGCAGAAAGTCAACTCAGCTGATCCCCCCAGTGGGGAACCCCCATCCGCGGTGCTGTCCTCCACGGAGGAGGAGGAGGAGGAGGACTGGGTGCTGGAAGCAAGCCCGCTGGGCCCAGGGCTCAGGAAACCACTCTTGTTCCGTCGTCTGTGGCCTCAGCGTGTGACGTGGTCATTTTTAATTTGTTATTGGAAACTGAGGATAAGATAACCTTTGCCAATACTTCAGGGTGGCTCGGTGCGGGTGTTCTTGAAAAATCTTCAAGTCGTAGGGTCCCTCCCCACCTCAGAAACACACTGACTAAAGGGTCCTGGGTAAGCCCACTTCTCACGGGTATTCAGGTTCCCAAGGCAGCAAATGAGGGGGCTGTTTTCTGTACGAATAGACACTTAAACTATTCAGAGCATTTGTAAAACTCCGTAATTCAGACACTAATCCCAAGAAATGACCTGCTACAGGAGGGTCCCCCGGTCACAATACTTTGGGAAATCCCACACGCCCCGCTCCAGGCTGCAGACACCTGATACCAGCTCAGGAGCTCCCTGGGAAGGAAGGCTCTGAACTGCGTCGAGAGAAGCTTTTAGTATCTCTTACTGGTGAGCCGCACTGACGCAGACCCGCTTTCCCTCGGGCAGTCTACCTCAGCGAGGTTTTAATTCTTTCTGTGCGCACACGTCTTGAAAGGCACGGGGCAAATCCCATTACTAGACACGGCTGTAAGTCACTGACGTTTAAAAACAGCTTCCAGGGATCCCTGGGTGGCGCAGCGGTTTGGCGCCTGCCTTTGGCCCAGGGCGCGATCCCGGAGACCCGGGATCGAATCCCACGTCGGGCTCCCGGTGCGTGGAGCCTGCTTCTCCCTCTGCCTGTGTCTCTGCCTCTCTCTCTATCTCTCTGTGACTATCATAAATAAATAAAAATTAAAAATAAATAAATAAATAAATAAAAACAGCTTCCAAAAAAATAAATAAATAAAAAGAAATAAAATTAAAACAGCTTACACCAGGATTTCATATAGAGGCTTTGGTGCTCGCTTGTCTTTCCAGAAAGTTCCCAGAGGGGTAACCACACTCCAGCCTCGATCATGGGGGAACTTAGCAACGAAGCAGCTTGGGGGAGCTGCTGACAGGTGTGCTGCCTGCCATGTGCTCACAGAGAGGGGACCCGGGGACGCCCACAGGCATGAGAAGTGAGAGCGCCCCAGGCCTCAACCAAACATCCTCGTGTGGTGCAGATCAGCTGCTGCAATGTCTTTCTCCTAGGAGGGTAGTTTTAGCGGCAGGAATTTTAACTCTTTAAAAATGAGGAAGATGCCTGAGCCAACCTATCAAGTGCCATTTAGGCCAATGACCCCGTTAAATATTGAAGACACAAGAGGCCGGCAACACGGCCCTTCCTGATTTCTCCCCTGACGGCACCAGGCCAGTCGCCGCCCGGCTCCCAGACGGCCTCCAGGCCCTCAGCCTCCTGCACACGATGCCACTCCTCCCGGTGGGAAGGCACAAAGTGGATGTTACCAGGATCCCCGGTGGTGCTGTGATGGGGGGTCGATGCACTCCTCTACCCCAAAATTATTCAACAACGTATAGAAGCACAGACAGGTCCGGTGTGCACGTCAGGGTGAGTCTCAGGAAGGTGTGAGAGCAGGTGCGCGCCGTGACGCTGAGCAGGACAATGGCCGGGAAGACACGGCAGGTGCACTCCTGGGAACCGGGACCAACACCCCCGACTCGTCACACGCGGGTCCTGGGGGGTCTCGTGCCCAAATGTGAAGCACCTCGCTGGCAGGCCAGGGGTCCCCGGCGTCTTCTGTGACCCTGCCACTCTGCCAGACTTCCTTGAGAAACAGGTGCTACAGCCCAGGCGGGGGCTTCTGCTCCCCTGGCCACCCCTGGGCCGTGTGGGCTAGTGGGGGGCTCATCCCTGGGCCGCGGGGAGCCCGTCCTGGAGGAAGTCCTTGCCCACAGAAGGCCTGTCGCCTGGAAGCCGTGACGCCGGCGGGGAGGCGGCACCTGCACCCACCGGGCAGCGCCGGGCCACACAGCAATGGACGCAGGTCTCTGGTGGCGACTTGGGGGACAGTGAGAGTATCCGCAGCTCAAAGCTCCCTCTGGAGGCCCTGAGCCTTCGCCCTGGAGCACTCACACACGCCCGCAGCGCTCCTCCGCCCGCCCACAGCCCCTTCCCTCCGGGGGCCTCGCCCGCTGTGCCGAGGGCTACCGTGGGCGCTGGCTGCACACGGCGTGGGGGGAGCCCACCCCGTCGGAAGGCCGCCTGCCACGCCGGCGGAGCACACGCCAGCCTGGAGCGGGACCCAGAGAATGAACACCTCAGGGTTTTCTCCCAGTTCTGAGCGTGGGGGACAAGGACAGGGACAGGCCAGGGACAGGCCAGCGTGGCCGGGGCTGCCCGACACCTCCAGGCAGGTCACAACACGCTGCAGACACGTTCTTCCAACTGGGTTTCTGTCCGTGTGCGGATGGAGCGGTGAGGGGTGGGACGAGGGTCGGGCCCTGGCGCCGGGGTCTGTGGGTGGCCTCCACGGGGGGAGGGCACCTTGGCTGCCCACGCGCCTGGGCTGGTGGTCCCCCACTCGCAGGGGTGTCCTGAGGTCTATGATAAAGGCCGGAGACGGCTCCTCCCACGGGGGTCCTCGGGGCCTGGGAACCACCCGACACTCCCCAAGACCCGCAACTCCTTTAGCAAGGGTCGAAAGTTCTTCCTTCCCTCCCCGGGCTAATTCCTCCCCTAAATCACGCACGTGCTTATTATCCTTCCGGTAACTCTCCTTGTACCGTCCAACAATCAGGTTTACCTACGATCGGAGATGCAAATCCTTGGGGGGTGGAAAACTCATTCTAAAGAGCGAGGCCGTGGAGCCGGAGGACGGGGCTCCAGGCGCTGGGGCAGGAAAGGCCCACCGGGGCCTGGAGCGCACACCCTGCCCGTCGGGGGGCCGAGCTCCTGCAGCGCCCGCCTCCTCGCCCGGAACAGAAGCAGCGATAATCGGATCAACAGAGGGGAGAGCTTCCAGAGAACAGACCGAGCGTGCGCCGGAGGACACCCGTCAAGAGTGGGACAGAACCTGCAGAAGAGCTGATGTGTCTTCACCAGAAATTCCCCGACTCTGTGGCTCTAAGACAGGACGCCAGCCCCACACCTGGGGCTCGGGGTTCCCTACAGCCGCCCTGCAGAGAAACGCCGCCCCGTGGGCTCGCTCCCACCACCCGGTGCCCCAAGCACAGACGGCCTCGTGCAGATGGGCCGGCCCAGAGCACACGCGCCCCGTCCACCCTCACACCCTCGCGTGGGTCAGGCTGGACCGGAGCCTCGAGAACCCCAGGCCCATGCCGTCCACACCAGCTCGCGGACTCCCCACTCCCAGCAAGAACCTGTGTGCGCACCGGGCACGACAGCCAGAGAGGGGCGCGGGTGACTGGCCACGATCCAGCTCAGCATCTACGGGCACAACAGGGTGGCGTCCCTCCGACCGGAACTACCACCTTCTACTGCATCCACAGACCACCCTGTAATCCCAGCACCCACCGCGGGGGAGGTGCGAGATAAGAGGAGCAGGAACGCTCGCCGTCAGGCACAGCTGCTTCCCCGAAGCTCGCCCAGCACCTGCTGGCGACAGGCCTGCGGCCCCCGAGGCTTCTCCAGGAAGGTCCCCAGCAGAGGAGCAATCCCAGAAGGCGAGACATGCCACCTGGGCCGAGCTCTGGACACGACCGGCCTGGGACGCACTCCCCGGCCGTCGGGGAGGTCCCGGTCCCGAGCAGGGACGTCTGTGGCACGCGGGGACAGGAGGGGGAAGTCCCCCATGCCCGACTCACCAGTAGAAGTAATAGGCCAGGGCCACGGCGACCAGGGCGGCGCACACCCCCGAGAAGAGGCAGGCCGAGTAGCTGGACAGCATCTTCAGACCTGGTCCCGTGAGGCCGTGGAAGCGCGTGAGGAGGAGGCCGGCGGCCCGAGCGGCTGTCAGCCTCTGGCCAGCGGATGAGGACGAGGGATGCTGTCCAGGCCTACGCCGCCTGCGCCCGACCGGCCGGGGCTCCCGAGACCACGTGCTCGGCGGAAAGGGGAGCACGCGCTGGCGAGGTGCCACCGAGAAGCGCCCTGCAAGCCCTCAGAGGCCAAGTCCGCGAGGACTGGGTTCCCTGGAGCAGCAGCTCGGAGGCCAGCCCTCCTGCGCCCGCTGCGGGGCCGAGAGGTGCCCGCTAATCCAATAAGCAGCTTTGCTGAGAGCTGTAAACAGGTGGCGTCACGGGGCTTGGCCAGGACACGGGTCAGCGGGCCCCGCCCGGGCACCTGACCCGGGAACCCCAGACACCGCAGCGCACGCACCGTCTCTCCCCCACCTTTCAGGAGCTGGGGGGGCAGTAAGATGACCCCACACAGCCTCACAGGGTCAGCTGGTGAGGCGGGGCCCAGGCGTGCCTGTCAGGCCTCCAAGGGTGGACAGACAGCCTCTACTTGGGTACACGGGTCCCGCTGTGACACACGAGGGCTCCAGGGCCGCGTGCACAACACCCAGTTCCCGACCCCAGGCCCCTCGTCCTCAGGTGCAGGACCCTGGGGAAGACTCAACCGTCTTACCCTGGAGAAACGGGGAATGCACGAAGATGGGAGGGGGCGCCCTCCCCCCGGGTCTCCTAGCCTGAGACTGCGGATCTGCGCTGGGGCTGAGGGGAGACCCATGACCCGGGGACAGCAGGGTCACCTGCGAAACCAGCTCCCTGTGAAGAGGGCTCAGCGACGCTGGAGGAAGGGGGAGGGAGAGACCTTATTCTGGCCAGCGTACCTCCCAGCGGGGCTGTCACACTGTCCTGGGATGAAATGAAGCCGCTGCTGCAGGCACCCTCCACAGCACCCGACCCGAGGCTGCCCCAGTGCCCCCCTCCCGCCCGCGTGCCCACCGCAGACCCTGCACCCCGCACAGCGGAGGACCCCACAGCCTCGAACGCCGCCCCCAGGGCGCCAGAGTGACTGGGCGGCATGGGAACGTCCCGGGGTCCCTGAGGCGGTCGGTCCTGGGGCCCCTGACAGGTCATCACAAGGCTCCTTCTGGAGGCCTCGGTCTGGCTTCGGGCCCGAGAAGCCTCGGGAGAGGAGGCGGTCACTGCCCTCGCCCTGGCCACGGGAAGGGGCTCCGGCTCCGGGGGATTGCCCTGAGCAGCACCTTGCTGGCTAAGGCTTTCCGAGTCCTTAATCTGGCCTTGGAGGGCGGGCTCCCACAGAGGCCCCGGAAACCACCCTGCTCCCCGCCAGGCGTCCAGACTCTGCCTTTCCAACAAGTCACGAAAAGAAAACCCTCCTCTCTCGGAGCTGCCCAGCGGACGCATCTGCAGGACCACCCCGGGGGCCTCTGTGCCTGTGCCGTGTGGGGACGCCGGCCTGTGACCCCGGAGGCCCCAGGGGGCCCCAGCGCTGGGCCAAGGTCTCCATGAAGGGCAGCAGGGGCCCCCGACTTGCCCTGCGAGGTGGCACCTGAACCGACCTTGGCCCGGGCCGTTATGCGCAGACACCTGGGTGGACTCTGAGGCCGGGCTGGCCCTGCCCTCCTTGGGAACGGCCGTCTGTCGGCCGCTGCCCCGGGACTCCTGTGCTCCAGCCCCGGCCTCCACGGCGCGGCCACAGTGGCTCGTGTGCAGTAGACGCTGAGTCACAGCCCACTCCCAGCTGCCTCTGCCCCACCACCTGCCGAATTCCAGGTCCCTGAGACCAGGTGGGTCATGGGTTCCCGCACCCCCACACACACAGCTGCGGGCCCCTCTGACCTGCTCGGCCTCGAGCCTGCAGGCCCCGGGGCTCCTCCAGGCCACCTCCGGGCCCGTGGTCAGCGCCCGGCCTCCGGAGGCTGAGGCACCCTGTTCACCGGGGTCCTCGTCTCGTTTTCCACTGGATCTGGGCCCCTGGAGGACAGCGACACACTCACCCTCTGTCGCGGGGCTGGGTACCATCCCTTGTGCGCCAAGGGCCCCGACACGTGGGGGACAGAGAACAAGGGATGGTCGGGCCGAACAGGGCCACTGCCCTGCCTCTGGCATCTCCGGTTTCCACGCGGGGCACCAGGTGGGCTGCAGGAGTGTGGTTCTCTGGCCGGAGGGCTTCAGGCTGTGGTGGCAGGAGGCCTGCTGGGGTGGCCCTGGCCAGAGGGCGCACAGCAAGGCCCGGACCCTGGCCCCGGCTGAGCCTCAGTCTCCCCCACTGTCAGGTGTGAACAGCTGTTACTACAGGGGTGGGGCGGGATGACACTGAAGAGACGAGCCCAGGGAAAGAGCACGGATCCCAGGCCCCTCTCCCGGGAGGGCACAGACCACAGACATGAAAAGAAATACCCAAGATTCCTCCCCAGGCTCAGAGCCAAACCACGGCAAAGTCTCAAGCCCGTTCCCGGTTATGCTAACCGTACGGGATGTCAAAATAGCTATAAATCCTATTATGCTCTTTCTGTTACGTGTGTAAAATCTGGAAAGTTTAGATCTTGCCTGTATTTGTTTTGTGTTTCTGCTGGACGGAGGCCCCGCCGGGCAGGGCGCTGACCCAGGCCGCGCCACCCAGGCCTCACCGTCCAGGGCCGAGGGCCGACCCCGCTCCCCGCCGGGTGTGCGGCTCCCACCCTCCACGCCGCCTCGTTAAAGTCAAGGGGGGCGAGGCTAATTTGAACGTATCGCACAAGGAAACGTCACAGGAATATAATCTCGACATTATTTCCCAGGACCTGAAAATTCATGATTTATACTGAAACGGTAAGACAAGATGAAAGAGTGCGTTGATAGAAATTCAGGGACATGAAAGTACCCTCAAGACTTCCTATGACTTTTCCGGAGACCGGACAGTTTCCTCGCACGGAGCTCCCACGCTCCCTCTCACACACCGGCTGGGGCAGCTCAGGGTGGCAGGGAGTCTCGCGTCACCAGTGGACAGGAACAGCCAGCAGGCGCGGGGCCATGCCAGCGACAAGCACGTTGTGAGGACCATGGTTTAGTTTCAAAGCCCCCCGTCCAGCGGCGAGCCCCGTGACGGGGAGGAGGAGGCCGGGCGGCGGGAGGGCCCCTGAGGAGGGCGGACGCTCTCCTGTCCAGGACCTGCCGGCGCCACGAGCCCCTGCCCTGGGAAAACAAGGCGCCAACACACACCCAGGTACAAAGCAGAAGCACAGAGTCAACTGCCAGAAAGTTCATAAAGTGCAACCACTGGAGGCTGGGTGGCGGGGGGTCTGAGGCCCGGGGTGTAGAGACAGCCCCTGAGGGCCCCCCCTGCGCCCAGGGGCCGCTCAGTGAGCAGCACCTCTCTCCAGCCCCCAGGACAGAGGCCTCCAGGGGAGACGGGGTTGGGGGGACACGGCCAGCTTGGACGGTCCCCCGCTGCCCTGTCAGTCTCCTGGCCTGGGAGCCCCCAGCCCCATCCCATGCTCTCTGCTCGCCTGCACTGTGTCCCTGCTCAACAGAGTGGGGACAGTCCCCGGCTGCCCTGGCTCCACACAGAAGCGGAGGTCCTGTACTCGCTTCCCCCCCTAGTCCCGGCCCTCAGGGTGGACCCCCCACCCCCCGACCATCCCAAAATCGGGTACAGATGACCCCAGTTAACGGGGAGAGCTTGTTAATGCAGCAGGTGGGAGAGGACAGGTTGGACAAGAGACCACACGGGCCAGGCCCAGGCATGTTGCTGAGGGGCTACGGGGGACCCTGCCCAGTGCGGGAGGCCACCCTGGGACACGTGGGCGAGAGAACCCAGAGGTCACGCCCAGACACACGGGTGGGAGGCCAGGCAGGCCAGGCCAAGGCCAACCTAAGTGACAGGTGCAGGACAAAAATTACTCATCCAACCATCACGATGGCTCTGCCCTCCGGGCAGTACAGCCGACTCCACGCCTCCCGGCCCCAGATCACCAAATCAGTGGCAGACCCGGCATCTGAAACCAGGTTCGGCTGACGTGGCCCCCGAGCCCTCTGCGCCCCACCCACTCCGCGTGGCCAGTTCCACCCCAGGCCCCCAGGGGCGAACCCAGCCGCTCCCAGGGGCTGGGCCAGGGCGTCTCCACACCCCAGACACTTGCGACACCGCAGCCAGTCATTGTTCCCCACAGTCCCCCAGAGACACCGTGGACTCCAGGTGCTGCCCCGCGCTGCCCGACACCTGCAGAGCACGGCCACAAAGCGCGGGGGCTCCGGGAGGGGCGCCCTGGGAGCTCCTGCTCTGCGGCGAGCCTCTGGCTGCCGGACTCACAGACAGACGTGTCCCGGCAGGTCTCCGCACAGAGGCTCACGGCATTTATTAGGTTAACGAGACGCGGCCAGCCCCCTGGGAAGGCGCCATCTCACCAGCCTGTTTATCCAGATTTCGCTCGGCGTGAGGGCTGGGGACGGACCCTCCCGGTGCCAGCCACACATCGCAGGATAAGCCACAGGGAGAGGAGTCACCAAAAGCCCCGTATGACCCCCCAGGAGGCCTCGCCGGCCCCTCCTGCCGACGGGGCACGACCACACCTCCTTCCTGCGCCCAGGGCGTCCTCCCCACTGACCGCTTGGCCACGGAGCTGCTCCAGCCGCTCCGGTGGTCCCAGGGAGTAGCGGGGGGTGGGGCGGCTGCGGCCCCGACGTGGGAGGAGCATCCCACAGCACCTCCGCAGGACATGGCTGAGGGGCGCCCTCTGCTCCGTGGGGACCCGGGGCCGTGGGGGCCTGTCTTCCACCCAATCCCCCGCCCCCAGCTTTAAACGCACCAACAGATGAGGAGGTAACAGGAATCCCCCCCACTCGTGGAAAGGCTGTTTGCTCTGAGTCAGTCTGGGGTGAAGGAGGCGGTGGCGGTGGCGGAGGCTCCGGGGAGGCCGCGCTCGGGGTGGCTGACACGCCGCCCTGCTAATCCACAGCGGGACGCGCGCACAACACGGGTTACTATGCAAACCAAACACGAGTAAACAGCCTGAGGTGCGAGCACACGAAAGCCGGCGACCAAATCTCAAGCGCTTTGAGGCGTCTTCGGGACCTCTCCCTGCCAGAGGCTGTGTGTGCGGCTTGTCGTGACCGCGTGGGGCATTGATGCAGGCCGGTCCGGTGACCATGCATGGGGGGGGGAGGTCACAGCCGCAGGCGTCCTGGGAGTACGTGGCCACTCTTGGGAAGGGCCTCACGTGTCCAGGGTGGGCTTGGGATGACCGGCCACGCCCCCGCGGACACGTGGCCCGGCTCTCCGGCTCGGCCGCCTCGGGGAACCACGCACTGGGGTAAGGAGGATGCATTCTTACTCTTTCAAGGCTCCACCCTTGGGACTGGTTGGCAGGCTGTGCGTCCCACCTGCAGCCCCTGAGTTAGGCAGGTCCAGGGGTGGCCGATGCGGAGCAGGAGGCGTGCACACGGCCCTGAAGCACCTGCCAACAACGCCAAGCGCCTGGCAGCGAACCATCACCCAGGCGGCTCGTTTCAACCTAAGAATCACTGCGAAGAGTTCTGCTGCGGCTTCAGGCCACGCGCTCGGCACACGGACAGCACGGCCTGCGGGCTCCCGTTCCTAGGCAGGGGCCTACGTCACTCCCGGGAGGCCCCTGGGGCTGGGGCACGTCTCCACGAAAGCCGAGGCCAAGCCAGCGCACGGCCAGATGAGGCTTGAGCGTGAGGCTCCTCCTGCGGGTTCACAGGACCTGGCAAGTGCCCGCCCCAGGGGGTGCCTGGGGGGTGCTCCACCTGTGTCCCCCACTCGCTGGTTTGGTCTGACCCAGGGGCCGGTGCACAAGGCCCTGCTGTACTAGGTGATGGTGGCAGTGACAACAGTCGCGTGGAGGACACCTGTTCCTAGTGGCAGATACCTGGTGGGGGGTCTCACGGGGAGGAGGGCAAGCTGGGCTGGACCCCCACCTCCCACCTCTGCAGGACGGCCAGGGGCTGGAGCAAGCCCAGGGTGGGGGGGCGTGCCTCCCCAGGAAGCCCCCCGCCTTCCTCCCCTGCCTGCTCTGGGCTGCCGGGGCCGTGCCCAAGGCTGCCCTGCTGGGCGGCCGGACCAGCAGTCCCCTGGGCATGTCCCGGGCGCCCTCCCACTCCCCCCTCCCAGAGAAGTGCACCTGCCAGGCCTCAGCCCCTGAGCCGTCCCGTCTCCCGCAGAGGAAGCCACCCACGAGCTGGACGGCTGCCGCATGGCCCCCATGGCAACAGGTGGGGCCCGCCTGTCCCCACAGCCCCGAGTCGGCGCCTGAGTTCTAGGACCGCAAGCAAGATGCTCTCACAGAGCTGGAGTTCCCGGTCTTCCGTGGGTTGACGTCTGTAAGCGCCCTGCGCGCACGCTGTCACCATCCCCCGGCATCCCGATGGCCCACGTCTCTGCTCATCCAGCCCTCACGGCACTCCCAGGAGGTGAGCACTCATGAGATTCACTTTACAGATGAGGAAACTGAGGCACAGAGAAGTCACGCAACTTGCCCGAAGTCATGCAGCGAGGAAGCCGCAGAATCAGAACTCTAACCCGGGCACCCACCTGCACAACCACCGCCTCCATAAACAGGGCCTGCGTCCCAAGCAACCGGGATGCCCAACGGAGCAGAAATGCCTGTCCTCTCTTCCCACGGAAAGGCGGTGTCCCCGGCGGCTGACATCACGGGCCCCCAGCTGGGGAGACCGGCTCCAGCTGATAAGACGCTGCCTGCGGGGACCCTGCTGAAAGCCGCCTCCTCCGGTCTGGCTAGATGGGGAACATCTGCGCAGACCCGCCCTTCGGGCCGGGAGGCCGGGATGTCACACCCGCCCGCCCAGTTCTTCAGCTCAAACATGACATTTAAAGTACAAACACTCAGCTCTCGAGCCCTAGTGAGATGGCGACAATTAGCTGTGAGTAGGACATTCTTGCCGTAAAAACGTGGAACGACGCGGAAGCAGAGCTGGGAAAGGGAGGTCGGCCGTCGTCCCCACCCCACGACCGGGGCCGACGGCCCTTCTGATGGCTGCAGGCTCCACACGCTGCCACACAGCTGACACCCAAGGGTGCCACCACTTGTTTCTGTCACGCGGGGCCCTCTGCCAGGGGCTGAAGGTTCCCGTGCCGCCGAGCTCCCGGGCTGGCACCTGATCCCCGAGGGACGGCAGGAAGTGGGGCCTGTGGAGGGGACTCCCCGGGCTGGGGTCAGTGCCCTTAGGAAAGAGACCCGGAGTGTCCCTGCCATCCCCACTGTCCCCACTGTCCCTGCCGCGAGGACCCAGAGAGGCCACCAGCCGTGAGGCCGGAAGGGGCTTCCCCGACGCCAAGCCCGGGCATCCTGGTCCGGGGCTCCCGGCCTCCGCAAGTGTGGGATACGTGCGTGCTGTTTCGAGCCAGCCGTCACGTCCCGTCCACCTGGGACCCTGTGCCCTCCCCGCCGGTGGGACCCCGAGGCAGCCGTCCACAGCCCCGGCCTCCGCACCCCCAGGCCGTGCACTTTGGTCGTTCCTGGGCGGTGGGGGTGTCTGCCTCGGGGAGAGCTCTCAGGTCTCCTGGTCTCGTCGGGGGCGGGGGTGGGGAAGAGGGAGGTGCTCCACTGCCCAGATGTCCCCCAACAGGCCCCAGCACTTTCTGCGGCAGAGACCCCTCCTGCAGCTAGGCTCACCCCGGCTGGCTGCCCCCCCCCCCCCACAGCAACAAGTTTGGGGAAAACCCGCTGTTTGCACTTAGGTCACTTTGCACAGCTGCTTGTGTCACGTCGCGGTTTCACTAACATGGAGCCCTGGAAACGTCCGTGCAAAGCAGGGAAGGAGAAGCGGTCGTTCCCGCTGACATCTGGCTGAGTCCTCTGGGAACGTCTGTAAACACGAGGAGCCAGTGATCAAATCACGAGAGGGAAGGGACGCTGCACCTCCAGCAGCCAACAGCTCCGGGGCCCGGGGCACCCAGCACCCCCAGGCCCTGCTCTCCTGCCCCCACCTCTGGTTTCCCAATGACCGAGGGGGCAGGCCCACAGCGGGCGGCGCGCTGCACCCCTTCCTGCTGCCCGTGCTGGCGCCAACGGCCGTCGTCGGTTGTGAAACGCCCGGATCAGTGTAGTAAGGGGGCGGGCAGCATAATTCAGGAGCAAGTGCTTGTACCTCCCGCCGCCCGTGCCCGCGTGGGGCCTGCGCCAAAGCCTCCGCACCCGTGGCCGGGCCGTCCAGGCCCCCGTGTCACGCGGGACAGTGGGCCGGGCTCCGGGTCCCGCTCCAGCCCACACAGACCAACCCCCAGGAAGACCACGGACAACGCGTCCTCTCTCTCTAACGTCTGGGTGCTTCTTCGGCAGCACCGCCCCCACCCGAGGACTCTGTGCTCCGCGTGTCCCCACGTGTGTCCCCGTGCACACGCACTCCCTGAGAGCCCCGCTCAGGCACATGTGGCCCTGCCCACCCCGGGCTCCAGCCGCGCGTGTGTAAACCCAACCGCTCGGCCGCCCCGTCTCCATCGCTGCGGGGTAGGAATTCTCCAGGTTTCACAACCGCTGGAGACAGAGCGGAGGCAGCGCGCTCCGGGGCGGCCGGGAGGGACGTGAGCAGCGCGGCCCGAGGGGGAGGGAGGGCTTAGTTTAACGCCTGTTGACTTGGGCCGCCGCAGCCGAAAGCCCGTGTCCTCCCAACAGGCGTCAACCGGGCGCGGGGGAGCCGCTGCGGCCGCCTGTCCTGTGGGGCCCTGGGGCCCCTGCACTAACTCCCGGGGGCCCCCAGCCCGGCCGCTCCGTCCAAGGGCTCAAGGGCCGCGCGGCCGCGGACGTTGGACCGTGGGGCTCTGCCGACGGTGGTTACTCAAGTGACACTTGTGGCAGACGGCCTCTGGCCACCCTGACCAGGGAGGCGGGACGGGCTCAGAAGGCACTTTGCCGCGTGGCCTGACAGGTGCCGGGGTGCAGAGTCCAGCACTGGACACGATCCCGAGGCAGGCTCAGGGTTAGGTGGGACGAGCCCCGAGCACCTGGCACACCCAGCAGGGCCTAAGCGCTCCTGCAGGCCGAGCGGGTGAGTAAGGGACCCGGCCCGGCCCTGCTCTCCGGGACCCCGCAGAGGGTGCAGACCTGCACATGGCGGGGGGGGGGGGGGGAGCCCTAATTTCCTGCTGGAGAACAGCGCACCCGCCCTTACCTGAGGGCTCCCGGGTCAGGGGAGCTGGGCAGTCCCTCGAAAGCAGCCCGGGTGCACAGTGCTGGCTTTTATCCTGCCCTCTGCTCCTCCCGGTGCCACGGGGAGGCGGGGTCTGCAAGGTGTCCTCTTCACCCGTGACCTGCACCCCGTGCAACCAGGAAGGCGGGGACGGCCAGCAGTGCAGCCTAGGGCGCCACTGCCCACGTCCGGCTGGACTGGCTCCAACTGGGGCCACTGAGCAAATGGGGAACAGCTCCTGCTTGACGGGAGCCATGACCCTTCTCCTTTTTATTTCCACAGAGACCAGAGGCAGGGACCTGACCGGCCTCCCACACGGGAAACAGCAATGCCAGCCAACGGGGCCAGCGGCACCGACGCGTGCAGCGCGGTGACAAGGGGACAAGAGCACAGGGGGCAAGACGCCCCCTCCCCTGAACTCAGGTCCTGGGTTCCAGAACACTGGCTACTCTGCAACGCCGTCCTCCCAGGGTTCACTGCCCCTTGCTTCTGTCCCAGCGGGACAGATGTTCGGTCAGGCAGGCTCCTGCCAGCCAAGGAGGGAAGGTCCCAGCCTCGTGCCCGCGGTGGCCGTGTCTGGCCTGGGGCACAGAAGCCACTAGGAGGAGCCTGGGGAGAGCTCTTCCAAAGGGAAATGGCCCAGACGTGCCTTCTCCTTCCTGCCTGGAATGCAGATGAAAGGGCCAGGAGCAAGCAGCCCTCCTGAGACCAGCAAGCCACAGTCAGAGGGACAGAAGCTGAGGAGGAGCTCAGAGGAAGCCCAGTCCCTGGGACCCGTGGAGCTGGGGTCCTGCCTGCCCTGGGCTGGCAGCTAACGGGAGGGGAAGTGACCTGTGCGCAATGGTCACCGCATTCATATGTGGACTGAGCCTGCTCCTCAGGGAGCATCAGCAGAAACTATCCTGGGGTGTTTAAGGGACCCCCCTGCCCACAACCCTGGTCCATGAACATGGAGAAACAGCCAATCCCAGAAACAAAAACAAAACTAAACAGAAAAAAAAAAAAAAACAGAAAAGCCAAAAACAGGGACCACATAGAGAAAGACGTGTGTTTTGTGCACGCCCACCCATCGATCAATGCAGACGGGCAGAGATCACCTGCAGAAAGGCGGCTATTCTCACGCTGCCTTACAAAATAAAATCAAACTTTGCTACAGGTAAGAGAAAGACTTCAACCTGGGCAGTTTAGCAGGGTTGGAAACAATACATGCGTACTGGGAAAATGCAAAATATAAAAGGAGGATTCAGAACTCTAGGATGGGACAGTGGGCTGTCAGACTGGGTGAAATGAGATGAGACAAGGCAGGAATATTTATGATGCTAGGAACTGAACTTCCTAAAGAAGATATTACAGTCTTGTCTCTGTGCACCAATAACCCGCAGCTCTTTCTGTAAAGCAGACGTCACAGGGGACGCTGAAGAACAAACCCCTGCGTGCTGATAACGAGAGACATGGATACGTCTCTTTGGATCCAAGAAAGAACAAGGGGGCAGGAGATTGGTGAGGCAGGAACAGAAGCAGGTGGATCTAGGCCTCTGGAGCTGATCTGGTCACTAACAATGACCACAGCTTCTTTCAACTGCCCCTGGGGACATTCCCGTAGTCAGCAACAGAGAAATAATCAACACATCCCGAATCATATCTGAAGTACAGATGATATTTGCTAGTAACTAATAACAAGATCAGAAAACAGGGCCTTTCCGCTGAGAGGCGAGCATCCCCCTCTTACTTAGCTGGTCCCCTCGGGGGGACGCAGAAACCAAAACCGCGATTTCTAAAAAGAACGATGAAACAGAAGCCCTTCTCTTGGAAGGAAAGCTATCACGTTAGATATCTAAGTCTTTAGAAACGAGAGCATGAAAATAAGACAATCAAGCTTCCAACTCAGAAAGCTAAAAGAGGATTACGAAGCCAGGAAGGAATTAATAAAAGCAAACAGTGAGTTTAAAAAATTTAATTAATAGCTATCCTTGAAAAAAAAAAATCAATGAAACAGTTAAGTAACCCATAGCAATGAACACTAATCAAGAAAAAGTAGAGTGAAAATACACGAAATGAGAAAACAGGGAATAACCATCCAAAGAAAACATTTTTTTTTTAAATCATGGAAATAATTGCACTTGTCTGTGCAAATAAATTTGATAGCCTAGATAAAATGGATATTTTCTAGATGGAAAAATACACAAAGAAAGTGACCACAAGAAAGATAGAAAATTTAAGTAGAACTATTTTATTTAAATATTTATTTCAGAGCGAGAGACTGAGCGCACAAGCAGGAGGGGCAGAGGGAGAGTGGGAGAGATCCCAAGCAGACTCCCCACTGAGAGCCAAGCGTGGAGCCCAAAACCGGGGCTCAATCCCATGACCCTGAGATCACGACCTGAGCCGAGACCAAGGGCTGGATGCTCAGCCGACTGAGCCCCCCAGGCGCCCCAAAGCAGACCTATTTTTATAGAATTAAAATATATCTGTCCACTACCTCTAGTGAAAGATGCCAACTCAGAGGTTGGAGGCTGTGCAAGCAAATTCTACCCAACGTGGAGGAACAGATGATCTTCATCCTATTTAAGCTTTGCCGGAACAGAGAGGAAGACAGGAGATGTCCGCATGCCTCGTATGGAGACGGCACGGCACCAAACGTCCCCACGACGAAGAGCCCAGTGGAAGGAAGCCTGTCTACGTCGATGGCTCCCACGTGTGACACAAGGAGCCTGGGGTCCCTGAGCTCCCAGCAGGGGACACGGAATCCCTGTTTCCCCGTGTGTCTTGATGAGCCCGAATCGTCTTCATGTACCTCAACCAAACAACACGGGGAATTCAGAAGCAGGTGACTGCGGCTGCCTCCTCTGTTGCCAGGCGTTAAAGAGACTCGTAGAAGTATAAAAGTGCACCGCTCTCCGCACCCATGGGTTCCGTCATGGAAAATGTAGCTTTTCTTTTCTTTTCTTTTTTTTAAGATTTTATTCATGAGAGACACAGAGAGAGGGGCAGAGACACAGGCAGAGGGAGAAGCAGGCTCCATGCAGGGAGCACGACGTGGGACGACTCGATCCCGGGACCCCGGGGTCACACCCTGGGCCGAAGGCGACGCTAAACCGCTGAGCCACCCAGGCTGCCAGCTTTTCTTTTTTAAAAAAGATTATTTGTGTTAACATGTCATCAGTTTATTGCTTCTGTTTTATTTTTATTTTTTTAAGATATTATTTATTTATGAGACACACAGAGAGAGGCAGAGACACAGGCAGAGGGAGAAGCAGGCTCCCTGCAGGGAGCCCGATGCAGGACTCGATCCCAAGACCCCAGGGTCACGCCTTGAGCCGGAGGCAGACGCTCAAGCACTGAGCCACCCAGGTAACCCTATTGCTTCTGCTTTAAAGGGATTGTTAAGTAAATATTTTTAAGTGTTCTCAGTGTTAGTTTCTCAAATGGTCTATACGGGCGGGCGGTAGGATTTCTTGAGCAAGATACTGCTGAGATTTGGGGCCAGGAGACTGCCTGTCCCGGAGCCGTGCTGCGCAAGGCAGGCTGTGTGCTGGCGGCCGTGCCTGCCCACTGGTGGCCGGGAGTGACTCCCTGCGCCACCGGCTGTGCCGACCAAACGCCCGACGTTGCCAACTGTCCCCCCAGTGAGACCTGCAATGGATATGGCTCACACAGACACACAGGAGAGCTCTCTGGAGCCCTCGACAATTTTGAGAGTGTAAAGACAACAGAAGCTTGAGAACCTCTGCTCTTTGCCAATGAGGGTGAATACCAAAACTAGGTGTAAAAAAAAAAAAAGAGCAAACCAAACCTAATAGCATGTGAAAAAGACAATAAGACATCATGACCAAGTGGGGCTTGTGCTCTGCTCTGCAAGGGTGGTTTGAGATCAGGAAATCCATTAATAAAATTATTTTTTTCTCTTTAACAAAAATGCTGGGCTGGTAACTTAACAAAATTCAATGTCGCTTCCTGACAAAAACACTCAACAAAGCAAGAGTCGATTTCAAGTATGCTACATCCTTGTTGCCGCTTCCCGGCGAGGGGGTAACTTCACTCAGCGCAGAGACACGCAGGGGCGCCCGAGCCGACGCCAGCAACGAGAGGAGCGGCCGTGGCCTAACGGGCCAGGTGCGCGGGTGTAGACGGGATGCTCGCTACAGACTCACTGCCGCATACCGATTCCCGCCACGGCGTTACGACAACAGATGGGAACCCTCCTGCCCAAATCTGCTTTATACCAGGACACAGGAACGTTCACCCCAGAAAACCGGTGGATCGAGCTATCGGCGGTAAGAGGTAAAGGAAGAAAACAACGTGATGCTTTCATTAGATTCCAGAAAAGCCGGTGGTGAAGCTCAGCACCACCCACGGCTGTTGGAGGCACCCACCTGGAGGCTCCTATTCCTCGGACGACTCGCCGCAGCCACTGGGTGGAGGCCGGTAAAGACCCGGTGCCGAGGGGACCCGACAATCCTCGGGGCCATTCCCGGGGTTTGGCCGGATGCCCTGTGGCACCAACACCACCGCCCCACGGCGCCACCGTCCTCCCTCTCCGTGGCCGCTCGGCAGCCCACACGCCTCCGAAGGGCGTCCACCCTGCGAGCCGTCCGTGCGCTGGCCGGGCCTTCTGGGACACGCTGCGGGGCCCCGGCGCCCCTCTTCAGCACCTGGGGCGGCAGAGGTGAGCTCGGCCGCCCGGCCTCGGCCCCGGTCGTCGGGGGACACACCTCCTAACTCCGATCCCCACGGAGGTGAAGGAGCAGAGGCCCTTGGGCAACGCCAGGGCCCGGCCGAGAGGGTGGCTCCCAGCCCTCGGTCCTCCCGCCTCAACTAGAGCGTGGGGGCAAAGCCAAAGGCACGCCACCCCTGCGGGTGCTCCCACACACGGCGACGCCGGACGTGCCCTCGATTTTCAGTTCTAGTCACCGCGGGGTGAGGAGCCACGCAGCCCCGTGTCTGCACCTGCCGAAGGAACACGATCACCGTGCCCCAGCGCTGCACCTCTGCTGCATCCCCACAGGGGGAGCACAGTATGGAATGTTCCAGAAAGCACACGCGGCTCGGCGGAAGGGGAATCTGGCCCAGGTCACTGTCTGCCTACAGCCTCCCTGTCATCTCGGGACTTACAAACAGCACCGGCCACGGACAGAAGTGGAGAGAGCCCATGTGTGGCGGCGGCGGGCGAGTCCACGCTCAGGACACCGGGCGGCAGGCCAGGCGAGGCACAGACACTGCAGAGCCCCGGGCCCATCGTCCCCCCTCCATGGACGCTGTCCCCACTGCGCTCACCTGATGCCCGGCCGGCCCCTCAACACCACCAGGGCACCGTCCTGCGGGGCCTCGGAGCCACGCGCCCACACTGCAAGTCCTGAAGGCACAGTCTGGTTCTCATCAACTGATAAGGGGGCAACTGAGCTCTGAACCAGGACGCAGACATTTCCTCTAACGTGTGGGTGCGTGCACATGGATGTATACACACGCGCGCTCCAGAACACGCGTGAGAAAGGAGGCTCAATCACGGAGAGCTCTGTGTCGGAAAAGACTTCCAGGCCGAGTCACAGTCACGGGTGAAGACACACATTATGACGCATAAGCGTGTTTTTGAAAACTCTGTGTATGTTTTAATGTGCATGTTTGCAAGTTCCGGAAGGATCAACCACAGCCAGGAGAAAGAGCGGGGCTTGCACTACAGAATGAAATCTTGATTACTTATTAGACTTGATTCTGGGTTCAATTTTTACAAGCATATGCATTACTTCTATCATTAAAATTTAGGTGTTAGGGAAAAAGCTACCTTGCTTGCTTATTAAGTTCTAACTTTATTTTTTAAGATTTTATTTATTAAAAAAAAAAAGATTTTATTTATTTATTCATGAGAGACCTAGAGAGAGAGGCAGAGATATAGGGGAGCCCGATGCACAACTGGATCCTGCAACTCCAGGATCACGCCCTGAGCCGAAGGCAGACGCTCAACCGCTGAGCCACCCGGGCACCCCGAGTTCTAACCTTTGTCTCTACAGTGGTAACAACAGTCTGATTACTCCGAACACTGATAAGATTTTTTTCAGGAAAACAGCTTACCCTGCAGGGTATCTATCTTCTCTAGACACAACTGGGCCGGTCGAAGTCTGAGCCCTTTGCTGGGCCCCATCATACCACCTTCAGGGTACAGAGAAGTCCTCACATGGCAGTGGGAACCGCACCCAGAGCTGTGGGCACCCTGGCCTTGTCTCCCCACCACCCCCCGCCCCCCGCGATCTTAGGGAGGAAGGCGCCTCCCCCGATAAGGGCACAGTGTACACCGGCCACCGCAGGTCGGAGCGATCGCTGAGGCCCTTTGTGGTCCTTGGGGCGCGTGTCACATTCTGTGGTGGACGAGCACCCCACAGCTGCACGGCCTCGTAGCCCCAGTGCTGAACAGACACCACCTTGGAGGCTTTCAATTTTCAGTTCTCTGATGACTCACCGAGCCGCACACCTGTGTCCACGGGTTTATGAGGTATTTGGACGTCTTCTTTGAGAGGTGCCAGTCAAGTCATAAATGAACGTTCGGCTTTATTTCAACGGTGACGATTATCAGCTTTGGCGGGGGGGCAGTGGGTCGCTGTAGCCCATCGTCTGCGTAACCTGTTCGGTTTTGCTACCCCCTTCCTATGTGTGGATCTTAAGAAACAAACAGAAGAACGGAGGGGGAGGGAAAGGAAAATAGAACGAGATAAAAACAGAGGGAGGCAAACCCGAAGAGACGCTGCCTCCAGGAAATAAACTGAGGGTCACTGGAGGGGCGGGTGGGGGGACGGGGTCCCTGGGGGACGGGCACGAAGGAGGGCACGTGATGTCATGAGCACTGGGTGTTGTGTGCAACTGATGAGTCCCTGACCTCTACCTCTGAAATTTAAAAAAACGGGGGATACAGTGTGTGTGTGCATGTGCATGTGCGTGCGCAGACTCACACCCCCAAAAGCCGTCTGGCTTATGAGCGCGGACCTAAATCTTACCGATGCTTGGCGGTAGATCAGGTCTGGAGCGTTACTTTGAGTCCTCGTCCCCAGAAACGAAGGAGATCAAGCTGACGTCCGTCTCCAACCTCCCTAAGGTCCATCTTTCTGGGAGGGGTCTGGCCGATGGCCAGTGGGTGACCCTTGGCCACGCGCCCCCAGAGACGGAGCATCGTCAGGGACACACGCTTCACGGGGTGGAAGGTGCGGGGCGCCGTGCGCGGGCTGCTCGCGGGGGTCAGAAGGGAGATACCCTCGGGCCCGAGTGTAGCGCCCCGTGGCTGGACCACACCTGCGGGAGAGGCACCCGCTGGGCGTCCGACCCGAGGCGACAGTATGGCCTGGCTTCCCTCCGCAGACAGGAGCTCGCGACGGTTCCACAGCCGAGACCACGAGCAGTGGATTAAGTCGGTGACGAGGGAAGAAGCCAAGGGCCCTCTGCTGAACCGGCGGCTGGCGGGGAGCGCCCAGGGAGCGGCGCGTGTGTCCCGCCGCCGCCACCGCTGAGCAAGCGAGCGCCCAGTGACCCACCTCATGAGGAGCCCGTGAACAAAGGCACTGTGGCTCGGCAGCTGAGGAGCTGCCCGTGGCTGGCGTATCGCACGCAGCCCCACGCCACCCAGGCCGCGGCTCCGGGGGGAGGGGGTCCGGGGCTGGCTCTGGGCTCCGCCGACCCTGCGCAAACCCTGGGAGTCGTGTGTTTGCACCAACAGCTGCGATCAGCCCGTTGTGAGCACCGCTCAGGAGGTTCAGCTTCCAGCGCACGGCGTCCGGCCTCGTCTCTGCAGAAAGTTCTCGCGAAGACAGCGGACGCCCGGCCCCAAAGAAGACCCAGGGCAGGCGAAGCCCGGGCTCCATCACCCCACAGTGGCAGACCAAGGATGAGCGGGGGACGGAAGGGACCCGGGAAGGAAGGTCCCCTCTGTAGCTCCTCCCAGGAAAGGACAGACGGGAAAGGCTCATTTACCAGAACGTTCTCACTGGATTTCGGACAAACCTCCTTAAGAAAATTAATCGGCGATGCAGCAAGGCCTGGCTGCACCCCACGTGGTCCTCCAGCGTCGTCGAGGCCGGACTGGCAAGTGTGTGCTCGTGCCTGGGCTCCCACGTCTGCCAGCAAGAGCCGGTGATTCCAGGGAAGAGAAGTCCCCACGCACGTGCGTACGCACACGCACACGCTCAGTGTGTGCCCGCAGCTCCGTCCCCCACTCTCCGAGGCACAGCAGCAGAGCCGGTGGGCAATCGTCCCGCCTGCGGGTCTACAAGCAGAGGCGCAAACACCACCGTACTCACGCAGGGCGACAGGGTGACACGCCGGCTAAAGCTCCGCATCCAACGGGGCGCATCGCAGAGAAGCTGAGAAGGAACGAGTATTCCACTGACTTAGGCAGGACCAGGGCCCTTCCAAGTGCTGCTCCTCCGACCCCACCGCCGGAGAAGGAGGCGACACACGGCTCGGAAATGAACAAGCCCAGAGAGTTCCAGACGTCACACCCCGGGACAGAGCAGAGCAACTTCCCTGTCCCCCCGCAGGCTCGGGGACAGTGGACGGCGGGCGGCCTCTCTGGAGGCAGAGGCTCCGCACACACTGGGCCCCACTTGCAGCCGCCCCCACGGACCCGCGGGCACCCGGCTCCCCCGGGGCAGAGCCCTCCCCCCACAGCGCTAGCCGGCCAGCCCTACTGGGGGACCGCGGCTCTCTAGTTTGGGTTGTTTCAAACTGCAGTAAAACACGGAAACGTAGCACCTTAACCAGTTCTGAGTGTCCAGGCCACTGGGTTGAGGGCAGTCACGCTGCTGTGCAGACACGGCCACCAGGGCGCCGTCCACCTCCCCAGGCAGGGGCTCCGTCCCCGGGAGACACGGGCTCCCAGCCCCCCGCCTCTGGGGCTCTGACCGCTCCCGGCACCTCGTGGACTCACAGGATTTGTCCTCCCTTGTCCGGCTTATCCAGCGGGCAGGACGTCCTCGAGGTGCATCCGCGCCGCAGCGTGGCTCCGCACTCGGTCTCTGAGGCTGAGCGACACTCCACCCCTTCTTCTGCTGTGGATCTCGCAGTTGAGCCTTTCACATCTAGGTCCGTGATCCATTTTGCGTTAATTTGTTAACATGGGACAAAGGAGGGCGGGGGTTCATTGCTTTTGCACTTCGGTGGCCGACAGTCCTGGCTCCGTCCCCCAATGGATCCCGGTGGCACTTTTATTGGGAATCCATTGACTATAAACGTGTGGGTTTGCCCTGGAACCCGTTCTGTCCCGCCGACCTCCGTGTGTGCCTTTTTGCCAGCTCCGCAAGGTCCACATCGCTACAGCAACGGAGGAAGCCCCCAAACCAGGTAGTCTCTTGTTAGTCTCTTCAAAATCATCGTGGCACTCCGAGGTCATTGGATTTCCATGTAAATTCTAGAAGAAGCTTGTAGTTTCTACAAAAGCCCTTGCCAGGATTTTGGTTGTCGTTGCACTGAATCTACAGATCAATTTTGGTCGAGACAACATTTCAATAACATTGGGTCTTGTGGCCAATGACAGAGTATAGCTCGGCCCATTTAGTCCTTAATTTCTTTTTTTTTATATTTTTTTTTAATTTTTTTTTTTTATTTTTTATTTATGATAGTCACAGAGAGAGAGAGAGGCAGAGGCACAGGCAGAGGGAGAAGCAGGCTCCATGCACCGGGAGCCTGATGTGGGATTCGATCCCGGGTCTCCAGGATCGTGCCCTGGGCCAAAGGCAGGCGCCAAACCGCTGCGCCACCCAGGGATCCCTAGTCCTTAATTTCTTAGCACACTGTTTGCTTATGTGCTAAGAAATTAAGAATCTCACATGTTTTGAGGCTCTTGTAAGTGTTTTATTACAGATTTTAATTGTTCAGTGCTAGTAAAGAAATAACATGGATTTTGTGAGATTGACCTTGTATCCTGTAACTTAACTCGCCTATTCTATTTTTTTTTAAGATCTTATTTATTCATGAGAGACACGGGGGGGGGGGGTGGGGGAGAGAGAGAGAGGCAGAGCCACAGGCAGAGGAAGAAGCAGGCTCCATGCAGGGAACCTGACGTGGGGCTCGATCCCGGGTCCCCAGGATCAGGCCCTGAGCTGAAGGCAGCGCTAAACCACTGAGCCACGCGGGCTGCCCTTAACTCACCTATTCTAGTAGCCTTTTTGTAGGCTTCTTAAGATTTTCTGCATAAACCATCATGCCACCTGTGAAAAAGACAATTTTTCTTCTGTTCCACTCATGCAGCCTTGATTTTCCTTGCAGCACTCTTCTAGCATAATGTTGAGCAGAAGTGGGGAGAGAGACACCCTTGCCTGGCTCCCAGCATGACAGGGAAAACCCTCGGTCTCCCACCATGACGGATGGCGCTGGCTGTAGGTTTTCACATGCACCCTTTACCAGTCTTGGATGCCCCCTTCCAGACTGCTGAGAGCTTGTGGATTTTTTTTAAGATTTTATTTATTTATTCATGAGAGAGAGACAGAGACAGAGACACAGGAAGAGGGAGAGGGAGAAGCAGGCTCCATGCAGGGAGCCCGACGTGGGACTCGATCCCAGACTCCAGGATCACACCCCAGGCCAAAGGTGGCGCCAAACCGCTGAGCCACCCAGGGATCCCCACTTGGGGGATTGTTAGCATAAATGGTATTAAATGTTGTCAAATTTTTTTTCTGTGCACCATGAGAATAGTTAATTTGTCTTTTTTGCCTGTTAATATAGTGAATTGCAGTGATTGATTTCAAATGTTAAACCAACCCTGCATTCCTGCAGTAAACCTCCCCCCTTGGTTATTATGATGTGTCCTTTTTACTTGTTTTAGATTTGACCTGTTGACATTTTCTAATTCATGAACAATTTTGCTTGTGAGGGACACTGGGCCACAGTCCTTGCCTGGTTTTGTATCAGGGCCTCATGAAGTGGGCTGAGAAGTACTCATCCTCTTTCAACTACTAGACGACCTCGCACAGAATGCATATTATTGAATATAAAAAATAGTGAAAGGGAATAAAGGGGAAAGGAGAAAAATGAGTGGGAAATATCAGAAAGGGAGACAGAACATGAAAGACTCCTAACTCTGAGAAACGAACTACGGGTGGTGAAAGGGGAGGTGGGCGGGGGGTGGGGGTGACTGGGTGACGACGGGCACTGAGGTGGGCACTTGACGGGATGAGCACTGGGAATTATTCTATATGTTGGCAAATTGAACACCAATAAAAAATAAATTTATAAAAATTTTTAAAAAGAATGTGTATTATTTCCTCCTTAAATGTCTGACAGCATCATCAGTGAAGTCATCCAGACCAAGATGTTGAAAGGCTTTTATACATAAATTCAAATTTTCAATAGATACAGGGTTACTTGGGTGACCTATTTTGACTTGATCTTTCCACGAATTTGCCCGTTTCATCCATGTCCTAAAATTTCCCGGCACAAAGTTTTTCGGAATATTCTCTAGCCACCATTGTGACACCTATGGGAGATGTAGTGATTTCTTATCTCTCGTTCCTGATTTTGGTGGTTTTCTCCTCTTTCTCTCTTTTCTGATCGGTCTATCTAGGAGTTTCAAAGAATCAACTTTTTGGGTTGTTTTTTTTTCTGTTGTTTGTTTTCTATTTCATCGACTTCTACTCTTTGTGACTTCTTTCCTCTGTTTGCTTTTTCTTAAGGTTCAAGCTTACGTCGTTGATTTGAGAACTGTTTTATGTTCTGATAGAATCATTTAATGCAGTGAGTCTCTAAGCACCGTTTTACCTGGATTCCACCGATTCTGACACATTACGTGTCGACTTTCACTAAGTTCGAAATGGTGTCTAGTGTCCCTCGTGACTTTCCTCTTTGAGCCAGGGGCTATTAAGAAATGCGCTTATTTTGTTTCTACGTATTTGAGGATATTCCCAGGTATCTTTCAATTCCTGATTTCTAGTTAATTCTCTGTTGGTCAGAGAACATACTTCGCATGGTCGAGTCCTCTTCCATTTGCTGAGACTTGCGTGATGGTCCGGCACGTGGTCCGTCTTGGTGATGGTTCTGCGTGCACCCGAGCAGAGCGCGGGTCCTGCTGCGGCCGCGGCTCAGGCGCTCGTCTACATACACACACTGGGCGGCTAGAGCGGGTCGGCGGCGCGGTGCAGGTGCAACCTCCTCCATCTTCACCGATGCGAGGTCTCCTCGTCCCGTCCGTTACTGAGACAGGAGTGGTGAAGGCTCCGGCCGTACCCGGAGCTGTAGGTGTCCTTTCAAGTCTATCATTCTGCGCTGCTTGTATTTTGAGGCTGTTATTCGGTGCGTACACAGTCAACATGTTATGTTTCTTGACGCGCGGACCCCTGTCACCACTGCAACGCGCCATTCTTATTCCTGGAAACACTTCTGGTCCCGAAATCTAACTTACTGGACTCGGCCACCTTTCGATTTATATTTGCGCAGCACATTTTTTCCAACCTCTTCCTTTAAATGCAGATAGCATTTTTATCTAAGCTTTTTGATCGGATCTGACAACCTCTGACAAAATGTCTCTTATTTGGGATTTCCGGGCCATCTACCTTTGATGGCATTGTCGATACGGCCTGGTTTCAAGGCATCATCTTTCTATTTGTCCTATCTGAATTACGTTACTTCATCTTTTCTTTTTTCTCTCTTCTTCTGGACTCCTGATTTTTTTTCTTTTTATTTTCTTTTTCTTCTTTTTTTAGTGACTCTGTTTTATATAGTCTATTTTTTTAGTGACTATTTTATAGCTCGCCGTGGCTTGCGAGCTAGACCTCCCTGTTGCTTTCTCATGGCTGCCCCTAGGGTTTACAACACGCTTCACTGTCTACCTTCCAGTAATATCTTAACACTCCATTGTGCATTTTAAGAACTTTACAACAGTTTCCATTTTGTTCCTCTTGGGCTTCTGTGCTACGTTGTTGCAGACCTTTTACTTGCACTTGCATGCCCAACTTTACAAGATGCCATTATCATCTCCGCTTTAATAGGAACTCACCTGTTACAGGGCTCTTCTAAGGCGAGGGGACAAATGTCTTTTCTCTTTGCCTGCACTTCGGCTGCTCCCCATTCCTTCAGATCTAAATTTCTGGCTCCTTCCTGAAGGGGCTCCTTCCCAGCTCCCAGACCCAGCCCGCCGGGGATACATTCTTTCAGCTTATGAGCTCTGGAAAGTGTTTACTCTGCCTTCCCTTTGGATGGATATTCTGTTGTCGGAGAAGTGTAGCTTGAAGACTTCCTCCTCTCAGCATTTGGAAGATGCTCCTCCAGCACCAGGATCACGGAAAGTGCCCTCTGATCTCATCTCTCTTCCTCTGTGCATAGTAGGTTTTTGCCCCTGGCTGCTTCTGAGATTTTTCTGCTTTTAAAATCTCCAGACAGTTGATTATGGCTGGTGTGGTTTTCTTCCCGTTTCTTCTGCTTGGGGTTTGTTGAGCTTCTCAGGAATGAGCTTTCATCGGATTCGGGAAAATTCTAGCTACTATTTTCTTCAAATACTTCGCACCACACACACACACATCTCTTCTCTGAATTCAATTCCATATGTAATTCCCCGATATGGTCCCCCACCCATACTCTGTTCCTCCCCCATCCCGCTGTTTTCCGGGTTTCGCTGTATTAAGAATCTAGGCCTTTGTCTTCACAAATCCGAATCTTGTCTCTACAGTCTGACCCAGTCGGAGCCCCATCCAGGAGCCTCCTGGGTCTCCTCCATACCTTCCACCTTCTCCTTATTCACGTTTCCTCTGTCACCGAACACATGGAGCATATTCATATTGACATTTTAACACCTCACCTGCTAATTCCACTGTCTGGATGGATGTGGCTCCACCCAGATCTGTTTCTGATGATGATTTCCCACTTATTTGTAGGGCACGTGATTTCTGATTGGCCCCAGACATTGTGAACTTGATGTTGTTTCGCTGCGGGCCGGCTGCTGGGGCTTTACTTGGGGACATAAATTGCTTAAAATCAGTTTGGTGCCTTCAAGGTTTGCCGTAAGCTTTGGAAGGTGAGTCCTGAGCAGGCTGCGTCCAGTCCAGGGCGAGGCTAAGGCAATGGACTTTCTGAGGACTCTACCCCACGCCCTTTGAACCATGAGGTCTTCCCGTCTGTCTGTCTGGTAAGAACACAAACTTCATCCCCAGCCCCGAGGAATCCACAAGAACCGTTGCACTTACCCCTCTCCAATGCTTTATCCCCTCGCCGTGGTGGGATCTGCACACATGTGCACAGATCGGCATCAACCAACCACTGGGAGGACCCCCTCCTGAGCTCTCTAGAGCCCTTTCTCTACACAATGCCCTCATCCCTGCTGTTTTCCCCACAAATTCTAGCCTTGGCGGGGCCTCTTGGTGCCCAATTGTCTCCACCTGGTCCTGGGCTCCCTCTCCCGGTGCTCAGGTGGACACCATGGACAATAGTTGGGGATGCCAGGGGATCCCCACACAGGGATGACTGTCCCGTGCCCTGCTGTGCAGGCTCTGAAACCTATGGCCCCACATACTTTGCCTTCCTGCTGTGTCAGGCGGCTTGTGAAATCCGGTCCGCATCTCCCCACTGGGGCTACAGGTCGAGGGTGGAACCTGGTATTTTTAACTCAATTTTCCACTAATCCCAAGTGCACATCTCTAATGGACTTAAACGAAGGGTCTCATCTGAGAAGCACCGAGCTGTGAATCTAAAGCAGGACCCCTCTCGCCAGAATGGGTCTGGTTACCGTGCAGCTAAAGTAAAGCCAGTTCTTGAAAAGAACAAAAGCATTTACCTTTTTCTTTCCAGTCTCATATCACTTACTCTCAATGGAAGAATCTCATTAAAGGCCCACTTGCTATTTTAGAGGGAACACTGGGGCTGGGTGGCTGCCCACGTGGCCCTAGAATGGGCAGGCCTGCAGCTAATGAGCAAAATGACAAGCCGGTGCCTGAAGATACACCACGTGCCGGTAACACCTTGAGACACTCAGGGCCCTTCTTCTCACTTAATCGTCTCTCCCCAGTTTATTCAGTGAGGTCAAAGTCATCGCTGGCTTCCTGTCCTGAGCGGCCCACCACCTGAAGTCACCTTCTTTCCTGAAACTGAGCTGAGGCTGAAGCAGAAGCTCAAGAGGCCAGGTGGTGGCTGAGAAGTCTCCAGACCAACGGCTAATGCTCCAGCACATGAGGCGGACGGGTGGGGTGCTGCTCCGCA
The DNA here is from genome assembly GCF_048418805.1 of Vulpes vulpes. Taxonomy (NCBI): domain Eukaryota; kingdom Metazoa; phylum Chordata; class Mammalia; order Carnivora; family Canidae; genus Vulpes; species Vulpes vulpes. The sequence goes on from NC_132794.1 coordinate 2,306,699, forward strand.
CAGGGCAGGGGCACGGGAAGGCATGTGGGCAGGGCCCCCCTCCTCCTCACCCCTTCCAGCGTTCAACAAGGCCAAGAGCCCAGTCCCGAACTCGTGAGATGGATCCAAGTCCCTTGTCGGGTATGTGACTTGAAAATATTTTCTCCTATTGCTTGGGTTGTCTTTTCACTTTCCTGATGGTGTCCTTTGAAGCACAGAGATTTTTAATTTTGATCTTAAAAGCAGCCACAGAAAAGACCGATTACCTTGACGGAAGAGAGAGCCTGGCAATTGTATCTTAGCATACAAAGGATGTCAAAGGCCCGTGCATATGTCCTCAGGTGCTAGAAGAGCCCACCTGCCAGCTGAGAAGCCCACAACCAGCAGGACGTCTCTGGAGGAGCAGGGAAAGCCAAATACCCTTTCAGACAAACAGAAATGGGAAGGGTTTGCAACCAGCAGAATCTAACTAAGGGAATCTCTAACACACGCATGCTTCAAGCAGAAGTACTCTCACATGGAAAATCGGAGATCCAAAACAGAACAGAAAGCAACAAGAGTGGCAAACACGTCTACAAGTCTGAAACCAAAAGTAATGCAGCACAATGCCTGGTGAGGTTAAAGAAAAGTAAACACAGGGCAGCCCGGGTGGCTCAGCGGTTTAGTACCGCCTTCGGCCCAGGGCCTGATCCTGGAGACCCGAGATCGAGTCCCATGTCGGGCTCCCCGCATGGAGCCTGCTTCTCCCTCTGCCTGTGTCTCTGCCTCTCTCTCTCTCTCTGTGTCTCTCATGAATAAATAAATAAAATCTTAAAAAAAAGGAAAAGTAAACACACGACAACACATGTGTTGGAAAGTGGCATTAGGGGCGTGCTGGGTCCCTGCACCATCCCCAAGAGTAAAGAGCTTGTTAATTTTAGATCACTGACAATTATGAATGTTGTAATTTCTGGGAAAACCATCAAAGGAAGAGTCTATAACGTCCAAACTGCTAGAGGGCATAAAAATGAAAGGATTCGTGCTCACCAAAAAAAAAAAAGAAAAGAAAAGCAAGAAAGGAGAAGGAAGGGGAAACATGGCACAGATAAAGCAGTTAGCAAAATACAAAGTGACAGATTTAAAAAAAAAAAAAGATTTTATTTCTTCATGAGAGACACACACGCACACAGAGGCAGAGACACAGGCAGAGGGAGCAGCAGTCTCCACGCAGGGAGCCCGACGTGGGACTCGATCCCGGGTCTCCAGGATCAGGCCCTCGGCCAAAGGGGGTGCTAAACCGCTGCGCCACCCGGGCTGCCCACAAAGTGACAGATTTAAACTCAGTTCATCAGTAATTACATTTAAAGGAAACTGGATAAAGGCTCTAGTTTAAAAAAAAAAAATTGTCAGACTTAAAAAAAAAATTGTCAAATTTCAATTTAAAGAAACTTTAGGGGGGATCCCTGGGTGGCGCAGCGGTTTGGCGCCTGCCTTTGGCCCAGGCTGTGATCCTGGAGACCCGGGATCGAATCCCACATCGGGCTCCCGGTGCATGGAGCCTGCTTCTCCCTCTGCCTATGTCTCTGCCTCTCTCTCTCTCTGTGACTATCATAAATAAATAAAAGTTTAAAAAAAAGAAAAGAAAAGAAACTTTAGGGGATCCCTGGGTGGCTCAGTGGTTTAGCACCTGCCTTCGGCCCAGGGCGTGATCCTGGAGTCCCGGGACTGAGTCCCACTTCTGGCTCCCTGCATGGAGCCTGCCTCTCCCTCTGCCTGTGTCTCTGCCCTCCTGCCTCATCATGAATAAATAAAATATTTTTTAAAAAATAAAGAAAGAAACTTTAATCATGTACTACTTCTGAAGATATAAAGAGGCGGACAGGTTAGACATGAGAGAAGGAGACGTGCAGGCTCAGGCTAGCCCACAGTGGCTGGTTCCGCATGCGAATTTCAAAGAGGAGGTGGAGCCCAGAGCATCACAGGAGGGAAGAGCACGTCAGAGCGCCAGACGCTCCATCCGCAAGGAGGATACAACCATTTAGAAACCATTATCACTAATAACACAGCCCCCAAATACACAAAGCAGGTGGATGTCCGTGCAAGAGTAAGACAAATCCGCAGTGGTGACTGGAGATTCTGATGGACCTCTTTGCGTAACTGATAGAGCAGGGACATCTAAGGAACTAGTAAGGATGTGGGAGTCGGCACACATGTTCTGGAAAGGGCCAGACAGTAAATACTGTACAGGCCAAGTGCTCTCTACCACACTTACTCAACTCTGTCCTCATGCAAAACAGCCACGAACGACATGGAAACAAATGAGCGTAGCTGGGAATCCCATAAACTCGTATTTATAGAAACAGGTGGCAAGCCAGATTTGGCCCATGGACTGTAGCTTGCCAACCTGATAGAGAAGGTTTGAATAACATGATCCAAAACTTTACGAGCTGACACAAAACACTGTCCCCACCGAGTGCAGAACACCATCTTTTCAAGGACATTTAGAACATTTCCCAAATTGGACCACATGCTGGGTCATAAAGCAAGTCTCAACAAAGACAAGCATCAGCCAGAGCAGAGCATATTCCTGGACCACAATTCACTGAAGCTAAAAAATTAATAATTTTTAAAGGCTACAGAAAGATATTTGGTGAAATCGCCAGGTTTAGAAATCCAAAACAGCTATCAACGGTGAAAAAAAAATTACATTTAAAAATCCACTGAATGGAATAGTGACAAAAGGACTTCCCATCACAACACATAAAGGCCGTAGCTAAAACAGTTCAGTGTCGAAGGTTACACCTAAGCGTACGGCAGAAAATTTTAAGAGGTTGAAGACAAACGACATAAAACATGACTCTAGAGGTTACAAAAACAAAAAGTAAATTAAAGAAAAAAATAATTTGAAAAGCAGAAATTCACAAAATAAAAACTACAGAAAGCCAGAAAGTTGACTCTTTGAAAGGACTGATAAAACTGACAGTTTGACAAGGGAGACAAGAGGCGCGCGCACACACACACGAATAACGCTGGGAAAAATAACCAAATGCTGCAGGATTTTAAGACAAGAGGGGTTTATGAACAGCTTTGAGGCAATGAACTTTGAATGTAGCTGAAAGGACAAAGTCCTGGGAAGAATAACTGACAAAACGCTTAAGAAAATACAGAAACCCACACAACTGCAGCAGGAGTCCAGTGCCGCCGAGCCTCCGCGCCCGGGGACCGCCACCTCCGCACACGCACGGCGGCGGGTGACCAGGGCGTCGGGGCTGCGGAACAGGACACGTCTCCCTCCAAATCAGCGACGTCAGACAGCGGCCCTGGAGAGCCGAGACCCCCACAGAGTGGGAAGCTGGTGAGTCTGCGGGCGCTTGGCGGCTGAGGGCCTCTGCTCCGGCCCGGTGCCCCCCGCGGTGTCCCTGGCACCCCGGGGCCAGGCCCGGGTACCAGGCCAGGGCGACCCCGGCTCTGCTGCGAGCCCAAGCCTCCATCGGACAAAACCTGTCGCGGGGTGACTGCCAAGCTTCGCAAGAGCAAATCAAGCCGGGTGATGAACTGGATTTCAAAGGTGATGGGGAAGGGGTGGCAGACACGGACCGAGAGACCGCGGGCACAGTGTGCGCTGCGGGGCGCCCACGCTCCAGGCTGCCCACTCGGCCACGTGGCCGCCCAGGCTCGCTTAGACGGGAAGCACAGGTGCTTGGGGTCTGCCGGCCTTCCCGTCCTGGGGCTGTCAGCCAGGTGAGGCCAGGAGGCCCCGGTGCTGCTCTGTGTGCACCCCCCCCCCCCCCGCCCCGGCCGAGTCACCAGCCGGGAGGGAGAAAGAGTTCGCCTCCTCTAGGTCACAGCCTCCCAATCCAGAGCGACTCGGTGCTTCTCCCCTGAAATAGCTACGTGCGAAACAGAGGAGGCCCCGTGTGCTCTTCACACCTTCAGGGCCTCCGTGGGGGCGCAGCCCTAAGGGCAGCGTCGGCCCCTGGCTGGCCCCACGGCCACTTGGTGTTTGCTCCCGTGGCACAGGCACGCAGGCCCACACGAGAGCGCCTGTATCCAGGGCTGGGCAGGGGATGCAGCCTGGTGGCCAGCCTGCCGTCCCCAAGGCCAGAGGTGGCAGGATGACCTAGGTGGCAGCTTCCACAGCCCAGCCAGGGCACAGCCCCAAGGCGGCCCGGACCACCGCACACCTGTGGCCAGAGAAACCCGACGGCCCTCTGGCCCCGTGGACCTCCAGGTCGTTACCGCTCACTCCCCAGGGGCCGCTGCAGAAACAAGGGGTGTCCGTGGTCACAGGGGTGGGAGGCACAGTTGGGGTTTAGATGGCGGGTCTGGTAACGCACCTTTCACCAGACACCTGCTCTGGGGTCAGAGCCTGACTCCACTTGGACACAAACACCGTGTCGTTTGGTTTCCACACAGACAGAACGTTCCAGGAGGGCAGCCACCTACGAGATATGCCCAGGAAGATGCCCTCTGCCTTGCTGACCCAACGCAACACCCGGGAGGGATGCGGCTCCCACCCCACCTGCCTCTCTTGGCTGCACCTGACACAAGCAAGGGCGGTATTTCTGGGCCAGTCCACTGTCTTCTCGTGTAGACAGGCCCAAGCACTCCCACGTTGGAACACACAGCCTTTTCGAATTCTGGACGTGGACAAGCTAAAAAATCCATTTCTATACTGCAAACGAGCTACTGCAAAATGTTTTATTATTAATAATATCAAACACACTTGGTGGTTGGTATCTGCCAGATCCTGTTCTAAGCATTTAATGTGTACCAGCTGCACTTCCCCTGAGGAGGCACGGGGTCCAGCGGGTGGAGACACACTAGGCCAACCTCACCCACTCCTGGGCTGCAGGTTCCGGAGACGAGGGGCATGCCCAGGGTCCCACACCACCACCCCCCCTCCCTGGGGAAGCTGCTCGGAATCATGACGAGCACATTCTAGCGGGAACGTGACGTGGGTCTCAGATGCAAGCCACATCTTCAATTTTATATTCTCTGCAGCCACATTTAAAAACGCAAGAAACAGGCAAAAATAATGTAGTAATATTTTATTGAACCCAATAAATCCAAAATATTATTTCAACTTCTAATCCATATAAAAGAACATTAATAAGACATTTTGCTTTTTTTTTTTTTTTTGTCCTAAGCCTTCCAGTGGAGGCGTTGAGTCAGTCTCACCTTTCACAGTGAGAACATGTCTGAATTCGGAGTGGGCACGCCTCAAGCGAGGCCCCCATGAGACATGACCCCATGAGACGTGGTCCCCGTGAGACACGGCCTTCAGGCAGCACCAGCTCAGACAGGACACACTCTCAGGACCGTTTTCCTCCCACTTCTCTTTTCCATTTACATGGTTTTTAGAAGCTTTTAGTTTCACTCGTCCTTTTACTTCAAATGTGTCTATGATGATTAATTCCTCCACCGGACAGGAGCTGCGGGGGGGGGGGGGGGGGGCAATATTTTACGTGTTTTCTTTTCCTAAAGTATTTCCTAATTTAAAAAAAAAAAGCCAACTTATTCTTAGAAATACAATATAATCACAGGTTAAAAAACAGAAATTAGATAAAAATTATTGAATACTTCCAATTTTCTTTTTCTTCTACAAAATTTGGAAGGAGGGATCCCTGGGTGGTGCAGCGGTTTAGTGCCTGCCTTTGGCCCAGGGCACGATCCTGGAGACCTGAGATCGAATCCCACGTTGGGCTCCCGGTACATGGAGCCTCCTTCTCCCTCTGCCTGTGTCTCTGCCTCTCTCTCTCTGACTATCATAAATAAATAAAAATTAAAAAAAAAAATTTGGAAGGAGAAGAGGAAACCAATCTCTTTCTGGAAATAAATGCATAATAAATGACAAAGAATAAGTGATGAGTAATTATCATCGCTCCCTTTTCAAGTTTCTTCTTTTCCTAAAAATGGTCTTGTCGTCGGCCACCGGCCACCACCCGTACCCCTGCAGAGCGGGGCATTGCCGGGCTGCCATCCCGCCACTTCTCAGGGCCCGCGTCCCCCGTGATGCCGAGATTCGCGGTCACGCACGCAGCTTCTCTGTGGCGACCTCAGCTGGAGGTGGGATGAGAGGAGGTGAACAGAGGCGGGATCCCACGCGGACGCCGGGCTCGGGTGCAGCCCATCCGACCCGGGAGGGTCCGGGGCCACCACCGGCACCACCCACCAGCACTGACCCCGCTGCTCAGGGACAAGGAAGCCTGCTTTTCCAGATCATGCTCCCACATGAACTCCGAGGCTGGGCCACCCACAGCCCGCCACCACCACCATGTGCCTGGCACAGCAGGTCTTGGCAAGAACGCACCCACTGCACGCGGCCGCCTCGCTGCCTTCTAATCCACCGCAATCCCATCAGTAATCAGGGCTTTAGGAGAGCCGCTGGCAAATAAGGATAGCTCACCATCACGGGTGGAACTGCACCCTCCCCGCCCGGAGTCACACAGGACACCCTCACCCCCGGGGCCTCAGAAGGAGACCTCAGTTGGAAGCAGGGTCGGAGCAGTCGCAGCGTGTTAAGATGAGGTCACCAGGGTAGGCCCTAACCTAAGGACAGGTGTTATTTAAAAAAAAAAAAAAGAAAGAAGAAGGACACCGAGACACATACCTGGGAAAGGCAGCACATGGCAAGACGGGGAAGGCGGTCGTCGGCAAACCAAGGGCAGAGGCCTGGACACAACCCCTCCGGCCCCCAGAGGAAACCAGCCCTCAGACATCGTGGTTTCGGCTTCTGGCTCCAGAGCTGTGACACACGCTTCTGTGACCTCAGGCACCGCTGCGCTCCCGGAGCCCTCAGCAGACCAGTAAACGCGCCGTATGCGGAGCCTCCCTCCCACGGCCTCCTCTGTGTCCGTCCGTGCCGCCCGCACCCCCGCCCTGCCAGGAGGGTACCCTCAGCAGTCGGACCACCGGCCTCGGAACCAATCTTCGCAGCTGTGCGTGGGCAGCGCACCGCGGTCACGCGTCACCCGGTGTCGAGGGAGAGCCATGCCCCCGTGTCCGCTCGCGGCCAGCACCTGCGCCTCGGTCTACCGACAGCTTGCTGCCGCCCTTCCCCGCCGCAGGTCTGAGCGGGGATGAAGAGTAAGTGAAAAATAATCCGTATTAAGTAAACCTGTCCTACCATCCGTGTGACTGCAAATCTCAAGGTTCATTTTCAAAAGGCCACAGCGTACAGGGGCCCGTCCACACCCGCACACGGCCGTAGGGAAAACTGTGACGAGACAGCAGCATCCCCGCAGGGCCACGCGGGGCGCCGTCCACACCGCAAACGGGCCCAGGAGCCCCGGGCACGCGCAGCACCAGACGTTCGGCGTCCATGCGGCCCCGACAGGCAGCGTCCGAACAACACAGGACCGAGGGACGGGCCGGCCTGCCCCCAGCACCGTGCAGCTGCCACGCGGGGAACCGGGCAGCAGGCGGCCCCTGCCGCTCCCAGGCCCGAGGCTTGGAGGCGCACGAGGCGCTGCCCTCGGATGTGCTGAGCCATGAAATGATTCAGCAGCAAGGAAGATCAGAGGTTGGCACCGACACGGACGCTGCCCTGGGATGACACACGCACCCCGTTCTGTGGCGGGTGGGTGGGACGGCCAACACACCAGCCCCTGCTGTGTCCCCGAGACGCGCTGAGACATGGTGACATGCTCCGCTGTGGGGCCCCCGTGCACCTGTGGGGAGGAACAGGAACAGTTCACGCGGCCCGGCTGCCACCAGCCCGTGTGGGGCTCAGCCCTGGCCCCTACTCTGCTGTCCCTTCCCCTGAATCTGAGTGACTTTCCAGGAGCTCTGGGCCCGGAGCATCCCGGGAACGACCTGCCACCGCCACACGTCACGTGGCTTCTCCGACACATGCGCGGTGCCTGACGCATGCACCCCTCTTCCCGCAGCACGTGCCTGCTGTGTACCCCACGGAGTCAGGGCTGACCCTCGCTGTCTGGACCCAATGACAAGGGCAAATGGCAAAGGTCAGCAGTACAACGTGAGCCAAAGAAAGCGGGCCCCGAAAACGTAGGCAAGGTGTGAGGGGCGTGTTAAATGCACGTGTGTGCACGTGGTCACTCAGACTCGGGATGCGGGAAGCTTCCCTCGCACGGCTGGAGGATGCGTACAAATTCCCCAGGCAAAGAGGGAAAGAGTGTTCCAGACCAAGGTGTATGAGGCCCGGGGCCAAGCCAAAGAGCAGGTGTAGTGGGGGGAAGAGGAGGTGGGCGACGGCGGGGCTCACCACAGAGCCGGGGGGCGGCCTGCCTGGAGGAGGGGGTGGGGGTCGGAAGCGGGAGGCTCCACAAGACAGTGGCTGGGGGGGGAGGGACACGGATGACAGGGGCCCCGACAGGGCCTGGGGAGGCGGAGGAAGGGTGCAGGCGCCGCAGGACGGATGGGCGAGGAGCCGCTGGGAGCCGCGCTCCCGCCTGAGAGGCCGAGCGCGGGTGGGGGCCGGGGGCCAGGGCCGGGGCGGGGGGGCGCCGCGTGAAGACGCCTCCGATGCGCCCCGAGGACCACCACCTTCCACACGCCGGTCCTCCCTCTGCATGTGGCTTCTAGCTCTGAAAGCGACACGGTGACGGATGACACACTAAGATGTGGCGTCGTGGAAAGATCCTGCTGTTCCCGCGGGCACCACGCAGTGCGCGAAGAGCAGCGCCTCGGCTACCAACCGTCCCCGGAACCCCACGGTTCGCGTGGTGACCTGGCGGATTCCAAAACAGCAGACACGCCCCAGTGGGATGGAGGGCGGGAAGTCAGTGGGCAGCCGAGGTCCCCGGGGACCTCCCAAGGCGCCCCAGCACCTGCCCCTGGGATGTGCCAGGGATGGAGGGTCTTCTGGGCTCAGACCCCCCAGGGCGCGTTCGTCTTCCCAGGTGACCTCGGTCGTGCGGGCAGACCTAAGCCTGTGACGTGACGGTCCCTCCCCGTCCACCATCAGCAGACCTTGTCCTTAGCGACGTCTTTATGAGCCGCCGTTGGAATCCGGGAAACCAACCCGGGGCGCCCAGGGGACTCGGCTGGTCGAGCGTCCCACTCTTGGCATCGGCTCAGGTCACAGTCTCGGGGTCGTGGGATCGCGCCGTGCACTGGGCCCCGTGCTCCGCAGAGAGTCGGCTTGGGGTTGTCCGTCCCCCTCTGCCCTCCTCCCTCTACTTTCTCTTAACAAATAAATCTTACGAATAAAAGAAAAATTAACCTAACACGGTCCCGTATCAGCCCCGCCCCAGGGCTCCCAGCAGAAGCGAGCCTCTTCGGGGAGACCTGCGGGCACCTGCAGACAGAGCTCACCTGGACATAAGCCCACGATCCAAATTTACACAGCACACGAGAGGCTGGGTTCTGGGAGCAAGACAGAGCGGGACTAGGGGTGGAAGCCAACCCTGGAGAAAGGCAGACTTTGGTATGATTGTGATTGCCGTCACTATTATTTTGATATTGTCAGGGGCTGTGTAGGAAGCGTTTGGAGATCACAGAGGACAGTGAAATCCATGCAAGGAACAGAATACTCAGCAAGAGGAGCAGCAGATTTGGAAGGAACCGAAGAGGATTTTGGTTTTTTTAAGAGATTTATTTATTTGCACGGCAGAGAGCATGCGCCCGTGCACACGAGCTGGTGGGGGGGCGAGGGGCGGAGGGAGAGGGACTCTGCAGCCGACTCCCCACTGAGCGCGGAGCCCTACGCGGGGCTTGATCCCACGACCCCGAGCTCGTGACCTGAGCCAAAACCAAGAGTCAGATGCTCGAGCAGCTGAGCCACCCGGGCCCCTCGTCAAAGGGAACTTTTAGAAATGAACAGAGGAAGCAGCGCAATGAGAAGTTTCATGAGCTGCCTACACCGCGGACCGGGAGGCCGGGAGGCGGCAGGGCCGGGGGCCTGAAGAATCCGCCCGGGATGCGGCACAAAGTGACGGAAACGGGAGAAGCACGATCGAGGGTTCAGAGGCTGGGGGACGGCGCGATCGAGTCAAGCAGCGCTCAACAAACCGACGGGCCAGGAGCTCCCGGAATTACGAAGACACAACCTCGGCCTCCGGGAAGCAGGCTGGGCAGGAAGGCACCCCCTGGCGGTGCCAGAGTGAGGCGGGCACGGAAGGCCAGCGCGTCGGCCAGGACACCGCGACATCACAGGACCTGAGTCTCGAAGGCTGCCTCTGCCCAAGAGGCGCGTGAGCTGAAGTCAGTAAGAGAAACGTCCCCTAAAATCGCCACGTGTTTAGGAAGTCAGAAGGCCTCGCTCCTGGGTCCCAGGAGAACCAGAGCGGCAGCGGAAGAGTGTTCCCACTGGACAGCACGCAGCCCTGCAGAGCCGCGACGGGGAGCCTGGGACTCTGCTGACAGAAATAGAGAATTAAGAAGCTGTGCTTAGAAAAAGCAAGAAAGGGGCTCCTGGGGGGCTCGGCCGTTGAGCATCTGCCTTTGGCTCAGGGGGTGACCCCAGGGTCCTGGGATCGAGTCCCGCATCGGCCTCCCTGCAGGGAGCCTGCTTCTCCCTCTGCCTGGATCTCTGCCTTTCTCTGTGTCTCTCATGAATAAATAAATAAAATCTTTAAAAAGAAAAAAAAAAGAAGTATAAAAAATAACGAGTCAACTCAGTAGCCCAGAAAGAGAACGCCGGGGTAAACCCAAGGAGCACGGCCAGGACGGCGGCGAGGAAGGCAGAGAAGCCATCTGAACGCCGGCTCTGCGTGAACAGTAACAAAGTCACAAAGGAAAACCTCTGCCGAAATCAGTCAAGGAACCAGAAAAGCAAAAACAATTTTCAGAATGAAAAAGGGAAGTTGATGTCAGAGTACAGATCTGAAAACTAAGACTGTATTACGACCTTTGCACCCAGAAACAGAGGATGCTATGAAGCGAACAACGCACTGGAGAGCCCCAGGGTGACCCCATGGTCCCCTCGCAGGGACAAGAGCCACGGAGGGCCCCGTGTGGGTGAGGCCTCCCGACCCCGGACTTGCATTGCCGCGCTCCTCCGTGTGAGCTGCCACATGGGGACGCCCTCAGGACAACCACTGGCAAGGACCCGAATCCTGACGACAACCCCTCCCAGTAAGACGGCAGCCGCGGGTGGCACCATGTTGGTGGCCCAGGAGAGCCCCGGGCCTGAGGACCCGGCAACGCCGCGCCCGCAACCCCTGGACCACGGGAACGGGGAGAGGCTGCGTGTCGGTGTCACCTGTTACGCAGCAACAGCGGGCACACGCAGGTGAGTGCCCAGAAGAACCCCCCGAACCGCATGCAGACGGCGCTGGAGAACCTGCCGGACCTGCTGCTGCTACGGACACAGGCAGGATGGACTCACGGGCACACAGAGGCCAGGGGCACAGGGTCTCGGTCCCGAGCTCTCCCACACGGCATCGCCATCCGACTCACGTCAGGAGGCTGGCGTAACCCAGACACCAGACCAGGCGAGGACGGGACGTGATCGAGGACGATCACAAACCAAACCCACTTTGGAACACGGGGGCAGACAATCCCCAACACGCTACACGCCAGCCACGGTCACGGAGCACAGATAATGCACCGCGGCCACTGGGGCACTTCCGGGCGCCAAAGTTCGCACGTACTTCACGGAGCCAACGGAGAAACAGAGACGTCTGAGATCCGCTCAATACGCGCAGAAACGGCCCCCATGAAACATCTTCAGCAGATAGTCTTAGAAACAAGACAACGCTCTTAACCAGAAAGGGCCCATCTACAGAAAAATAAGCCTTCTCTGTTTCTGTAACGTCACTGTTTGGAATGGGAGACATCTGCAGGGGCACCTCAATGCCGGTGCCCCCCACGCAGCACCCCAGCTCTATGCAGGGGGCCGTTACCTCGAGGCCCCTCCCTATGTGTCAGCAGGATCCAACGCAAGAGCTTCAGAGGCGTTCTCACCCCCTCCCCCGACCCGTGGACGTCGCTCTAAACCCGGGGAGCCCTCCCCGGGGGGCAGGAAGGCTGCCTCCTTCCCAGGGTGCATGGTGTGCAGGCCCGTGGGCCTCTCCGGGCTTAGCCAGCCAGCCCCCCAGAGACGGGCCCCAGGGTATCCCCGTGCCTGACGCCGCCCAGGTCAACTCACACCGGCAAAGGGTCCCTGGAGCGTGTGCCCCAGGAGTGCAGCGATGCCCTGGTCACCCTGGTCGCGTGACTGTGGGGAGCCCCCTCCCTCCCCGAGGCTCCAGGGCAGCGTGTGCCCCACTCGGGGATGTGGGACGTCCAGCCCGTGTCTCTCCTCGCTGGGGCCAGCAGCACCTCGGTGTCCCCGGGCCCTGCTCCCTCTCACGTCAGTCGCACGGGCCGCTGGCCCTCGACACAGTCACAGCCGAGTGCCACCCTCCTGCCAGCACCGCGGGCACATGGCTCAGCTCCTGGTCCCCTCACCGTGGCGCTGTCTCGGTGGGCCCTGGAAGCACCGCGTGTCCAGACAAGTCTGCGGCCCCCGTTTTCTCTCCTGAGACCCCGGGCCTAGAGGTGGCTGCTGTCCTCTGCTGGACAGGCAAGGGTCTCTGGGCCGCGCACCGCATGAGCCCCTGGACTGTCTGCAGGCGGGTCCCTCCCCTCCGGGGCCAGGGTCCCAGGGGGACAGGCGCTTGGCACCCTGCTCAGGCTACTTGGTTCACTCATGATGCATCTGCTGCATTCCTTTGCCTGCCGCCTATCTCTAGAATTTTCTCTTTGACTCTTTTTCAAAACTTTCAATTTCCATATGATACACGCACAGAACAGTGCACACGTCACAAGTGTGCAGCTCAAGCTTTTACACACCACACACCCCCGTGCAACCAACACGGGGCTCGAGGAAGATGCTGCCGCAGTGCCCCTGGGAGCCCTGCACGCCCCCTGCCCTGCGGGAAGCCCCCTCCCACAGCCGCGCCGCACAGGCCGCTTCCGCCAGTGGACGCACCCCTCGGGCCTCCCTCCCTTTGCTCGGCACGTTGTAAGAGTCACACATGTGTGCCTGCACGTGGGACGGCTTCATTCTCTTCACCGCATGAATATGCCGGGGTCCCCTCTTCATTTTCCTTGGAGACACTGAAAGCAATCCCAGGGCTTGTGCCTTAGGACCAGAGCTGCTGGACCCGCTGTACGTGGGTCCTGACGGGCACCCAGGAGTGAACGGCCTTGGGGGCAGGTCCTGCCACTCGGTCTCTCCCGTGGGCGCCCCTTCACACCCACCGCAGTGCTCCTGTGCTCCAACCCTGTCCCTGGCGGGCGGCCCAGCACCTACCTGGGGCTTCAGGTTCACACCCCCCTGGTGGCCAGTGCACAACCCTGCATCTCTATTTTCCAGAGGTCCTGCCTCCTCTGATCCCAAGGACAGTAACGGGAGGAGGACTCAGAACATTTGGGGCGGGGGACACCTGGGTGGCTCAGTTAAGCGTCCAGCTCTTGGATTTGGCTCAGGCCATGATCTCAGGTCGTGGATGGAGCCCCATGTCAGCCTCTGCACTCAGGGGGAGCCCATTTGAGGATTTTCTTCCTCTCTTAAAAAAAAAAAAAAAAAAAAAAAAAAGAACCAAGATTTGGAACTGCTTAGCTGTTATACCAACACTGGAAGGGGAAATAGCAGTGTTTCCCTAAAATCAGGAACAAAACCAGGACACCCTGTCGCACTTCCATTCAACGCCATCCTGAAGGCCCCGGCCCGGCCGTGAAATGAGAAGTCATTAGGAACAAACAAAGCCATCCCTTTCCTGCATGACAGGGATGGCTGCACAGAAAACTCTAAAAGGAAAAAGAAAGGCAGAGTGGGGGGCACCTGGTGGCTCAGTCAGTTGGGCATCTGAATCTTGGTTTTGGCTCAGGTCAGGATCTCAGGTCATGGGATCGAGCCCCGCGTCGGGCTCCATGCTCAGCACACATCTGCTGGAGACTTTCTCTCCCTCGGCCCCTCCCCCTGCTCACACTCTCTCTCTAAAATTAATAAGTAAATCTTTAAAAAGAGAGAGAGAGAAGAAAATCCTAAACATCTACAAATAAACAACAGGAAACGGAGATTGCTAAGGTGACCGGGTATCACGGCAACACCCAAAATCAAATGCATTTGTGCTCAACGCCAACAAGGAGTTAGAAGAGATGTTTAATAAAAAAATAAAATTTAAAAACGCCACCTACGAGAGCAACAAACCTAACCTGTGCCCGTGGGAGGGACTTTAACCGCGGACTATGAGACAGCCTCACGGGCCGCCGCCGACCACCTGCACTGCTGGAGACCCGGGCCGTGTTCACAGCGGGAAGACGGGATGGGGAGGGTGGAGTCCCCAGCTGCTCTACAGTCAGTGCCATTTCAGCCAAAATCCTGACAGTTTTTCAAGAGGCGCTAAAAGCCCACAGTAACACGACAGGGGGAAGCAAAGAGCAGGAACCGCCAGGGGCTCCCACGACCCCGCAGGGAGGGTGAGCAGGGAGCAGGGGCTGTGGGGCGAGCGGAGGGCCAGGGAACCCAACGGAGGGCGCCTGGGCACGTGGCCGGGTGTCCCCGGGGCAGCACTGAGGACCTGCCGTGCGACACCTGGCACTGCCCCTGGGGACCGAGGCGCCCCGGGCTCTGTCCCTCTCAGTGCACAGCGAGCTCCAGAGCGATGGGAAGCCTCCACGGGGGAGCTGACTCGCAGCCTCAAGGACACGCGGGGCAGCGCCCTAGTGCCCCAGGCCGGGGAAGGACTGCCAAGAGCCAACCCCCCTCCCCAGAAGGGAAGATGGGCAGACCCACAGGAAGTCAAGCATTTCATTCATGACGATGAAGGAAGAAGAGGAGGCCCGTGGCAGCCACGTGACGGCACAGGAGAGGCGATCACACACCACCGCAGGTCAGCCGGAGAGGCCCACGGGGATGGAGGGCAGCGGGGACACGCAGGACCCAGCGGCACGGGGAGACGCTCCGGGCATCGGGCAGGATGTGCAAACCCAGGCCATAGCGCGACAGGCCACGGTGCGTCCGTTCCATTTGCAAGAACTAATGACAACAGCGAAGAGCCCGGAGCGCTGGACACACCTTAGAGCCGCTGCGTGGGCGGCGGGCGTCTGAGAAACAGCCCGAGCCCCCCTCCCCGGCCTCCGCCTGCAGCTCGCCAGCGGCCACGGCCAGGTTGGGAGCACTGTCCGGCGAGCGGCCGGGCACCTGCTGGAAACCTCTCGCAGACTTCAGCTCCGCGCGGACCTGAGCAGGGCCTCCCGCCTGCGCTTAGAGACTCGCGGACGCCCGTTCCCCCGAGAACCCCCGCCGCCCGCAGCTCCCCCCGCAGGATGCGCACATCCCGGCTTTCACCTGCACGTGAATTCTTGGATTTCTGTTCTCCCTGCTGTTTTTTTCTTAAAAGATTCATTTATTTATTCATGAGAGACACACAGAGAGAGGCAGAGACACAGGCAGAGGGAGAAGCGGGCCCCTCCCAAGGAGCCCGATGCGGGACTTGATCCTGGGTCCCAGGATCACGACCTGAGCCACAGGCAGACGCTCAACCGCTGAGCCACCCAGGCATCCCTGTTCTCCCTGTTTTTGCTTCTCAGGCATTTGTAGGAAATGCCCATTTTGTCCTCATTTCATTAGCTCACTTACTTTATTCCAAAAATTAAACAAATGTTTTAGACCAGATATTGTAAAAATTGCAACCTACAGGCTAAATTCAGGCAATTATTTTTTATTTGGTCTGCAATTTGTTAAAAATAAATAATTGCACATAAAAACCCAGATTTCTGCCTTCTCCTAGCAGAACAAATATCCATGTCTTCTAGTCCTGCGTCCACCTGGGCATGCTGGCTGGTGCTCAGTGCTGGGCTCAGTGCTGGGCTCAGTTCCGAGGTCAGTGCTGGGCTCAGTGCTGGGCTCAGGGCTCAGCGCTGGGGGTCAGTGTCTGGGGTCCGTGCTGCGCTCCTGCTGGCTGGGGTAGTGCCGGGGGTCGGCGCTGGGGGTCCGGCGAGCACGTGGGAGAGAAGGGGCCCTAGCCATCACTCCGTCCACGTAGCCGCCCCCACCCCGTCTCACACCTACATTCCTCCTGGCTCCCCTTCCTGCCTGGCCTCTGTCAGAATCTGGGTTCACAACTTTCATGTAGTTTTATTTACAAAAAAAACAAAAAACAAAAAAAGTTTGTACCCAACAACTCCCTAGGACCCAAGGGAGGGAAGTGAAAGGTGAAAGCAGTCGGAGCTCCGGGGAAGCGCCAAGCAAGCCTGGAAGCAGAGGGCAGCTGCGGGCTGCCGCCGCCTTTTCCACCGAATCTGCTGGAACTCAGGCCACAGCAGCACGCGCCTCGACTCATACAATGAAAATACGCACCGTGTGCTACGGTGTGTGCCCGGGCCCCACGACCCACCTGGAAGCCCGGGCTCTTTCCCGCCGCCCGGCACCTTGCTCTGGGTGCCAGCGCACCACCGGGGCAGGTGCGGAGCAGCTCCAGGACACCTGCCGCGACCACACGGCTTCTTGGAAAACAAAACCAAAACGCTAGCCGTGCCACGCAACTAGTAACACTGTAAGAGTGTTTTTACCACGTCCTTCCTTCCGCTTCTGTGGAAGCCACTCAACGCTGAGAGGCGGTCGTAACTCTTCGACACTCAGAGCCCCCCAAGAGGGAACCCACCAGGTGGCCGGAATGCGCCCTCCACATGCTGCTGTTCGGGCCTGGGGGACGCCGGGCTCCTGGAGGGGGCAGTCCAGCCGAGGACCCCCGGCTGACACCTCCTCAGAGCTGCACACGGGGGGGGGGGGGGGGGGGGGGGGGGGGGGGGGGGGGGGGCACGAGCCCCGCCTCCTCCACCAGTCACCGCAGCATGGTGGCCTCAGGGCCCCCCAGCACCCCCCTCCCATTACCCTCGGCCTCCATAGCCTCTCTCCCAGCAAACCTCCTGCACCTCCCTTTTTGGCATCTGCCTCCTGCGTCACCCCACCTGATCCATTCTTCATTCAAGAATCTACTTCTGGCTCATTTTGGCAAAAATCGCTGCTGTTATGCCTTATTTTGCAAAGTACACCGACTGGCGGGCTTCTCTCCGAACACGAGGATCGCGTGCGTCTCCCTCGTAACAGGCACGTTCATTCAGTGGCTCCAGTTAGACTCGGACGCAGCCTAAGGTACAAACCAGTCCCCGGAAAGCCTGACCGACCACCGGCGCGCTCCCGCTCGGGCCAGGACACCCCGCAGCATGCTCCCGCCGCGTTGCGTGCAGGCGGCGCCTGGGCACACGCGCATCTGCGGTAACTGACTGCCCCGGCGCGGCATCACATCTAGCATGCACCTGTTCCCGCCACCTCAGACGGGGATTTCTGGCCCCCCGTCCACCACGTGCAGCCTTCTGGAAGTGAGGAGTTCTTAAATGACTACTTACGTGAAGCCAACCACTTAGTTTCAAAATGTAGGTTCGTGACACATGGAGTTTTCTGAGCAGCAAAGTGCTTTGGATCCAAGACGACCTCTGACGTCTAGATTCATCACCTGCTAGCTGGACAACCCCCACCAAGCTCTCCCCCTCGGTCTCTCCATCCGTGTTACGGGGCGACGCCACTGTCCTCACAGGGCCTTTTCTTAAAGAATCAAACACCATAAGGTGCCATCACGGTAGCTGCCGTCGCAGCACAACACAAGGCCTCAGTGGGGAGGCGGGGGGCACACACTCATAAAGCCAGCGGCTCAAGCAGCGACATGATGAAGAGGAGAAGAGCCACCACCTCTGGGGCTCCAGAGCTTGGCGCCCCCCTCCCAGGGTTGCCACCATCGGAGGCACCAGTCACCGCTGAGCATCACATCTGGCTGCAGGTACTTCCCTCCAGCTGGTCACTACTGCTCACAGGCGAATTCCTTGGTATTGTTCTTTATCACCGATTTCACTCCCCACCCACTTTCAGAAAGGAACTGAGAAGAGCCAGGTTAATAATGCATGGCCTCCCCGAGTCGCCTGGGGACAGGACTCCCCGCCCAGCCGCTATCACCGCTCACTTGCCTCCCTTCTGAGTCCTAGGCCCCCCGGCTGAGCGCTGCCTGTCACAAGTCCATCTGCTACGACGTACCCTACCTGAGACCCTTCTGGCGACGCACGCAAGGGACAGCAGTCAAACCCCAGTGTCCGCAGCCCGTGAGCCTTCACCCTGCAGGGAGGCCGGGGCCGACCTCCCCCCGGGCCACCTCCCGCATGACCCAACGATCGCACAGATGCCCTCCCAAGATTACCACCTCTCACGCTTTGCTCACAGAGATAATCAAAACACAGCGAATGCTTCTAATAACCAAGGAAGGGTGGCCCAAGGACACACCACTACTGTGTGGGCCTCAAACGCAGCATTTTGAAATAAGTAATTTGCAATTACCGTTGAGATAGAGTAAGTACTGTTGCCAAGGAGTTTTAAAAGGGCAGATAAAGTCACAGATGTTTCACTTCATGACTTGAAACGACTCATTTAAAGCCTCAGAGGTTCTCTGGTTAACCAAAAGGAAAACCCGGGAAATTTCGGACCAACTGCTTTACAAAATTCAGTCCAACCTCGCTGTACCATCAATGTCTCCCTGGGACTGAGTAACTACAGACCTGAGCTTCTACAAGTCATTAAAAAGGAAACGGACAAATGTAGCCACTCGCAGCCTTTGCTCTATGAACATCAATCAGCCACACTCGTACGGTAAACAGAGTCCTGACGAGGCCTGGAGGCGGAAGCCGCTGCTGCCACATGGACGGTGGCAGGGGGCCGCTGCTGAGGGTGAGGGGCGCCTGGCCTGCGCTGCAAGCATGCCCTCTCCTGCCTCCCCTGTTAAGTCAGGCTGAGAGTCAACAGAGGTGTGCATGTCAGGGGTAAAATGTCACTGGACAAGTTAACCAGACCCTCCCCCTCCAAAAAAAAAAAAGTAAATTTGGCTCCTCTCAACACAACTTCTTATTTTTCCTTGTTTTTAAGGATTTCGGTATTTTCCTCCTACCTCCGATTTGACCCGAGATGAAAATGTGTGGACCTTTAGCAGATGGTGGGGTCTCAGAAGACGGGAGCCCACGGACCTTGCTTTAAGTGTGGCCGTGCTGACCTGTGACCTCACCGTCAGCAGGCAGCAGGGCCGCTGTCCTCGCAGACCACTCTTGTCCAAGGCTCAAGTGTGACCAGAGAGAACACAGGCCAAGGGCCAACCCTGCGTATCATGGTGGACTCGGCTAACGTGGGAAGCAGGGGTAAAATCGGACAGACCAGATCACTTTGGTGGATACACTTTCTCTGCCTCTCAAAATAGAACAACTACTTTGTTTGCTTCCCCAGCCCTGGCCCACAGACCCATGTGCAAGCAGGGTGGGGGGGGTTCCTGCGCGCGCTGAGCCTGCCACGTGGGCCAGCCGGGGGCCCAGGGAGGCGCTTGCTAGAATCCACCCTCTGGTGATCCACACATCCCTCCTGCACCTCCCCTGACCACCTCACAAACCCTGCCAGTCATCCTGCTGTCGCACACGCCTCAGGTCATTGCGGAGACAGAGCTCAGAGCTCTTGATGGGGTCCCCAGGTGGGGTCCCACACAGGTGGGGTGAACAGCAAACCCCGGTGCAGCGACACCCCTAGCACTGCACATGGCATTGGATTCGAGACTAAGGCAGTGACTATACCTTCCAGGGTTTGCGCATCCTGCGGGTCAGTCCCATGTAGCTTCTTTTTAAACAATGCAATCAAGGAGATCTTTAAGGGTAACCAAGAAGTGGATACAACAGTGAACCACAACTGGCTAAACTCTAAAACTTTGAGGGGGGAGAGGGTGTAGTTGTGATGATCCAGAAAAGCGGGAGGAGCAGCAAGAAAGCGATCAAATCTGAGAATGTTCAGAATCTGGGACCCCTTAGGAAGCTTTCAACAGAGAAGTGAGGACTAGGAACCCCTAAGTGAGCATCATCAGCCTGCAGAGCTGCAACCTGGAGCATGTCCCGGGCGGGTTCTGGGCTTAGCCCCACTGCTCTGGGCCCCACCAGCACCAGCACCAGCTCAGCAGTGGTGGAGCTGGGCTCCCTGGGATGACTGTCACTTCTCTGATGGGCGGCTGCGTCCCATCCCAGACTCTCTGAAGGCCAACGGTCCTCGTTTTTCCTTCTAGTAAGATCCTCTTTCCTAGGAAAAAGAACCCACCTGCTCAAATATTCCCTTAGGCAAGATTGTTAGTAGTGTGCTTAAAAAAAAAAAAAGGTGCAGGAAGCCATTTATGAGAGCATTTTTCCTACTGCACTCAACTTCTCTCAAAGTTTAAAAAAAAAAAAACTGCACAATTTTTCAAGGTAGCTTCAAGTGCTAATAGCCCTCCTTTCCAGGGCCCTGGGGGCGGCCCTGGGGGTGGAGGTGGCTGCGCCCCCGACGGCTCTTGGGGCTCTTGGATTACGGGCTGACCCCATCACTTGACTGGAACCGTGGAAATTCACAGTCGGCCTTGGTCCAAACGCCAAAGTCAAATGTGAAAACTCAGCATCCGCCACCCCCCTTCGCGGCCCCACCTGCAGCCCTCCCGCGGGTTGGGTAAAAAGTGAAACTCGGCCTCGGCGCGCAGGGTCGGGGTCGGGGACGGGGTCGGGTCCGGGGAGGGGGCGCCGCGCGGGGTCCGGGTCCCCAGCGCCCCCGAGCCAGGCAGGGGGCAGGTCGCGTCCGCGGGGGGGGGGGGGTCGCAGGAGGCCCCGAGCGAGCGAGCGGAGCCCGCGGGGAGAGGGGACGGGACGGGGGTCGCGGGGGGTCGCGCCCTGCCTCGGCCCGGGCGCCCCTCCCCCGGGGCCCCCCCACCGCCCTCCCCGCGAGGCCCCCGGAGGGGCGCGCGGGGACGTGTCCCGGGCCCGGCCGGACCGGGCAGCGGGGAGGCCCCGGGCCGGCCCCCCGCGCCCCCCGCGCCCCCCGCAGCTCGTCCTCCCGCAGGCCCCGCGCCGGGCGGAGCGCAGCCGGCCCACTGCGGCGCGGGGCGCGGGGCGCGGGCGCGGGCGCGGGGCCGACCTCGGGCGGAGGAGCGACCTCGGGCGGCGGGAGGGGGCCCGACCTCCGGGGGCCGCGCCGCTCACCTGCAGCCGCCGCCACCTGCTCGTCGCGCGCGCGGCCTCGGCTCCCTCGGCGGCCCCTGCGGCCGCTGCGCTCCGGCCCTGGGCGCGCCCGGCCCTGCGTCGGGCCTCAGCGAGTGCGGCGCCCGCCGCCCCCGGCCCCCATCCCGCCCCGCCCGGCCCGCCGCCCTCCGCCCTCGGCCGCGCCGCCCCGCCACTTCCTGTGCGCGGCGATCCCACAGTTCCGCCGGCGCGCGGGGAGGGCGGACACGCGGGGGGGACACGCGCGGGGACACGCGGGGGGGACACGCGGGGACACGCGCGGGGGGGGGGCGCGGGGAGGGGCGCGCGGGGGGGGGGGCGCGGGGGCGGCGGGGGCGCGCGGGGAAGGGGCCGGCGGGGTCGGGAGCGGACGCGCGTGAGCCCGGGGCGGGGACGGCGCGGGGCACGTGGGCTGCGGGGCCGCGAGGCCGGCCGGGGGCGGGGAGACGGCCCGCGAGCCCCCGCCCCCCGCGCCCCCGCCCCCGCCCCCGCGCCCCCGCCTGTTTCCGGGCGCGAGCTCCTCCCCTGGCCCGGGTCACGGCCCGGGTCGCGGCGCCGCGGGGGGCGGGCGGAGGACGGATTTCCGACCCACGTGCAGCGCCCTTTGACTTATTTATAGTTTGCAGCCGCTGGCAACATTGTATCGATTTGACCCGGGAGGAAGCTTCCCGGAACCCTGGGGGGGGGGCGGGGCGGCCGGGAACCTGCCTCGCTCGCTCGCGGGGCCCCGGGTCCCTGGGCGCCCCCCCCCCCGGAGTTCCCCACGGAGCACCTGCTGGTGGCTGGGCCAGGAAGCGGCCCCAGGGAGCCTGGCCCGGCCGAGGGTCATCTCCCCCGGCCTGCCCCGCCGCCTGCGCCCCTGAGCTTGGACGGTGGGCGGTGGGCGGTGGGCGGCTTTCGGTGGGAAACTACTTGAGATACCAGGCGCCCTTACTCGGCTTGTATCTCCTTTAACCCTCCTCCAACCCTCCTCCAATTATTTCAGAAAACACTTGGGCTAAAATAAAATAAAATAAACATACATGCACCTGTTCTACTCACAATTCCCTAATCCTTGAAAAAGAAGTTACGGTTTGCAGGGCTGCTGGAAAATCATTACTGGTAAAACTGCAGCCTGCGCCGCCGCTCCTCCTCGCTGTCCCATCCTACAGGTAAAATTCTCACAGGCACCTGCAGATGTGCAAGTAAGGATGTTCTGACTTCGGGCATAGAATTACAAAAATCTGAAAACAACCCACAGACATCTGGTTGAATAAATTCCAGCCTGTTTTTAATATATTAAAAAGAATTTTTAATCTAGAACATTAAAAAATTAATATGCTAACTATATATGCTGATATTACATAATCTGCAAGATTTGTTAAGTCAAAAGAGAGAGTGAAGATGCAGGGCAGTGTGTATACAAGAATCTCTTTGCCGTATTGAAAAGCAGTGCAGGGATCCCCGGGGTGGCGCAGCGGTTTGGCGCCTGCCTTTGGCCCAGGGCGCGATCCTGGAGACCCGGGATCGAATCCCACGTCAGGCTCCGGGTGCATGGGGCCTGCTTCTCCCTCTGCCTGTGTCTCTGCCTTGTCTATGCCTCTCTTTCTCTCTCTGTATGACTATCATAAAAAAAAAAAAAAAAAAGCCGTGTATATGCAGCCATCCGTCCAGAAAACTTCTGGAAAGATAAAGAGTTATCGGCTCTTTTGTTCTCGGCTGGACAGGGGTAGGTCGACTTCATTGTTGCTAGGTAGTCACATTTAAATTTGTCATATGCACACACTTTAGAAATATGTTTTTAAACTAATTAAATGTACCTCATCATTTAGACGCTCGGTGGCCCCTTAATAGTCACTCTGAACTTCTAGATCAGCTCAAAATACTACTTGTCTCGACAGAGTAAAGCACCATCAGTGTAATCTAATCCATATTCAGATAGAATCTATGATCACTCAGACCTAAGCTAGCAGGAATTTGCATCTGGAAAAGCTCAGCTGAACATATGAGCAGAGTAAACATTTAAACAGAGCTTGGAAGTCAGCCAAGCAGCCCTTAACTACTTACCGGGCCCTGCGCGGAGCACGTGCCGGGCTGGCTGGGAAATGTGGTCCTCGCTGAGGTTCCCCGACTTTATTAGATGCGCGCCTTAGTTCACCTACGTACCCAGACAAAGCCCTGAGGTAGAGACGACCGGCATCTGTTCCACATTTGCAGAGACTGAGGCACCGGGAAGCTCGGTGTCTCACCCGCCAGCCCGCAGCGGGCAGCAGGGCCGCGGCCTGACTCAGCCGCAGTGCCCCGGCTCCATGTGACCCCAGTAACCAAGTTCTCTGTGTTGGGAGAGAGACTTAGGTCCCCCCTGAACCGCTTAAATTAAAACGGGGAAAGGACAGGTCTTAGCCAGAGTGTTCACAGGCACAGATTTGCAAGGTGAGGGGCTTTCTGCATGCCTAGGAAGGAGGGGAGTGGCCTTTGGGTACAGCCTGAGTGTGAGGTAGGTCCTGGGAGGGGGACTCCCCATTCATTATTTGCTCTAAATCTCCAAACCAACTTGCTTGATAACCTGATAACCGTTCCACCAGGTAAATAAACCAGACCCCAGGAGGTGACCCTGAGGCCAAGGAGCAGCCTAGAAGCAGTCTTTCCAGTTCAGAGTCTCTCGCTCACTCTGGTCAAGCCCTGCCCGTAGGCCTCAAGTGCTCTGAGGGCATTGTGGGCTCCAGGTGAGTCCGGATTGAGGAAGGCTTCCTGGGGCAGCTGGACACGGATGTCACTGCCCCGGGGGGACTCAGAGCCTAAGCTCAGAGCTTAGCCTGTGACCTTGGTCAAGGACATGGCCCATGTGAGTCTTAGTTTCCTATAAAGCAAGGAGGTTCCCACCCCAGACTTCCCTGATCCCCAAGTGTGTGCCAAGAGAGTCAGGCCGAGGGGCTAGCTCCGGCATTTCTCAAAGCCTAGAGTTTATTTTTAACCAAGATGTAAAAGTTTACCAAAACTAAAGATAGTGACTTTGCTGGAAATTGATGAACTCCAGCAGTTAACACTAGCCTCAAATGGAGAGATACTGTATATGTTTTTAATTAGTATATAGCAGGAAAACAGTGGTTACAAATGCAAGTTTTTCAGGAGACTAAGTATTATTTTAAGTAGGCTCCAGGCTGAGCGTTGGAGCCCAGCAGGGGGCTTGAACCATCAGACCTGGGTTGAGATCAGGAGTCAGACGCTTACCCAGCTGAGCCACCCAGGAGCCCCACAGGAGACAAAGTGTTTTTAAAAATGCGCTTCTACAGGGCTGAAAACCCTCAAAAGGGATTTTTCATGACGCAGAGCCTGGAAGCCCCCGACACTCTGAGACCCTGCCCCGAGGTGGTTGTTGAGAAACTGTGATCAGCCTGGAGGTCAGAGTCAAGGTCACACGAGTGGGTGAAGCCAGTGCCCAGCCGAGGACAGACCTCAGGCAAACGTCCAGCACGTGGGGAAGCCCTCTGCGCCGGGGGAGAGCCCTGGGTTTGAGTCCAGGCTCATTCTAGCTGCAGTAGGAGCCTCACCCCCTCATACTCGGCCATGGGGCTTCTGGATGCAGTGGCCGAGCTGTGGGGCTTGAGGACCTGTGGCCTGAGTGCAGGGGCTGTTCCGACCAGAGCCACCCCGCTGATAGCCATGGACCGCCATCGGCATCCTAGTCTCCCTGGGTAGAGTAGGGGAGCCAGAGAGGTGGGCAGCTGGGCCAGGGGGCAAAGACAGGGTGACCAGAGTCAGGCTGTGAGGCCCTGTCCCTGCAGCCAGTCGGAGCGGGTGGGGTACCCCAGCATGTCAGCTCACGGCCTGGTGCCTCTAACAGGCCATGTTGGCTCCAGGCCTTGGTCAGCAGCTGCCCCAAGGCCTGAGACTCCACCTGCCCCGTCCTGCCCTCCTAGTGCCCCAAACCCCACTGGCTGCATTGTGCCTGGAGGCCTCTCCTGACACAGGCACCTGCAAAGGAGACTTTGCCCCTGCCCGTTAGAAACACTGCCTGACCGGGGCACTCCCGGGTGCTGCACCCAACTCTGCACATGAAGGGGGCTGTCTGTGCAGATCCCGCCCTGAAGGCCCCCTGGCCTCTCCATCGTTGAGCGGCCCAGGCTCCTCGCCCACAACCTGGGGCTGGCAGGGTAGGTGGGCAGGAAACCCACACAGGACGTGTGATCTATCAAAGGATCACACCCTCCCCCCTCCCACCCCACCCCCACCTGCAGCCCCACCCGGACACACAAAAATTCTAATTTTTTTCTTTGCACCAAATCAGCTTTCAAATTGTTCTCTGGCATTCAAAATTAAACAAAACAAACAAAAGTACATGCTATTTCTACAAGGTCACCTGTCCAGATGTGGCATCTCCGATGTAGGAGAGCCGCAACCCAGCTCACAGGCCTACCGAATCCCTGAGCTGTAGGAAAGAGCCGGTCGGTACTGCTGTCGGCGGGCTCGAGGAATCACTTCCAGAAGAAAACAGCCCAGCGTGTTACTAGGCGAGGAGGAGAACCTCCAGAGTTTAGGGGGGCGGTTACTACCTGCCTTAGCACAGGCACAGGTGATGGCGCCACGTGATGGGGAAGCAAACGCTCTACAAACCCAAATCCTCAGAGTAACAGTGGAAAAGGAGAGGCTGGGCCCTGGCCCCGTGAGGAAGTGGCCCACGCACCAGCCGGGGCATTAAGAGCAAGCTCAGTGGCACTTTCTGGAAACGCTGAGTGGAGGAGGGACCCGACGGTCCTGTCATGTCACACAAAATTAGCACATCCTTGGGCAGCCCAGGTGGCTGCCTATGGCCCAGGGTGTGACCCCAGTGTCCCAGGATCAAGTCCCACATTGGGCTCCCTGCATGGAGCCTGCTTTTTCCCTCTGCTTGTGTCTCTGCCTCTCTCTGTCTCTCTCGAATAAATAAATAAAATCTTTTAAAAAAAATCAGTGCATCCTTTAGTGAGGGGACGGGCTGTCCATGAGGATCGTGCAGTTGCAAGGTGACTGCGCGTTCCCGTTTCCTGGGGCCTGGCAGGGCTTGGGGGTCGAGGCTGGGCTCGCAGGTGTCCCCCACCCCCCGCCACCCCCTCTGTTAGATGGTACCGGCTCTACCTTGCAAGCCGCCTCTGCGTCTGAACCCAAAACTGGTGGGGACGAGCATGGTCACCCCCAGACAGAAGGACCCTTGGACTTGATGCCATGGGGCTGGTTCTGGGGGTGGCGGGGGGGGTGACACGGTTGTCACCCGGCTGAGCGGTCATCTTGCTGTCCTGGGCCTCCGTTCCCTGTACGGTTCAAGGGAGTGAGGGAGCCACCGCACCTGCCCCAAGAGGCCTCCAGAGGACCGGGTGAAGTTGCACAGGGAAGGCCATGCGAGAGGTTTCTCTGACACCCCTCCCCTGGTGTCTCAGCTGCCAGGCTCCCTCCCAGGGACCCTTCCCGCCCCCACCACCCCCGCCACCTCCCAGTGTTCCCGGGAGCATCCTTCCGCGTCCTCACAGCTCTCGCCACCGTCTGACCTCTACCCTGGAAGGCCACCAGCGCCCCGCCTGGCCCCCGCTGCCCCCCAGCCCCTGTGTACCATCCGCAGGAACAGCTGCAAAGGTGCTGTCACCCTGGGCGCTGCGCAGCGGGGGGTCTGCAGGGACCAGCATGCTCCTCACCACACACGGTACACGTGCTGCCTGCGGGCTGCACTCTCAAACCCCCAGCCTGCCCGGCTCAGCCAGCGGCCACCCTCTCACTCTGCAGGCTACAAGTCCAGGTCACCGTGTCGGCAGGGCTGGCTCCTCCGAGGCCTCTTTCCTGGACGTGTAAATGCCACCTGGTTGTCCCCTGTGCTGTGTCTCTCCTCTTCTCAGGACACCAGTCGTGCTACATTAGGGCCCATCCAGTGACCTCTTTAAAGAACCCCCCGCCAAATACAGCCACACTTAACACATGCCGAGTACAAGACTTAACACGACCTTGGGGGTGACAGCCCCCCAAACAGGCCCCCTCGGCCTACATATTTGTATTCTCTCTCTCTCACGCTATTTTTATTTTTTTGCAATAAGCATGTATTCCTTATGTAACGCTGAAAAGCATTTTAAAGTCATCTGTGTCTCACTGGTTCAAGGGCACCAGGGCAGGGGATGTCAAGGGTGCGCCGGCCGTGGGGGCCGACTGGGCTCACGCGGGCGGACGGAGATGCCGGCTGGCGCGGGCAATGAGCGCCTCTGTCCCGGCCTCCCCTCGGCCGGGCCCTCGGCTGGGGCTTCCACCTCTGGGGAACAAGAGCTAACGGGGCTTAGGAATCTGGCAGGAAAGAGGAAACAAGATCAAAAGGAGCACCCGTCTGACCCCCCGCCCCTTACAGGGATCCTCCACCGAGAGAGTCTCAGCACCTGCCGGCCCAGCGGGTCAGAGTCAGGGCCAGGGACGAGGAGACAGTGATGACATCGGTGATGGGGGTGGTGACAGTAGCCGACACCTGCCGCGGGTCCTCCACATGCCACGCTGCTCTAACAACTCTACGAGGTAGGGACCTGTTGTCCCGCTTTCGGGGGGGTAGGGGGAACCGAACCACAGAGAGGCTAAGTAACCTGCCTGAGGTCACAGCCCGGGCGTATCAAGGCCTGGTCCTCTGGCTGGAGAGCTTCTCTGCCCAGCACCCTGTGAATAACGTGAATAAAAGTACAACTGACAGACCCTCTGTCCTCCCCCCGCAGCTGGCCAGGCACTTGTCATTCACAGAGAGCCCCGCACAGTTGAGGACAGGGGCGGAAGCCCCCGGCAGGTGGAGGCTGCCTGGATGGTCACCGCGCCCCGCGCCCAGGGGCTGCAGCTCAGGCTCCCTCCTAGGGCGTCGGCAGGATGCCTATTCGGGATGCAGCCCCCCCTCTGTCTCTGACCCTCTCTCCTGGGGACATGCAAGCTTCTAGCTCCTTCTGCAGCCCCTCCTGCAATGGCCAGATCCCTGCCGGTTCCCCGACGTCACAGCCTGCGACCTCACGTGTTTGACCTCTGGAGCAACTAGAGGTCGGAATTCCTGGTGCAAAGGTACTTGTCGGTGAGATGAGAGGCCACATGTGACACGTCTGCCACTGTCGCTGCCCAGAGACCTGAGCACACGTGGCGCCCACCCCTCCAGGGCCTCTGCCCTTGGGCCTCTCGGGGGGCCCCCGACATCCCCCCTCAAATGGAAGCGGGCTGGCTGTCTGCAAGGGAAGCTCCCCTGCCCCGCCCAGGGACCCCCTGGCCCCAGGCGTGTACCACCGCCCCCACAAGCACCACTCCAACACCAGACGATCTAGAACCAAGCTCCTGCTAGTTGAGCGGCAGGTGGACCGCTGAGAGCGGAGCCTTCTATGGCAACCCCGCAGCCAGTGACTTTAGAGCCCCGTCTGGAAGGCTTGAGGTCTCAAGGATGGTTTTGCCCTGACGAAGAGCAGGTATGAATTTGTAAGATCTCCCTGTGCACCAGGGAAGGTGGAGCCTGCCCACGAGGGAGGACTCCTACCTCCACGGGGGGCACCCTCCACCCCCACTCTGACCCCTGCTGGTCTCTCAGGGGGGGGATCCGCTCAGTGGCTGCCATCTGCCCACCTCCATCCATTCAGCCAGCACATGCCTGGCCCTTTGCGATTGGCTTTGACGGTCATTATTCAAGAAAACATGGGCCGGACAGACATTTCTCCAAAGAAGATGCCCAGATGGCCACCAGACACATGGGAAGATGCTCCACATCACCCATCATCGGGGAAACGCACGTCCAAACCACAATGAGATCCCACCTCCCACCTGTCAGAACGGCTAAAATCACACACGCGCACACAAGAAACAAGTGTTGGTGATGATACAGAGAAAAAGGAGCCCTCGTGCACTGCTGGTGGGAATGCAAGCCGGCGCAGCCGCTCTGGAGAACAGCGTGGAGGGTCCGCAAAGGGATAAAAATTGAGCTACCCTACGATCCAATAATTCCACCACTGATTATTTACCCAAAGAAAATGCAGACACCAATTTGAAAAGATACATGCACCCCGATGTTTACAGCAGCATCACCCACAGTAGCCAAGATAGGGAAGCAGCCCAAGCGTCCACTGACTGATGGATGGATAAAGGAGACGTGGTGTCTCCACGATGGAGTATTCCTCAGCCATAAAACAGAATGAACACTTGCCATTTGCCACGACGTGGATGCACCTAGAGGGTATTAGGCTCAGGGAGATACGCCAGTCGGAGGAAGACAAATACCGTATGATCTCACTTATACGGGAGATAGCAAACAAACAAACAGAGAAACAGGCTCATAAACACAGAGAACAGCCTGGTGGTTGCCAGAGGGGAGGGCGGGATGGGGGAGCCAGGAGAGGGGCACGCAGAGGCCCAAACTCCCAGTTATAAAATAAACGAGTCATGGGGGTGAGGAGTACGTCTTGGGGAACACGGTCGATAATACGCTACTAATGTGTGCCGACTGCCCTCACCAAGGTGAGCAGCGATTATCTGCCAGAATCGTGCCTCACTGTTGCACACCTGCCACAGTCAACCACGCTTTGGTAATTTAAATGACAACCGCGAGGGCCGGCATCCATCCAGGGTGTATGAGGCGTCTGCCCCCAGACGGGCTGGGTGCCCTTCCACGCTCCAGGCCAGTGGGTGGCCCCAGGCCCCTTGCCTGGTGGGACCTATTCGCCGGGACACAGGCTGAGGCGCCTGCCGTGCACCTGCCACTCGCCAGGGCCCCTGCTGCCCTGCGCCATCACACATCTTCCTGTGCAAAACAATACAGTGAGGGCCGTCGGTGCCGCATCGCCTCAGTGGGCTGCGAGGTGACCATTTCCGGTGGCAGGACGTCTCTGCTACCCCTGCGGACCCCCTGCCCGCCCACTAGCAGCCCTGCTGGCCCCGACGTCACCCCCAGGCCACCCTGAATCTCCCTGCTGTCTCTGCAGACGGGCTCTCAGAGCACCCCACGTCCACGGTGGCCCTGCCGGGTGAGAGTCATGCAACCCCGTGACCGTCCTCTGAGAAGCCATCTCCCCTCCTCCCTGTCCTGTCCCCATGGGGCCTCTCTCACCAGCTCACCAGCCCATGGGGAGGCGCTTGCCAATAGGTGACTGTGGGAGGGAGGGAACCGGTCCTCTGTGCCCCCACCGCCTGCCCACTGCCTAGGCCCCGGGCCTCTCAGACTGTGCTCAGCACCCAGCGGGTGCTCTCTGGGAGGCAGTGGTTTGGGGAATGTCTTGCCCTGTCTAGGCCTGGGGAGCACCCCAGGAGCTTGAAGGGAGGAGGCTGGTGTCCCTCCTGAGCACGTGTCCGTGGCTGACATGGCTCCAAGGGACGCCCGACAGCTGCAGGTCCCGTCCCCCTGCCTAGAGCCCTGTCCCCTGCACGCAGGCAGGCCTCAGGTGAAAATCCACGCTATCACTGAGATCGAGGCATCTGAGCAGTTTGATCCTGGACGGTCCCAGTGGGAGGCAGGTCCTATCTAATCCACACGATTAGTCCGGCCTGAGCTTCCATCCTCGAGGGGCCAGTCTCCTGGGTTCGAATCCTGGCTCTGCAGCTTATGGCTGAGCAACCTCAGGCAGGTTTCTTAATTTCCCTGTGCCTGTTTTCCCATTTCAAATGGGAAAGTAAAGTACCTCCGTCTTCGGAGTATTGTGAGGATCAATAAGGTATCAGGTCAACAGGGCCTCATGGGGTGCCTGGCGTGGGGTGTGGGTAACACGAGCTCCGGTGGGCTTGACGATCGCCTCTATCCGTTCTTCCTCACTCTTCACTGTGGAAGGTCGGGGCTTCTTTTTTATGATGTGAATTATTTGTGCATTTACCTGTCGGACTCCATAAAGCAGTCGCTCTGAAAAGGTGGCCCTGGGCCTGCCCTGGGCCAGACGTGAGCATCGGGAGGGAAGTTTTCCAAGCTCACTGCAGACCCAGTGAACCAATAATTCCGGGATGGGGCCATGTGATCTGGGTTCCGACAAGCCCTCCAGGAGACTCGACCCACCCTGAGTCTGAGAACCACTGCCGGAAAGGCTTTATCTTTAAAATAAATCAAGGGGTGTCTGGGCGGTTTGGTGGTTGAGTGTCTGCCTTCGGCTCAAGGGGTGACCCCTGGGTCCTGCGATCAAGTCCCACATCAGGCTCCCTATAGGGAGCCTGTTTCTCCCTCTGCCTGTGTCTCTGCTTCTCTCTCTGTGTCTCTCATGAATAAATAAATAGAATCTTTAAAATAAATAAACAAATAAATAAATAATTTAAAAATAAATCAAAATCGAAGCAAATCCAGAAAAGCCAGGCTGCAGGAAAAAGAAAAACATTCCTGCTGCATTCCCTTCCTGCTCCGAACACGGTCACGTATTTCCTGTTCCCACGCCCCGGGTGCGCGCCCTGTGGCGGCCACCGCCGAGTACACACTGCAGACAGAGACCGCGAACGGTGTTGTCTCCAGGCCTGGAGGCTGGAAGCCCAAGACTCACGTGGCGGCAGGTGTGCTTTCTGCTGGAGGCACCACGAGATGACTCGGTCCAGGCCCCTCTCCGAGCTCCGGCAACTCTGGGGGTTCCTCGGCTGGGTGTTCAGACTCAACCCCGGAGCTGAGCCCACGGCCCCCTGAGAAGGGCTCGAGGACCTGGGTGGGCCACCCCCTCGGCCCCACGCAGACACAGGGCCGGGCCGAGCAGGGCTCCGGGCCCCCTCCGCTCTCCCGAGTCGGTTGAGAGCACAGCCACCTGCCCCGTGGGGCTGTTCCCTGACCCCGCGCCCTCTGCCTGTCACCCCCGCTCCAGAGCATCATGCGGCCCACGCTGACCGCGCAGAGACTGGTCTGTCCCCGTGTGAGGGCACGTGTCGGGTCATGACGGGATTCGATATGAAAATGGCATTTGTTTTCCAGAACTTAGAATCCAGACAATTGACAGACTGCCTTTACCAAAACAAAGATACAGCAAAAGAATATTTGCTCCCGCAAACGTCCTCATGTTTAAGGTGATTGATTTCACTTCCCGGTGAAATCCGGGAAGGAATCCGGGACAGAGGAAAGTAGTGCACCTCTTCCTAGGGTTGCTCTCCGTCCAAGCTCGATGACAAAATGTCCTGATAAAGAAAGTGAAGAGGGCTTTGCTCTGGCCGAGGTGTGCATCCACGCACCTGTGCCCTGAGGACACCCGCGAGGGCGGGTCCCCAATGCCTGTCGGACGTCAGTGCCGCCCAGCTATCCGGGAACCGTGTCAGGGTCCCGGCCCCACGGAGGAGGGAGAGGGCTGAGCTGCGTGTTCCGCCCGAGGGTCTGCTTCGGGGAGGAAGGGGCCTGTGTTGGCAGGCTCACGGGAAGGGGGTGTCCGAGCATTCTCTGGGTGCTCCCTTAGCGGGGGCGCCCCATCTCCGCTGTAGCTTGACTCTGCCTCTCTTCCCCATGCCCGCAGGCCGCTTGGGCCCAGCCTCCCTCCCAGGGTCACCGAGGTGGCCTCCAGCCTCCCAGGGGCCTGGCCCATCCGTGGGCATGCAGCATGCCCACCTCCAGGCCGAGGAGACTGTCCAGACAAGGTGAACGTGACTCCGCTAGGCCTCAGCCCTGTGCTCGCAGGCGGAGACCCGGCCCAAGACAACCCAGGGCGCAGGTCGGCGGCTTGACTTCGCCAGGGCACCACGGGGAAAGCTCATGCAGCCCCTGGTGTAGACGAAGCTGAGGCCTCAGACACGGAGGGACCTTGGAGGTGTCCCTTCCACCCAGCTCGGCGCTGAGCCCACCTAGTTCCCAGGAGCTTCTCAAAGACGCGCAGAGCAGAGCGGCGTCCGTGGGGGCCAGACCCACCTGAGGCCCAAGGCCACCAAGCAGGAGGCCCCCCAGAAGCCCCATAGCCAACGCCAGGAGGAAGGCTTCCGCGGGGTGGGCTCTGCTGGAAATGTGTTTCCGTCCACACCGCCGGCTTCCCGCTTCCTCGGCTGCTCCCAGTGCCCCTGCGTAGATCCTGGGGTTCTGCGCAAGATGACGGGTTTATGGGATACGCTTATCCGGTGCCTCTCCCTTCCCAGGAATGTTTGGGGGGTGGAGACGGGATCAGGATGTAGCCATAAAAGCCATTTCCATGACATAAATTACCTGAAGTAGGAGCTTCCCGGGGCCGCTGTTCACACGGGCCCACGCGGGCAGCTTAGCGGTGGACGGCTGTCCTCCCCCTGCTGGGGGCCGCAAGTCCAGGTGAGGGCATCGCAGGGCCCCGCCCTTTCCCAAGGCCCTGCCTCATCCAGCTCTGGGGGCTCCGGGGTCCCCTGGCTCGGGCACATCAGCCCACTCTGCGCCCCCGTCGTCCCACGGCTTCTCGGCCTCCACGTGAGGACACAGCCACTGGGTGAAGGTCCACCGCTCCAGTCCACTCGCAGCCCCCCGTGTGGACGTCCTAAGTCATCATCAGATGCCAGTGAACAGAGACGCCAGCAAGCGCCAGCCCTACCGCGCATGGCTTGGGGCGCGGGAGGAACACCAGGGCTGGATGGGGGCGGGTGGTCAGTGAGGCCCTTTGACCTCAACCCCAAATTCCCGCTTGCTCCCGCTATGACCCAACTCTCCGTCCAGATTCAAGGAAAGCGCACGGATTTACCCAGAACTGTGGACCCGGGCAGCGTGACCCCACAGGGCGATGGGCACAATGGCAACGCTGGCTGGGTTACGTCACCCCCCAGGGGCCCTCCACAGGCTAACAGAGGTGGGGGCAGCCGGAGCCGGGGCAGGACAGGCCGGTGACCCCGGGTTGAATCTGCGGGCATCACTTCGGATATCATGAGAGATGCTGTTTGACATTTCGGAAGCTCAAGGCGCAGAGTTGAATTCAAAGACCAGTAGCACGTGGTATGTGTTACATGGTGCCATCTGGGGGGAAAAACACGCTGCAGAGCACCCCACACAGTGTGCGGGCGCATGGCCGGGGACCTGGGAGGCACACCCCACGCTCCCAAGCACCGGAGGGAGGGGAGCCTGGGATGGGGCGATGGCCCTGGGCCGTGGGTCACTGCGGGGCCTCCTCACGCTGAACACCTGTTCCAAAGGCTGCAGACGAGCACCCAGAGGGGCGGGTGCACGGGCCAGGCCTGAGGGGCCCTGAGCACCGAGCTGGGGAGCACATGGACGCTGTCACCTACCCAGAAGCTCCGTGACCACGGATTTTTTTTTCCTTTTTTAATGATCCTATTTATTTATTTGAGAGACAGCGTGCAAGCACAAGCAGCGGGGAGCCCCAGAGGGAGAGGGAGAGGGAGAGGGAGAGGGAGAGGGGAAGCAGACTCCCCGCCGAGCCAGGAGCCCGATGTGGGACTCGATCTCAGGGCCCCGGGATCATGACCGGAGCCGAAGGCAGACGCTTCCCTGACGGAGCCACCACCGCCCCCCCTCACACCCGGGCGCCCCTGTGACTTTCGTCTTTGACGTTTTACAAGAAGAATGCATTTCTGTTCCACTTGGGTAAAATTTTAAAAATCGGTTTTGTTTTCAAAGCCACAGCCTTTTCGAAAGCACAATAAACCAGCAACCACAAAACCAAAAAGAAATGGTGCGAGATAAGCACGGAAAG
Source organism: Vulpes vulpes (assembly GCF_048418805.1). Taxonomy (NCBI): domain Eukaryota; kingdom Metazoa; phylum Chordata; class Mammalia; order Carnivora; family Canidae; genus Vulpes; species Vulpes vulpes. Next base: position 2,341,183 of record NC_132794.1, read on the forward strand.
AGGGCGTCTGTGGCAGACGGCGTGAGGGATCTGCGCTGAAGCCGTCCGTGGGCCCTGGGCCGGCTGCTGCCGGCAGCCAAGGAGGAAGGCTGCTGGCTCCGCGTCGAGGGGGCGCCGGGGGGAAGGTGGCCCTGGGGGTCTCGCCCCGATCATGAGCCCTGGGCTGCTCCTGACACCCCGGACCCTCCCCACGGCGCCAGTGACCGTGGCGGCGCCCCCTCCCCGCACACTGTGAAAGCTCTGCAGGGGACCCCGCGAGGGCAGCACCGCCTCCCCGCGAGCGCAGCAGGAGCCCCTCTCACAGAAGCGGGAGCGACGTTCTCAGCTGACGACGACCGCACCCCCCTTTGACAGCCGAGCAAACCCAGGCTCAGACACAGTCACACGCCTTGCCTAAAATCTCAGGCGCGTGCGTGGCAAAGCCGGGATCACTCGAACCCAGGACTCAGGCGGTTCCTCCCCCCACGGTTCTGCCCCACAGATGCACCTGCACAGCGTGGGTCTGTCCTCCCTGCCTGGGCACTCATGACCTTGGGGTGCCGGGGCACACATCCTGTGGGGTGCCCCACTCCAGGGCACAGCGCAGCTCACCCCATAACGCCCCACAGACTGGCAGGGGTGGCACATGCCCCAGTCCTCACCGCCGTGTCCACACGGGGGCAACCTCGAGGGCCTCAGGCCCCGTGCAGGGCTCCAAGTCCACACCCGCACCAGCGTCCTGCGGGTAGAGGACGTCTCTCACAGCCCGGAGGGGAGACCAAGACGGGGAACTTGCTCAGGGCGCCCCAACTCCAACTGCAGGAAGAATCCTAAAGGGGCAAACCCCACACCACCAGGGGCGGGGTCTCATCTGCAAATGTGTGCGGCCCTGGGGCAGCTTCTCATTCCGAGAGGGGGGCTCTCCCCGGGAGGCACTGCCAGGCCCCCCCGCCTCCCCTCCCCGTCTCAGCCCAGGAGTGGGGACACGGCAAACAGATGCTGTGCTCCGTGGGACGTGAGCGGGGTGGCCCATGCGGACCCCGGTGCCAGCACACCCTCTAGCCCAGGGACGTGTGTCTTGTGTAAAACACACGCCATTTGCCACCTGGATGGTTTCACAGTGTGGGGCTCAGTGGCACCAGGAGGGCTCAGCTGTCCTGCGAAGGTCCCCGCTGTCCGCTCCCTGCGCTCCCCACGTCTGTGCACCTGCCTGTCCTGGTCAGTTCACATGAGTGACCCCACCTGGGACTTGCCCTCTCTTGTGCCTTGGCCTCCCTTGCTGAGCGTCAGGACCCGGAGGCCCACCCACGTGGTAGCAGGGGGTCAGTACGGGTCCCTCCTACTGCCCAGTGCTCCTCCCCAGTGTGGACAGACCTCCACGGACCCTCGGGTCGTTTGCCCCTTTTGGGTGCTGAGAAGGGTGCTACTGCGCATGGGCAGGTGCAGGTTCTGTCTGGACACCTGCTCTCGGCCCCCTTGTGAGGTCGCAGGGGTGGAGTTGCCGGGTCATCTGGCAGCTCGGTGGGTGGCTGCCTTGTTGAGAAGCCCCCCCCACCCCGTTTTCACGGCAGCTGCACCATAGCAGCTCCCAGCCCCACAGACACTGAACTTCCTTGCTCAGATGTGCACACATGCCTCATGCTCTCCTGCGACCGGCACCCCGTGCTCAGGATTCCACACTCCAGCCAGGGCACCGTCCCCACCCCGGGTTGGCCCATGTGGACCCCAGCGAGGAGCTGGGCACAGACTCTGGAGCAGGCCTCAAGCCCAGCCTCTCAAAGTTGGGTTCAGTGCATTGAGGCCACACGTGCACAGGCAGGGGACAGGATCGCAGGGACACTGTGCCGGGGGTGACCAATGGCCAGGGTTGCCCAGGGCTGCCGGGGTCAGGCTTCTGTCCCAGCATCATTGATAGCAGTGCCCCCTGCCCCTCTCAGAGGTGCCCCATGGGTCCACTAACTTATAAGGTCCCCCGACCTGGAGCCAGCTGGCGTCCCAGGCTCCCCACGCGTGTGCCTGTGTGTGTCATGAGGACTTCCACGCTTCCAACCACACCTGCTCTCAGGTCTGTCTCCTCCCGCCCCGAGCTGGCCTGCTGTTCCTCTCTGACAGTGAGCCAGGTCACGGGGGCCGGCGCAGGTGCATGATAGACCGTTCTAGAAAGAAAAACCTCTGCCAGACTCCACAGGCGGGGACTCCCTCTGCCCCTGTGCTGCAGACCACCCTCCCCGGGGTCACGTTGTCGCCGGCGGCCATCTCCACCCATCTGGACGTATGTGCGAGTTCACAAAATAAAATCCACCCCCGTGCTCTTGCTTATGTGTGTGCATGCGTGTTTTCTGTGTGAGCATGTGTTTCCATGTGTGTTTCCACATGTGCGTGTGTTTCCGTGTGTTTACATGTGTTTCTATGTGTTCATGTGTGTTTATGTTTCCGTGTGAACATGTGTGTTCCCATGTTTCTGTGTGTGCATGCACGTTTCCTATGTGCATTGTGTTTCCGTGTGTTTCTATGTGTGCATCTGTGTTTCTCTGTGTGTATCCATGTGTGCACACACCTGTGTACATTCGTGTGCATACACACGCATGTGAATCCCAACGCCTTTGATGAAAAGGCAAGGTGAAAAAAAATTAAAAAAAAAAAAAGAAAAGGCAACGTGAAATGAATCCAACAAGGCAGACGTTTTTCCAGAACGACTGGGGTCAGGACCCCGTGTGGAAAGCACACAAATCGCTGGTCTTAAGAGCCAGGTGAACTGCCCAGGAGCGATCTCCTCTTTAAGTCCCTCTGGGGGTGCTGGGTCTCAGCCCGGGATGCCCTCCCCCCGGCCAGCCCACCCCGTCTCTGCTGGCCCCGTGTTTGGATCCTGGCGCACGGGGTCTACCCTGGGGCCACCTCTGTTCCCGGGGCAGCGGCCAGCACTGCAGCGGGGAAGTCTTGGCTCCGCGGGACGGTCCTCTGCCCCGGGGGCTGCAGGGCTGCACATCTGTCTTAGGGCTGCACTGTGCGGTTCGAGGTCCGGGACAGGAGCCCCTTGCGGGTGCAGCCGCCCAAATGTGTCCCCCCCGGGCACACATCTTTCCCGGGGACAGCAGCTCCCTGCGATTCCCACAGCATTACTCACATTTCCCCACTGGACTCCACGCAAGGCTTGACTTTTGAACCCACGGAGAGTAGAGCAGTAATTTCTATAGTGGAGATATTTTGTTGTTAATGAGAGTAATACCGGATTATATATATATTAAAAAAAAAATCCCTCAGGGAGATACGGGAAGCCCGACGCTGGTTACTGGTCATGGGGATGAGACGGATTTTATTTGTAATTCGCTGTAAGGAATTGCTGAGCGCACCGGCTTTGCCCGAGGCCAGGGCAGCGGCCGAGGGACCGTGAGGCGGGGGGACAGTCGGGCAGGGCTGCGCTCCTCCCGCGGGGCTCTGGGCAAGGGGACGGCCCCCGGGACAGAGGAGCCTGGCTCGCGGCACACACGCACACACACGGGCTCCCCCGCGGCCCAGGGGCGGCGATCACAAACGTGGGCCCGCCCAGCAGGCGGGAACCCACAGGGGCTGGTGGGCCTGGGTCGTGGCCTGGGCAGCGGGGGCCGAGGGGGCCGCCACGACCTCGGGGCGAGGCACTGAGCCGAGCCTGCCCCCAGCCCCCGCCGCTCTCAATTCTGATCATTCCAGGACCTCAGGCGTGTGTGAGGTTCACAGGTCTCCCCATGGCCAACCCCAAGCTATAGCCACTGTCAGGATGTTGGTCGTGAGCCTTCAAGACCTTTTAGATGCAATTTTATATATTTTATATAAAGTTCTGTCTTTAACACCAGGAGGATGATACTACCCGTGTCCCCGAGGCGGGACGACACGCGGTAGACCTTTCTCACGGCAGCGCCTCTCGCGGGTGAGACACTCCGTGCGTGAAAATCCCGCAGTGCTGACCATTCCCGAGGGCGCAGACGAGCCAGCTTGCTGGGCTGTCGGCCCTACACACCAGCGCACTCCAGCCCGGCAGAGGGGAGCTGGCGTTTGTCCAGAAGGTGGACGTCAGGCATCCATCCTCGGGGGAGAAGGCCCCCTGTGCCCGCAGGAGCCCCGGGCAGGCTGCCTCAGGACACGGGCATCCTGGGGAGGACTGAGCAGGCAGCCTGGACCCTCCGATGTGGGCCAGAGAGGCTCCCGGACAGAATGGGGTCAGGGCCATACCTGTTTCCTATTTGAGATGCACAGTTGCCGGCACCGGCCCCATGCAGGTCCTGGTCCTGCCAGGCTGTGGCCCCGCGAGGGCACCGGGTGGATGACGTCTGCACTGAAGTCCGGATGTTTGGGGAGAGCACTTCTGACCCGGGGAGCACCTGACGGGGGCCCTTGGGCACCCCAGGGAGAGCGTCCACGGGTGTGAACCATGGCCTGGAGGCCAGGCTTCGCCTCAGAGTCCAGTGGAGCTGAGCCCTGAGCCAAAGGGCAGGGCTGGGGGGCAGACACCCCCAGAGTGTAGGGCACCTGGGTCCAGCCACCTGTGCCACAGTGGGTGCGGTGCTAGGGACAGGACCGACCTCTCGGGGCTGATAGAGCCCCGGGATCCTAGACACGTCGGGGCAGAGGAGCCCTGACCTCACAAAGGAGGCTGGACTCCCTCTTGGTACTGACAGGGAGGGTGTGTCCCTACGTTGCTGAAGCACACTCACCTGTCCACACCTTCGAGCACTTGCGTGCTGCTCCCATTGGCGCCACCAGCTGGCACCTCGAGGCGGGGGCCCGGCTCACCCAGCTCCCGTGGGCACGAAGCCGTCCCCATGCCTCAGGGTGATCCCAATGGACTCCGCTTGGCGCCCCTCGCAGGAACCTCGAGGAAGACGGCTGTCCTTCGGCGCCTGGCCTCTGTGGCTGAGCACGACACCTGGAGGCACGCATGGGGCGGGACCAGCCCCTTGTGAAATCCCGTGCGTACAGCCTGCAGGCTGGTCCCCAGGCCTCCTTGACGACCCCGTGGGCCGGGGCCCACGCGGGCTGTCGGGGCAACGCGAGCTGGCCAACAAATGTCCCCCCGAGACCCTGCTCCCGCTTCTTCTGGGCGCAGACGCAGGAGGGGGACCACGGTGTTGCGTGGGGACTGGCTTTGGGTGTTTGAGGAGCTGCCAAACGGCCCTCCGCAGGAGCCGTGATTCATTTTTGCTAACATTTTCAAGATCTTCTAAATGAAAACCAGAGCAGACAGCAGGAAGTGAGTTGTTTGGCCTGAGAGGTGGGAAAAAAGCCCCTCCCCCAGGTCTCACAGTGGGGGGGAGGCATGCGTCCATCTGTCTGTCCATCATGGGCCTCCCCTGCACCCAGGCCCATGGGGAAGCCTCAAGGCCTCACATCACTGTGCTTCCGGCTGCGACAGGGAGTCGTACATGGTGTGTGTCTGGTGCCAGCCTCCGTGCGGGCTCCAACCCCGAGTGGGAGCCCTCCCCACCCACCCACCCCCTCACCCCCTCACGGAGACCCCAGCCAGCCCCCTCCTGTTCTCTGGCCTCATGCAGACCCACTGGGGAGCCTCTGCACCCCCCTGAAATCCTCCCCCTTCTTTCCCAGTGCATGTGGCACGCCAGTAGTCTCCACATCAGAACTGAATCTGTGTGGGGGTCCATCTGGCCTCCGAGAGGGGATCGCAGCACCGGCACCCAGCAGACCTGCTGAGCTGCACCATCTGGAACGTTCTCTGGCTGAGACAGCAACAGGAGGCAGGCCCTGCCATGCAGCAGGCCTTGGGTTGGAAGCACCTTCAAGCTGCTGTCCCAGGTGCCCCGAAGCCAGGACGAGGGGGGAAGCCCCACGGGCTCTGGTGCAGCCCACCCCCTGCGTCCAGGGCACTGCAGGCTCCCTGCACAGGGCTGAGCCGCTGGTCTAAACCACAGGGCTTGGGCTCCAAGCCTCTATCTGCTTCTCTTCACCAGGGGTGGCCACCTGACACCCTAAGCCCTAAATCTAGTCCATCAGCCAGAGTCAATGAGGAGGATGGGTCAGAGCCGTTGCTAACGCCCCAGTGCCAGCCCCGCACCCATGGCACCTGCCCGCCTTCAGCCGCCGGGGACGGGCAGCAGGCCAGCGGAGGCAGTCGCCACGACTGCCCAGGGCCAGGTCAGCACAGCCCACCCTGTTTATCTCATCTGTCACCTCAGTCCACGAGGCAGCCAGACGCCACCGCTAGCCTGTGTCCCCCTGGAGCAGGAGGGGAGTGGGTCTAGCCCGAGGCAAGGGTCCCTTTCCCGGGAGCAGGAAGCGGCTCCGAGAGGCCATGGGAGCTGATTGCGCTGGGCACCAGCTGTGCATGCTGCGGGGACTGCCCGAGGTTAGGGACCACGCTCCAGGGCCCGGCGGGCTGGGGCATGGCACTCTATGTGGGCCCCGGCCTAGGACTCGGTGCCCTCCCCTGTAGAATGGGACAAAGCAGCACCTTCCCCAGCAGGTTGGGAGGAGAAAACAAGTTGATGCATATGAAGAGCTCCGCAAGGGACCTGCCCAGACACTTGGCACCGTCAGTCCATCACTCTGGCCCCAGACAGCTTTCTCGGACCCTCACTTGATTCAAGGCCCAGGCGAAGCCCCAGCACTGCCAGGCCCAGGCGCCTGGTCTTGGCCCAGTTGCTCCTCCTGACCCTCTGGGCCCCTGGCTTGTCCTGGGCATTTCGCTTCCCCACAGGCAGCGAGGGTGCCAAGGTCCAGGCCTACACCAGCGGGTTTGAAGTCGGGTCCACCAGGTGTCAGTTGGTAAGAGGGAATGAAACACCTGGCTGCAATTTCCTTTGGCCTTTCCGTCCATTCCGGACGCTCGGAGCACTGCCAGCTGCCCTGACATTCCACACACTCCACAGGACGGTCTGTCCCTTTTCATCCCTGAGACCTATGCGGCCAGGTTGTGCCATTCGTCCCTAGACCCCCATCCTGGCCTTGCTAGGGCCTCGCTGCAGACAGAATGAACTCCCCTACCCTGTGGGTCTGGGCTTGGCCCCGAAACCTGTCGATGGAAAGTGGGGAGAAGTGCCAGGGAGGCGGTTCCGAGCCGAGGCAGCCGAGTCTCCTCCCCGCATGGTGAGGAGGTGCCTGGGGCGGGGGTGGGGGGTCACTGCTCCTCAACCTGGGCCTGGAATAACACATGTGGAATGGAGCTGAATCCCAAGTCCATACAACACAGCCAATATCAGCCATTTCTGCAAAAAATGAAACTTTTTTTTTGCAGAAATCTGCAGCAAAGACTGACTAGTCAGTACAAGAGTGTGTCCACTGTGCCCGCCCAGGGAAGCGGCACATAAGAGAAAGGTCGAGCAGCCTCTCTACTAAAGACGGCTTCACGTGAAGAAGGCAGCATTCCCGGATAGGACACTCGCAAGAACCCTCCACGCTGCTTTTTCTATGTGACCTATTGGCTACGGGACTGAGAAGGATGTGGGCAAGTGATAGGGATGTGGGTAGGAGGAGAAGGTGACAGCCATGGTCAGGACTAACTTTTCCAGGGCCAAACACGGCTGTCTAAAGACCTTTGGCTTAACTGAGTCACTCAACACAGGCCAGGTGAGTGTCTACAGCACCCAGGCCATGGCAGTGAGCAAAGAGCGACAGGGCCAGAGCCCCTGCAGGTGGAACTGACTCTCTCCCGGGAAGGAGAGTCAGCCGACAGATAGAGACATACGTAAAACACCTAGAACGTCAGATGGTGACAAGCTTTCCAGAGAGGCGTGTGAGCTGGGGAGGGGGATGCGCCCCTGGTGAGTTCGGGGAGCAGCCAGGAGGCTAGCGTGGCTGGTCCGGGCAAGGTTGCAGGTGTGCAAGGCCTTGGGGGTTGGGAAGAGCCTCTGGCCTTTACACCGAGTGAGCCAGGAGCTGCTGGAAGCTTCTGAGCAGCAGAGTGGTCGGGGTTAAATACTGAAGAAGCGCCCCCCAGGGTGAGGCTCCTCTAAGTCAGTCCCGTCACTAGTACTCCTTTCCCACATGACAGATTGCAGGCCACTAACTGCGGGAAGCACATGCTGCGTGACTCCATTTACATCAGGCATCCAGAACAGGTGCATCCATAGAAACAGAAAGTGGGTTGGGGGGTTTCCTGGGAGGGGGGTGCGGGTTGGGGCTGGGAGGATAAGAAGGTCGATAGCTGAAAGGTATGAGGTTTCTTTTCTTACTCTTTGAAAAATCTCCCCCTTTATGTCCCCTTGTTCACTCAGTTAATTGGGTCCTTTACCGGCTCCAAATATGAGGGTATTTTTCAGGAGTATGACAAAATACAGGATCTTTACGCATGTAAACCTTTTAAACATGAGTCTGATGCTGAAGATGTCACCTTGTTGTCCACAGAAGCAGCTTGTTTTGTGGACGATGAAAATGTTCTAAAATTGAGTAGGGGGATGTTTAGACACATCTGTGAATATGTAGAAACCCCTTGAATTATATACGTTAAACTGACGATCATATGGGATGTGAATTATATGCCAATAAAGCCATCTTTATTTTTAAATTATTTTTTAAGATTTCATTTATTTATTTGAGAAAGAAGGGAGAAGCAGACTCCCTGCTGAGCAGGGAGCCTGACATGTGGCTTGATCCCATGACCCTGACCGAGATCATGACCTGAGCCAAAGGCAGATGCTTCACCAACTGAGCCACCCAGGAGCCCAATAAAGCCATCTTTAAAAAGTTGGAGCGTATTTTAATGATTGAAGCCGCAGCGTTAAAATCCCTGCTCCTCAGAGACACAGTGACATCCATCTCTGCCTCCACTGTGGTCCAGGTCCCAGGTCAAAGTCCCAGCCTGGCCCCCTCCCAGTGGGCCCAGGGACAGGACTAAGGAAAGGCATTGCTCCCAGTCCTGGGCGACCCCACACAAGAGGTTAATTCCTGGAGTGGGCAAGGGGTCTGCAGACCACCCCCTGGGGCTCAGGGCACAGCAGAAATGATTCTGTATGACAAAATAGAATCTACAGCTGCTTTAAGCTTCACCCTCCCTTTTTTTCTATTCTTTATCATTCGGCAGGCTTGGTAAATCAGGTGTCAGGAACACGGGGGTGCTTTTGAGCTGTTCCCCAAGTTACTGTGTAACTCAGAAAAGTTTAACTAGTTTAGTTAATTCCATGTGATGCTCTGCGCTCCATGAAGGGAAGCTGGGAAGGTGCTATTTAAATCCAAGGTCTAATTTTTGTCCTTATCTGAAAGAAGCAGCTGTGAACAGTACCTGCTTCAGACAGCTGCTATTAAATGTAATTGTTTCTTAGCTTGTGAGTTTTCCTGTAGTGAGATTTAGTGCCAGCGCCTGTGATATAAGTAAATATGTAAAATACACTAGGATGTCAGGAGGTACGAAGACAAGGCTCCCATCAATTGACTGCTTCCTCAGGGCTGAAAACATTAAAAATGCCTTCTCCTTCCCCTGGTCTGGCCTGGCCCACTGTGGTCCTGTGGCTGATGTCACTACACTCTGCTGTTCTCCATGGCCTTCCCCACCCGAGCCTGGTCTTCAGCACCATGGCCAGCTCTAGATATCACATCTGGAAAAGAAGCTTTCTGCTCAGCTCAGATTTTTTTGTTCCATTCCCATGTTTTTTCTAACTCACGCTATTAGATCCTGGACCAACTACATTATTGTGGGCTCCCCTATGACCTCTGTCCACCAGCTGAGATTACATGGCCAAGAGGTGCCAGAAGAACCTATAGCCTCTAGATACACGGTCTGCCCATGAATCATTTTCTTTCCAGGGTGCCTAAACCCCAAACCCAACAGACTAACCATTGTTGGTCACACAGATCTGAGGGCTTAGCACCACACCAGAGCTAGACTAGTGACAGGGAGTGCCAGCCATTCATCAAAATTAGAAAGAGAGAGACTATTTCAGATAGAATTTTATACTGTATTTAAAAAGAAAAAGCTTCAGAAGTAGACACTTTCAGAATACAGGATAAGGACCTTCAAAAATCTGTTTCTCCATAAAAGCAATGAGAACAATGGCAAAATTTATTAAAATTAATACTCAAATTTTTAGAATTTAACCAAAGGTTTGCAACTCAAGAAATTCAAGGAAAACAGCTACATCTCAGAAAGAACAATGAGCTTTGAGGTCATTTTAGCTTGCCCCATTCCCAACCACCTCTTCATCCCTGAAGTGGTCTTGAAAACCAATAGCTTCATAATCCCAGGAATCATAAAAACCAGCAGCCTAACACCCACTGGAGGAGTGATAATGTTTTGGGGGTTTGCAAGAGCCCCATCTCCTGATAATTATCATTATTTGGCCTATCTGGTAGTTCCCTGGAAACCCAGAAATAAAGACAAGCAAAGCTTATCTTTATTTGACCTGACTCAATCCTCACTTCTTGTGAACAGCTTTTTCCCTAGGGTGATTGTTGAAAACAATCAGTGGCAATTGTTTAACATCACAGCTGTCTGAAGCAGTATTACCTCAATTGAGGTGAACAAGTTGACCAAAAACTTAAAGGGAAAAGCTGAGGAATAAGATGTCCACAGGGAGCCCTGAAACATCTTCATATTCTCCTGAGAATCCAGAAATTAGAAATCATTAATAGAAAGAAATTTGAGAAACTCACAAATATGTGAAAGTTAAACAACCCACTCCTAAATCATCAATGGTTGAAAGAAATCACAAGATAAATGAGAAGATACTTCAAGATAAGTGAAAATGAAGATACAACATACCGAAATGTAGGAGATGCAGTGAAGTAGTGGTTGGAGGGGAATATATGACTGTAAATACCTATATTAGAAAAGAAAGATCTCAAATCAGTAACCTAAACTTCTATCTTAAGAAACAAGACAGGGAAGCCAGGGTGGCTCAGCGGTTTAGCGCCAACTTCAGTCCACAGCATGATCCTGGAGACCTGGGATCTCCCTGCATGGAGACTGCCTCTCCCTCTGCCTGTCTCTGCTTCTCTCTCTGTGTGTGTCTCTCATGAGTAAATAAATAAAATCTTAAAAAAAGAAACAAGACATAAAAGAGAAAACTACCCCAAAGCAAGTAAAAGGAAGGAAATAATAAATATGACAAGAGAAGTGAAATTAGAGAATAGTAAAATAATATAGAAAATCTGTGAAACCAAAAGTTAGTCCTTAAAGATCAATGGAATAGATAAACTTTGTTAGATTGACTAACACACACACACACACACACACACACACACACACAAAGATGGAAGACTCAAATTACTAGAATAGAAAGAGGAGACATTCCTACTGACCTTATAGAAATTAAAAGGTTTATAAGGAAACTATGAACAATTGTATACCAAAGAGTTAAATAATCTAGATGAAACAAACAAATTCTTAAACAAACTACCAAAACTGACTCAAGAAGAAAGAAAATCTCAGGAGCCCTATAACAAGTAAAGATATTGAACTGGTTACCTTTTAAAAATTACCCCCACACATACACACACACAAAAGTCAGGCCAAGATTACTACACTGCTAATTTCTATAAAATATTTAAGGAAAAATGAACACCAATCCTTTATAACTTCTTCCAAAAAATAGAAGAGAAGTCAACACTTCCCAGCTCATTCTATGAAGCCAGTTGTACCCTGATACCAAACCAGGCAGACATGACAATCAAAGAAAACTATAGACTAATGTCCCCTACAAATATATACAGAAAAATCCTCACAAAATACTAGTGCACCAAATCCAGCAATATATAAAAAGAATTCTATACCATGACCAAGTGGTTTTATTTCAGGAATGCATGCTCAGTTCAAAATATGAAAATCAATCAGTGTAAGACACCATATTAATAGAAAATATGATCTTCTCAGTAGATGGAGAAAAAGCATTTGGCTAAATTTAACACTTTCATGATGAAAACTCTAAGGAGCCAGGAATAGAACTTCCTCAATATGACAATGGACATCTGTGAAAACACAGCCAAAATCATATTTAATGATATTTAATGATATTTAATGAAAGACTGACTACTTTATCCTTAAGATCAGGAATAGGACAAGGATGTCCCTGCTCACCCATTCCATTCAGCACTAAACAAGAGATTCTAGCTAGGGCAATTAGGTAAGAAAAAAAATAAAAATCACTTATTTGAGGGCACCTGGGTGGTTCAGTTGGTTAAGCATCTGACTCTTGATTTCAGCTCAGATCATGATCTCAGGGTCATGAGATTGAGCCCCGTGTTGTGCTCCATGCTAGGTGTGGCACCTGCTTGAGATTCTCTTTCTCCCTCTCCCTCTGCCCCTCCACCTTCCCCTCAAAAAATGCACTTATCTTCAGATGATATGATCTTCTATATTGAAAATCTTAAGAAATCCACAAATACATTATAACTGATAAACAAGTTCAGCAGAGTTGCAAGATACCAGCTCAATATACAAAAATCAATTGTATGTGTAAGCACTAGTAATGAAGAACCAGAAAGTAGAATTAAGGGTATGGTTCCATTTATAATAGAATCAAAAGTAATAAAATAGGAATAAATTTAACACAAGATGTGCAAGATCTACACACTGAAAACTACAACATTTTTTTTTCATTCTGTAAGTGAAAAAAATTAAAGATCTAAATAAGTGGAAAGATTTCCATGTTTGTGGATCAAAAGACTTAATATCATTAAGATGGCAATACTCCCCAAATTGATCTACAGATTAACTCAATCTCTATCAGAATCCCAATTGTCTTTTTTTTGCATAAATTAACAAGCTGATCCTAAAACTGCGTGGAAATACAAAGGACCCAGAATAGCCACACAATCTTGAAAAAGAAAACAAAGTTGGGAGATTCGTACTCCCTGGTTTCAAACTTACTCCAAGCTACAATAAACAAAATGGTATATTTGGGCATAAGGATATATAGATAAACCAAAAGAATAGAATTGAAAGTTCAGAAATAAACTCTTACATTTATGGCCAATTGATTTTCAAAAAGGGTTCCAAGTCCATTCAATTAGAATAGTCTTTTCAACAAATGGTGCTGAGACAACTTAATATCCACATGCAAAAGGATAAAAAGTTAGATCCCCGCCTCACACCATACACAAAACTTTACTCAATAGGGACCTGAGACCTAACTATAAAAGTTACAACTATAAAACTTTAAGAAGGAAACATAAGTACAAATCTTCATGACTTTGGATTACACAATGTTTTTTTTTTAGATATGACATCAAAAGCACAAGCAATCAAAGACAAAGATTAATTGGACTTTATTAAAAACTTTTGTCCTTCAAGGGACATCATCAAAAAAGTCCAAAAAACAACTCATAGAGTGAGAGAAAATATTTGCAAGTCATACATACGTCTGGTAAGGGACTTGTATCCAGGACATACAAGTCAACGATAAAATGACAACCCCATAAAAAATGAGCAAAGGACACAAATACACATTTTCCAAAGGAGACCTACAAATGGCCAAGAATCACATGAAAATATGTTCAACATCATTAGTCAGAAGGGAAACGCAAATCAAAACCATAATGAGATTCGTTTCACACCCACTAGGATGGTTATAATGAAAACGACAAGACACGAATAAGCGTTGGTAAGGACGGAGAAAACAAGCAGAACTCTCTCATTCATTGCTGCTGTGACCGTAAAATGGTACAAACACTTTGGAAAACACATTGGCGATTTCTCAAAAGGTCAAGAGCAGAGTTACCATCTGACCCAATTCCACTCCTGGGTATATACCCAAAGGAAATGAACCCACGTTCACAAAATATTTGTGCATGAATGTTCTTGGCCGCACTATTTCTAACAGCCAAAAAGTAGAAACAGGTCAACGCCTCCCATGTGACGAACGGATAACGAAGTCCGGCACACGTACAGGGGAGCACTGCTCTCCACCGTGAAAGGAATGAAGGCCTGACACAAGCTGCCACATGTGACGGGAGGGGGAGCAAAGGCATGGAAATGGCGTGTTGCTGGACAAGACCAGCTGGATCTGTGCGTGGGAAATGGTCTTTCTCAGAACACAACCTACTTTCCTGAGGCTATCGGCATCAGCTTCCCACTAGAGAGGTGGGCATGGTCCCCAGGTCTCAGCCAGAGCGTGGTGAGCTCTGTGACAGCACCTCGTCCCCACGCCACCATGTGCAGAGGGGTCAAGAGAGAAATCTGAGGCCCGAGAGAGTTGTTCCCTGAGCAAGGAGCCTCCCGCGTGCAGTCCGGTCCCTGGACCTCTTGGCGGCTGCCTCTGGGGTTACTGCTGTCTGTCTGTGGCGTGGAGGCAGGTCTGTGGGGATGAGGCAGGCACACTATGCTCTGGAGCAGGGGAGACACTCAGCGAGGCCAGCATTGGCGGTTGGCGGACATGGGTGCCCACGGAGACACCAAAGGAGATGTGGGGGCCAGCTAAGTGTGAGGGATGTGCTCTCCAGGCCTGCTGTCCCAGAGTGCTAGCGTGGCCTGGAGCAGCCTCGGGGGTCTGGCTATATTGGGGACTCTCTGTGGCCCCGCTCTGCCCCAGGGACACACACTGTGGCCCACCTCCGGAGGCCCACGGGACCACTGGCTGAATGACAGAGAAGGCTGGCGCAGCACCCCGTGAGATGGCCCAACAGCCCAGGGCTGACCCCTCATCCACATCTCCCAAGGAAGGATGCACACCCATGTGCACACGCACGTGCACACAGACACACAGACACATTTAAAAAATAATTGATCAGGAGGCAATTCACACAACACGAAATGAATCATTTTAAACTGAATGATCAGGGTGCCTGGGGGCTCAGCTGGTGAAGTGTCTGCCTTTGGCTCAGGTCGTGATCCCGGGGTCCTGGGATTGAGTCCCTGCATTGGGTTCCCTGCTCAGCGGGCGTCTGCTTCTCTCTCTCCCTCTGCTCCTCCCCCTGCTTAGGTGCTTGCGCTCTCTCTCTCTCTCTCTCTCTCAAATAAATAACTCAAATCTTTTAAAATAAGTAAATAAATAAACTGAACGGTCAGTTGCATGCAGCCCCCATGCCGCGTTGTACAACCACCACCACCACCTCCATCCCTCCAGGTCACACCCCTACACAGTAGCAGTCCCTCCGCCCCCCATGACCTCCAACCTGCCTTCTGTTTCTGGATTTACCCGTTCTGGGCGGCTCATGTCAATGGAATCCTACAACATGGTCCTTCTTTCGCTGAGCATCATGGGCTCGGGGCCGGTCCATGTTATAGTGTGTGTCCATACCTCGGTCCTTTCTATGGCGGAGCAATGTTCCAGTCCTCGTGTGGATGCCCACATCGTGTCTATACCTTCGCCGTCTGTGAACGCTCCTCTGGCCACAGTGGACAGGGCTGCGAGGAACACCTGCGAACAGGCATTTAGTTGAGTCCCTGCTTTTGGTTCCTCCGGCACATACCCGGGAGCGTGACCACAGGGCCACATGGAAACTCTGTTTAATCCTCTGAGAGGGGGCGCCTGGGTGGCTCACCGGTTGAGCATCTGCCTTCGGCCCAGGGTGTGACCCCGGTGTCCTGGGATTGAGTTCTGCATCGGGCTTCCCACAGGGAACCTGCTTCTCCCTCTGCCTGTGTCTCTGCCTCTCTCTCTCTGTGTCTCTCAGGCATAAATAAATAAAATATTTTGAAAAAATCCTCTGAGAAAATGCCACAACATTTGGTAAAGCGATCTGTGATCTGACATCCTTAGGCAAACAGGGAAACAGTTATGCTGGAAAGCTAAGAAAAGCATGAGCAGGGCAGGAAGGTGGACGGAGGTGGACGGTAACCGCCCAGGGCTGCTGGGGTGGAGGGGTAGGATGAACTCCCCTCCGAGTCGCTCAGAAGCCCCTGG
The DNA here is from genome assembly GCF_048418805.1 of Vulpes vulpes. NCBI lineage: Eukaryota > Metazoa > Chordata > Mammalia > Carnivora > Canidae > Vulpes > Vulpes vulpes. The sequence continues at coordinate 2,356,923 of NC_132794.1, forward strand.
AAGGCTGACCTGGGCTGGCCATGTTTCACAGGGTCCCTCTGACCCTGCGTGGCGTGGCTGTCAGCTTGCACGGGTCAGACCCGGTCGAGGACGTGGAAGCCACTGGTGTGTCTCAGGAAGGAGGGCCATGGGGACCAGGGGGCAGGGATGGCTCTTGAGCACACCCTCTGCAACCTCGGGACGTCCCCGCTTCAGGAACTCCCTGGAAACCACTACTGGCTTCACACCGTGGGCCACACCTGCCCTCACAGCCTGCCCCACGGCTGCCCTGCTGGTGGAGAAGACCCAGGGACACGTGGCCCTCACCCTCACCCAAAGCCACAGAACTGTTCAGGAGGGTGCAGGGAGGGACAGGGGTCGGTGCGGGCCTGGGCCGGGGAGGGCAAGCGGGGCTGGTTCGGCCTGCTGATGGGTGGCGTGTGGGAGCGGAGGGCACGGGAAACAGAAGAATCTGGTGTTTTATCACGAGTGCCAATAGCAAAATCCAGAGTAGTTCCAAAAGTCCCAAAGATCACACCACGTTGGCAGCCTGTGGCTCAGCTTCCGGGGCCCCGGGAGCCAGGTCAAACGGCACAGTTGGAAAAAAGCCTTAAAAACAAAAGCACGTGGGCAGCCGGGGTGACCCAGCGGATTAGCGCCGCTTTCGACCCAGGGCCTGATCCTGGAGACCCGGGGATGGAATCCGGAGACCCCGTCAGGATCCCTGCTGGAGCCTGCTTCTCCCTCTGCCTCTCTCTCTCTCTCTCTCTCTCTCTCTCTCTCTGTGTCTGTCTGTTGTAAATCAATCAATCAATCAATCTTAAAAAAAAAAGAAAACAAAAGCACATGAGCCCAGGGGGTGCCGAGAGGTTTCCGTGCCTGCAAGGCTGGCGAGAGGGAGGCAGAGTGTGGGACCCCGGCAGCAAGGGCTTCGCCCCCGCAGGCCCAGCCCCGCGCGGGGGCACAAGGGGGCAGGGGAGCCTAAGAAGGGCTTCTGGGGGGGCAGCGGAGAGTGGGCTGGGGCCGTGTCCTCAGAGAACGGGGTGCTACCGGGGGGCAGGCCTGGCAGGGGATGTGGGGCCACCATGGGGGCTCCCTGTGGCCAAGCCCGGGTCATAAAAACGAGCAGTGGGTGATGTCGACTGCACGATCCTGACTAGGTGACAGCCCACAAGTCCAGGGTGACACCAGCGAGAGAGTGAAGGAGAGCAGGCAAGTGTCACTTGTCACCGGGAGGCGACACGGATGGCTCACCGCACAGACTGGCCTGGACAGGTAAGTGACCATCCTTCTTCCTCCTGCCCTTTCCCTGGTGACCAGGAACAGCTCGGGAACGGAGGACAGCCATCACCGCGCGACCGCTGACTGCTGACCGCGTGGGTGATTCGGCCGGGGCGCCAGGGCCGTTCTGCGTCCTGAGAAGCGACAGTGACCCCCGGGACTTCAACAGAGCCCCGTCATGGTGTGCAAAGTCCCGTGTTCACTCTGCGTCAGAGTCACGGGCGCCGGCGCGGTTGTCGTTTGCCGCGTCCTCCCACCATTCAGGGAGGTGCCTGACATCCGTGCGGCGTTAGGACCCAGGACTCCCCGCCGCGACACTGCTTCGCGACACTGCTCAGCCGGACACCCCACTCGCAGGTGCCACTGGAGATGGAGGAAGCGGCCACAGGGTCCCGCAGGAATCAACCCGGGAGATCCAAAACGCGGATCCCAAACCTCAAACCATCGCGCAGGGAGGGCAGAGGGGACATGGGGCTGTTCCTCCACTCGGGGGCCAGAGGCTCCAGGCCTCCACGGGGGCCACGGGCCCCAATGGGCACCCCCATGTGACCCACGAGCACAGCAGGGGACACTGGGGTAGCGACTGGATCTTGCATTATTACAGTTACTGGATAATTCCTGTGAGTTTCCTTATAGAAACACACGAAGCCAACGTGGCCAATGTTAACCGTTGCCACGGGAAACACAAAAGGCTTTCAAGACACTCCTGTTCCCACTGCGTATCTGCGTGAGGGGACCCGCCCCACGCGCTGCAGCCACACATACAACACGAGGCAGGACGCCAAAGCAGGTGGGGAGCCCGGCCGTCCTCGATGGGACCGGACACTAAAGAGATGGGCAAAAACGTGAAAACAACACTGCGCGTCTCATTCGGGTTTTTGTCTTTGGGAACCTACAGGGTCTGGTGGTGGTTGTTTGGTTAATGAAAACGTGTTAATCACGTTAACGGGAGGTGAGTCATCAGAAGAGCCGGCTCGCTCTCTGTCCACCAGGCGAGACGCCAGCAGCCGGCACTACGAGGCCCTCGCAGAGGCCTGGCGGAGGCTCGGCCTCCCGGCCTCCAGAATGGAGAAGGAACGAGCGCTGGTGGGCCCGGGGCTCTGCTCCTGCGGCCCGAGCCGAGCCAAGCGGCTGCGCGGATCCTCATACAAGCGTCTTGCGAGCGTGTCTTTTCATTACTCTCCGTAAAAACCTAAGGGAGCCGTCGCCGGGTGATGAGGCTCTGTGCAGGTACTTCCAGATGCTTCTCCAAAGGGTTGCGCCACTTTACACGCCCCCTCAGCAGTGCTCCGTCGGGGCGCACCATCTCTGTGATCGTAGCTACGCCAGTGAGTGTGCTGGCGGGTGCCGCTGTGGCTTCCACTCTCACTTCTTTGGTGTCTAATGAAGGGGACCGCCCCGTGTGCCTGGTGGCCTCCCGCGGGTCTTCTGTGATGAGTCTGTCCCCATCAGTTGAGCTGTCTGTCTTCCTATCGTCGAGCCAAGTGGTTCTTCGGGTGTGCAAATACATTCTTTACCAATATTTCCTCCCAATCTGCCACGTTCTTTACCAATATTTCCTCCCAATCTGCCACTTGCCTGTTTCTTTTTTTTTTTTTTTTAAGATTTTACTTATTTATTCATGACAGACACAGAGAGAGAGAGGCAGAGACACAGGCAGAGAGAGAAGCAGGCTCCCTGCAGGGAGCCCGATGCGGAACTCGATCCTGGGACCCTGGGGTCACGCCCTGGGCTGAAGGGAGGCACTAAACTGCTGAGCCCCCCGGTCGTCCCTTGCCTGTTTATTTCTTAATGACGTCTGTTGAGGAGCAGAACGTTCGGGGAGTCCACTACATCAGGTTTTCTCTCCTGGTTATGGCTCTCGGGGTGTTACTTTCGAGTTACATTGAGAAGACGTCCCCCCTTTGCCTCTGGAAGGTTTCCAGTGTCGGCTTTTACGTGCACGTCCGGGATCCACCTCCATTTGACTTCTGAGCACGGTGTGAGGTAGGGATCAAGGGTCGTCATTCCCCATGTGGGACCTATTTTCAGAATGACTTATAGAAAAGACCCCCTTGCCCCCCATCAGATCGCTTTAGTGCCTTTGCTGAAGATCGAATGAGAGCACGAGTGGGGTCTGTTTCTGGGCTCTCTACTCTGCCCGTCCATTGATGCATTTGACATTCTTTGCCTATACTACGCTGTCTCGATTGCCACGGTTTTAGAGTGTACTTGAAATCTGGTAACGTGTCCTCCAACGATTTTTTTTTTTTTTTTTTTTTGCCAAGATAGCTTTAGATATCCTAAGTCCTTTGCATCCCTATACAGATTTTAGAGCCAGTTTGTCAATTTTCCCCCATGAAACTCTTCTGGGACTGGGTTGGGATTTTTTTTTTTGCTAAATCACTGGATTGACTTGGGAAGAATTGTGTTGTTTTTAATAATATTGAGTCTTCCAAAACACTGAATATAATATATCTCTCTGATCATTTGGATTTTCTTTAATTTCTCTTACTATATCATTTTTTTTACGTGTGTGGCTTATTCATTACTAAAATCATAATGTTTTATGGCAAAAAGCTGGAAAATGCAGCAAAGTCATAAACAGGAGAGAAAAAAGAACTCCACGGTCCTGCCTACCACTCCGGGGGCATCGCTGCTAACTTCTTGGTGTGCTTTCTTCCAGTCCCTTTTCCAGGCACAGTTCCTGTGTTTTCGCTGTATCGCTGATGTGACGTTGCGTCTACAGTGTGCACCTCGCATCAATGACCGAGGCGCGTTGTAGCAAACCCCGTTGGTGCCTGTCCCACGCGTCCTCAGGCTTCTCCAAAAGCAGCTCCAACACCTGTTTCTTGCATCTCTGCCCGAGGGTGGCTCCAGCCACAGGGCCGGCGTGAGACGTGCATGGAGCCACGGGAGTTCCCGTCCATCGCAGAGCTCTGCTGCCCGGATCCTTTGTGGGAGCGTTTTGAGGGTGTTCCTCGGGTTCCACACAGTCTCTCGGGGTTCCCACCCGGCTCCCTGCTCATGAGAGAAAGGACTCTCTTCTCCCTTTCATCCTTCCCATCTCGCACCCCAAAGGGACCCATCACTCCATGCCTCGAGGTGGATGTGGCGGGAACCCACAGTAAGACACATCTCCCCCCGCCCCGGTTATCGTAGTTCTTTGGAAAATTATGATTCACTGCATAATATTCCATCCAATATATTCACTATTGTTTTCTCAAGCCTTCCTTCTTTCTGGTGAGCTTTCTACTCTCAGAGAAGTGCTATGAAGACCAGAGTCATGCATGATGCGTTTTTGGTATTTGGAGTAAATTTCCGCAGGATCATTTCCCAGAACAGGGATTTTTTTTCTTTCCTTTCTTTTCTTTTTTTTTTTTTTTAAGGGCTCTGAATTTATGCTGCCAAAATGCTCTTCTGAAAGAATTAAGCCAATTTAGAGTCCTTCCAGCAGGATATATTTTATCATATGCTAAGTGGCCCATATTTTCTAAGAGGAATTAGCATGTACTCTTAGCTTCTGGAATGGGAAAATAAAATCTGAGTGATTTTTTTTTTCACTTCAGGAAAAAAGAAAAAAGAAGTCTTCCCCTTTGGGAAGAAAACACGCACGCCACTGATTTTCATGGGGTCTTTCCATGTCTCTCTTGTGCGGTGAGTTGCTGCTATTTCTGTCAAAAAGGCTGATCAGAACGCCCACCGAAGGGGAAGCAGCAGCACCCACAGAGATAAGTTTCTGGGCCATGAGTTGGGTCTGTCCTATATTTGGAGCAACTCAAGAACACTTCACCGAGGGCCAGGATTTGAGAACAAATTGCTTTTTCGTTTTCAAGTGTTTTTTTTTTTTTTTTTCACTCGGCTGAAGAAATGGAATAAGGTGAGCAAGCGTGGGTAGGTCAGCAACGCAGTTAATGGAAAACAGGTTATTTAAAACTAGCTTTTTATCTTGGTATCCAAATAATCCCACCAGTTAGAGTCCCTTGGCATCCACCTCACCCCAGAAGAGCAAGACTCGAGGGCATCACTGTGCCTCCCATTGGTTCCCACGGTAAAGAGGGTAACGGCCACCCAGAGAGGTCCACGTGCTGGTCCCCGGGAGCTGGGAATCCGTCCCTCCACAGGGCAGAGGGCACTTGGGTGACGGGATTAGTTTAAGGGTCGGGAGATGTCCTGGACGGGCTGTGTGGACGCAGGGCAATCACAATGTCCTTTCGAGGGGGAAGCAGAGGGGCCCCCGGGTGGCTCAGTGGTTGAGCATCTGCCTTCAGCTCAGGGCGTGACCCTGGGGACCTGGGATCGAGTCCCACATCAGGCTCCCCGCAGGGAGCCTACTTCTCCCTCTGCCTGGGTCTCTGCCTCTCTCTGTGTCTCCCATGATAAATAATAAATAATTAAAATATTTTTTAAAAAATGAAAAAAAAACAAAACAAAAACAAGGGGGAAGGCAGAGGGTCGGAGCCAGAGGAGGTGTGGTGGTGAAAGTGGAGGTTGGAGGGATGGGGCTGTGCTGCTGGCCGTGAGGATGGAGGAGGGTCGCCCGCCAAGGAGGGCAGGTGGCAGTCGGAAAAGGCGAGGAAATGATCTTCCCGGAGCCGCCAAGAGAACAGCCTCGTCAAAGCCTCCACGTTAGGACTCCTGACCTCCAAACCCTGAGGATCCATGTGTGGTTAGCTCTCACTGAAGCCACAGAAGGCCAGTAGTTACCTTCTGCTCTCATCTGTCTATCAAAGCCTCTCCCAAGGGGCGCCTGGGTGGCTCAGTGGTTGAGCGTCTGCCTTCAGCCCAGGGCGTGATCCCGGGGTCCTGGGATCGAGTCCTGCATCAGGTCCCCACAGGGAGCCTGCTTCTCCCTTTGCCTGTGTCTCTGCCTCTCTCTCTCTGGGTCTCTCATGAATACACAAAATATTTTTTTAAAAAAAAAGACTCCCACAAAAGTTTCTCAGTTGGAAAATCTGTTGTCCAAACACCACATTCTTGAAGTGTCTGCCTATTAATAATTTATTTTTAAATAAATAAACCGGCTTCCCAAAGGCAGCGACTCTGAACAACCAAGGATGGTCCGTGCTGTCCGTGGGGACCGGGGACAAGCCTGCAGGCGTGGGGACAAACCCAGAGTGGGGGGTGGGGGGCGAGCGGTGCCAGAGAGTAAAAACTAGCCATAAGTTTAGAAGAAAAATTTATTCTATTACATATTAGATTTAACATAAAATGGGCATCTTTACAAAATAGCCCATTAGTTTGCTCGCTGGGCTTCACTTGTGCAACAGGCCTGCAGCATGTGTGCGGCCGGAGCGGCATAGGTGCCACCTCCTCCAGGACGGCCGCCTGCACAGGCGCCCCCTGCCCGCTTCCCTTGGGAGGAGGAGAAACCACGGAGCACACGGCACCTGCGGTCCTTCCATGGGTCTCAACGCGGCCCCCTGCCCACGAGGTCGTGCTTGTCAGAAACTTCCATTCTCGGTTCCAGGGCAGAGGGACAGACTCGGGGCTGCTTCTCCAGAGCTGGTCTCTGCGTGGGGGGGGGAGGGGGGGCAAGTGGCCAAAAGTGCAGAGACACCGAGAGGAGCAGATCCTAGTCACGGACTCCTAGCTTGTTCGTGGCTTTTGAATCCCGAGGCTCAGCTGCTTGTCCTGGGGCGCCAGGGGAGGGACCATTGGGGCGGGGTGGGGGATGCTCAGAGGCACCCCCGAGGTGCTGGGCTCTGAGGGACCATCTTGGGGCCAGGTCCCTGCGGCGCACACCCCGGGCAGGCCCCCGGGGCCTCCACAGAGGCAAGGAGTGAGTGAGCGACTGCTGTGCGTACGGAGTCACCTCCAAAATAATCTCTCCAGGACAGCCCTGAAGACACGCAAGACCACTATAAGCTCATCATCTTCGCTTTCTTTTTTTTTTTTTTTAAAGATGTTATTTATTTACTCATGAGAGACACCGAGAGAGAGAGGCAGAGTCACAGGGAGAGGGAGAAGCAGGCTCCATGCAGGGAGCCCGACGTGGGACTCGATCCTGCGTCCCCAGGGTCACGCCTGAGGCTGAAGGCAGGCGCTAGCCCGCTGAGCCACCCAGGGATCCCTCATCTTCGCTTTCTGGGTGAGAAAAGTGGTGTCCATTGGATGAAGGAGCGGAAGACCCCCCCTTCCTCTCTCAGCCAGGTGACCACTCTGCCTCCCGGGACGGGGCCCCCACAGCCCACCTTGAGCTCAGGGAGAACCAGCAGATGCGCCGTCTGGCCAACCCGGGTTTTCTGAACACCGCGTGCTACCCAGCAGCTAGAAATAGGCCCAGTGGCGTGGGCGCCAAGGAGGGAGACACTGGCTGAGACGTGAGTCATCTGCAGCTCTCGGATGCCAGCACTTCTAGAAACAGGTATTTTGGGTTCCTTCGGAAAGCGCACCACGGATGGAGAGGGAAAGCCCTCTGGGCCTAAGGCTTGGGCAGGGATGGGGCGGGCGGGCAGGCAGGCGGCGTGCTCGCAGGAGAGGACAGAGGGCAGTGGGCGAGGGGCCCCAGGAGCACAGGCTGGTGGCAGGGGGTGGGGGCAGCCCTGAGACGCCGCTCCCCACTCAACCACCTTGGGCCAGTTTTGTCCTGAGTCTCAAGACAGGACTGGGAAAGGGTCCAGGACAGAACAGACCCTCAAGGGGAGGGCGGCCAAGGGCTCTGCGGGGCTCACACGTGGGTGCACCCCCAGCAGGAGGCTCCGTGGGCCTCCGAGCAGCCAATCCCAGGGCGCTGCCCCAGATGAAGCAGAGGCGAGGTCACCTGGGGACAGACACAGAGTCATGAGGCCTCAGGGAGCAGTGCATCTGCTCCAGCCCCCGCGGGTGGTAGGTCCAGGCTGGACTCAGCGGAGAGCAGCCCCAGGGCCGCGGGAGGGAAGGGGACAGCTCAGGCCCCTGCTGGTCTGACCCACGATGGAGTGGGGGGGGGGGGAGCCCCAGGGCTGTGGGAGAGAAGGGGACAGCTCCTGCCCCTGCTGGCCTGACCCAGGATGGAGACTCCCGCAGCCATCAGACACCCCCGGCTCCTCTGGGGGCACAGCCAGGGAAGGTTCTAGAAGCCCGGCTTCTCACAGAAGGGAGCACTGCTGGGTCACGCGCTTCCCCTGTTTCTGACTGCAGCGGGATCAGGCCCCAGGGACTCAGCTGAGGAGGCTTGGTGGCGGGGATTCGAGATTTGGGGCTCTCTGACACCGGAAGCATGGGGTCACTCGGCAGCAGGAGCAGGGCCCCCGCCCACGGGGCCTAGCTGGGAGATCCGGGTCACTCCTGTGTGGGCTGCTGGGGCGCCGGGCCCCTCGGCCCTCCGCTTCCAGGACTGTCACTGGCGATGGAAATGCTGGGGCTCGCCGGCTCTGTTCCACCCTACAGCCCCATGCAGCAGCCAGCTGCCCGCCCCCCACCCCGACCCCCTGCCTGCTGGCCCCTCCCTGCAGCCCCCTCCCTGCCCTGAAGATGGGGCTCCCTCCCATCCCAGCCTACCCCACCCAGTCTGGGCCAGGGCAGGGCTCCGACGGAGAGGACCGGTGATTAAAGCAAAACATTTAAAGTCTCTTTAAAAAATTCAAAAAAGGGATCCCTGGGTGGCGCAGCGGTTTAGCGCCTGCCTTTGGCCCAGGGCGCGATCCTGGAGATGCCGGTTTGAATCCCGCGTCGGGCTCCCGGTGCATGGAGCCTGCTTCTCCCTCTGCCTATGTCTCTGCCTCTGCCTCTCTCTCTCTGTGTGACTATCATAAGTAAATTAAAAAAAAACATGTCTGGTAGAATTCTTTAAAAAAAAAAAAATTCAAAAAAGTGATTACTCTTAGCAATAGAAGAGGACAGGGGAGCAGGGTCCTTCCCCCCAATAAACAAAATTTGATTATTCAAGAGCCCCTTGTGTCTTATTTGAGATATGAAGTTAAATTTTGTATTTGAAGACAGATCCAAGCGGTGGACGCAGACTACGTGAGCTGGGGGCCACGCACCCCGCCCCCCCGCCGGCCCCCGCCCTGGACTGGTCAGGAGTGATGGGCCCCCCTGGGCTCCAGCCCCTCCCCCTCCGGGGCTGTGATCGCCGAGTCCAGATGCGTTTGTGCGGAAGCTGAGCTTCGGAGGGTGCGTGGGTCCGTGGGCCCTGAGCTCATCCCCGCGCGGCAGCCTGACCCGGGCCAGGGGAGGCGCAGACCCCTCCCCTCACGGCACCCCAACGGCACCCCTCTGTGGACCCCGGGGTCGGGGGCTCCGTCGGAGCCAGCATTCTTATGGGGACGCAGACCAAACCCATAGTGACAAACTGTGCTCAGTGCCGCGAACAAAACAAACGGGGACAGGGGAGCGTCCCTGGGCAGGTGCCCAAGGACCCCGCGGGCCAACACCTGCTGTCCCCACCCCCTCCGGCACAGCCCCTGTACGGCCCGCAGCTCGCCTTGCAGAGGGGGGCTTGCGAGCTGTTCCAAGGGATGGGCGGAGGCTTCCAGAAGCCTTTAAACAGGGCTGTGGCCGTGGAGAACGGCGTCCTGTCTCTCGGGCCCCTCCAGCCTCCCTGCTCCTGCCCGGAATACGGTTGTGACTGCTGGAGCTCCGGGAGCCACTTCGTGACGTGAAGGGACTTTAGGTTTGGGAAGCCCAGCTCTAAACGGCAGGTAAACCCCAGGGCCAAGCACTGGACTGCTCAGCCTAAAACAGACATTCCTCACCCAGTGCGACCCCGTCCTTCTCAACACACACACACGCGCGTGCACGCGGTCAGGGCGCACAGCCAGGCAGCCTGCCCGGGGCCCGGGAGAGCGCAGGCGCCAGGCCGGGAAGCTCTGCCGCCCGAGCTCGGCCCCCGGCGCGGGGGGCAGACAGGCCAGAGGACAGTTAAAATCAAATTCCCCATTCCTCTCCGAGACTGCAACTAGATGAAATTACACCGCGCCAGCAACTTATAAATAGAAGAAAATAGACGGCGAGAAATGAGCAGATTAAGCCCCGAGCCGCCAGGAGACCTCGGAGGAGGGAACTCGCTTTGCTGGTGTTTCTCATTCTGCCCACGCGGGGCTGAAAGTCGCGCTCGGCGTCTGCCGCGCGGTCCCCGGGGAGCGTCTGGCTCCATCCCTTTCTCACATCAGCTAAATCTAAGTGCAAACGCCGAGCATCTCGCTCTGGAGCTGGCCCTTGTGACGCTGGGTCGGTCTGGGAAGGGGATCCGGGAGGCACGCGGTCCCCCGGGGTCTGGACCTGGTGCGCACCAGGTGAGGACACAGGCGGGGACCCCAAGGCAGGCCGGGTCGGGTCGTCAGCCAGGGGAGGCGCTTTTCCCTCCGCACCGCGGCCCGTCTTGCGTGAGCTCACACGTTCACTCCTGCTCCACATCCAGTTGAGGTTGGCGCCAAACACCGGCAAACCGAGGGAAAGAAGAGATTAAACTTAAAAGATCCGGGGTATTGTCAGACGTCTTGCGGGGGCAGAGGGGGCACAGGAGGCTTTTTGCTGAGTGCCCTGTTCTGCCACACAGAAGACCGCGAGCGATGCTGGGATACTCCAGAGGGATGACAGGTGTCCTGGCGAGAGCCGGGGAAAGAGAGGCCGTGCCACTGGCCCGGGCTCACCCCCAGCCTCTGGCCAGGAGACATCTATTATGGGGCAGGACAGAGAGCCTGCCCCAGGGAAGCCTTTGGGCCCAGGCGCTAGGAAGGATCTAGAGCACCGGGCACCCAGTGGCATCTGCCCCGGTCCTGCCCGCCTGGTGTCCTTTACTGTTACGCTCTTCATTTCGAGGGGCACCTGGGTGGCTCCGTCCGTTGAGTGTCTGACTCTTGATTTCGGCTCAGGTCATGATCTCAGGGTCATGGGATCGAGCCCCATGTTGGGCTCCACGCCAGGCGTGGAATCTCCTTGAGACTCTCTGTCCGCCTCTGCCTCTCCTCCGCCCCAAAATAAAATAAATGAACTTCTCATTTTGAGAAAACAGTAGGTTCACGTGCCCTTATCAGAAATAACAGACATCCCTTACCCGGCCCCCGATGGCAACAGCTTGCACAACTGTAATACAGAGTCACACACAGGATGTGGACCTTGGGGTGGCCCGGCCTCCCACAGCCACACCCCCTCGACCCCAGGGCCACCCTCCCCAACCACCAAGCACCCACCCTTCCTGCCTCCATAACTCCGTCATTGTAAGGATGTTTGTAAGGATACATAATATTTAGGACTAATTTTTTTTTTATTCAGTTTTGTTCTTTGGAGACTTGTCCAGCTGGCTGTGTATCACACTCACACACACACACACACACACTCGTGCTCACACCGGCTCGCCCTCACACTTGCACACACTCTTACTCATACGTGTACACACACCCCCAAGGTCACATGCTCAGGCTCACACTTGCACACACGTACACACCTGATGCTCACACACGCATTAAGGTCTGAGCTCACACCCTGATCCCTTTACCCTCCCTGGCTTTGGACACTCAAAGATGAGCTTGAGGCAGGAAAAGACAAAAACAAAAGCAAAGCCTGTTGTCTGCCTGCTGTTTCCCGGCTTCATCTTTGCTTCTTTTGCCCGTGACTCTGGTGAGGCAGTCCTTGGGTTTTCGTTTTGCTTTATTTTTACTTCTTAGGCAATAAAACTCGTTAGCTCAGCACTGAAGCCAGGACAGGCATCTGAGGACAGGAGTCTTGGCCGCTCCCCAGGGGGATCGGTGACGGCAGGCCTCCCCCTCTGCCGGCCCAGGCGCTCCCGGGTCTGCAGGGGTGAGGCCCCGCTGCAGGGTCCTCTCTTCCTGCCCCTCCCATCCCCTATGCCAAGGGCATCGCCTGGGCCTGCCCCAGGTCCTCTTGGGGCAGGGGAGGCCTTCATCTTAACAAAAAATTTAAGGTGGCACCAAAAACGCAGCAGTTGAGATGAATAATACTTTATTTCAATATTTAGGAAGTCAGATGCCAAAAAAACCCTAATGAACAAAGTATCAAAATTTTAAATGAAACCAGGGCATGGCCCCGGCCTAGCCGTCCCTTCTTACTGAGCTCCCCGACCCCGGCCCTGCTCCGGGGCACTGCTACCATATGGGGAAACCCGCTTAGAATGGACTCCGGAGGGGATCCCTGGGTGGCGCAGCGGTTTAGCGCCTGCCTTTGGCCCAGGGCGTGATCCTGGTGACCCGGGATCGAATCCCACGTCGGGCTCCCGGTGCATGGAGCCTGCTTCTCCCTCTGCCTGTGTCTCTGCCTCTTTCTCTCTCTGTGACTATCATAAATAAATAAAAATTAAAAAAAAAAAAAAAGAATGGACTCCGGAGGCCCGCGGAAGGCGCCCTCACCTCCTACCACTGTCTGCACCTGCAGAACCGACGACAAAAACACACCTTGAGGTGGATACTGCTGTAGCTACTGCACAGCCCAGCAAAAGGAAGGTTTCCTCTGCCCTGGCAACAGCCCAGCCAATGAGAGACTGTCGTGACTCAGTCAGCCAATGAGAGACGTCACAGCCCAGCCGACGAAGGACTGTCATGGCTACAATAAGAGGCAGCGGTAGCCCAGCCAATGAGAGGCCAGCCCAGCCCAGCCAATGAGAGGCCAGCACACTTCCAGCCCCCAGTTTGCTCCAATGGACGTTCCGTTTACAAGAGCCCCGCCCGCCCCCTTGCTCTATAAAGGAGCCTCCTCCGCGCCGTCCCCGACTGTCCACGGTGCTGCCCGGCTGGCTGCTTGTGGGCTGCAGCTCCGCTATTCCCAGATAAACCCCTTTCTGCTGGCGGGACAACTGGCTGTTGTACTTTCAGGGATGACAGCAGCCTGAGCCCCAAAGCGCCGGCGGGAGGACGGGCCAGGGCCCCGCACCCCCGCAGCGGGAGGTCTCCCCGACCCCCGGCCGTGTCGCCCAGGACACCCCAGGCACACACGGGTGCGCACGGCGGCCGCTGCAGGGAGCTCCCCGGCTGACCGCGGGCCAGAGCGGCGGAGGGACAGGAGCTCACACGGCAAGGGCGGCCAGAAGCCGAGGGCCCTTGCGGCGGAGTGGGTGACACGGCCGGACACCGGGCGTCTGCTCGGGGCAGCACGGAGCCCGCGGGCAGCCCCCCCCGGACGGTGACCGCCCCTGGGTGCCGCCCCGGCCCTGTCCAGTCCCTGGCTCAGCTGCACATCCGCGGCCAAAGTGAATGAACGAATGACACGGGGGGGGGGGGGTGTCTCTGTGGAGCTCCCACCAGGTGGGGTGGGCTGTGCTCTGGGACAGGGCTGGTGGCTCTCTGGGCGGCAGGGAGGGCACGGGGGTGGGGCCACTCCCAAGGGGCCCGAGGCCAAGGACGGTTTAGAGAGCACAAGGGGGTCATGGGCAGTGTCCCTACTGGGTTGGGCACCGCAGCAGCCAGGCTGGGGGCTGGAGTCCTGCAGGACCCCGGGGTCCGGCCCTTGCCTGCCCTTCCCACACCCGGTTCCACCGGGACTCGCTGTGCCAGTTAATTGCTATTCCAAGCGCCTTCGAGGCTCCTCGCTGCTTCCAGCTCAGTGTCCCACTATTTATAGTTGGCTGCTTAAGAGACACAAATGACTATTGTAACGCCGCCCTTCCATCTCAGACGCCGGAGAACACGATGGGCTGCAGCGCTCGCTAATGGACCTCATGTCTCTGGCGGGTTTGCAATAAAACTGCCTCTCTTCTCCCAAGTGATGAGCGTACTTTCAGGGCCTCTCCAAAAATATAAGTTCCTTTAAATAAACTGCTCAGTCGCGTTTCCTTGCGGGCGGACGCAGCTCTCCTCTCTACAAGGCCGCTGTGGCCAGGGAAGGCAGGTCGGCTCTGCCACAGGCTCAGAAGGCCAGGACCCCCCTCGGCGGCAGCGCCTCTGACTCCACGTCCACCTGCCCACATCCTCCCAAAGCGTGGAGGCCGGCCTCCAGCCTGCACCAGCAGGCTGAAAACAAGCACAGAACGTCAGATGGCTAACACTTGCCCACAGCTGCTCTGTGCCGCACGCTTGTCAATGCTTTACACGAATTAATTTACTGAATCCTCAAACAACCTGAGGCAGGTGCTACTGCCAATCCCGGTGGGGCAGACGGAGCCTGGCTCCCTCCCCCTGCCTGGAACCCTACAGGCCAGCACCTACCAGCAGGGCTGCGGGGCAAGCTCCTCCGGCCCTGGCCGGCCCTGCAGCTCCCCTGCTTGGGCCAGAGCGTGGCTTCACCCTTAAGCCACTTGCCAGGAAGCGCCAGGGTCAGTGGAGTTAGTACAGGCACAAGGACTTGAAGCCTTTGTGGGCGTGGCTACTCCTCTCAAGAGTAGGGGACCCTCCAGACCTGGGGGAGGGCCAGTAGGCTGCATGATGGCAGGAAGCTGGAGTCTGAGTGGGGCTGTGGGGGCCCCGAGCCCCTGGAAGGGCCTTTGGAGAGGTCTCCAGGATGGCCCTTCGAGACACTCCCTTGTGTGGGCCCAGAGGAGGGTGAGAAGACCCCGCATTTGCCCACCCGAGCAGGGCAGGGCTCCCAGAGAGGGAGGGCAGGCTCAGACTGGCCAGGAAGGTGCAAAAGGAAAAGCTGGAGCATTCGAGTTTGCCCCTGGGAAGATGAGGGTGTCCTCGGAAGGGTGGCTGGGCTCACCCTGGAGGTGGCAGGGTGGAGAGGGGCCCCGGGGACACAGCTGCACAGCCCCCTTCTGAAGGCCAGCGTGAGGGGGTGGGAGGCCAGGCCCAGCACTCCTCAGAGGTGCAAAGCCGGGCCCCCTGGTGGGCCCCAGGCTGCTCTGGCCCACCCCCGTCTCATCTTCTGTTCTCGTACTGGCTTCTGGCAGTGACCCCCCAGACCCTCCAGACGTCTCCCCTGCCTGCACCCCCCAGCCTCGGCCCGCAGCCCTCAGGTCAAGGAGCGAGGGGTCCCCGGGGGCAAGGCCAGGACAGGCCAGGTGGTGATGACATGGTACCTAAGTTGTCATTAGCGCTCCCAGCACCACGGCGAGAAATCAGGGAAGGTGGAGGATAGAGTAGCCGAGGAAATACATACAGGCCACGTGGGTCCCCTGCTGGGCATCGTGCGCATACAACCCCACCAGGCAGGGTCTACACGGCAGCAATCCTAGCTGCTGGGCCCTGGGGCGGGAACGGAAGGGACCCAGTGACCCCCCCCCCAGCACGTGCCGGAGCAGAGCCTGTCCACGAGGCTGGCATCGCAGCCCCCATCACGTGCACCCTCACCAGCAAGCCTCCCTCCTCAGCCTCTGCTGGGGGCAAGTGGGTGCCCAGCCCTGGGAGAGCTGCTCGGCTGCAGGAGTGGCTGGTGGCCTGCAGAGGTGGCACGGCTGCCCACCGTCCGCTCCCTGTCGTCCCACGGTGCGCTTACGCCACACCCAAGGCTCCAGCAGCTCCCAAGATGGCAACACCAGACCTGTTCCTGCTGCCTTGTGATGACGGGGATGAGCCCAGGTCACTGCTGGGGACAGATGTGCGGGGATGAGGCTGAAACGTGCAAGCCAGTGACCGGGCACCGATTCAAAAGGACCCTAGGGGGATCCCTGGGTGGCGCAGCGGTTTGGCGCCTGCCTTTGGCCCAGGGCGCGATCCTGGAGACCCGGGATCGAATCCCACGTCGGGCTCCTGGTGCATGGAGCCTGCTTCTCCCTCTGCCTGTGTCACTGCCTCTCTCTCTCTCTCTGTGACTATCATAAATAAATAAAAATTTAAAAAAAAAAAAAAAAACACAAAAGGACCCTAGGGCGGCCAGGAACCAGAGGCCGGGTGCTGGGCACACGGGGCTTTGATGTGCATTCAGGCTCCTGTGATAAAAGGTCTCTTATGTGACACAGGAAGCTAGTGGTGGGTGCGGGGAGGGGCCAAATGGCCCCCGGGGCACTGACTCACCCCCCAGCCCTCGGCAGGAGTCCCCCCACATAGGGCCTCCTGGATGAGCATAGAAAGCACCTCCCAGGCCTGCCAGGGAAACAAAATCGTCCCACCAATAAGGACCGCCCCCCTTCTAAGGACAGGGGAGAGAAGGTAACTTGGCCCGGCCAGCACCTCAGGGTCCCAGGTGTGGCACACGCCGTGAACGTGACCACCAAGTCTGGACAGGATCTCACACCAGGTTATAAAGTAGAAGAGAAGGCAACAGGAATGTTCCAGAACCAGGGAGCGTTGGTGGTTGGACAACCCAGATGCCTCTCGGGCGTATACTTTTCATTTTCTATTATGTGCATCTTGGTTCAGTTACCAAAAGCCCCAGGCTCTGGGTGTGCAGGGTGTGCCCCGAGGGAGACCCAACTGGCTGGGGGGGGAGCTGGGACCCCGCACTATCCAGTCCCAGGCCCTTTGCGGCGACCAAGTGGGAGTGGGAGCGCTGTCACACGTGGAGCCCCTTTCCAGAACTCTGCTGAATGTCTCACCGGTGCATCCTGACGCCACCTGAACGTCGCGTGCCCGTGACTGCACCCACGCCCACTAGCGAGGACCCTTCTTTCTTTGGGCTCTGTCCTGGGTGCTGGCACAGAGCCCTGAGTACGGCAGGCCCCAGGGAACCAGCGGGTGGCAGCCTGTGTGCCCCCCACACCGACCCCAACAGGATCTGGGTGACTTCTAGGGCCACCCCTGGGGAAACCCAAAGCAGGGCTAGTGGCCACCCAGCAGCTGGCATCTGAGGGGACACCCGGTCCCCCCAGGAGCTTGCCCCACCTCTTCCTTCCTATTGCAACCCGGAGACAAAGCTAATTCCTGGTGACACTTCATCTCTATATTTTCTTTGCTCTGGGACGTAGGGCTGTCAGGAGCTTTGGGATGTGGGGAGACCACCCCTCCTCTGCCCCACGCACACGGACACTGCCCGGTATCTTCAGGTAAAATGTTGAGGGGCGCCTGGGTGGCTCAGTCGGTTGAGCATCTGACTCGGTTTTGGCTCCAGGGCGTGGGATCGAGGCTCCTCCTCTCCCCACCACTTCATATCTGTCCTCCAAGGAGGAAAAAAAAGTTGAGCTTTGTGGAGCGGAAACCATGGCACAGGTTGTGTAAGGTGTGTTGGGGTTTGGGGACGCAAGAGTTTCACAAAATAAACTGCCTTCCACTTCATGTCAGAATCTGATCGCTGCTAGAAAAGGGAAAACCATCCCCAGAAGGACACTGGGAAGCACACGATTGTTCTCACAATCTGTGCCGGGGCAGGAGGCACTTTTACTCGAGGCCCCGGAAAGAACTGTTGGGTCCTGCAGGCCTCTGGGCGCGCTCCTCCCACGGCTGTGCCTGCCCCGCACTGACCTGTGTGCTCCCCAGTTCACAGGTCAGGTCCTGACCCTCCAGCCCTTCAGGACGTGACCGCATTTGGAGGTCCAGGGGATTAAGTTAAAACGAGGTCACAGGGTGGGTTTTAGCCCGATCTGACCAGTCCCCATGAGAGGAGGGGCTGAGGGCAGACACAGGGGGGCAGGTGTGTAGGGACCCAGGAGGAGACGGTCCTCACGCCCGGGTGAGGCCCCAGGAGGAGCTGGGGTGTCGGACTCTAGCCTCCGGCCCTGGGAGCAAACACAGTTGTTTGAGGCTGGGTCCCTGTGTCGGTGAAGACAGCCCCGACAGACGGACTCGTCCCTCCCCGCTCAGCGCCCCTGCGCTGGCCTCCCCGGCCCAGAGCACTGCCCCAAACCTGTGCCCGACTCACGGCCCAGCCCCTCCCCTTGCCCCACTTCCACTGGAACAGGAGCTCCTGGGCCGTGAGGCCCAGCACACGGTGGGCCCTCTGCGGAGGCTGATGGTCTCCATCCCGGGGACAGCCCCTGGCGCAGCCAGCGCCAAGCTCCGCTGGGCAGCTGCCGTCCCGGCTCCAGCAGGCGCCCAGGGCCTATGCACAGGGTCCTGCCCCTGAGTGAACCCCCGGCCATCGCCCGCTCAAGACTCATAATGATTCTAGAGATAGGGCCCCCCAAATGCTGCAGCCAGCCCTGCCTCCAGACCCCCACCCCTTCCAGACACGGCCTCCCCTGCCTTAAACAGCCTCACCAAGGCCTCACCCCCACCTCATGGCCAGTGACGGGTGCCAGGATGGGTGGGGGGGACAGGGATGGGCCCGGCCATGGTTCATGCTGCTCTGGAGCTGGCGGGGGGGGGGGGGGCTGCTGCGCCAGCCAAGCCCGCGTCCCTGCTTCTCCTGGCTGCCCTCCTACTCCCCTGCCGCCTCCGGGGAGCAGGGGGATGAGAATCCCCGACTCAGGCTCTGCTTCGAAGAGCCACCTCATCGCCCCGACGGGAGCACCCCGACCCGCTGCGGGCAGACGCAGAGGCCACGTCTGCCCCAGGCTGCAGGAGCCAGTTCACAAGAACCAGAGGCCCCAACGCCTTGCCCTCGCGGCCCCAGGTTCCAGTCCTGACCTCCCGGCTCCTCCCTCTCCAACTCGTGGGAAGCCCTGGGGAACCCCAGCCTCCAGCTCCTTTAGTCACACCGGTGCCTAGAGTAGACCCAGCCTGCGGGAGCCCTGGGGCCCGACCCTTCCGCGCCGGCCAGCCAGGTGTCAATCGCACACCAGCCGCCTCGCCTGGGCTCCCCACTCGTCAGGGTTTACCCCACGTAAAGGGGGAGACTTTGCTTCCTGCTTTGAAACCTCACGTCAGCAGACTGGACTGGACGAGCCGCCCCGCCCTGCCCGATACCCTCCATCCATGGGTCGTGGGCCCGCCAGTTCCGAGCCAGTGACCGGGTGGGCCCACGGGAAGGCCCCCTCAGGGACAGTCTCTCGGAGGCGGCGAGCGAGGGCCCGGGGAGCCCCGGCGCTGCCACTTGGTGAAGGGCAGCAGCCACACAGGGCCGAGCATGGAAGGACCTGCAGTGGCGACCTCGGCGGAGGCCAGCACCACTTCCAGAGCTCCCCAGGTGGGGGCCACTGAACCCCTCTCCTGCTTAATCCAGCCCCCGTCGGGGTCCAGTGAGTCGGAACATTCTGAATCAAAACATCCCCACTTCTAACCTGAGCCCACGGAGCGCCCCACCAACTCACGGAGGTGGAGCTTGTTGCAGTAGCTACAGGCGGAAGACCGCGACGACTGTCCAGCAAGCTGCCCGGGACGTGGGGTCGGGAGAGGACGGGAGGCCTGCCCCGCCTCCCAGGAGCCCCCGCACGGGACACAAAGGCAGGAGCCCGCGAGCCCCCATCCACCCGACGGGATGGATCTGGAAGAGAGGGTGTGTGTCCGCCTGAAGGAGGCGCTGCCGTCCAGACTGGCGCCAAACAAAGGAGCTCTGAGCAAAGGCCTCAGGCCGGGCTGATCTGGGAGCCCCGTCTCCTGGGGAGCACAGGGCTGAGAGGAGCGGGGGCCTGGCCTGGTGGGCAGGGGGCCCTTGGCAGGGGCAGGGAGGCCACCGCTGCTCCATGTCCGCGTGACCCGGGGCCTCCGGGCAGGACGGGACGTTCTGTTCTCCCACAGGAGGGCTGCCAAGAGCCCCACCGGCCAGACCGTCCCAGCCCCTCCCGGGGTGGGCACATCCCAGGCCGCCCAAGTGCCATGAAGGAAATGGGGCTCTGGGGTGCGCCTGAGGGGACGCCAGGGGCTGTTGGGGGGCCTGGTGGCTCAGGGAGCAGCGCCAACCCCGCCGGGGGCCGAGGACTGAGGCTCGGCCCCTGGGAACGGCCTGGCCCTCCAGCCCGGAAGGAGCTCGCCCAGGACTGAGCCGGCAGAAGAAAGGACAGGGCCAGCCACGGGCACTCGGTTACACGCTTGTCCCGTCTGCCAGGTGGCCGGGGCCCGTGCCCAACACAGGCCCATGCACCAGCCCTCATGACCTCCTACCTGCGCCCTGACAGCCCAGGGCTGCTGACCCCAGGTGCTCTGGGGCCGGAGGCGGGAGTTGCGCAGGGTGAGAGTAAACAGGGCAACGCAGCTGGGGAGGCGGGGAAGCTGGGCTGCAGACGAGGTGGGGTGATGAGGTGACCCATGACGCCCCTCCCCGCCCCCTGCCCCGCTGCCCGGCGCCACAACTCCAGGACCCTGGCCAGGGACACGAGCAGCGCTGCCAGGCAAGGCGGAGCCGTTTGGGTGTCCCAGGAGTTTGGGGCCATTTTCTGGCTTTAGTGAATTCTAACTGCGCCCCCCACCCCCACATTCCAGTGTTTTCTACCCCTTTCACTCTCTGGCAAAGCTCCCAGAGCAGGAAGTTTTCCAGGGGCAGGAAAGGGATGAGGCCAAGCCGTGGAGCGTAAGACCCAGGAAACAATGCCCAGACCTAGGGATGTGGGAGGCAGGACGCGGTCAGCCCCAGCCCCAGCGTGGGTGGGCCGGGCCTAACCAGCAGGCTGGGGTGCTGAGAAGGGGGGGCGGCTCTGATGGGAGCGGAAGGGCCCCGGGCACCCAACCGAGAGCTGCGGACAGCCCCAGGAGCAGAGTGCCCCAGGCGGCCAGCCAGCAAGAACACAGAGGCCCCAGGCCCCGGCTGCCAAGAATTGAATTGTGCCCACAACCAGCGAGCTTGGGGGGGGGGACCCCAGGCCTCACGTGTAGGGGCAGCCCTGCCCTCACCTCCACTACAGCCCCAAGAAACCCTGAGCAGGAGCCTACCGGCCGCACCCTGGCTCCCCACCTCCACAGGGGGGCTGCGGACACGCGGGGCCCTGGTGGGCGGGGACACATGGGGACGTGTGGGGACATGCCGGGCAGCCCGGTCAGCTTGCACGGGACAGAACAAGCATTTACAGAGAGGAGCAGAGAGCAGGAG
This sequence comes from Vulpes vulpes, assembly GCF_048418805.1. Taxonomy (NCBI): domain Eukaryota; kingdom Metazoa; phylum Chordata; class Mammalia; order Carnivora; family Canidae; genus Vulpes; species Vulpes vulpes. Next base: position 2,377,806 of record NC_132794.1, read on the forward strand.
GGAGGAAGACACAGAGGGAAGGGCTGACTGCACAGGGGCAAGTCGGGCTGCGGGGACTCAGGACACCCCCAGGCCCTGGGCCCCAGCGGGGAGCGTGGCCACTGTGAACCACCCAGGTCCTAATTCAGAACTCCACAGTTCAGGTTCCTAGGTGAGGTGGGCCGAGGTACGGAAGAGAGCAGGTGTGCAAGACATGTCCACAGTGTCCCCATGAGCCAGGCCCCGCAGCGGGCAAGGACCCACCACTGCCACCCAGGGCCCCCTCCAACTATGCAAAGGAGCTGGGGCAGGGGTGCTGGGTGCAATGGCTGGTGCCACTGACACACACCCCCGGGGCTGACGAGCCTGTGCTCCCCCTTCTTCCTGTCTCCTGTGCCTCTTGACAAACACACCGGGCAGCCTGGGTGTGCAAATGCGTGGCAGGGGCTGTGGCTGTGCCACACTGGCCAGCCCTGCGGTTAGGGTGCCCACCCCGGGGAAGGGGGTGGAGGTGAGGCTGGGACTCCGTCCATACTCCAGGGGTTCCAAAAACGTGGTGGCGGCAGCCGCAGGGACAGACAGCCCCGTGGAGCCTTCCCTGCCCTGTGTGCGGATGAGGACAGAGGCTCCCGGCAGTGAGGCACCCACCTGAGGGACCGGGGCCCTTTCCCTCTGCCCCCCTCAGACAGGAGGGTGCTGGCCAGGTGAACTCGAGCACACGCCCCCCAACCTGGCCTCCCACAGGCCCTGGGAGCTACACTTCTCCTTTGCCTGCACTGTCAACCTCTGACCCCATGAATCTAGAAGCTTCTAAGAGGTAGGCAGGGCTGCAAATCTGGCCCCACAGACCTCCCCAGGCCCAGATGCCAAGGGTGGGGGCTGGCCCGCCTCCACTCAGCTGTCGAGGTCTGCAGCCCCAGCCAACAGGGCCCCGGGGCATCCATGGCAGAGGTGCAGGCTCCTCCCAGGGCCTGATTCCCAGCCACCTGCATGGGGGGGGGGGGGGGGCGCAGAGAGGGAGCGCGGGGAGTCCAGCACCCGGAGCTCTGGCGGCTGCTCCTGCAGCCCCCGGAGGGAGGGGGCCCTCAGGCAGGAAGCCCCCCACGCCGGCTCCCCGTGGGCTGAGGAGCCACCTGGGGCCAGGACGGGGCGGGCCGCTGGGCTGCGCGGGCTGGGTGAGGAGCCATGCCCCGGGACACGCTCCACGCCCTGCCCACTGCAGGGGTGGGACGGGTCCATCCCGCGGGGCCCCTTTTGGGGCTCCTGGGCAGGACCAGATGGGGCTTTAGCCTCAGGCTGAAGGGGGCCCAGGGACAGCACCCAGGTGACTTGGCAGGGAGGGGTTAGGGATCCCATCCGAGGACCATGGGCGCCCCCAGGGGCAGCTGGTGAGACTGCAAGTCCCAGGGGCGAGGGAGGGGCCACGGGGAGGGGGTGGGGGAGTGTCCCCAGCGGTCACCCGAGGGGGCTGGGCCTCCGCCCTCCCTGAGCCCTGGCCTGCCCCTTGGCCGGGATGGAGGGCTCCATGCACAGGAGGCCGCCTCGGGGGACGGCCCGGTGGGGAGAGGACACCCGCGGGGTAACGCCGAGGGACTCGGTTACTGACAGACAGAACCGGCATGGTTCTTCCACCGTCCCTTCTGCAGAGGGGGGGGCGGCGGGGGATGGACAGAGCCAGGACTGGGGACAAGGGACCGGCGGGGAGGAGCTCGAGAGGTGCACCTTCGCGCACACGCCACGCTGCGGGAGCAGCCCTGCACGGTGACCTCGAGTGGACACGTCTGGTCATCACGGCTCAGGGCAGGGAAGCCGCCGGAGACTGTGCGGGGGGGAGGGGTGCCCCAAGACCCAGGACGGCTGCCGCAGGGACACAAGGCACCGCCTGACACGGCGTCGGGTCGCCAAATCCGACCTGGGAAGCGAACCGGCCCAGTTTACAAGCTGCGGGGCCCCTCCCGGTGGGGCGCCCAAGCCCGGCCCCGCCGGGGTCAGCGGGCTGCGCGTCTTCACAGAAGGGTCATTTGAGGAAACGTTCCCACCAGAGACTCCACCGGTCCCCACAGGCCGGGCTGGGAGCCTGACCGGGGTGGGCAGGTGCGGTGCCCCCTGGGGCCCTCCTCGTTCTGCGGGGTACAAGGTACGGGACGGGGCCTCCCCTGCACCGCCCCTCCGCCCCGGCAGCCCACGGACCACGGGGAGTCGGGTGCATTTATTAGGGCAACTTCCGGGCTGAGGAGCAGCCCCTTGCTGTCAGGCCCCTAGTGACCGAGAGGTTATTGCCCAGGCAGTCTGAAGAGGCTCGAGCCTCCCAAGGCACTGGCCAGAGCGTCCCAACCTGGGGCTGCCGGCAGGGCTGTCCCCAAGTCCACCCTCCATCCCGCTAGCACAGGGACAGGTGCACAACTGACGGCCGGGTACTCCCCTGCTGGACCTTCACCACACGGGCCCCCACCCCACGAGACACCCCCCGGCACCCCTGCGGTCTCTCCAGCCTGGGCGAAAGCCGCCCCCCACTTTGCCCCCCTACCCCGCCGGGCTGGACGCCCTCCTGGCTGTGGCTAATGCAGTAGGAAGTTACAGGCCACAGCGAGGAGGGAAGGACCACAGCGTGGCCTGAGAACAGCCTCGAAACCAGCACTCAGGAGGCTGCCAACACCAGTTTGAAGACGGCAGGCAGGATTTCCATTTTTTTTTTTTTTTTTTTTAGGACTTCCATTTTTTTCAGAAACTTCTAGGATGTGCTTGTTTCCTTAGTTTTTGACCAAAGAAATTTCACCGAAAAAAATAAAGGACAACCTATCCCTGTCACACAAACACACACACACACACAAAGCAGCAGGGGTGGCAGTGGGACCCCCAGCGAAGGCGGGAGGGCTCAGGGGTGTCGGCCAGGCCACCTACCTGTGCGCATCTCTGAGCTCTGCCCCCAGCTGCGCTGTCCCCCCAGGTCACTCTGGAGAGCAGGAACTGTCACCTCCAGGGGAGTGAGCCTGCACCCCCAAGCCTCAGCCAGCCCCAGGCCTCTGCCTACCCAGCTGAGCAGACGTAAAGATCAGCAAGCACCACCTCCCCCAGCACGCAGCAGGCGTTAGGAACCGGGGTGCAGCTGAAGCCTGGAGGCGCCTCTCGCCGGGCTCACCCACACACCTCAGCCCAGCACCAGACGCTGCCCACCTGTCACCTACGCAGCCCTGACCACACGCAGTGCCGCCTGGGAGCCACCCAGAACCCACACAGAACTGGCTCACACCTGCCGTCCTCATAACCCGCACTCGTGGGCCAAGGGCCCCTCCCACGGCCCTTTGGTCAGGGTCCAGCAAACGTGTCACTGCCTTGGACCCTCCAGGACGAGCAGCAGGGCGGAAACGGAATCAGAGGCGCCGCAGGGAGGCATGAGGGGCACAGTGGGCCTGCCCACTGTCACATGAGCCTCCCTGTGCAATGGGCCCGACACACCCAGGTTCAGGGTCAGCTCTGAATACAAGGTTATGAAGCCGACGTCCTGACAACCGCAGCTACCACTTGCCGTCTTCTTCCAAATCTTGAGACATGTATGAACAGCTTTTCCCCACACGTCGGGTCCAAGATACAAACACCACTTGGGAACAGCACCTGTCAATCCACACCCCTGAAAATCTTCCCGCAGGAACGCGCCAGAAGCAGGTTATTTCGTTCCTAATAACCACACAGCGTTTTATTCACAGACACCCGCGACATGCAGCCCGCCCCTGACCCCAGGAGGGCTGCCTGCCAGGCAGGTTTACCTCTCGGGAGGTTTCCTGGCCTGACCAAAGTCAGCACAGCGTCAGCGCTCCCTGGGCCCGGCCACGGAGCAAGGGGCCAGAGCCCTGCTGACTCAGGACGCCAGGGAGCTGTGAGTGTCCTCGTCCACAGTCTCAGTCTGTGACTGAGAGCCTACAGTCCTGTCCCCACTCAACTCAGCGCAAACCGGGAGGATCTACAGGGACAGCGCCTCCCCGCATGCTGGGCCTGCTGGGGTCACTTCCGGCTCTGCAGCGGCTGCTGCTTGGTCTGTAGCTCCTGGCTGCCGGCCACCTTCACTCTGGCCCCCGCCCGAGACCGCCGCCTCTTCTTCCAAGGCCCTCTCTGACCTGCGACCCCGGCCTGCTCCTGTGGCCCAGTGGGCTCAGCCCCTGAGCCCTGCCGCCGCCGCCGCCGCCGCCTCTTCGTCATCCTCTCAGATCCGGAGCTCAGGTCTGGACACGAGTCCTCCTTCCTGCCTTTCCCTAAAACAGCAGGGCCACGTGACCGAGGCACTGTGAAGGCCTGGTTACCCCACTTCCATGATGACTAAAGGTGCCAGCTCCAAGGCCGCACAAAGGGCATATGAGGGGACCTAACGGCCTCAGGAGCAGGCCCGCCACGGCCAACCAGAGCATCCTGCCTGTGTGGATGTCGGGTTCCAGGGCCAGCAGGCGGCCCTTCAGGAGAACAAGCAGGCAGGCCAACCCAGGAGAAAGAAGCCTGTAAAGGTGTGACCCGGGGGGTGGGCAGGCTCAAGCACAAGATGGAGCAGACCAAAGCTGGTGCACGACACAGCCACAAGCCAGGCTCTGGGGACCAGGGCACAAGCCAGGCCATGCAGCAAGGGCCCAGGCGTAAGCCAAGACGGGCGAAAGCAGAACTGGGGTGAATCAGGAGAGCTTCAGAGGGCAGACGCGCCAGTACCTGGACCACGAAGGATATGTGGGTGAACACGGAAGGGCTCAGTCTGGGGTGGGGCTACCACCTGTCCCCTTCTGTATCCCTTTGCCCCGGTGTTGTGGTGGGCACTAGGTGCAGGGTGCAGGAGCACGGGGCAGGCCCCCATCCCCACCCCAGTGTGTCTACTGGGCCAAACCACAGTCCCGTGGACAAGCTGGGGAGGAGGCGATGGGAGGGACACAGACAGCAGGTACAATAGCCCCACCACCAGCAGACACCGCCAGCCCTACCTGGCTTGTGAGACGTGGATGTGGGCAAACGCTTCTTTGTCCTCCGCTCCCGCCCCTCTTCCTGCAGGTTCCTGTAGGCTTTTTCTGGCACATCATCCTCTGGGAAGAGGCCTAAGGACCAAGCAGGCCATCAGGAGGCTGAAGGCAGGTTAGGGTGTTTTCAGGGTGCATGTGCAGGGCTGCGAACCACCGTGTAGGCACCACCCACGCCCTTGGTGCAAGAAGGCCCCGTCCTCGTGCCCAGCACGTCTTCAGGCCCACCACGGCTGCGACCAGCCCAAGACGGTGCTGGCAGTAGGACATCAGCGAAAGCCGGGCCCTGGGCCGGTTCCAATACATCACGATGGATTCCCTGAAAAGCTTAGGCTGAGGAGGGGCTGATAAGATCACTTTCTGGGCCAATGGCCAAACTCTCCATGTCGACAGGGGTCTGTGTGTGGAGGACCCACCACATGTACACAATATTAACACACATCACTGTATGAAATTTTACCTAAAAATACTGAACTTTAGCTCATGGTGAGCACGAAGTACTTGCGGGAACAGTCTGATGGGGGGAGGGAGGTAAGACACATGACAATACAAGAACAGCAAAATACGAAGAGTAGAACCAAGGTGGGGGCCGTGGAAGTGTTCACTGTAAATCTTCCTGGTGTCACTCTACGTTTAAAACTTGTGGTAATGTGAGAGACGCCCCTGTCTTCTCATCAAGCCTTATCACCAGTTGCACTGGGAGCACACTGAGCACCCACGTCTGCTGCACAGCACACCCGCAACAGGGCAGCCAGGGAACTCACTGGAAATGCAGGTTCTCGGGCCGCCCCGCCCTGGGAGCCAGCACACAGCGGGGGCTGGCGAGGAGGAGCAGCAGAAGCCCTCAGGCCCCCTCTCCCAGAGAGAAAGCCCTGCCTCCACAGCAACCAGTCCTACTGTGAGGGCGACCCTGGGAGCCAGTGTGCATCCCAGGGAGGGGAGGAGGGGGGAGTTGCCAGCCAGGGTCCCAGCATGAGATGCTCACCTTCAGCAAGGTCCTGCAACCTGAAAAGAGAGACAGGGGCTCACCATGGTTGCAGCTTCTGCTGGGGGTGGGAGGGGCCCCCCAGCAGGCACCCCTGTGGGCCCTCCCCCGAGGACAGCCCTCCACCTGCACTCTAAGGGCAGGACTGAGGCCACCTGAGATGGGGGTGAGGGCAACTCCAAGGGCAGGGGCAAGGGCACTGCTAGCCACCTTCCAGGCAACTCACTTGCGGATCACTTTGTAGAGGCGCTTCCTGTTCTGGGAAGGGGTGCTCTGCTGGCTGGCCACCGCGAACAGTCTGCTGGCCACAGCCTCGTAGTCAAACTGCGGCACAAAGACACCAGTCACCTCCCAGGTGTCCCGGAGATGTGCACCCAGCAGGGGGAGTGCATGAACCAGGCGGGGTCACAAGGACACACCCCGACGCCCTCCCGAGTCCCCTCTGCAAACACTGTACAATGCAGGAGGCAGTGAACACGCTCCCCGTGGCCACCACCCTGTGAAGGGACCATCCCGGCCAGCCTCTGCAACTGGGCAGCCACATCAGAACAGGAAAAAACAACACTAGTCACATTAATCTCAACAGACGTCATTTAAGCCAATATACCTAATTCTAATTTGCCGAGCAACCAAATTCACCAACTAGTAAGCGTTAAGCGTTCTGTTTCTACTGGGCTCCGACACAGTGTGCCCGGAGGTGACCTCTCAGCAATGCTCTTACCTGCCCCGTGCTCCACAAGGCCAGCAGGAGCACGTGGGCCGGCCGTGAAGCCTAAGCCCCACGGGCCAACCCCCAGCCCTGGTTTCCAGAACTCCCTGCCTTCCTAGAGTGCAGAGGCAGGGCCAGGCCCCAGCCCAGTCCACCCACCTGGAGGACGGGGCCCACGCTGTCCTCGCCATCTCCCGCCGGCTCATCGCTCGGGTCGCAGGCAGCTCCACGGAGGGAGCCTGGAACAAAAGGAACCCATCAATTCAAAGACTCGTGCCCGGTGTGCAGAGGACCCCAACCCAGGCACCTGGGAACCAAGAGTCCTCTCTGCCGGGACCAGGACCCGGGTGGGGCGTGCAGGTGCGGGCTGGGGTATGGACGGCTTCACACTGGGGGCGAGGTGCCATGGAACGAGACATCCCAGGGTAGGTGGGCTTGAGCCTCTTCCTTAAAGCAAAATTAAGAGGGAATCCTGAATAGACATCTTACAAAGCCAACATAGCGTCAGAAATTCCCTAATCAGGGAAGAAGGGGAGCTAAGTCCAGCCACAGGGTAGGCCTAAGGGGCCGCAAAGACAGGGCTGCAGGGGATTTGGGGCTTTGATGTCACCACCTACAGAACGGTTCTGGGCAACAGGCAGGAGAGCATGACAGAGGATGAGGACGGCAGGGCCACAGGCAGGCACAAAGGGCTGCCAGGAACCCCTGGATCTGCCTGTGTTGGGGAGACTCCAGCTGCTGAGAAGAGATGGACAAGATGCACAGGTGGGCTGGCTAATGTGCTAGGGGCACACTTGGGGCAGGGGGTGGGGTGAACAAAACCACCCAGGAGCACTCCAGTGTGTGTGTGGGGGGAGTTGGCAGCAAGATAATTTAGACCTTGAATCTAAATGGCCAAACAGCCTTTCTGTGGGAACCCCAGGACCACTCCCCGGGGAAGGACAGGCTCTTTAACACAGGGAGCTGGAAAACTGGACATCCGCAGGCAAGACCATGAGACTAGGCCCTCCACCCATTTCCAAAATTCACTTAAAGAGGATAAAAGAGCTACACGTAAGAATTCCCAATAATAAAACTCTGAAGAAAACAGAGCAGACCCTTGACGAGACTGCACGTACCAAGGACTCTCAGATGGGGCACTGGGGGCATGTGTGACAAGAGACCAACTGAACTTTATGAAAATTAAAACTTCTGTGCATTGAAAGCCACTACCCACAAGGCAGCCCACAGAATGGGGCGAGATGTGTGCAAATCAGGCCCAACAGGGCGTGAGTGTCCTAGACTCACCCCGGAGGCAGAGGGAGTGCCTAACGCTCAGCAGGTCGCGACTCGCCTGAAAGCAAAGGAATGGAGCGGACGCGTCCCCGATCATCCGGGACATCCTGACCAAAACCAGAGAGACAGACCCCCTCACAGCCCTGGGGCGGCTCCTGGCAAAGAACCAGGAAACTGGAACCCCTGGACGCTGCTGGTGGTGGTGGGTGCGGAAAATGGTGCAGCTGCTGTGGAACAGCGTGGGGGGAGGGGTCTCAAAATATGAGGCAAAGAATCGTGTGTGACCCCACAATCCTACTCCTGGGTATATGCCCCAAACTGAAAGTGGGGTCTCCAAGAGATACTTGTTCACCCACGCGCACTGCAGCATTACTCACAAGAGCCAAACCACGGAAGAAGCCCCAGGGTCCCCAGGGTAAGTGTAACGAGTGGATTATTCCTCAACCTTAAAGCAACGGACACATGCTGAGAGGGACCCAGAGCAGTCCCATCTCTCATGCTGAGAGCAGAGTGTAGACGCCAGGGGCTCGGGGCGGGGGGGTTACCAGGGACACAGTGTCAGGAGGAAGGATGGAAAGTTCTGGAGGTCGATGGTGGCGGCGGCTGCACAAGCTGGCGAACGCACTGAACACCACTAACGTGTACACTTAAACACGCCTAATTCTCCTCTGCCCGTGATGCTGCTGGGGAAGCCCCGGTCAAGGCCCCACCCAGCGCTGTCACATCTAAGTCCAGGTCAGACAGCTGCAGGGCCGTTCACCGGGAGTCTGAGCGCTCTAACCACCGAGGAGCCTGGGCAACGGCGAACGCTCTCGGGCTGCGTGGTGACGAGACCCAGACACCAAGTGCCCCCAAGGCCCTGGGTCTGTCGCCTCCGCCACCACGGAGGAGGGGGACACCGCTGGGAACACAAGGCCACCCGGGGGCGGTGGAAGAGCCGTGGAACCAGAGACGAGTGTCTCAAAAGAAGATTCTCAAAGGCCTGGCGCCCACTTAGCCAAGACAAGTTTCTGTTGGTGGCACTGAAGACCACCACATGAGATCCCCTCAAGCGCTGTGGGAAAACTGACGTGACCGAGTGACGCGGTGGGAGGCTGCCCAGCTCCGTAATACCTGATGACCATGACTCTGCACACGAGACCGTCGCTCAGAAATACCACACTGTGAAGGGCTCCTGCCACGAGGTAAGGGAAGCCCTAATAGCAGACGGCCGGTGCCTCCTCCAGGCAGAGGTCAGAGAGGTTCTGGAAACTTCAGTGGTGGCCATGGAGGTGGTCTGATGGGAACGACCACTCTGGTCATGGAGGACCCTTCCGTGGGTGAGGTGGCTCTGGTGGCGGCGGAGGCCGTGGGGCCGGCTATACGGGATTTGGTAACGACGGGAGCAGCTCCACAGCTGGCGGAAGCTGCAGGAGTTTGACAGTTACAACAATCTTCAAATACTGGACCCAGGGGCGCAGCCCTGGTGGCTCAGCGGTTTAGCGCCGCCTTCGGCCCGGGGCATGATCCTGGAGACTTGGGATCGAGTCCCACGTCGGGCTCCCCGCAGGGAGCCTGCTTCTCCTTCTGCCTGTGTCTCTGCCTCTCTCTCTGTCTCTCATGAATAAATAAAATCTCAAAAAAAAAAAAAAAACCTCTGGACCCAGGAAATTTGGAGACAAGAGCCCTGGCCCCTGTGCTGGGGGCGCTGGGGGAGCAGCAGGGGAGAGCTGGGGAAGCTGTGGGTTACGAGGACCTGCGTCCTCAGCCGCGCACCGTGACGGCAGGGCCAAGTCGCTGGCAAGAGAACACATTCTGGATGACACTCCCGCGTGTGGGCAAAAACTAAGAGACCAGATCTGGGACTAACTGTACAACAGAGTATTTTAGTTTCTGTTCTGTGGAAAGCATAAAGCGTTCCAAGAAGAGTTTTTAACGTAGGGGTTTTTTTTTGCACCCACGCTGTTGATTGCCAAATGTAATAGTCTGATCACGACGCTGAACAAACGTGTTTTTTTTTAAAAAAAAAAAAAAAAGATTAACGTAGTAAACTTTACGTAACGTGGGTGAACGTTCTCTTTCACCACGAGAGAAAAAGAGTCGGAGGCAGGGAAGAATCTGGAAACTGGTGGAAGACGCACCCTCACAACCATGGGCCACAACACAGTCCATGAGCCCAACTGAGATCAAGGGATGGACCACAAGGACCCTATTAGTATCAAGACCCCAAGTGGATGGGCAGCCTGGGTGGCTCAGCGGTTTAGCGCCACCTTCAGCCCAGGGCCTGATCCTGGAGACCCGGGATTGAGTCCCACCATGGGCACCTCAGTACAGATGCTGCTCCCAGCACAGGGTCGCAGCCGTGATCACCAGAACTCCCTGTGCTGGGGGAGCCGACATCCAGGGAGAGAAAGGGCCACGAACAGTGGATAAGTAACTTAAGTAACCTTACAGGATTTGTGCCAGAAAAGATACCTTGTAGAGAAACCCAGCGAGTGAGACAGGGAAGGCTGTGTTTAAACAGGTGATCCGAGTGGGATCGGAGAGGAGGGGTGAGCGGGGGCGGAGGCACCAGGGATGAACCGTAGGTCAGAAAGGAGCCAGGAAGTCAGGAAGCATGGGGGGCGGGGGGAACTGGGAGACGGAGGACACATGTGCTTGTTTTTAAAAGTCACCCAGGCTGCCAAGCCGAGGAGAGATGCTGGGGACAGGCCCAGGAACAAGGGGACCAGATGAGAGGGGACCCCTGAAGCTTGCTGGGCCAGGACGGGCACCACCACATGGGATGTGCCATGACCCCATTACCTGGCTTTCCGGATGGCACATCCTGTTTGCACTCATCATCCTCCGACATCCCGTCCTCGTTGTCCTCGTCGTCGTCCTCCTCCTCCTCCTGTGAGTCCACTTCATTCAGAAGGTCTTCAATGGCAAATGGGGCCTGTTCCACAATTGCTTCAAAGATGCCCCGAGTAATGTTATGCAAGACCAGGGAGCTGAGGGGCAGCAGGCACCAGGGCAGGCCAGTCAGGCCGGGCGCGACCTGCCCTCCTGCCCTTGGCAGCAGCCCCTCCGGCGACCTGGTTACACACACCCAAACTCTCTCTTCCCAAAGGGAGCAGCCATTTCCCACGGCAGTCCTCCTGGGGGCCCAGGGAGGAGGAAGCCCCCTGCCACTTACTCCTTGGTCCGAGCAGCGATTGTGCAGAAGGGATCGATGAACCTGAGGTTCTGGTCTGCTGTCAGCTATGACGAGGGGGGGCTGTGTCAGTCCCTTGTGCGGACGCAAGGGGAGGGGCTCAGCCGCCACCCGCAGCCCCCTGCCCTCACCTCAGCGGCGCCCACTTTGCTCAGCTCCTCCAGGAAGATCTCAAGGAAGTGGCTCTTCACCCCGCTGGGGGCCTGGCTGTCGGGGTGCAGGATCTCGGTCGTCAGCAGCTCCAGCAGCTGCTCGATCTGCCTGAGGAAGGAAGAAGGCCAGTAGGGCAGGCGGCCACACCAGGCTACGAGCCAGCGACAGTCCTCCACGTCACGGGAGCTCCGACAGGATGCCATCACGGGCGAGCGCCCAGCTTTCCCACCCGCACGGGAGGCAGCCTGGGCCCGGGTCCGTTCCCACACAAAGCACTCATGGTTACAGGTTTGTGACCACTGCTGGCACCAGCACAGGCGGCAAGAGGCGTCTCGGCTACGAAGGGCCAGGCGTGCAAACATTCACACAGGCTCCCTTTCTGTGCTCGGGCCCCAAGTGGAAAGACAAAGGCCTGGCGTGACAGGAGGCTACAGCACGTCTCACAGGACCGTGCTCACGGGAACTGCCCAGGAAGGCAAAGAAAGGAGCCGGGAGGCCAGAGACGGGGGAGACCTGCTTCCCGGGTTCCTCCACATGGAGTCCTCGGCCTGGGGCCAGCCACCCCTGCCCTCCACCGACACGCCGTTTTCAGTGGCCTCAGAGGCCTGGGGAAGCCCAAGGCTGGCCACAAAACACAGTCTCCCTCTTAATCTGGGGGACACAGACTGCCCCTATCGCAAGCACCCCTGCCAAAAGTGACAAGTCTGGATGAATTAAATATTTCTAGAACCAAAACAAATAGCACTGCTGACAGCTGAATATACCACGCTACACCAAAATCACAGCACCTAGCTGGGAATCACCTGACAAATGATATCATAACAACAAGAGAAATCAATTGGTTTCATAGAAAGAACTTACCAACGTTGAAAACGTTCACTTCTGGGAACCACGCACAAACTAATTTGAAACATGCTTCACCGTAAGCACCATCGGGTCCCCCTCCTGCTCCCCACCTGACCTCTCTTCACGACGCATGACGGCAAGAGAAACACACGGCCCCACCCCCAGGGCCGCGCAGAGCTGCTCTCCACATCCCGCCAGCACGCACCTTTCTTCCCACCCCTGCGTCTTCAGGGCCTTCAAGGACTCGTTCAGGACCATCCGCATGAGCTGTGACACAGATGGAGACCCTCGTCAAGGGGGACACAGCCCCAACTGCCCCAGAATCCCCCGTTCCGGACACCTCCAGGGCCCAAAGCCCATAGCGAACCACCCAGAGCTGTCAGTGGATGGAGGGTCTGCATCAGGGCTCGCACTGCACGACGGTCTGCTGGTGCTCACGGGCTCGAGGCTCCTCTAGCAGGGGTGCGATGGCCGCAGCCCTGAGCTCCCCAGATGGGCCATTTTAACCCTCTCCTCGAATGGAAATCTAGGCACTGCTGAAGTAGAGGTCTGTGCCTACTCGGCAACCCTCGGCCTGCGCTCACCAGGCAAGGCCTGGGCTCCCCTCACAGCCCTTGCTCAGTCTTCAGGGGCACCACCTGCCAGGGCAGGACAGGCTCAGAGGCCATATCGCTCTAGGCTGTGCCCCCCCAGCCCTGTCCCCACGCTGCCGCCGGCACCCGAGGGCCCCGCAGAGGAGCACGCGGTCTCCTCACCATGTAGAACTTATCCAGCCGCAGCCTGTCGATGCCCGTCCACTCGCGGTTCATGGTTTGCCAGAACGTCTGAAGGAACAGGTGCTCTGAAGGAGGAGAACAGACCAGAAGAGAATCACAGGGGAACACCGAATCCGCTCTGGAAGGGAGGTCAGAGATTATGGAGAAACCTGCTCAGGACATCGTGTGCAGCCCAGTCTGCCCCATTCAGAGGCCACGATACAAACTGGGAGCAGAAATGGGGGCTAGGAGGCACCTCTGAAAGAGCAGCACTAGCTCCAACCTCTGCAGCCAGGGTCTCGGAAGAACGAGTTCAGAGCAGCTGGCAAAGCCACAAGCAAGAGAAGCAGCTGCTCAGGCCTGCACTTCCCCCTCCTGCTCGGGTCAGGGTCCCTGCCTGATGCCCACGGGCCCACTCTTCCCCCTCCTGCTCGGGTTGGGGTCCCTGCCTGAAGCCCACGGGCCCACTCTTCCCCCTCCTGCTCGGGCCGGGATCCCTGCCTGACGCCCATGAGCCTACTCTTCTCCCTTCCTGGCTCGGGCTGGGTCCCTGCCTGACACTCACACCTGGTCCCACTACATCCACTAACCTAACCAGGCACAAACCCTCCCAACATTACATTAGACACACGGTGCTACAGCCTAAACCGTGTCCCCCAAATTTCTATCAAAGCCCTAAACCCAAGACCTCGAGTAAGACTTTATTTGAACATGAGGTCTCTCAAGAGTTCTGGCAAAATGAGGTCACTGGTGTGGGCCCTACACCTGTCTGGCTGGTCCTTCTAAGAGATGAGAACACAGACACGCAGAGGGATGAGCATGTGAGGACTGGGAGAAGACGGAGTCCTGATGCCTAGGAGAGGGGTCTCGGGGAAGCAGCCCTGCCCACGCCTGGACCTCAGCGAACAAATGTGGCCTCTCTGATCTCCTGTTGCAAGTTTCTCCTACAACAAAGGGCCGGTCCGATGGCTCAACGACGGGCAAGCCCCAGTTCACTAACTCACTCAACTGTCACCAAGTGAATGCTTTGTACTTGGCCTTTGCTGAGCACAGCGACTCTTCTGCAGGTTTTCAGGTGAAAGTTACAGCAGACGTGCCTCCGCTAATTACTCAGATGCTAATGACCCTCCCTAACAGAGACAGTGGTTACCGTACCTCCTTGTGCACCTCCCTAACTGTGACTACCCTACCTACTCTAACCAAACTAAACCCATCCAGGTAACCAGGGTTTCCCCAGCAACAGCCACAGCGATCTACGCTAGAGACGCTGTCCCACCTGGCTGTCCCCACCCCGAGCATTGGAGGTGCCCGGGCCTCACCCCCAGAGCCTGATCAAACTGGGCCTAGAGTCGAGACATCAAGATTTCTAAAGATGCCCAAGTGATCACAGCAGGCAGGCAGCAGGGCTGAGAACTAGGGATCTTGGGCAGGACCAAAACAGATGCGAGTGCACTGAGGGAACACCATGACCGTCAGGTGACTCAATCCGGCAACTTGGCAACACCGCCCCAAGTTTCCATTCTCATTTTAAAACATAAGCTAGTGGCCCTTCAGCCTTGAGTTCATTCAGTCCACGCTGGATCAGTTAATACTGTTGGACACTTAGGACAGCATATCGCACGTAAGTACCAGCAGACAGCACCCAGGACAAGGACCTCCCTCTTGCTTTAGGGTCTTAGATCGCAAGCCTTCCACTTCTGGTAGGGCGGCTCTGTCCTTCCCAAAGGGCTTACCCGGGATGAGGATACTCACGTGCCTCTGTGGTCTGAAAAGCATGGATGAGCTGGGAAATGGTCCTCCCTAGTTCTTCCTGGGTAGTAAACAGTAAAAAACTCTCAGACCCCAAAGAAACGTGGTCTTACAACAAGAAGCAAAAGTAGAAAGACAAACACAGTAAATCCACACTCACTCACTGAGAACCAACTCCCACCACCCCTTCTACTGTGCGTGCTTCAGGTCTGCAAGTTGCACTGTTTCGAGACCCCCCCCCGCAACCTCCCTGCAGCCAGCCAACAGATGCTCACCACAAGCAAGGGCAGACACTGCCCCCGACACCAAGGCTGAGCCTCAAGCAAGACGCTAACGGTCAAAGGAGGGCACAGGACAGACAGGGTCACCTAACCAGCCACAAGAGACTGACCAGACCCCAGAAACTACTCGCCGCCTGCCTGTGTCACTGTGCGAAGCGTCCCCTAGTGCACTTGTTGGATAGACAATCCCAAGGCCTGCCCTTGAGAGATCCCAGCGTAGGAGGCATCAAATACCACACAAGAATCTGCCTTGTAAGTAAGGACCCTCGCCACCCAAGTGACTGAAAAAAAGTAAACAATTCACTCTGGGAAACGTGGTTTTAAAAAAGCTAGCATTGGGGATCCCCGGGTGGCGCAGCGGTTTGGCGCCTGCCTTTGGCCCAGGGTGCGATCCTGGAGACCTGGGGTTGAATCCCACATCGGGCTCCCGGTGCATGAAGCCTGCTTCTCCCTCTGCCTATGTCTCTGCCTCTCTCTTTCTCTCTCTGTGACTATCATAAATAAAAATAAAAAATTAAAAAAAAAATTAAAAAAAAAAAAAAAAAAGCTAGCATTAAAGGCACCTGGGTGGCTTGGGCAGCTTAGGCAGCTGGGGGTCTGATTCTTGGTTTCAGCTCAGGTCACGATCAGGGTCATAGGATGGAGCCCTGCGTGGGGCTCTGCACTCAGTGGGGAGTCTGCTTGGGGTTCTCTGTCTCTGCCCCCCCCCCATGCATGCTCTGTAAATAAGTAAATAAAATCTTAAAAAAAAAAAAGGGCAATGATGCTGCATGTGAGCTCCTGTCCTAGCAGCTGTGTATCACCACACACCCGTCCAAACCCACAGAACATGCACACTAAGGGTGAACCCTCACATCCACTGGGGACTCCAGGGGGTGGTCTGTGTCAGGCAGGTCCATCACCTGTAAGAGACACACAACTCTGGCAGGGGAGGCTGTGCGCGTGTGCGGGGAGGGAGTGTACGAGAACTCTCTGCACCTTCCTCTCAATTTTGCTGCAAGCCGAAAACTGCTCCTTAAAAAGTCTAGGGCAGCTCGGGTGGCGCAACGGTTTAGCACCGCCTTCGGCCCAGGGCATGATCCTGGAGTCCTGGGATCGAGTCCCACGGCGGGCTCCCTGCATAGAGCCTGCTTCTCCCTCTGCCTGTGTCTCTGCCTCTCTCTCTCTCTCTCTCTGTCATGAATAAGTAAATAAGTAAATCTTTTAAAAAATAAAAAGTCTACTTTTCAGAAAAATAATTCTAAAAAAAATATATAATAATTCTAAAAAGACCCAGCAGAACCCTGTTCTCAGCAGACATGGGTCCTGTCCCTCCGTTTCCGTCATCTCAGCGCTGTCTGCCGGCTTGGACACACACGGACAACCCAGGTCTGCACCTGTCACCTGTGCTGGCGATCGATCGCCTGTCACCACGGTGCCCACCTCAGCAGCACGACACACACTCTTACCAACGGCCTCGGCCCTCTGCCCGTAAAAATATAAAGCACTGAAGCTGTAAACCTCCGCTCAGAGGCTCTGGCTGCGCTAAAACGAGGGTGAACCACGTGATGCTCCAGCTACTACCTCCGCGACCTCCTCATACTCACCTGGAGGAGCGGCTTGTCCTGCATCCACATGCAATAAAACAGCCCTTTCCATACCTTCAGCAGCTCGTCGTGAGTGAAACCACCTGCATCGAAAACAGCAGCACTCAAAGCCAGCCCAAGGGCTTATCGCCAGGATCAAAGCCACGGAAGTGTGACTGCCTGCATGAGATCAAAGCCGTTAAAGACTCTGGCCATTAGGGATCCCTGGGTGGCGCAGCGGTTTGGCGCCTGCCTTTAGCCCAGGGCGTGATCCTGGAGACCTGGATCGAGTCCCATGTCGGGCTCCCGGTGCATGGAGCCTGCTTCTCCCTCTGCCTCTCTCTCTCTATCATAAATAAATAAAAATTTTAAAGAAATTTTAAAAAGACTCTGGCCGTTAGAGAACCTGGGCCTCCCCGCCATCCTCTCAACTGAGAACCCGCTGCGCCTGCGGCTCTGAGTATTCCTGCAGGTAAAAGGCATCTCATTATTCAGTAACCACTGAGAATGTCCAAGTATCCGAGTCGGAGCCGCCGTTCTCCCGTTTCTGGACATCGCAGGCCGCGTGGATGGGCGAGGGAGGCCTCCTCCGGCTCCACGCTCGGGGGTCCGCGCACTGCTCCGTGTTATGCAGGAAAAGTCAATTCACTCAAACCAGTAAACCACCTGAAATGGTTCCGGAGATGCGACCTACGGTGCCGGGTGCCTTGGCACCAGGACGGGCATCCCCTGGGGGGGAGGGGGATGCTCCTTAAGCAGCCTGCAGGCCCAGCCCGGGTTCCGCCCCACGAGGCCCGAGCGCGACTCCGCAATCTGCAGCCCTAGGGAGGTCGCAAGCGCGGCCCCCGCCCCGGCGGGGCTCAGACGGCCACCGAGCAGGCTGCCGCGGGGGCCCGGCGGCGGGCGGCAGGTCCGGGACGCACCCCCGGGCCGCGGGGAGGACCCACGTGGTCCGAGGTTCCCCCCCGCCCCCCGCGCCCGCGCCCACCTGCGGCCCCCTGACTCCTCGCGACGATGTACTTCCGGAGCTTCCTCACCGCCCGGTCCCGGGTCACCTGCTCGTTTCCGGCCAGGCGCTGCGCCAGCTGGATCTCCGGCGGGAGCTGCGCGCGCGGACCCATGGCGGCCGCCGCCGACCCCTCGGTTTCCGGGACCCAGTCTCGCCACCTGCGCGCGCGCGCGCGACGTCACTCCACGGCGCCGGTCGCCCTCGGGCGTGCGCAGACGGCCCCGTGCGCGGCGGTCTCGCTGGGGCGCGCCCGTGACGTCACACGGCGCGACGGCCTCTGCCGCGGCCGCGGACACCGCCGCTTAGCGGCCGGGCGGGGCGCTGGCCGTGTCGCCTGGCCCGGCCGGAGCCCGCGTGGGCCCGGGACACGCGTGATTACAGACAGGCCGTTGAGCGCGTGCCCGGCGGCTGCGGGGCTGCCGTTCGCCACGAGCGCAGGGCCGGTGGAATCGGAGAACGGCCCCGTGCCGCCCGGTGAACCCTTGATCCGGGCGACGTGCCCCCGGGTCAGCGGACGGGCGGCCGCAGCCGCTGGCGGGAGGAGGGGGAGGCCCGGGCCCCGGGAGGCGCCGGCGGAGCTGCAGGCTCCAGCCGCAACCACGGGCCTCTCCACCGCCGGCAGCACCGAGACGGGGCGCGGGGGCGCGGCGGGGCCACGGTGGGGTTCGCGGTGTGCAGGGCCCAGGACCGCGCAGGGAAGGGGGCCCTGTGGCCTCGGGCTGCTCTCGGTGCTTACAACCGCCTGGTCGTTGATTCGAGAAAGCGCGATAGGAAGTAGCCGCTGGCATCTGCAGGGGAGCGAGAGCGCACAGCCCCAGCATCTACCTGGGAGCGAGAGCGCACAGCCCCAGCGTCTACAGTGGAGCGAGAGCGCACAGCACCAGCATCTGCAGTGGAGCGAGAGCGCACAGCCCCAGCATCTACCCGGGAGCGAGAGCGCACAGCCCCAGCATCTGCAGTGGAGCGAGAGCGCACAGCCCCAGCGTCTACAGTGGAGCGAGAGCGCACAGCTCCAGCATCTACCTGGGAGCGAGAGCGCACAGCACCAGCATCTGCAGTGGAGCGAGAGCGCACAGCCCCAGCATCTGCAGGGGAGCGAGAGCGCACAGCTCCAGCATCTACCTGGGAGCGAGAGCGCACAGCCCCAGCATCTGTAGGGGAGCGAGAGCGCACAGCCCCAGCATCTACCCGGGAGCGAGAGCGCACAGCCCCAGCATCTGCAGGGGAGCGAGAGCGCACAGCCCCAGCATCATCTACACCGGAGCGAGAGCTCACAACCGGAGCATCTACAGTGGAGTGAGAGCTCGCCAACCCCAGCATCTGAGAGTGAGAGTGAGAGTGCTCACCACCGCCAGCATCACTTGTGGGGCAGTCTAGCCTGAACCTTGCCCAGCCTCTTGGGCTGCACCCCAGGTCTCAGGACGTAGGAGCTGTCTACCCACAGTGTGTAGAGAACCACCAACCCAGGTCTGGGACAGTTTGCAGGGCAGCTGTCCTGATGTCTTCACAGTTAACATCGTAAACAAGGACTGACTGAGTAGAGGGGGGAGTGCAACTTACAAATCTTGATTGGATCCTGGTTCAAAGAAAAAGCTAAAAAGTCATTTTGGAGATAGTTGAAAAAGCTTTCATACAGACTATGTTTCCGTTTTAGCGCAAAATAGTTTTTTTTTTTAAGGATTTTATTTATTCACAAGAGAGAGGCAGAGACACAGGCAGAGGGAGAAGCAGGCTCCATGCAGGGTGCCCGATGTGGGACTTGATCCCGGGACTCCAGGATCACACCCTGGGCCAAAGGCAGCCGCTCAACCGCTGAACCACCCAGGGATCCCCGCAGAATAGTTTCTTAGGTGTGACAGTGGTGTTTACCTAGAGGGGGATTCAGCAGGCTTTTGCTGTGTGTGTCCAGGGACCCCACGACTATCCCCAGGTTCCCTGATGTGCTAGGAGGACTCATGACTGTGGTTTATTATGACAAAAGGATACAAAGCAAAATTAACATAGGGAAAAGGACTTGTGGAATGAGTCAAGGAGGAAGCTTCCAGAAGCTTCTCGCAGTGGGGGTTACGTAGAACTTGCTTAATTTCCCGGCAAAGAGCTGTACACACATGTGAGATGTTATGTACCAGGAACCTGGTCAGAGGTCAGCGCCAGGCTCCTACCCGGAGCCAGTCACCCGGGAGCTCTCTGCCTGGCTCCTAGCAAAATTCCAGACTCCCAGCAGGAGAGCAAGTGTTCAGCACAAGCCTGTGACAATTAGTGCAGGGAAACCTCACCGTAGGGGGGATGGGAAGTTGGAAGGGGGATCCCCACCACTCAGCCCCAGTTATGGGGAGAATGGTCAATTGCAGACCCAACAGAAGGACCCTCCGCAGGGGAGACTCGGCAGTGACAGGTCCCGACGGGGAAGGACACACACCGCACGTCCTACAAGAAACTAGCCGCTTCTGCAACGTAGCTTGTGAGAAATTGTCATCACCCCAAACTCCTGCTTTTCTCCAGTGGACTTCTGTGCAAAGCTGCTTCTTCCAACTTCCTCCTTCTTCCCCACAAAATAGTTTCTCTCCTTCGTCGGACCAGCGGTTTTTTCGGTAGCTTGCTTATTTCCAGTTACGATTCTCTGCTACTCCTGAATAAACCCATTGTAGCTGGTAACAATAACTTTTTATTTTTAAGGTCAACAAGCCACATTGTTTGTGCAAATGGTTTTGGCCCACTGAGACACCTTTATCACGTGGTGGGAACCCTCTGGACACCCACATTCCCAGATACCAGTGTACTTCATGAGGTTCTGAGCAGAGCAGTCAGGACTTGTGTCAACCCTCTTCCACAACACAGGTAAGATAGTGTTTTCAGAATCATGGGCCACACAACTGTTACTGTGGTGCAAGAGCAGCCACAGACCATATATAAATGACGAGCATGGCTGTGTACCGATAAAACTTTATTTTCAAAACCAGGTGGAATGAGGGGTGCCCGGCTGGTTCAGCCGGTGGAGCACACCACTCGATCTGGGGGACATGAGTTCAAGCCCCATGTTGGGGCATAGAGCTTACTGAAAAAAAAAAAAAAAGAACTAA
The DNA here is from genome assembly GCF_048418805.1 of Vulpes vulpes. Lineage (NCBI taxonomy): Eukaryota > Metazoa > Chordata > Mammalia > Carnivora > Canidae > Vulpes > Vulpes vulpes. The sequence goes on from NC_132794.1 coordinate 2,398,355, forward strand.
ACACGTGATGTGATGGATCTGGCCCACGGACGGTAGCTTGCCAATACAAGCTGTCAAAGGATGTCCTTTTAGGAAAGTTTTACTTTTTTAAAAATATTTATTTATTTATTTATTTATTTATTTATTTATTTATTTATTTATGATAGACACAGAGAGAGAGAGAGAGGCAGAAACACAGGAGGAGGGAGAAGCAGGCTCCATGCCGGGAGCCCAACGCAGGACTCAATCCCAGGACTCCAGGATCGCGCCCCGGGCCAAAGGCAGGCGCTAAACCGCTGAACCACCCAGGGATCCCCACTTTTAGGAAAGTTTTAGGAGACAACTGCAGAGTGGTGACAATGAACCATCCTGACTTCCACCACTCTGCTCTTCCTGATGTCTGGAAGTTAATGCAATAAATAATCACATAATATGGCAAAATATTAGCAAAGGTTGACCCTAGTGGCAGGAGCACAGGTGTTCGTTGCCCTGTTTTTCCCACAGTCTCTATGTTTGGAGATTTCCATGACAAAATGTTGGGAAGCATTTTAGAAACTGGTTTTAGCAGCAGAATGAACTTTTTGACCAACTGTTTAAGTGCCATCCATAAATAGCGACGCCGTGAACGAGAACAAGGTCAGTCTCTACAAAGGGCAGCAGGTGAGGCTGGGAACAGCCCGAAAGCAGGAGAAAGAAAACAGAAGACAACTGAGTCTGAAGAAAAGAGCAATTTTAATAATCATAGTGAATCTGTGACATGAAATTTCACACACAAAAAAAGTCAATGAAATGGACCAACATATAGTTTTAATTTTTTTTTTTTTTTATTTTACGATAGTCACAGAGAGAGAGAGAGAGAGAAGCAGAGACATAGGCAGAGGGAGCCCGATGTGGGATTCGATCCCGGGTCTCCAGGATCGCGCCCTGGGCCAAAGGCAGGCGCCAAACCGCTGCGCCACCCAGGGATCCCCAACATATAGTTTTAAAATATGCCTTATAGTATAAACAACGATTGGATGTTTGCAGCTAATGAAATATTTGCATACTATGCAGTGTATCTAAGAAATAAATGTGCGTAAATAAATAAAAACTAAAAAAAAAAGGGGGGGGATCCCCGGGTGGCGCAGCGGTTTAGCGCCTGCCTTTGGCCCAGGGCGCAATCCTGGAGACCTGGGATCGAATCCCACGTCGGGCTCCCGGTGCATGGAGCCTGCTTCTCCCTCTGCCTATGTCTCTGCCTCTCTCTCTCTGTGTGTGACTATCATAAATAAATAAAAACTAAAAAAAAAAAAAAAGAAAAAGAAATGTGCAGGGTGCCTGAGTGGCTCAGTCGGTTGGGCTTCTGACTCTTTTTTTATATATAAATTTATTTTTTATTGGTGTTCAATTTGCCAACATACAGAATAACATCCAGTGCTCATCCCCTCAAGTGCCCCCCTCAGTGCCTGTCACCCAGTCACCCCCACCCCCCACCCACCTCCCCTTCCACCACCTCTAGTTTGTTTCCCAGAGTTAGGAGTCTTCATGTTCTGTTTCCCTTTCTGATTGATTTTGACTCAGGTCGTGGTCTCAGGGTCGTGACATCGAGCCCCCTGTCCTGTCGGGCTCTGTGCTCAGCAGGGCACCTGGAGATCCTCTCTCTCCCCCCTCCATCTGCCGCTTCCCTCACACTTGCTCGTGCTCACACTCTATTGCTCTCTCAAAATATTTTCAAAAATAAATAAACGTGCTCTGTCCTGAATGCAAAGTCATCCCTCTTTGGGAAACTTTTCAAAGCCAGCTGTGCCTTCCAGGCTAGAACCGGCAGTGGACGCTCAAGTGCGTGGCTGAAGTACAACAGGAACTCTGGTGTTTGCAGAGTCTCAAAGGTCCTAACTGGTTCCCATAGGGAAGCAGCAAGTCAGGGTGCAGAAACCCGGCGGGCACCTCTACTCTGGACGGAAGTCAACATCGCCAGCGGTAAGACCCACGGGTGCCAGGCACCCTCAGTAAGATGTGCCAAGAGGACACAGCCTCACCGTGGCGGCGACGCGAGCAAACCTCTGTAAAGGCTCGTACACGAGGGGAGCCTGTTCAGATTTCCAAGTCGGCGTGACTGTCCGCGACCCTCACAGGACCCGGAGCCCAACTGTGGCCCGCCCCCCTGGGGCCCCCAGCCGAGGGGATCGCGTGCTCCTGCTCCCGCATTCCTTCGCCGCACGACTGTGACCCCTTAGTCCTTTCACAGGATGTAAGGAGCACGCGGCCCCGTGAAGACTGTCCACGCTCCAGAGCATAACGGGCTCGAAGAAAACTCTCGTTCTGACTTTTAGAGATGAGAATCTCGAATTCTATTCATTTTGCCTCAACAGCAGCATTCTTGCCCAAACTGCATCACCCCTATCTGATCATGAGGCAATATCCCAGAAGCCCCAAAGACCATCAGTCCTCAAAACAGGTGATCTATACTCTTCGAAAAGGTCAAGGTCCTGAAAGACAGAGGCTGAGAAACTGAGTGTGCACAAGCAGCGTGGGAGGAGTGCGGCCCAGAGGGATGACTTTGCGGGGACGAAGAGCAATGAGTCACCCTGTGGGTCGGCTCCCCTGCCCTAAACCCAGACCCTTCCTGCCCCGATCGCTGCCGCCCCTGCCTCTGTGTGGGGCCACATGCAGGGCAACTGGATGCAGAGTCTGCGGAAGCTACACCGTCTTTGGGGCCTGAAGTTAGTTCAGTAGAAAACGTTCTAAATATTAAGAGTCTGGTGGGAACTAGGGGAACGGGTGTCTCTCTCCACTTCCACGCACATCACCCTGTGCCGTCTACCCCCAGGACGGCGGCGTGGTCCCAGTGCGTAGGGACACCTGCCCAGGGGGTGCAGGTAGTGACAGAGGCGCCCGCAGACTCCTCAGGGAGCTCGGACCGTGGTGCTTCCACGCGGTATCACGCAGACCCGCTTCTCATCCCCGTCCTGCTCGTGTCTTGGCTTTTTAGAGCGTAGCAAACTCCGCGTTCGCGGATCCTGTGTGTTTGCCCGACTCGGCCTCCTGGCTCCAGGCTCGCCCTGATGCAGACGGGCAGGCCCCAGAGCGTGTGTGTGTGTGTGTGTGTGTGTGTGTGTGCAGGTGTGGAAGCGTGTGGGGTGTGGGGCAAGGGATGTCAGTTTCCCTCGGGGCCAGATGTTGGCGGGGCCAGGTGCCCTCTGTAGACTCTGGGGGGTCCTTCCCCCCTCCTGGGCTCCCCGCGGCCCGCAGTCTGGGCCCCCGCCCCTCCCCGTGCACCCCGGCTTCCTTCCTGCCCATCTCCCTGGTCCTCTGGTTTCCTTATAAAGGATACCAGCCCTTGGGTTTAGGGCCCTCCCTGATCCACTAGGAGCCTCTCCTAACTGCTGACATCTGCAAACACCCCACTTCCAGACCAACGTCACCAGCTCGGGTTCCGGGTGCACGTGACTTTTGGGGAGCCGCTGCAGATCCCAGCGGTCGGGGCCCAGGGTACGGAAGGTGGAACCCGGACTCGCACCATCTCGCGGGCGGTTCCCCGCACCTAGGACTCTCCCTTCAGGAAACCCCCAAAATATGCTGCCAGGAAGGGGGGTACGATTTTTGCCACCTCGTGGGGGAGCGAAGAGGCTCCAGCTTGTATTTCTGCCCCGGAGCCCGCAAGACACAAAGGAGAGGGTGCGCCCAGGCTGAGCCCGGGCACCCAGGAGCCGGCCAGGGCCGCGTCGCAGGTGGCCCGTCGGGGTCCCCACCCTCAGGAGGACTGCTGTGGCTCTGTCACCACCATCTTGAAATCCTTCATATTTTCTGAGTGAGGGGCCCGAAGATTCACGTTGCTCCGGGCCCCGATCCCCGCGCCTGCAGCCGCGGACCTTGCCTCCAGGCTCCAGCTCACCCACTCGGATCGCACGGCGGCCTCTTCCTCATGTTGATGCTCTCGATTTTTCATTATAGATAATTAGGGAAATAAGAGAAGTTAGAGGAAGGAGCCAGACACAGCCTCGGGGGCTGAAGGAACAACTTTGCACGCATCTCGGTCTTTTCGGTACATGAGATTTTCATTCATTACACGTTCATTTACTAATGTAACTTGTTAATTATATTCATCACACTAGATCGACAGTTTTGAAACTGCTCTTCTTTTTTTCTTTTAAAGATTTTATGTGAGAGAGAGAGCAAGAGAGAGCCCATGTGGGGGGGGGGGCAGGGAGAGGGAGAAGCAGAAGTTCCCCGCTGAGCAGGGAGCCCGACTCGGGACTCGATCCCAGGACCCGTAGATCATGACCTGAGTGGAAGGCAGACGCTTCGCCGACAGAGCCACCCAGGGCCCCCTGCAACTGCTTTTCAGTAACACCCCTACCATTTCCCCCGTGATGTTAACTTCCCAAGAATATGCAGTATTCCAACATAAAACAATTCTTGTTCCTAAAAAAACAAAAATAGTTGTTTAAATAAAACTTTGGAAAAATACAGCAGATCACAGGGAGCAAAGTTATTAAATGCCTGCATCCCACCCTCAGAGGTGTCAACAGCTCAGTGAGTATGTCAATCCCGAGGTGCCTGGGCCCCATCGAGCCCCCCAGGAACCCGAGTCTCCAGGGACAGGCTGCAAACTCGCATTTCGACAAGTAACTGGTGGAGCAGACGGCAGGGAAACGGGAAACGCTCTTCTAGAAGCCCTTCCAACCGCACAGCCCCCTGCTATGGACGGGGGCTGACCATTGACGTGCTTCTAAATTCTGGGATGGAAATTTTTATAAACTTTCTCTCCACCCAAGAATTGTCCTTAACTCCTGGTATTGATGGCTCCAACCGTGGTTTTATTTCTGATTCACAGCAGCGTGTGAGAAGCAAATATTTATTCAGTGCCTCCTGTGTGACAGGATAGCGAGGAATAGGCCCAATGCCCTGTCTGCCCGCTGGGGACCCAACCCAGGACGCAGGTCCTTAGGACACGCGGGGAGAACCTCTGGCATGCCCAGGCAGGTGGACCAGGTAGACCCAGAGGGTCCACTGCCCCCCACCTGGGCCCCGGGCATCCCCTGGGTTGTGCTGAGGCTTCTCTGCTTAGGGCACCCCTTGCCTGCATCAGTTGATTAGATGGTACATCTGTTCCCTCCTTTGACTCGCCCCGATTTTTGCAGCTCCCTCCACCCTTCAGGGGGCTCAGGGCTGCCTCTGCAGGCGCTGGCTCCCTTTGAGGGCCCTGGCTCAGAGCTAAAGCCATGGTCCACTTGGTTTGTAGCAAGCGCAGGTGGCCAGGCATGTGATGGGTGCTAATGCGGGAGGCAGGACCGCGCTGTGCCCGCGTGGGGCCCCTGGCTTTAGGTTTAGCTTCACTGTTCCTCCCCTTGTGAACGGAGATGAACTGGTAACCGGTAAATGCTTAGCTGTGTAAATGTTCCATCTTTCCTTTTCTTCCTTTCTTTTTCTTTTTTTTTTTTTTTTTTAAGGGTTTCTTAGGCTAGAATTGAATTAGCAACCAATTTGGGATGCCTGGGTGGCTCAGGGCATGACCTCGGGGTCCTGGGATCGAGTCCCACGTCGGGCTCCCTGCATGGAGCCTGCTTCTCCCTCTGCCTGTGTCTCTGCCTCTCTCTCTGTGTCTCTCATGAATAAATAAATAACATCTTTTTAAAAAAAAGGAATTAGCAACCGATTCTGATGACAATTTTTTGCATATGGGAACACAAGCCACAACTGATTAGCTGCAGAAGCAGGTCTGTGGATCACCTGCCTGCGAGCACCAAGAGGAAAGCAAGAGATGAGCACCTTGCTGAGGAAGAAAGGGCCCCGAGACGCTGAGAAAAAAAGCCCTTGGCTTCCCTACGCCGGGGAAAATCCGGGACTTCACAGATTCCAAGCTGAAGCGATGTCCGAGGCCCTGGAGCAGCTCCAGGACCCTGGCTGGGCAGACAGGATATTTGGTCTTTTTCTCCAGCTCCAGCAACATGAGAACCCCGAGGCATTAAGGAATGAGAGATAAGTGTCAGTCAGTCTTCCAGAGCCTTTGGACAGAAAAAGTAATGCTAATTATGGGAGAGATTTACGTTAGTGTACTAATTATAGGCAGTCATAGTAATAACACTATTAGTTCACCCTGGAGGCTCGGACGCTGCCCCAAATGTTTCACTCTTAGTAACTCATTTAGTACTTTTTTTTTTTTTTTAAGATTTCATTTATTTATTCACAAGAGACACACACAGAGAGGTAGAGACACAGGCAGAAGGAGAAGCAGGCTCCCTGCGGGGAGCCCGATGCAGGACTCGATCCCAGGACCCCGGGGTCACGCCCTGAGCCAAAGGCAAACGCTCAACCATTCAGCCACCCAGGGGTCCCTCATTTAGTACTTAGGAAAAAACAAAAACAAAATTCAAAACCCTTTGAGGTTGCTTATGAGTATTATCCCCACAGAGAGGGCCAGAGATGCTCAGCAGTTAGTCCTGTGCCACAGAGCGGTACGAGGGAGGCCTGCCTGCATCTGAGTTTGAGCATTTGGCCTCCAGAGCCTCCTTGCTGGGGCTGCTGTAAAACATCTGTCTGGAACCAGGTGTGAGCAGAGAACTCTGACCCACACTCAACCTCTACAGCCACCATCTAGAAGCCAGACCATGGCCACAGGCCTCTGCGGCCTCAAGGCCGGACCAGTTAGGAGGCGGCTGTGACTGCCAGCTTCTCTTCCCCTTCTAGCTCAGGACAGCCAGAGAAAACCGAATCCAGCCCTGAAAACAATCCCACAGGATGCCCAGCTTGTAGTGAGCCCACCCACAGACCCGAGTATTCCTTGTTTTCCATGATCAAGCTGTCCCCCACCCCTGCCTGCTGTGAGTCTCTGCCAAACCCAGGTGACAGTGGGACCCCCAGCCACAAGCCAGCTCTGAATTAACAGCCTTTGCTCACCGTCCTTTGGGTGGTCTTTACTTACTTCCCAGGGTATTACCCTCTTATTTGTAAAATGTTGAGTAGGGGAATGGGAAGGCTAGGTAGGGAGCGAGAAGTAGGGAGCCATGGGATGAGGCTCACAAAAATCCCAAAAATGTGGAGGTGTAAGGCAACCAGAGAGGAAGAAACAAACAGGACCATCTGGTCCTCGGTGTCTTGTTCTAACAGCTACTTGTGATCCAACAGAGAACTTACTGGACCCTAAAAGGGAAATGGGCCATTAAAGACGTCACCACCAGTCCTTACTCCATGGTGCTCTCAATAAAGATGTTTAAAGTTCCCTGGTTGGATTTCAATAAAAGACCAATCCTACGGGTCCCCAGTGCAGCCCTGTTGGGATCCCTAACAGTCCTGAGAGCTTTTTCTGAATCCTCTTTAATAAAACTCTTATCGGGATCCCTGGGTGGCTCAGCGGTTTAGTGCCTGCCTTTGGTCCAGGGCGTGATCCTGGAGTCCCGGGATCGAGTCCCATGTTGGGCTCCCTGCGTGGAGCCTGCTTCTCCCTCTGCCTGTGCCTCTGCCTGTGTCTCTGCCTCTCTCTCTCTCTCTCTCTCTGTGTGTCTCTCATGAATAAATAAATAAAATCTTTAAAAATAATAATAAAACTCTTACCGCTTTACTCACTCTCCTTTGTCCATGAAATTCCTTCTTCAACTCCGTGAGACAAGAACCTGGCTCTCCTGTCTCAGCGTGAGCGCATGTGGAGCAGGGTCCAGCAGGGAGAGAGGACCCGTCCCGAGGAGGCCTGTGTTATAAAAATTCAACTGTGTGCATTTGAAGGGCTAGCTGGCTTGATTCAACGGTCCACTGAGAGCAGCATCCCATCTAGCAAGCACACAGGTGCTCCGGGAGCTGCAGAGAGTGTAGGGATAGTGTAGGCAGAAACAGGGGAGGACAATCAGCAGAAGAGAAGATTATTTTGGAAAAGGTCACCTTCCCTGGGGGGGGGGGGGGAACAGGGGCCTGATATTGCAGATTCCCTCCTATTCCATTGGGGGAAGGAGGAGAACCCATGGGACAGATGATCTCCTTGGTGCCACCAGAAGATTCCTACTGGCCAGTTAAGACTACATTTCTGGGGCAGGTTGTGGCTAGGTTAGGCATGAGGTCCCAGCCTGGTGACGTGACTTAAAGGCTCCATTTTGGGCCTGTGGTTTTCTTTTTAACCCAATGCAAGAGGGAGCAAAACCTGCTGGGCAGGGTGGAGAGAGGAGGGGGAGGGGAGGAGGGCCCAGCCCACTGAGCCGTGTGACAAGGAAAAGCCAGAGAACCGCCTGCCTTTCCCCACGTTGACAATTAATTTCTGATGCTTTGCTTTCTATTTTTATGGAGTCAAATCTGACTCAGTGGCACATTCATGTGGCTGTGAACAGGTCCCTCTCCTCCTCAGCTCCCCCGCCCAGGCTCAACCAGTTGTCCTCCCACCTTGTCCTCCCTCCTTTCCTAAAGTTACAAACCGGGCTTTGCCCCAGCAGGTACCAGAAAGGCTTGTCTCCCCACACACCTGCTCGGGGGAGGCTCCCGCAGCGGCTCCAGGTCAGCCTGGCACCCGGCGGGGCGGGTGGGCTCCTGCAGAGTCAGCACCCAGGGAGAGGACGCCCGCCGCCACCGAGGGGTGGGCCATGGGGTGGCAGGGGCCCGGCCCTTTCTCAAAAACCAGTCCTGTCCTGACAGCTCCTAGCACGGCCCCTACCCCATCCCTGGGTGGTTGAATCTAATTCTCACCCAGATCTTGCCCTAAATGCCCTGGATCTGACCACAAACCCTGCAGCCCCCAGCCCAGCCCGGCCGAAGCCGGGGGAGCCGGCTCCTCCCTTCCCTGGACAGCTTGGAGCCTCTGTGTCCAGCCGCCCCCCCGCCCTCCCTGTGCCTCTGGGTCACATGCGGGTGACTGTCCAGATCCGCTGGCACAAGCGGGGTGCGGGGCCGGTTGAATGCAGAGCGCCCTGAGGCCGCACCCTGGACTCGGCCCCCCCTGCAGCTCCTGCCCCCCCCAGCTCCCCCAGCTCCCGGCCGCGCGGGCTTCTCTCCCCTGGGCCCGGGGCAAGCTCTCACCTCCCGTGCAGCTCCCGGCTCCCCCGGGCGCCCCCACCCCGCCCCAACGCTGCACGCGGGGCGCCTCCAGACCGTCCCCTGCAGAGCCCACCCCGAGGGGGGCCGCCCCCACCGCGCCCGACCCGCCACCGGAGGACACCGAGGCCGCGGTTCGGGGACGTCCCTACAGGGCAGGACCACGAGCGCCCACACGGTGCGCGCCGCGAGGGCCCGGGGGCAGCCGCCTGGGGCGCACGGGGCGGCGGGGGCGGGGGCGGGGCAGCAGGGGACCCGCTCGCCCGTGGCCCCGCCCCTCCTGGCCCCGCCCCCGACTCCGCCCCGCCACTGCCGGCCCCGCCTAGACTCCGCTCCCACTGGCCCCGCCCCTCCTGGCCCCGCCCCCGACTCCGCCCCGCCACTGCCGGCCCCGCCCAGACTCCGCCCCCTCCTGGCCCCGCCCCGCCCCACGTGACCGCCGCCCGCTTTAAGGGGAGCGGGTTCCGGGGCTCGGGGTTCCGCTGGGCCGCGCCGCTCGGTCCTCCGCCTGCGCCTCCGTCCGCGCTCCCGCCGCCGCCGCCGCCGCCGCCAGCATGATGTGCGGAGCGCCCAGCGCCTCGCAGCCCGCCACGGCCGACACCCAGGCCATCGCCGACCAGGTAGGCGGCAGCGCGCGGGCCGCACCCGCCGGGCCCCGGGGCCTCCCGCAGCGCCGCAGGTGCCGAGCCGGGCGCGGAGCCGGGTGCGGAGCCGGGCGAAGGGGGGACCCCGGCCCCACACCCTCCCCCCCCGCTCCCACCCGACCCCCGCCCGGCCCCGGCCCGACCTCCTCCCCCGCCCCACCCCCGCCCCGGCACCCTCCCCCTCCCCCTCCCCCTCCCCCTCCCCGCCGCCCAGGCCGGTGACTCACCCCCACGGGACCCGTGAAAAAGGAATTTGCCGGCCCTGCCGCGAGCCCCGCCTGCGCCGCCCCCGCTCCCCGCAGCCCCGGGCCCAGGCCCTGCCCTTCCTCCCCCGCCTGCTCTCAGGTCTGTGTTGACCATGTGACAGTGCTGGCACTGGGAGAAACTGAGGCAGCCACCGGGTCAGGGGACATTCTGCACCCGCCCAGGAGCGCCCCGCATCCCGGCCCCGTCCTGGTGCTGTCCTGTGCCCTCCCCCGCCTCCGCCCAGGCCCGTCCCCGCAGGCTGCTGACCCGCAGCCCCCCAGCCCAGCCCGGCCTCCGAGCCCCCTCCCGGGTCAGTACCGTCAGTACCGGTGCCCGGAGCTGCCCTTCTGCACAGTCGAGGCTGCCAGTTGCCCCTTCCCTCCCCTCCGCTGGGGTTTTCTTACCATCCTGTCCCCACAGCAGGGCTTTCCTGCCGCCACCCCCTGAAGCAGGCAAAGGGACAGGTGATTCCTTCCCAAACCCCTGGGCCCCAGCTTTGTAAGCTGCCCGCAGAGCCCGTTCGCTGCAGAGCTAGCATGGCGCTTCGCACAAACAAGGGGGCTCCAGGTGAGAATTCAGACACAGGTAGGCCCAGGTGGGGAGGCGGTTACACAGAGAGAGCACAGGAGCAGCAGGACGGTGACCCGCCCGCCCCGTGCTGCCCAGAGGCCAGCCTCCTGTCCCTTTGTCCCAGCAGGGGCACCTCCCTGAGGGCCACACACACAGCCTTTGTTTGGACTGGATGGTGACTCACCTGTGTCATGATGGTGACCCCCCACACACACACACCCGACCCCGTCTCCCAGGAGCTAGCCTGTGCCCTGCGGCCCAATGACCCGAAACCCCACAACCCTCTGGAACTAGTCCTGTCCCTCCAACACAAAGTCTGTGCACTCCAGGGCCTACTGTCAACCCAGTAGGCAGCTAGAGCACTTGTAAACTAGCTTAGATTTTAAATTTAAAAGCGGGGAGGGGGGGGGGGCCTGGGTGGCTCAGCAGTCGAGCATCTGCCTTTGGCCCATGGTGTGATCCCAGGGTCCTGGGATCAAGTTCTGCATCAGGCGCCCCACAGGGAGCCTGCTTCTCCCTCTGCCTATGTCTCTGCTTCCCTCTCTTCTCTCCTAAATAAATAAAATCTTTAAAAAATCATTTTTTAAAAAAAGGCAAACCTGTTTTCCTTTTGCCGTCAAGATGCTCAGTTCCTAAAAGGTCACAGCCTTGGAAAACAACATTGACCCAAAAGTATGACTGCTCTTTGACACAAACGATCAGGATCAGCTTGTGCCCAAAGGCTCTGCTTCTTAAAGAAATCCTCTAAAGATCAGTAAAGTGCTTTTTACCTGCAGAGCCCAGAATCCGCTGCATCCTATGTTGTGGGAGACGTTGAGGAACAGCTGTAGTGGCCCCAGTAGGGGAATGGTGCAGAGAACCGGGGCACATCTACGAGACGGGAGAGTACCTTTCAACTAAAGATTGTATTTAGTTGAAAATTTTGAAAATTTTGAAACATTTTACTCAATTTTTAAGAGTAAAAAAAAAAATCACACGCAGCCTTTCAAGCGACCCGTCGGAGGGTTAAGTAAAAGGGAAGACGGGTGGAAACCTGCATATAGTGCTGTCGTGGTGAGAATGTTAAATGACCCCGTGACGTTCGTGGAGCTGGAAGGGCGGAGGTGGGCCAAGGCGCCACCATGGAAACGGGCAGATCGAGGGAGTCGTGTTCTGCGCTTCGTGGGGCGCGCTAACGGCGGAACGTCCCTCCGCGATCAAGAACAGTCGGTGGTGGTGGAGAAAACCTAACGGGCCGCACGGGAAGTGTTCACAGTGTTCAACGTGAGCAGGTAAGCTGTGAGCTCCCCTCGCGGGAGGGAGGCCACTAACGTTCTCTCCCGGCCCCCAGGTGAAGGCCCAGCTGGAAGAGCGGGAAAATAAGAAGTACACTACTTTTAAGGCCGTGACATTCAGGAGCCAGGTGGTCGCGGGGACAAACTACTTCATCAAGGTGAGCGTCAGAGCCGCAGTGGGGAAGGGGGGCAGCCGGGGGGGGGGGGCTACCCCTCCCCGACTCCAGGGCCTGCACGGTGCAGGCTGGCCCAGCAGGGGCACGTGGGGTCAGAGGCCCTGCCGGCCCCTCACTCCCCTCCCCCGACCGCACCCCATTCCAGGTCCAAGTTGACGATGACGAGTTTGTGCACCTTCGAGTATTTCAGAGTCTCCCGCATGAGAACAAGCCCTTGGCCTTGTCCAGCTATCAGACCAACAAAGCCAAGCACGACGAGCTGGCGTACTTCTAGTTCCGCTCTGAGCGGGCCCGTCCACGTGGTTCCATGTGGTTCCATGTGGTTCCATGTGGTTCCGTCCTCTCTGGGCGTGTCTGGGATCAAAAGCCAATGCCGTTGCTTTGCGGGGCCACTTAGCAGGGAGGGGCCGTCACGCACCTGTCTTGGTCACTGCTCCTAACTTCCGTGGGCGAGACAAAGTCAGCACAGTCACTCACTGACCTTCATCACGTTCATCGAGGGCTTATAGTCTCTTTAAATACATATTTGTAGATCTTTGCGAATTTTCTCCTTTGTTTTGGTGTTTTCTTTCATCCGAAACCATAATCACATCCAGAAGCATCAAGAGGTGCGAGTGACGTGTTTATGTGGCTGTTTTACAGCCTTGTGACCGCTGCGCCATGTGGGGCCCCTCCTGGGTCATGCGCTGGCCTGAGCTGGCCGCCACCCCTTCCCCCCGCAGAGCTGAGCCCCGGGAGAGCCGCCCAAGGTCACAGCGAGTGGGTGGGGGGCCCAGGATCCAGGAGCCTGTGTTCTAACCATGGCTCCCCACACCTGCCTCGACTCCGTCCTGTCTCTGGGCCTTAGTTTCCCCATTTAATGACCAGATTTGGGGAAATCTGATTCTAGAGCATTAGCTCTCGTGTACTCAGGCGCCTTCCCACACCAGCTTACACTCTGGTAGAAACACACAGATGTGCGTGCAAGAGGCCACAACAGTTCACATAACAAGGATGTACGTGAAGGGGCGTCTGGGTAGCTCCACCAGTGAAGCGTCTGCCTTTGGTTCCAATTGTGATCCCAGGGTCCTGGGATCGAGCCCCGTGTCGGGCTCCCTGCTCAGCGGGGGTCTGCTCTGTCTCCCCGTCCCCTGCCCATGCTCTCTCTTGCTCTCTCAGGTGAATACATAAAATCTTCAAAAAAAATTATATGTACGTGTAGAAGAACCGTACGGCCTCACTGAGCCTTCCCCCTGGAATGGTCTCGAGTGTACCCTCTGAGCTGCCACGAGTGGCCGGTCCTGTGGTTGGTTTGCCCCGTGTCTGCGTCCCGTCAATAAAGAGCGCACCGTTAGGGGGAGAGCAAGGGCTGGGGAGGGGTCCGTGTGGTTCGGGTCGTGGCAGAAAGTTGTCAGGGACTCGAGCTGGTCTCTGATTCCCAAACCACTCGGTGTCTGGGGCCGAAGGATCGGGCCGTCTGGATGGCGAGGGAAGGGAGAGGGCGCCAGGGTCGTGAGCGAGCAGCTTCCCGGCTCGGGGAGAGAGCCCCCGTGCGAGCCGAGTGCGTCCACCCGCCGCCCTGGAACAAGAAGGGTAAAAGCTTTCGTGACCTGCTCGACCCCTTGGCGTGGCCGATTCTGCACTGAAGCGAAGGTGTAGCCTGTCGGCGGCTCAGCACGGAGACAGCAACCCAGAGCCGGCCTGGGAGACAACCGGTGGGTCGGAGCTCGTCCGCCCCCCCCAGGGACCGTGGGGCTCCTGTCCTGCCTGCGGTCTCTGCGACACGACTGTCCTGCACTTCTGCAGCTCACCCACTGTTAGCCCACCCTGCCAGGCTGGTGTCGCCCCCCAGTCGTGCCCCCCACCCCCGCCTGGAATGGCCCCGTTATCAGTGCCATTCGCCCCTGCGAGTGCCATCCGTCTCTCTGGGACCCAGAACACAGGGACCAGGCCCAGCCCTGAGAGTCACAGACCCCAAATCTCCAGCTCCCCAGGCAGGTGGGCACCTTTCCCAGCTGCCCTCAGGTGAGTTTCCTCTCCTCTGCTCAGAAGCCTCGGCCAATGTCACTTTTCCCAAAGCCAGACCCTGCATCCTCCCCCTGGGGCCACACGGGTCAGAGCACCGGGCCATGCCCTGGTCTGCCTGGTCCAGCCTCCTCACCAGCACGGGGGGGGCGGGGGGGGCACACCCCACCACACCTGTTCCCTAACTGCTCCTGGGACGCGGTGGGGGCAGAAACCACAGCCCACGGACCCAGATGGCATTGGATGCACGTTGTCCTGGAGATAGAAGGACAAGGAATGGACAGCATCCGTGCACTGGACACGATCGTCGGTGTGGGTCAGCTGTCATCCCCAGGTGGGTGCCTACGAGACTCCGAGCTGCTGGGAAGTGGCCCGAAGGCATTTTCTGCCCTTGCAAAGGCAGGGACACGGCTCCAGCACACAAGGGCCAGGGGACGGGTGAATTCTCCGTGGTCCAGGTCCGCACACGGGGTCTTCATCTAGAACTCAAGACAGATTACAAACTCGAGAACAGACTTGTGATTTTTTTTTTTAAGTATTTATTTGAGAGAGAGAGAAGGAGAGGGAGAGCGAGAGCACCAGTGAGGACAGAGGGACAAGCAAGCTTCCTGCTGAGGGGGGACCCCAACAAGGGGCTCGATCCCAGGACCTGAGCCGAAGGCAGACGCTCTGCCGACTGAGCCCCCCGGACGCCCCTCCCTGTAACTCTCCTGATTAAGAGGGAAGAGCAGAGTGAAACCGCGCTGAGGCCCTGTCTCCGTCCTGCTCCACCGGCAGACGTCTGGAAGCTTGCTAACCCCCCAGTGGGCTGGGAGTGCCAACAGGTGCAGCCCCCGTGCGGGGACCTGGTGACCTCTCGGGACTACACAGGCATGTGGGCTTCCAGCAGGCACTCCCACGGCACGGTGACCACGAGCAGAGTCCACAGTGACCGGACGCTGGAGGAGGGGGGACTCATCGGATTCAGGGCTTCCCATCATACCCTACCCAGCTCACCTCCGCAGCCCCGGGAATGGGCCACCCTAGCCTGTCCATCCCCACCTGCCCTGGCCTCTGCGGTAGCAGCTCCGGCACCAACGTCCAACCCAGTGGGACCCACACCTGCCCTGAAGCTACGCAGCACACCCCAAAAGCCCAGAGTCGCCCACCCCCATGGGCTGGACTTCAATCCACTGGAGAAGATGGGGGGAGATGGGTGACCTGGAAGCCCTGGTCGTGGTCACACCCTGCCATGCATCTTCTCTCCCTCCCCCTGCCTTGTCCCTTCTTCTGGCCTCACCTGACATCCTCGGATGGCACCCCGCTCCCTCCCCACTACTGTAGCTCGAGGTGGGGAGCAGGCTCTTTTCTAGGAACCCAGCCTGGGAAAGCCCACAGCAGCGTGGTCTCCAAGGTGGGGCCTGGACCCGAGGCCGGTCTTCCCACCCGAGGCCGGTCTTCCCACCCTCCAGGGGAAGCCGGCGCCAGGAATCCTCTCTGCAGCTGATGTTTACAGCCACGCATGGTCCTCTGCTGGACCTTTCAAGCGGAGCCTCAGAGAGAGACAGGTGACCGTGTGAGGACCCAGGTGCCCCCCCATCCCCATCACAGGACGCAGAGGGCTGAAGGATGTCCCTGGGGATGTGCCGGTGATGGGGGGACAGAGGACTAGCTGAGGACAAGGCACATCGACAAGTCCTCAAAACAGGCAGAGGGACCTTCCTCTACGGACTCAGCTGCCTGGATGTTCATACCTCGCTAAGGGCAGAAGGCAACCTCAGCCCGACCCCCAGGAGCCTGTAGATCTACTTTAACATATAAAAATTCCTTTAGAAATGTCCTTTATCCCTAAACCCCCAAGATACGTGTTGACGATCATCCCCAAGCACACGGCCCACCGATACACATCTGAAGGGTCTCATGCCTCGGATTTATTAGAGGGTAATAAGTGACCTTTGCCCAACAATAGCTGCCCCTCAGGGTCCTGGAAATCTTGCTTCCAACCTTCCTTCGAGGACGCCATCCTGAAACCCCTCCCGACTCCCAGGTGTGTAACCAGCCTCCCCTCACAGGCCCCGGGCCGCCGCTCTTCCTGCCCACGGGTCCGTCCCGGGGCTTCCGTAAACCCCCCACTCTGCACCAAAGACGTCTCTGGAATCCTTTCTTGGCCGTCGGCTCCGGGCCTCACCTGTATTCCAAGACTTCATCACCAGGAACCTGCGGGTGTAACCTTATGCGGCAAGGGGACGGTTCAGATGATTACGCTAAGCATCTTGGGCTGGAGGGGTGACCCTGGACTCTCTGGGGGGCCCAATGTCATCCTGGGGTCCTTTTAAGAGGAGGCAGGGGCCAGAGTCACACTAGAGAGGCTACACTGCTGGCTGTGACGTGGGAGGGCCACCGGCCAGGAGTGCAGCTGGCAAAGGCAGAGGGTAGGTTCCCTGGAGCCTCCAGAAGGACCCAGCCCTGCGCCCCCATCTTTACCTGTCTGACCTCCACGACTGTGAGTGACTCTGTGTTGCTGTAAGCCACCGCATTTGTGGGAGTGGGTTACAGCAGCCACAAAGTCGCCCACCAGGAGGGCCTCGCTGGCCAGCTAGGGGCACAGGAGAGCCAGCAGGGGGCTCGAGAGGTGGAGTTTGAGGCCTTTGGGAGGTACAGCAGTCCCCCCCTTCTCTCCCACCCTCTCCTGCCTTGCTGGCACGGCAAGGAGCCTGGCGTTCCTGGAGGCTGCCCGGGGACTTATTCACAAAGTGTGGGTGAGTCACAGTGGGAGCACAGTACCCGCCGGGCCAGTAGGACCAGCGCTGCCCCCCCCCCCCCGCCCCCCGGGATGCAGGAACTAGGA
Organism: Vulpes vulpes; assembly: GCF_048418805.1. Lineage (NCBI taxonomy): Eukaryota > Metazoa > Chordata > Mammalia > Carnivora > Canidae > Vulpes > Vulpes vulpes. The sequence goes on from NC_132794.1 coordinate 2,415,066, forward strand.
CCCAGGCGGTGGAACCTGAGCAGTGACTGAAGCACGTCTCAGACTCTGCCCTGCCGGGGTGGGGAAGGGAACCCCCCCCCCCCCGGGGCCCCTGCCCTCAGGGCACAGCAGGTGGGAAAGAGGGGACCGGGCCTCCTGGCGCTGGCGGTGGAGAAGGCTCTTCCGGGGGGCTGGGGGCCGGGCTGGGGGGCTTCAGGTACTAGGGGATAATTAACAGGGAGTCCCCGACAGGAAAAGAAATCACTGCCCTGTGACACCATGGCCAGAAAGAGATTTATTTGTGGATAATCGCGGGTCAAGAGGACACAGACACGGCCTGCACAGCGCTGCTGGAGGCCGTAAACCTCCCACGGACGCACGGCTGCGGCCCCAGAGCGGCCCCAGAGCGGCCCGACCCCAGAGGCCCTCCGTCCGCCTCCCTCGCAGCTGCAGCAGCCGGGCCCGGGGGCGCCACAGGCTCTGCTCCGGGGCCGCGGCCCCTCGCCCCCTCCCTGCAGCCGCTGACCTCGGAGTTACTTTCCGGGAAGGCCCGGCCAGCTCGGGTCGGGCTCTGAGTCAGCGTCTCGGGCCCCCTGTCCGTCTGGTTTTGCAACCATTGGCCAGAATCCCGACTAAAATTCTAAATCAGGGATCCCTGGGTGGCTCAGTGGTTGAGCATCTGCCTTTGGCCCAGGGCACGATCCTGGAGTCTTGGGATCGAGTCCCACGTCGGGCTCCCTGCATGGAGCCTGCTTCTCCCTCTGCCTGTGTCTCTGCCTCTCTCTCTCTCTCTGTGTGTCTATCATAAACAAATAAATCTTTAAAAATAAATAAATAAAATAAAATTCTAAATCAGAGAGCATATGCAGCTGTAAAGTCCAAAGCATTCAAGACACCTGTCAACACAAGCCTCGTCCTTGGCTCCGGGTGGCACATGAGGATGCGCAACCAGCTCCCAAAATAGTGCCATCTACGCCGCCCGTCAAGACAGGGCTCCCGGATATTTTGGGAGGCGCAGTAAGGGCATAAAGTCTCCCTGTGCGTTTTGCTTCCCTCTGTTCTATGGGATGTGCTGAAGGCGCTGCCAAGCCCGTCAACTCTCCTTTTCCGCCCACCCCTGTACCACGAGCTGGGGCCTGGGTGAGCTCTGAAGCCAGGGACCTCGCTCCTCAGCCCAGCACAGCGGGGGGTACCGGGGGCACCCCAGCTCCCTCCCCAGACTGCCCAGCTCTGCTCTGCAGAGGGCGGAGGGCCGGGACCCTTGCTCTCGGGCCTCACAGGACAGTGCGGGTCGGTGAGTGACACCCAGGCCAGGTGTGTGGCCCGTGGCCTCAGGAAGGCCGTTCCCACCAGAACGGGCTCGCGGGTGAGGAGCTGCGGGGCCGGGGCGGGGGGAGGCTGCACCCCCTCCCAGGGCGCAGCTGCGGCTGGGCTCACGGTCTCCTGCTCGGGCACAGGGCTCTGCGGGGCTCCCTCAGCAGCCAGGCCTTTACCATCCGTTTCCCCCGCCAGGATTTAAAATGAAAATTCCGGGAAGAACTTCCCGTTAACAGAAAGTTTGAAGATATTCTCCAAGTCAGAACTAGAGTCACTCAAAAATTCTTGTCTTAAGCAAAGGAAGACTCGGGGCGGGGGGGGGGGGGTTGCGAGCACCACCTCTTGGGACAGGGGGGAAGTCGGTCCGTGAGACACTTTTATTTTTTTTAAAAGATTTATTTATTCATAGAGATACACAGAGAGAGAGAGAGAGAGGAAGAGGCAGAGACACAGGGAGAGGGAGAAGCAGGCCCCATGCAGGGAGCCCGACGTGGGACTTGACCCCGGGTCTCTAGGATCACACCCCGGGCTGCAGGCGGCGCTAAACCGCTGAGCCCCCCCCCCCCCCCCCCCCGGGCTGCCCAAGACACTGTTTTAATCAGCATCTTCACGCAACAGAACAGAAAACGGTTTGCACCGAGAGGAACCTGCGAAGCGCATGGGGAGACGTGCGCACTAGAAGGCCGGGATTTGAATCCGGGCCAGCCCGGGGCCAGCCCTGATGCCAGCACGGCCCCAAGGCCCCGCGCACCACGGGAGCGCCCCGTGTGATGTGTGCAAGCTCCGAGGCTGCGAGTGCACGGCTGGACTGGGCCACCACAGCGGGCCCCAAACCCGCAGCAGGGGCAGGACCCTTCTCACTGGCGAAGCCCCTCCCACCACCGCGTGCACACACCCACACACGAGCACACATCAGCTCTGTGGCCACACGTGGGTAGGTGCTTGGTCTCTGTGCTGCGAGGGTCCAGCCTGACCAGCGCCCCCGGGGCAGAAAGGAAGTAGGACGTCCTCCTGGGGGGGCAGAGTCTCATCCCTCCAGACCCACTGGCTCGAGTGCGAGGCTTCCTGGCTTGGGGCAGCGGACCTGGCATCCCACAGCTGCCCGCCCAGGGATGGGGGGGCCTTCCGAGTGCCCACCCGGCACATACACCTGACGTGCCCCCTCCGTGAACACACAGAACCTGGCTCCACAGGAAGCGTCTGAGCCAAGAGCTGCGTGGGGTGACGGGGTGGGAAGGGAGGCCCCCACAGCCCAGCGGCGGGAGGTGGAGTGGAGGGAACTCGGGTGGGCTCAGCAGTCTGGGGGCCACATGCCTCCCCCCAAGACACAGTCGGCGAGGGCCACACTCAGAGCATCCTGGTGATCCCCTCTGCCCACTTGGGCGTCCCTCCCTGACTTCTGTCTCAGGCAGGTGCTGTGGTGGGTCTCCTGATGAGACCATCGTGCAGGGAGATGTGTGAGAGGGACGCCCGAGCCACCAGGTGGGCGCAGAGAAGACAGGGACCCCGGCTCTTCTGGTGCCAGGACACGGAGTGCTCCCAGGGTGCCTCTGGTTCAGGGAGATACGGACCCGAAGCCCCAGGCAGGGGGTCCCACCAAAGGGCAGGAGGGTAAGGAGAGGGCGGGACCAGCGGCCAGAAAACTGTCACCTCCTTTACTGTCCGTTTCAACTGAGGGTGAACGTGAGGTCAAGCAAGGAGGGCAGAGTCGGGAGCAGCCTGGGGACACCCAGTAATGCCAGGGCCCTGGCCTGGCCCCCGCCCCCCGCCTCCTCCCCAGAAGCAAGGAGTCACCCTGCCCTCCACCCCCAGCACGACTCCTGGATGGTGCAGCTGGGACGGGACCCTGCACCTGCAGCGGGGACTCGCGGGTGTCACGGTGCAGGCAGGGCCTCCGGCAGAACCCGAGACGTACCCTCCGCTTACTCATCGGGGCAGGGACACCAAACCATGCCCGGTTTAAAAACTGGTTGTGACACGTGTAAGAACAAGACGACACAGCATCATTTTTACCATCGCTGACATATATTACAAAAATAATGCAGGTCGACACGATTACCTTAGCGGGACTTGGCAATGATCTGAAAATGGTTTTAAAAAAAGGTTATCTTGTAATTCATCTTCTGAGGTCTACGGAAGCTTCGAAAAAACTATTGAAATCTGTACTCTGGTCACAAGCAGGCGATTTAGAACCAATAATACATCTCTCGTCTTAAAATATATATAATTATTACTTTGCACGTTACTAGACTACGGAGAGTAGAAACAAAGATCAATTCTAATTTGGACCCAACCTGTATAAAAAACCACGGCTAATGACCACAGTGGACTCGGGGATGGGAAATTCTAAGCACAGACAAGCCGGGGCCTCCAGGGGCATGGGGGGTGGGGGGCGGTGGGGGTCGCGCCAGGATGGGTGGGACAGTCTCCCGGGGACGCGCGCGCTGTTCCCGCAGGAGCCCCGCACTCTGCAGACGCTCTCGGGTCGCCCGGCTCCCGCCGCGGGTGCAGAGGGCTCGGACGCCACCTGTCCCAGTGCTCGGGGCCTCGGAGTCGGAGGAGACAGAGGAAACGGTCCCGGGTCCCACCAGGACGTTCGCGATGTGCCAGGAAGCGTGGAGCACTTCCATACGGCACACGGTACAGGGAAGTAAAGGACGGGGGCAGGGGCGCAAAGGCTCAGCCCTGGAAATAAAAGGTGGGGAACAGAGTCAAACCGTGTTTGTGGGCGTTTCCCCGAGGCCGCCGGACACGCACAGCGGGCCCCACGCCGGACACCGAAGCTGCCGGGGGGCGTCCCACCACGTCGCCGCAGACACGCACGGAGCTTCCCTCGCAGTCTCACACGTGCTCTCGGTATTAAAAAAGAGGGGGGGAAGCTGTTTGCCGGCTGGCGGCGCGGCGGCTCCCCAGCTCTGCTTGGCAGTGACAGGTGCTTCCAGGCCCAGGCTGACTTTGGTCCCTGCGCCCACCCTGCCGGGGAGGCTGCCGGCCACAGGTCCCCCGTCCTCCTGGTCCGGGGAGGGGGCGGCCCTGCAGGGACCGGTGGCCGGGCTCTGTCCCCCGGGGCTAAGTGGAGGCCGGGCCCCAGAACCAGGCCACGACACCAACCCGTGGCCACTGCAGGAGCCGCCGACCACCGAGCCCGCAGGGACGTGGAGGCGGGAGCACTAAGACACAGGATGTAGAAGTGGGGGAAAGAAGAGCACGTGGGAGCGTCTGGGACCGGCGTTTGCTTGCTTTGGGGTCTTCACCAGCGTGAAGAACACCCCACTGAGGAGGCCACGGGAACTGCCGCAGCTGGGGGATCTGCTCTCCCAGGAGCCACCATCTGGTCCCCAGGCCCGCCGCAGGCTGCCGGCTCCTGGGAGAGGCAAACCTCTGCGCCCCCGGAGTGGGGTTGGGGCCGGGGCCGGGTACTAAGACCGAGGCAGGCCGTCTTCAGGATGGGCACCCCTCCCTGCTTGCAGCCACGCCTGGGGGGGGTCCTCAAAATTCTGGACACCGTGGGGCCAGAGAGGTCCCCCCGCAGTGGACAAGCGTCCTAGTGCCGAGGCCTGGGCTGGGGTCTCTGCCCGAGGCACGCGGGGGCTGCTCCGCTGGCCCGGCCCCTCCCTGATGCCCAACACCCCCTCTGAGGAGCGGGCGCAGCGGGGCTGGCTCTAGGGGCCTCCAGCTTCCCGGCTGGCACAGAATGCAGGACTGGCAGGGAGGGGCGAGGGCACAAGGTCACCGGCCTGGGCGGGTAAAGATACCAATGCTGGGGCCGCAGCCCCACTGCCCTCTGCACCCATCTCGGCACCGCCACACGTGCATCAGGTCCCAACGGGGGGCAAACTGCCTAATGCGACCCGCCGTGCCGCAACCCGGGGGAGTTTTCCAAAGGGAAACACAACGTGCCAGTCCTCCCACAAGCTGTCCTCGACCCACCGGACCTGCCCTCGTCTCCATCACGCCAGCCGGTGGGTCCCTGGCATGGACACTCATGACTTATGGGAAGGTCCCACTGAAGGGGGTGAGGCCTGCAGACCGGCCTGCATTTTCGGGGTCCTGGAAAGGTGCCCCCCAGCATGACCGCACAGTGCCCAGGGCGCCGGCCAGCTGGTACGGACCTGTCCCCGTGGTGAAACGATCCCTGGCAACCTACCCGACAGCGCAGTGACTAACAGGACGTCTGAAGCGGGAGCAAAGAGGGTCGGGTCAGAGCGACAACACAGAGATTTGGCATAATTCTTCCAGACGCAAGTGGTTAAACCTCGATGGTTCCTGGGGGACGCAGACCCCGGGCTTCCCAGCCCTAGCCCGCTCGGGACCGGACGCCCCGAGCCAGGAGAGCTGCCGGGAGCCGCGGCCCCCGAGTTACAGATTTCTGTGATTGTTTTGTTACTTTTGGGAAGCACGACCAGCACATTTTCACAATTAAGACCAGTGGCTGCTGGACACTCATGAAAGCAAAAAAGACCAAGTTTCATTCACAGCTCTAAGGCAGACGCTACGTGTTCACAGGACGACGAGGGCGACAGCACACGCCGGGCGGTGGGGGCGGCGCCCGGGCCTCACAGCACCGTGGCCTGGACCACGATCTCCGGGTTCTCGATGTCCTTTTTGCTCTGGACTATCCTGAGCTCCAGCTGCGCCGGGCTGGGCTTCAGCCCTCCTGCTGCCTGGGCTGTAGGACAAAGCATCAGTGATGGGGACGGAGCAGCGGAGACCCCGAGTGTCCGCCCCCGGCCCCTCCCGCCCGCCAGCCCCGGTCGCCCGTGTCACCTCTGGAGTCCCCGCCCCGACACCAGGGCCAGTGGGGGTGGCAGGAGCCTCGGGGACCCGCTGCCAGCACTACAGGGGGGCAGGCGCCATCTCCCCCGCCCCCTCCCCGCACTCAGTGCCAGCCGCCTCGCGTGCCCGGGCCTGGCCGGCAGGTACCTTTGGCACACTTGATGGTCCGCTGCAGAACGTGATGCATAGCAGACACGGTCTTCTCACAGGCCACCTGCGGGGGGATACACACAGCTGTGACGCCCGCAGCCTGGATGGGGTTTCCGGCGTCTGCGAGCGCGGTGTCCACCCTGAGGCGCCAGGGCCCTGGCTCTACCAGCACGTGCCCCCACGCCCCCCGGGACAGCTCGCCACAAAGGTCCCGGGGCGTCGGGCCGATGCCTGCGTATGGCAGTTAACGGGCCCCCTCTGGCCCCCCTACTCCGGGGAAGGAAGGGCCGGCCCGTGGTGTCTGGTACGGAGTCGGTGCTTAGGAAGTGTTTCTGGAATGAAGCATCTACACGGAAAAGAGCTCCTACCCCGAAGTCGGCCAAGGTCACCCTTGCTGGCGTCTCACAGTGAAAGACTCGGGGCTCAGCGGGAGCTGGAGCAGCGCGCGGAACCCCTCCCGCCCAGCTCCATGACGCAGGGCCCTACGGGAGCCCGACGTGGCCTCGAGCGGCCCAGCAGCAGGGCCCCCGCAGGGTATCAGCGGCCAAGGTGCCCGGTACCAGATGACACGGGGGCCGCCAACCAAGGCAGCACGTGTGTGGTCACCCGCGGCCCGACCCTGAGCCTCGCAGGCAGGAGGGGCCGGGCCTGGGCAAGCCTGCCTTTCACAAGGGCACTGAGTGACAGGGAGGGCATGTGCCTGCCCCCGGGGGGACGGGGCCCTCACGGTGGCTTTAGGGGGACCGGCTTCCAGAGCCCCCCTGCGAGGTCCTCCTTCCCTGATGGACACAGCCCAGGTGGAGGCTGGCTGCTGTCTCCTAACCGCCCCTCACGCCAGCCCGGGGCCGCCGGCCTCCTCCCCACCACGGTACCCAGAGGGCCAGTGGCCGGGACAGCCTGGCGGTGCAGGAGGCGGCCAGGGGACGCGGTGGTGGCTGCTGCGCTCCACCAGAGGCACAGGGAACCCTGACACCCTGGATCGGTAGCAACTGCCCCCTCACCCGGCAGTGTCCACGCAAAATGCCTACACGCTACATGTGTGGACATTTACACACAAAGGGGCAGGGGGAGGGGGGGCAGATGGACACACGGACAGCGCCCAGCATGAGCCTCTCTGCAAGTGTGACTTCGGAGCCCTGTCCCTCACGCCCCCGGGGCTCCAGCCTCTGAGTCTATCGAGTCACTGGGGCGATGACACTTTAGGGCCAACGTCTACTGGGCTGCTCTCCAGGGAGATGCTCCCGGCTACAGACTCACTGAGGCTGCGATGGCCCCTCCTGGGGCTCGGCTAACGCCCCCGACCTCGCCTGGACGTGCTGCACGTCATGGGCCTCGACACGGTGGTCACGGTGGGCCTCGACACGGCCGACCCCAGCACGGCGCACGCAGTCCTCCCATCTAAGCCTCAGCGGCCCCCAGACCGTCCCCGATGGGGGCAGGGTGGAGGGGGCTCGTCCTGCTGACCTTGAGGTTGTTGGGGTGTTTGTGCGTCCACGCCAGGAGCATGGCGGCGAAGAGGTCCCCGGTGCCCACGAAGACCGCGTCCACCTTGTGCATCTCCATGCGGATGCGTTCCGTCACCACAGAGCCATCGGGGTTCCCTGGAGGACAGCACGGTCGACGGCCCCTGAGACCCGGGCTCGGCAGACAACCGCCTGTCCCCCTCCCTACTCCTCCCTGCCCGGGGGTGGCGGGGAGGGCCAGTGTTGCCCACTAGGGGCTCGCGGGACAGATGCGCCATCCCCAGGAAGAACGGGGACGCAAGCCCTAGCGGGGTGGCCAGGGGCAGGGAGCACGGCGCAGCGGCACACACCAGGGCGTGTGATGGGATGCGGATGGCGCCCCCGGCCGTGGGGACCGTGAACTGATGAAATGGGGGTGTGTGCGTGGGGGTGCAGGGCGAGCTCTCCACGGACACAGAGGGAGTGCTGACCAGGCTGCGTGCCCCCTGCGGCGGTGGGCGTGACCCCGGCCTTGTGTGTCGTTCGGACCGAAAACGCCAACCTGGGCGGTATTTACACGATTAACAAGGGGCGCACGAGGCCCCACGGGCCCTCCTGCTCCGTGGGAGGGGGGGTGTGTGGACACCCGGTTTCTCGGGTCCTGGGCTCAGCCAGGCCGTCCACGTGCCCCTGAGCCCGTGAGATGGACGCTGGCCCTGAGAGCGGCTCGGCGAGCGTGGGGAGCTCCTCTGCACCCCGACTCACAGGAACCCCTGGATTCTGTTCCCATGTGATCGTTCAGGGGGAGACAGGCGTTCAGGATGCTGACCACCTGAGTGGGGCAGGGATCTCTTCTTTATCGTATTGAACCCAAAGCCCGAGGCCTCAAGGGACGGGCGGCAGCGGCAGGGGGAGCCCAGGCCCACGGGACTCACGAGTTCTCTGGCTCCCCAGTGCGATCAGGTAGTCACTGCCCCTCGAGGAGGGCAGGTCGGAGCTGGTGATGACCACCGTGTCGGGGCCCATGGCGTGCAGCACGTCCATCACCTGCCGGAGCACGGGGAGCACGTCAGCCACGGCTCGGCCACCTGTGCCAGGGCCCCCAGCGCCCCAAGCAGCCAGGCACGACCGGCACTTGCACCACGAACGCCCTGTAACGGGGATTGGGCTTCGTGGGGTGGAGACCGGAGGCGGAGGACACGAGCACCCAGTCCGTGCGTGCGGAGTGCCGCTCGTCAGGTTAGAGCCACCAGGCCGAGTCCCTGTGCCTGAAGCCCGAAGCCATGCACCTGCGGACCCCACACCCTGCTGTACTCACACTGCAGGGCGGGGTGGGGGGCAAGCGGCCCTGGACGCCTGACATGGCTCATCCGGCTCCAGGGCAGCAAAACCACTCAGCCCATCAAGCCGTGGCTCCCCCGGGGCAGCCGCTCAGGGAAGCCACTCATGTGCCCATTTATTCTTTCAGCGAAGCTCTCCTGCTGTGTGCCCGGTGACACGCTGGGGGGGGGGGGGGGGGTTGGGGGGGTGCAGGCGTCCTGTCCTCCCAGAACACATGCCTGGGTAAACGGGGTGCTCAGCCAGATGGGCGTGCTCGGCTCAGGGAAGGGGGCTCGTCTCCAGGAGAAGGTGGCTTCACGGTCCTCCGTGGGGGCAGCACCCGGGAAGCCACTCAGGTCGCCCGCCCTGCTGGGGGTCACTCCGGGCCCCGGGAAGGGCTCCCATGCTGACCCTGAAGTGGGTGCCTGCATCTGGCTTTCTGGTCCTGGGGCCAGCGTGATCCCAAGCCAGGTCCCCTGGCCCAGAAGGCTCCCCCGAGTCACCCCGTGTGGCTGCACCACTAGGCTCAGCCTAGGGCCTACGAGCAGGGAGGAAATGGGCCAGAGGGTCACACGGCAGTGACCACTAAGTGGCTTTTCCTTCACAGTTGGAAGAGGGCCTGTCCTTGAGCAAAAGCCTCAGACCAGGGCTTGTGATCACACTGGCGGGCACGACTGCTCCGGAGCCCAGCACGGGCTGCGGGTGGTCACACACGTGGGGCGTGCCACCCACCCAGCGCCACCCTGTGCCAGGCACCACGCAGGACCTTCCTCTAATTCTCAGAGCCTGTGGGTGCGTCACGGGGTGGGGAGGGTCACCTGACTCGCAGGCCCCAAGGCGCTGGGCCAGCTCCGAGCAGAGGGGTGGACGCCTCTGTAACCTTGCACAGCGAGCCCGCTGCACGCTGGGGAAACAGAGCTCCACAGCCCCTCGGGCCTGCTATGGCCGTGACGGGACCTGCTACTCGGATCTGTTTCCTGGGCGATGAAGAGAGGGCACCCCTCTGAGGCCCAGCCACGGACGGAGCGAGGGCCCTGGTGTCTGCCGCTTGGACACACGGCCCAGGAACCCCATAGAAGGCTAAACGACCGACCAGCAACAAGCTCCTCGGCAGAAAGGTGAAAAGAACCTCAAAGAAGAAACCTCGCCTGCCTCGGTGCCAGCCAGTTCCCCCGTCAGCCATCCCTGAGAGTCCCGGGTGCACCAGTCCCCCCCATCAGCCGTCCCTGAGGGTCCTGGGTGCACCGGTCCCCCGCCGTCAGCTGTCCCTGAGGGTCCCGGGTGCACAGATCCCCCCATCAGCTGTCCCTGAGGGTCTCAGGTGCACCAGTCCCCCCGTCAGCTGTCCCTGAGGGTCTCAGGTGCACCAGTCCCCCCCGTCAGCCGTCCCTAAGGGTCCCGGGTGCACCAGTCCCCCCCGTCAGCCGTCCCTGAAGGTTCCGGGTGCACCAGTCCCCCCCGTCAGCCGTCCCTGAGGGTCCTGGGTGCACCGGTCCCCCCCCATCAGCCGTCCCTGAGGGTCTCAGGTGCACCAGTCCCCCCGTCAGCCGTCCCTGAGGGTCCCGGGTGCACCAGTCCCCCCCGTCAGCCGTCCCTGAGGGTCCTGGGTGCACCAGTCCCCCCCGTCAGCCGTCCCTGAGGGTCCCGGGTACACCCAGCCGGCCCCCAAAGGTGCACGCCAACTCGCTGTAGTCAGCCCCTCACACGTGCACGCAGACACCTGCACACGTGCACCCTGACACGCACAACACTCCACATACGTGCACATGCAAATTAAGACAAGGTCACCGGCCGGGGCCTGGATCCCATCTGCCTGGCATCCTTAAGTAAGAGACGAGGACACAGAGGCACAGGGGACGCCCCTGGCAAGCAGAGGCCGAGCCTGGCGATGGGTCTACAAACCCAGGACCCCAGAGGCCGGGAGACAGTGAGGGACGGGTTCCTCCCTACAGGTGTAGACAGAGAACGGTCCCCCCGACGCCCTGATCTTGGGCTCCTGGCCCCAGGACCAGAGAATCAGTGCTGTCCCTGGCCCCCTGCTCTGTGGCACTGCCACGGCCGCCCCAGGACGCCCCCCCAGCTCCCCTGACCAGGCAGCAGGTGAACCTGCACCCAGATGAGCATGAGGGCTGCAGATGCCCGACGCGGTGCCCACGGGGGCTCACGACACGTCCTCAGGCCCTGGCGGCTGGGAGCCAGGACGCGGGAGCTCCCACCCCTGGGGCGTGTGGCTGTGCCCTCTCCGCCGTGCGCGGGGCCACGTGTCCCAAGCCAGGCCTCGGGGGGTCTTACCACTAATGCTTCTTCTTCACTGTGGATCTTCCTGCCACTCAGTAACCTGGAAGACAGGTGAGCACAGGTGAGACCTTGCTTCTCTGCGCCCTGCTGGAAACGCCCCCAAAGCCGCGGTGGCACCGGTGACCTCCTCCCATCCCCGCAGGAACCCCGCGTCTGTGGCCATCACAGACCCGGTGGCCGCCGTGACGTGCGTAAAGACGAGTGGAGAGTAAAACGTAACGACGGCAAGGAGAACGGGGCCCCGCGTCATGGCCACTGAGAGTGACCAACGTCCACGGACACTGGAAACGCAGACTGGAAATGGTTAACATCACTCCCCGAGGGCTCGCGGTCCCCCAGGATGGACGGGCTGGGTCAGGGAGCCCCAGGTCCACACCTCAGAGCGCAGACGACCCGCCTGGACACTCAGTGCCACTCCCCCACCCCGGCACCGGTTCTTCATCAGACGCGGCCCCCGCCCGGCTCCCTTTAACCTCATGCGAGGATTTGGGACGTGGTGTCGGGAGCTCCACCCGGGGCCTGCGCCCCCTGGCCCTGCCTCAGTGCGCCCCCCGCGTGTCCCCCAGCTCTTGCCGTCTAGGAAGATGCACGATCACAGGACGGGGGCCAGGGCCCCCCGGTGCCTAGTTCCTGCCCCCACCTGAGACGGGGCCTCCCGAGAAGGAACCCCACGGCCCCGCCTGACCGGCAGGCATCTAAAAGCCCAACTGGGTTCAAGTCACTTACTCAGCCTCAAACTGGTTGGGGGTTATGATGTCCGCCACGGGCACGACCTTCTCCTTGTAGACGGGAAGGAGGTCCTCCGGAACGTACTGAGGGCGACAAGGGGCGCGGGCTGAGGCGCACGTGGGAGGCCACGGGAGCCGTGTGGCCCAGGCTGCGGGCCCGAGACCAGGGCTGACCCCGCCAGCGGCCCAGTCCGGCTCGGAGGGCGCAGGGTGACCCTCGGGGGCGGGTTTCCGCCTTCCCCACGGGCTGGCACCCCTGCTGTCCGCCCCGCCAGGGTCGCGACGCTCCGGCCGCCTGCCCTCACGTGCTTGGGGCAGAGCCAACCGAACAGCAGCCACGGCGCTGTGGGACACCCAGAAACCACAGAAAACTCCTATTTCAGTGTCCACATGTAGAATTCTATTAGGCAACAGCCACGTCTGTTCGTTTGCGGAGTGTGGCTACTTTTTTTCTGAAAGATTTTTTTTTTAAGTAATCTCTGCGTCCAACGTGGGGCTGGAGCGCATGACCCCGAGGTCAAGAGCCGCCCGCTGCTCCAGGGCCTGAGCCGGCCGCGCCCGGCACTGCTCTTTGATGCAGCGGGACGTGGGGCCCCGGGGGGGTGGGGTCTGGCCCTTCACGGAAGCCCCGCTCCGCTGACACGCGGCGTGCGCAGCGTCCTGCGTGGAGTCACTAACCATGGAGCCTTCGCCATTCCACTTGTCGCCCATCACCGGGTCGCACACTGCGGAGACACAAAGCACAGCTACCAGCACCCGCCGCGCCCGCGGGAGGGCGGCCCTGCCCAGCCTCCGGCTGCGAACCGCCTCCGCCCCCGCTGCCCGGCGGCTGTCGTCCTAGACGACCGAGGGCTCTGATTTCTATCTGACCATCGGTTGCACCTGTCGCGGGACAGTGACACAGGCCAGCAGCCCGTGCGCTCGTCCTGGCGGCAGGACCTGCTGTGGCCTCAGTGTCGTCTGCCCCACACAAGCACGTTCCCCTCGGGCCGCGGGCCGCAGTGTGGGCAAAGCCACCGGCCGTGCGGGCGCTCCCACTGAGGGTGGGGACCGAGGGCGGGGGCCGGCGTGGACGGCTGGGAAGGCCCAACCTGTGGGGCCGAAGCGACAAGACCACACTGGTCCTGCGTGGGTCGTAAGCCCGGCTCCTGCTCCCGAAGACGGGGCCCCCGTGTCAGGCCGCTGGAGCTCCCCCCGGGCGGAGGAAGCGTCACACACGTGGAAGGACCCCGCAGGGCCCGGAACGCACACGCCTGAGTCCCAGAGGGGAAAGAGTAACCCGAGTCTCCCGTGTCGTTTACCTGCACAGGCCTCTGGCTGGGGACACCCTAGGGGCTGGGGTTGCCGCCTGGGATTAGGGACAGACGGGCCTGGCACACGCCTCAGCGGGGCCTCGGCCCCGGCCGGGACAGCTGGGCCCCACTCGGGACATCCAGACCCGCCGCCGCCCTCTCTACGGCCAACGGTGGCCCACACGCCCCAACCGCAGGGCCTGGCCGCCCCAGGCCTCACACGCGGATGCGGATTACTGCACGTACCCGACCCGCTTCTCTCAAGTGCCCCACGCAGACGCCAGGGCCGCCGTGAAGACGTCCCGAGCCCTTCCCAGAGCCCTGAGGGCACACGCCCCTGCGCGCCCAGCACACTTGGCGCTTCGGGGCCGGGAGAGGTGGACTGTGAGGGGGGAGCGCCGAGCCACCCACTCGAGGGCCCCAGGTCCACCCACCCCAGGGGTGACGGCCCAGCACCTACCATACACGAGCTTGCTGTTCTGCTGCTTCAGCTCCCGCACGATGTCGACCACGGAGGCCAGGAAGGACTTGTCTCTCGTGTAACCTTTGGGACGGAAATCCGGGCCCCCCAGAAGCCAGAAGGCTCGCATCAGCGGCCCACGGCCCGGGGGAAGTGCCCCATCAAAACCCCACGCAGCAGAGCGCGGCGGGCAGCTCTCCAATCCCGCAGCCGGGGTTAAGACAAAGCGTCCCCGGCCTCTGTAGTCACTGCAGGGACACTGGGCGTTTCCCAAGAGGAACGTCAAGTTTTAAAAGAAGGGAAAAGGCCACGGGTGACAGTGTACAGGGAAGTGTCCTCCTTCTGTCTTTTCCATTGTCAATAACAAGCGTATTCACTCCTGTGTATGTAACTATAAGTAAATGTATTTTTTTAAAGATTTTATTTATTTACTCATGAGATACACAGAGAGAGAGGCAGAGACCCAGGCAGAGGGAGAAGCAGGATCCATGCAGGGAGCCCAACGTGGGACTCGATCCTGGAACCCCGGGGTCACGCCCTGAGCTGAAGGCAGGTGCTCCACCGCTGAGCCACGCGGGGGCCCCACAAATAGATATTTTTACCACAAACCTAATGATTAAATGCACCAGGTGCAGTACGTCGCCTCACTTGGGTGTCTTCACCCCCAGCCCCTTCCCAACACCCGTGTCCCCCCAACATGCCTCCAGAACTATGGGACACAGAACAGCCCATCTGAGTGAGCACCATGCATCCAGGACCCCCAAGGTCATGCTACTCGGCGGCAGGGGCCATCCCTCGTTGAAGGACGCCGGGACCAGGGACGGGCCCACGCCCCGCTAGCTCGAGGCCCCCGGCACCAGCACCCAGCATCCCTGGACTCTTACCCGTGAGCACGTAGTCATATTTATTCACGTTGTTCAGCTTGAGGCCCTCGTAGAGCTCGTGGAGTTCATCCGAGTTCAGCACCTGACCCTTCCAGTGAGCGTAGCCTGTGGGGAGAGGGGAACGCTCAGGGCCGGGACACCCAGGGCACGTGGGCAGGGCACGGCCTTACCCGTTGGCCTTCTGCGGCCCAGACAGTTGCTCACTCGCCCTCAGTGATGCCAGGGGACAGTCCTTTCCCCGTGGGCAATGCAACGCCTTCGGAGGGTCCCCGACAGCACCAGCCTCACGGCCCCCTGCATGCACCCCTGGCTCTTACACCGCCGGGGTGCTCACTGCTGACCCTAGGGTCCCCCTCCACGGCCCGCTCCGTGTGGAGTCAATCCAGGGCCGCAGGGACGGTCAGCTCTCCACGCTGCCTGTGGACGGCCGTGGAACCTATCACACTGACACAGATGACACCACGTGGCTGCGTGCCTTCTCCCTGAATCCAGGGGGCGTGTGGGGGTGCCTGGCCCACCCCTCATGTCACGGCCACTTGCTCTGCAGCCTGTGCTGCACATGTTTCCCCATCCTGGTCCAGCGGCTCAGCCACCGCTACCCGGGCACCCCGGCAGGCAGGGCTCGTCACATCCTGTCCTGCAGCCCCCCAAGACCGAGCTGCGACCAGAGTCGCTCTCGGGTCAAGATCTGAGCAAGGGCCAAGTGTGACCAGGCACACAGGCATGAGAGGAGCCAAAAGGACTCCTAGGGGACGCTGCTGCCGTGCAGAGGACCCCTGGCCGCACAGGCTAAGGTGGCCATCCCCGTCCCACCCATGAGAACGTGGTCGTGTGGCTTGGGAGTGCAGGCCTGGTGCCTGACTTCTCCCCATGGCCCTTGCCCTGGGTGGACTTCGCTCTGTGCTGAGTCCTGGGGGGTCCCCCGGCAAACTGCTAAACCCGGGGGTGGTCCTGGGGACCCCCGGCACCCTGCAGCCATCCGTAACCCCTAGGAACGCTGCTCTGACCTCGGGCTCATCACCCTTCCTTCCCAGCGGGGCCGCTCAGACTGGCAGCACCAGCAGCCCGGGGGCTCGTCTGATGTGCGGATTCTCTCTCAGGTGCGGGCCGGGCCAGGTGAGTGGGTCTCTGGGGGTGAGCCCAGCACAGCTTTATTAGTGAGGCCCCAGCGGGATATTATCCACAGCAAATCTGAGAAACGCAGACCCAGAGGAGGGGCCAACCCACCAGGCCCCGTGAGCCAAGCCCAGCCGGCCGCACGCTTTTGCCCTCGGAGCCGAGAATGGTTGGGGGAAAAAAGGAGGGTGACGCTTCATGACTTGTGAGAATTAGAAGAAAGTCCATTTTCAGCGTTCATCCACAAGGTGCAGGTTTTGTGGGATCTTCGCGGGTCCCCGTCCTTACAGGGGGTGTCGGGCTGCTCCCACACTACAGGCGCACAAGTGCCCAGCCTCAGTTATTTGCCTGCCCTCCACGGGGACAGTCGGCCAGCCCTGCTCTGGGAGACCCGCTCACCCGGGACGGAGGCTCGCCGCAACCTACCGTTGTTTCTTTTTCTTTTTTAAAGAGTTTATTTATTTATTCATGAGAAATACTCAGAGAGAGGCAGAGCCACAGGCAGAGGGAGAAGCAGGCTCCCTGCAGGGACTTGATCCCAGGTCTCCAGGGTCACACCCTGGCCTGAAGGCAGCTCTAAACCGCTGAGCCCCCCCCCCCCCCCCCCCCCCCCCCCCCCGGCGATCCCCACGGTTGTTTCTGACTGAGCCACAACGAGCTCTGCGAAAAAGAAACAGGCCCCAAATGGTGTCACTTGCGCGAAGGCCCCGAGTGGTAAACCAAGACCTACTGCTGAACCTAACTGCAGTTTTTCACCCCTGGAGGGGAACCCCTTAACCCGACAACATGGACTTTCCAGGTCAGTCCTGGGAAACTGACCCGTAGACTCTCCTGCTCCCCTCAGAGGGCCGACCTTGCCCAAGCCAGGCATCCCTTGGAACCTACTCGGTTCCTTTCTTCCTTTGTCTTTTTAACACTCTCTCCGCCTTTAAGAACCTTTCCTTCAGGGCAGCCCCGGTGGCTCAGCGGTTTAGCACCGCCTTCAGTCCGGGCGGGATTCTGGAGACTCACGTCGGGCTCCCTGTGTGGAGCCTGCTTCTCCCTCTGCCTGTGTCTCTAATAAATAAAATCTTAAAAAAAAAAAAAGAACCTTTCCTACAGGGGCACCTGGGGGGGGGGGGCGCAGTCAGTTGAGCATCTGACTCTTGGTTTCGGCTCAGGTCAGGATCTCAGGGGCATGAGACTGAGCCCCGCGTCGGGCTCTGCGCTCGCAAGGAGTCTGCTTGGGATTCTCTCTCCCTCTGGATCCTGCCCCCCGCCCCCCGTTGCCCTCTCTTTCTCTAAAATAAATTTTTTAAAACCTCTTTCACTCAGCTCACTGGTGCTCCCCTCCACTTGCCAGATGGGATGCCGCCCGATTCATGAATCATTGAACGAAACCAATTAGATCTGCAAATTTACTCGGCTGAGTTTCGTTTTTTAACACATCCTGTTCACACCACCGGGCTGGCTACCATGAAGAAGACGGAGACAAGTCAAAGGACAAGTCCCGATGAGGAGGCGGAGACTGGGAGCCCTCTGACCTTGCTGGCAGGGCTGAAGAGTGGTGCCGCCACCGCGGAGAGCAGCCTGGCAGGTGTCCACGCGATCACACACCAGTTACCGTCTGGCCCGGCAAGCGTGCAGCTGGGGACACAGACCTGGACAAAACTAACTCGGCCCCAGAAATGGGCGCAGAACAATGCTCACAGCAGCCGCATTCATTTCTTTTTAAAAATTTATTTATTGGGACGCCGGGGTGGCTCAGCGGTTGAACATCTGCCTTTGGCTCAGGTCATGATCCCAGGATCTGGGATCGAGTTCTGCACTGGGCTCCCTGCAGGGAGCCTGCTTCTTCCTCTGCTTCTGCCTGCCTCTCTCTCCGTGTCTCTCATGAATAAATAAATAAAATCTAAAAAAAAAAAAAAATCGGGATCCCTGGGTGGCACAGCTGTTTGGCGCCTGCCTTTGGCCCAGGGCGCGATCCTGGAGACCCGGGATCGAATCCCACGTCGGGCTCCCGGTGCATGGAGCCTGCTTCTCCCTCTGCCTGTGTCTCTGCCTCTCTCTCTCTGTGACTATCATTAAAAATAAATAAATAAATAAAAATAAAATAAAATTGAAAAAAAAATCTAAAAAAATATTTATGTGGGGGGCAGAGAGAGTCGCAAGCAGACCCGATGCGGGGGCTTGATCTCACGACGCTGAGAGATCAAGAAGGAGACCCAGGTGCCCCCAGCAGCAGTGTGCTGAACAGCCACAATTCATAAACCCGTGTCCATCACCAAGCAGACACGGAGCAAAACATGGTCCGTCCATACTGCAGGGGAGCATTACTTGGCCGTGAACAGGACAGGAGCACTGGCTACAACATGGACGAGCAAGGAAACGCCGGGCTCAGTGGCAGCCGTCACTTAAGGTCACCTATTGTGATTCTGCTTCTGTGCAATCTCCAGAACAGGCAAGTCCACGGGGACAGAGCAGATGTGGGGCTAGGGGCCAGGAGGACGGCGACGGTGAGGCGCAGGGAGTCACGTGGTACAGCTTCCACGGGAGCGGTGAACACGTGCGCTCTGGGAGTGAACCCGCAGCCACCGAACTACACACTCCACCAGGTGCAACAGCCCCGAGGCACATAAACGCCATCGCAGAGATGTTGTTAAAAGAAGGGCTTCCTGGGATCCCTGGGTGGCGCAGCGGTTTGGCGCCTGCCTTTGGCCCAGGGCGCGATCCTGGAGACCCGGGATCGAATCCCACGTCAGGCTCCCGGTGTATGGAGCCTGCTTCTCCCTCTGCCTGTGTCTCTGCCCCTCTCTCTCTCTCTCTCTCTGTGTGACTATCATAAATAAATCAAAAAAAATTTAAAAAAAATAAAATAAAAGAAAGGCTTCCTGACCCTAAAGAGGTGGATTACTGCTAGCGGGACCGCGTCCCTGGGAACAGAGCTGCCGGACATGCCCCATGGTCACGGCCCCAGGAAACCAGTGATGTGGGCAGCCGCGTTCAGAAGCCCCTGCAGCGATCGGGCATTGCTCAGGGGGTCCCCACACTCGGTCCACGCGGCCACCTGTTGAGCAGGGCACAGACGGCGCGTGGCTGGAACGTCCTGGCCCATCACGTGTGCTGTGAGCCGAGGGCTGAGTACACAGCAGGACCACGTGGAGGAAACGACCAACAGTGAGGCCTCGGCCAGGCAGTGGGAGCCACGTCATTGTCCCCAGACACGCAGGCCTTGATAGGGACCCGCGGTGAGTGCTTCCTGCTTCCGGCTCTTTTAAAAAAGAGGTAACGAGGCGCCCGGGTGGCTCAGTTGGTTAAGCATCGACTTTTGGTTTTGGCTTAGGTCATAATCTCGGGGTCATGGGATCGAGCCCCACGTCGGGTTCTGTGCTCAGCAGGGGGTCTGCTTGAGGACTCTCTCTCCCTCCCACTCACTCTCAAATACAGAAATAAAATACCTTTAAAAATATGAATAGAATAAAAGGGTAAGAATGGGGGCACCTGGGGAGGGTCAGTCAGTGAAGCATCCGCCTTTGGCTCAGGTCGTGGGATGGAGTCCTGCACTGGGATCCCCGCTCAGCGAGGCGTCTGCTTCTCCCTCTGCCCCTCCCCCTACTCATGCTCTCTCTCAAATAAATAAATAAAATCTTAAAAAAAAAAAAGGATTCTCTGTCTTCTCCGTCTGCCCCCCCAACTCTACACATACTTTTTGTCTCTTTCTCTTTTAAAAAAACAAAAACAAAAACAAAAACGCCCTAAGCTCTTCTGAGCCCAAAGCCCAGGACTGAGCCCAGACTCGTGGTCAGGCTGCACAGACAGCCCCGCCGAGCCCACGGGTGGGGTGCTCCCCTCACCAGGCAGGCACCCGCGGCATCTGGAGGCTGGGTGGGGGCACCGCCAGGAACCACTCGAGCTGGCCACCCTGGAAGTCAGCCCCCGGCCTCACCGCCGCGTTCTGGCCCTAATGACACCCCCCCCCCCCAGGAAGGCCTCGGGGACCTGGCCTCCACCCACCCCTCCCAGGCAGGCCAGAGGCGCCCTTGGGGCTTGGACCCCTCGGGACGGCCAGGCCAGCACCTGCGGAAGTTCTGTGGGAGCCCAGGAGGCAGCCAGCCGCCACTGAAGCCCCCAGAAGCCCCCTCCCCTCATCCCGGAACCCGCGCCCTGGGCAGCAGGAGCTGCTGAGCCGGGTCGCTGCTCCGCTGGCCTCACGCTGGTTACGACACAACGGGACACTCAGCAGCCAACACGGTTCCAACGCTCAGTGGCCGAGCCAGTCGGGCTCATTTAAACAAACAGGAAGGTGGTTAAGACACGTAACAGAACACGCGGGATGAATCAGTTGAGTTCACTGAATCCATTTAAGCTTCTTGGGGCTTCTCCAAATGTCACAGCCACGGCGGGGACAAGCTTTCGCTGAGAACTGGAGGCTTTTCTTCTGAACCCCAAGTGTCACTCTTCCCCTCCATCCATGACTCACGACACCCCGGCCCTTCCAAGAAAAGCCGCACCAAGAGGATTGCGGGCTACCTCTCCCAAGCGCGCGGGCTGAGCCCAGCACCCACCGCACCCCTGGGGCACCCTGCCAGGCCGGCTCCGGGACGCTCTGTGCTCCTGGGTTCCGTCTGCGTGCAGTCACCTCAGAAGAGGTGATGTGGGGACGTTTCCAGGAAGGGAGGGGCCTCGCTCCCCAGGCTCTACGGCAGCGTGGGGTCCCAGGGCAGGGCGCCTCCCGAGGCCCGGGGTCGGGTGGCGAGGGCAGCGAGCTCGGGAAGCGTGTCTGGACACCCCGAGGCCCTTCCAGGGCAGTGTCCCTCACGTGCCCTTGACTTAGCAATTCTGTTTCAAAGCTTGTGGGCACAGAAGTCCCTGGGTCCCCTGCATGGAGACAGAGGCACCGTGTGAGTTCCCGAGGCGCTGGGTTTTGACACAGGGAATCAGGATCCTGCGGGATCAGGGCTCCCTCGGAAGAGGGCACGGCCCCGCCGCAGGGGCCAGAGCCCGTCCCCGCGGCAGAGGAGACTGCGGAGCCGGGACGCTCGCCAGCCTGCCCCGGGGTCACTCGGCCAAGCAGCCGGGCCGAGATCCAGATGCGCCGTCCACACCCGAGGTCAGGCCGCCCCTCACATGCTGGGCGGCCTCTGCAGGGCCCCCAGATGGCCCAAGGCCGCTCCTCGGGCCCACGCCCAGCTCCCCGCCGAGGCCTTACCTGTGTGGTTGGAAAACTGGACGGAGTTCAGCGCGTCGATCTCAAATCCCAAAACCTGCAAGACAGAGAAGGAGCAGGTGAAAGAGAGCCAGGACCCGGGGGCGGGCGGGCGGCTCTCCCTCCCCGACTCGGGGTCATGTCTGTGCATCGGTGCCGCGTGTGGCCTCTGAGGGGCTGCGCTCGCAAGGTCCGTCGGGGAGCAGCCAGCCTGCAGGGCCGAGCCTCGGAGCCACGGCCCCACCCGCGGCAACGCCCCGATTTCACGCTGCAAGTCCTGCCAAGTGAAAATATTTGTAAGTGCAAGACAGCGAGGCGCCCATCTGTTCAGACGCGGCGAGAGGACTGAGGCCGTCTTTGTTCCGGGAGTGTGGGTGCGAGGCCACCGCCCTTCTGGGGGGCAGGGCCCAGGGCTCCCCGCCGGTGGCACAGCCGGCCGCCCCGTCCCCGGGAACCTGGCTCTCGCGCCCCCGCTGCGGCGTCAGCCCCGGCCAGCCTGGGGTCGTGTGGCCAGCTGGGCCTGCTGCTCACAGCACAGGGACAGGTGCCTGCGCACAGGAGCCAGGGCCGTGGGGTTAGAAATGAAGTTATAAGAAGTAGGAACTCTTTGGCGGGGACGGAGAGAAAAAAAAATTTAAGAGCTCCTTTTTCAGTGAAGGGGAAGAAAGGCCGCGTCCACGATGGCCAGACGTCCCCACAAGCCCACGTGGACAGCGGCGTGCCCGCAGAATGGCAAATCCCAGGCCAGTCTTTCCTTTAGCTCATCTTTCCTGTTGCTCCACGTTTCACAGGTAGGTACAGAGTCACTCAGGCAATGTGACGTACGGGACGCTGCAGAGCCCTCCGGGGGACGAGCCCCATTCTCCGTGGGGCCCTCCCCACGACCCTGGGCCGTCAGAGGTCTCGGTGGACATCAGGACCCTCCCGGCCCGGCCCTCAGCCCTTGTGTCCCACGCTGACCCTGGGACCCTGCCAGACCCACTGGCCTCGTCCCCCGACCTTCCAGGCTGGCCCCGGTTGGCATCACTGCAGGCCGACCCAGGACCCTGGCCCTGCTACACGGTCCCCTTGAGAGCTCTTGGGGCACCCGCTGCGTCCCTCCCCATCAGTCTGCTTCAGGCCACACACATGGCCTCTCAGACCCTCGTGTCCCCCTTCCCTAGAGCACAGCCCCCCTTGACCCCTCCGTCCCCGCACACGGCTCCCTCTGGGGTTGGCGCTGGGCCCACACCACCTGCCAGCACCGCCTGCGTGAGACCTCAGAGGGGCCGCCTGTCAGCCTGGAAGGGGCCCCTTGTCCCCTGTCCTCGGCGCTCCCGGCTATGTCACCCCCATCTCCCCTGGCGTCAGCCTGGCGGGTGACAACTGCAGTGGGTGGCAGGTGGGCCACCGCTGCGCTCCGTGACGACTGGGGCTCCAGGAGGATACGAGCCTGTTCTTTAGGACACACAGGCACAGAGCCCATGCTCATGACCCCCCATGCCTGTCCTGTGTGCGTCCCACTGGCGCCCCGCCCCAGCCCTGGCCCCCAGCCCACCCCAGCGGGTGCGGTGTCTCTCCTCTTCCTGCCGGGGCTCTGTCCTCGGCGACGGCTGAGGCCGCCCACAGGCTGCGGGGAGACCCCAACCACACAGGCCACACGCACACGGTGGGCCCCCAGGAGGCACCCACACCAGCGCCAGGACTGCGGCCCCGCAGGGGGTGGGAAGCCGGAGCCCCATGAGCCCCGCTGCTGATGGAGGAGCGGACGCGACCCCAGTGGGACAAGGGCAACCAGGGCCTCAGCGCCTCCACCCCATAAACCGAGCGCCGTCGGGCTCCACGTGGCCCACTGACCTTCGGACTCTCTCCCTCCCCAACCTCAGGAAAACGGGAAGGAAGAAGGAGCCTTTTATGGCTGCGGACAGGACAGGGGACCCAGCGGCGGGGAGACTGCGACAAACTTTAGGGGGGACGCACAGATACCCAGGCACAGGGACGTTAAATCCTCAGGTCCCAAGAGGGGGTGGGCGGGGATCTGAGGAATGTGCTGGGGAGGGAGGGAGTGGGAGGGGGGACAGACGGAAGGACAAGGACTGGTGGGCGTGTGGGAGACGCGGGGAGAGCGGGTGGCCCGGCCCGGGCGTCCTTGTCCTCACGCGCCTGCACACCAGGGACTGCCTGGCCTCTTCCCCGACTCACCCCCACACCACCCACCACCCCCAGGGCTCCCCAACGCTCAGACACATGCAGCACGACCCCGGCAGTCAGGAGGGGCTGCCCGGGCATTGGGTGCTGCTCACACTGGGCTGCCCCGGGGGTGCGGGGCCGGGGTGGGGGCTCCCACAGGCGAGCTCGCCCTCTGTGAGGTTCCCTGAGCTACACACTTGCGATCCTACCTAACAACCCTCTCCAAAATATTTAAGCGGGGATTATCAGCACTTGGAGAAATAAAACAAAAATCGCCCGTCTTACTAAACTCAACGGCTGGAAGTGGCCCTCCGCAAATCCGCCCGCGTCCCCAGACTCGGCCTGCGCTGCTTCAAGTCCCCTGGGATCCTAGTCAAGTCCGAAGAAACCACGACACGAATCCCGAAAACCCGGCCCACACAGCCGGCCCCGCCGCCCCTGGGTGTGTAGATAACTAATCCTTTGAAGCTGGCAGCTGATCCAGGAACGAAGTCCCCATTTCTCGCTTCTGAACGACAGCAGTGGAGGCCACCCCCGGGCTAATTACTCAGTGCACGGGCCGCGTGCAGGGCATGCACCACCGCGGGCGCCCCACTGCGCAGGCACCAGGGGCTCGGTCCTGCCCTGTCCAGTGGGCTGCACCGACCTCTGAGCCTTCCTGAAGCCCTCGCGGCTCACTTGGCTTTTCCAGGAACGGGATTTCCTCCAGAGCAAGGACTGGCTCCGGGGTCCCGCAGCTGGCACACACGGGTACCGACCTAGGCCGGCCATAAAAGCGAGGGGTGACCCAGAGTTTCCAAGGAACGGGGACCCCGGCACCTGGTTAGCGCCCAGCAAACCCTCGGGGGAGTGGACCCTGCTGCCCGCCCCTCATCCTCCTGTCCCCCGGGGGACCAGCGACAGGGTGTGTGTGTCCGGTGGCTGGTGTGGTGTCCTGCACGCACCCCGCAGGCACCTGGGTTCTCCCCAAGCACACACACCCCAGTTCCCGTCCCTGCAGAGGCCTCAGGAGTCTCGTCCTTGGGCACAGGGCCCTGAGCACTCTGGACCCCACGGATGAACAAGCTGCCCTGCATGGAGTGGGGGACAGTCCCGGGTCATGCGCCCTGGGGGGTGGGAGTCCCCGGGGCCTGCAGGGAGCCTTGGAGCGCTCACCCGAGGGGCCTGCTCACCCCGTGCACCCCCCGTGAGCGTGGGCACCACCGCGGAGGGGTCACCTTCCCCGACCACGGTCTGGGCACCAGGAACACTGCCCGGAGGGGGGTCCACCCTCAGTTCAGGGGCTGCAGAGGCAGGTGTGCGGCCCGGGGCACCTGCCCCGCCGGCGGAGAGCTGCTACTAGAAACTTAGCGAAGTAAGATGAAAACACAGAACAACACAGAACGACTCCCCTAGCCTCCCGCCCCCACATTTCCCTGCATTTCACCACGAGCCGGCTCCGAGCGAGGGGCCTACAGCCGAATCCCACACCAGAGGCCACCGCGCCCACCTCTTCCACCCACGCGCAGTGTGGTCACCACGGAAACGGGCACAGGACTCGGCCTCCCCCACCCCCACCCCTTGGTCACATCGCTGGTCCGTCACCAGATAGTTTAAGAAAAAAAAAGAGGAAAAAAAAAAACAAAAAAAACAAAAAAAAAGAAAAAAAAAGAGGAAGAAATGCTGCTGGGCCGAGGGAGGCGAGAGGAAGAGCCTTGTGGCAGGAGAGGGAGCACCACCTCCGCCCACGCTGGCTGCCCACCCCCCCCACGAGCCCAGCCCCCGCTCCCAGCACTGCCCCCCACCCCACAGGGCCCCAGTCTGGGGCCAGCAGTGCCCGGGCTCCTCTGCAGCCCAGCAGGTCGGTCCTCACTCCACCCTGGGCCCTCTTCTCTTCACCCCCCCAACCTACAGGGGCCTGCCCTGCCCCCAGGAGGAGGCCCGGACCCCCCGGGCTGCGTGCCCCAGGGCTCCACGAACTCCACACGGTGGCCGCAGAGCTGCTGCCCACCTTCTGCCCCCCAAGAGCTCTGAAACCTCGCGCCTCTGCGAGCGAATCTGAATGTAGACAACCTTCCTCTCAGCCCCCACGACCTCGTTCAATCCTCGCCTTCCTTCTCAGCCTCTGCCGCGGCCCCTGGATTTGGGGTGTTTTATTTATTATTTTTTTAAAGATTTTATTTATTTATTCATGATAGACACAGAGGGAGGGACAGAGTCAGAGACACAGGCAGAGGGAGAAGCAGGCCCCATGCAGGGAGCTCGACGTGAGACTCGATCCCGGGTCTCCAGGATCACTCCCTGGGCTGAAGGCGGCACTAAACTGCTGAGCCACCCAGATTGCCTTTGGGGGTGTTTTAGGGTTCTGGGGCTCCCCTCCTGCCAACCTGAGACCCTAGGGTGCGTCCACTGTCTTCTGCGCCTCTGGACGAAGGCTGGCGTGGCCAAGGCCCCAGCCCGGGCTCCACGAGCAAACCCACTCCCATTTCAGAAAAGACCTGCAGCCTTGGCCAGGAAGCCCCACAGCAAAGCAGGCCCCTTGTCCCCCACCAGCCCCTGCCCCACCCCGTCCCCCGCCAGCCCCTGCTCCCATCCCCCCACCCTTGCACCCCGTCCCCCACCAGCCCAGCCCCCGTGCCCCACCAGCCCGTTTCCCGCCCCCCGTCCCCCACCAGCCCCTGCCCCTCCGCGCAGCTGCCAGGAAGACCTGGCAGCCCCGTGACCACGAAGCACAGCCACACTGAGGACGTGAGGGTCTCGGGCTCCAGAGAACCACTGAGGTTCACGGCGGCCCAAACCAGAGGCATTTCTGGCACGGTCCCGTGGTGGGCACCCTGCCCGCGGAAGCGGCCCCTCCACCTGCTAGAGGATGGGGTGCAGACGTGCGCGCGGGGCATGGGAAGCACTCCGTGTCCTGCCAAGGCAAGGCTGGACGGGCAGCTTGGAAATCGCTCCTGCTTCCCATGCCTCTCGGCACGCTCTCGGGGCGCAGGGCGGTGGGGGCAGGTGACACCTGCAGCGACTCATCGGGGGAGGGGCCTCGCAAACACTCTGTCCAGCCACCAGCCGGGACCAAACCAGCTCAGGGGCCTGCCCCCCGCGGCTGCCGTTTCTGCCCCAGGCAGACCCGAGGCCCTTCCCGAGGGCGGCTACGTGTGGGGGGGCCCTGGGCGGCTGACGCATGTTCTCCGCGGCCCGATCCCCTCCTGCCGCATCATCAGCCCACTCTGCTGACAGCCTCGCACGACAGGGTCATTAACTCAGCAGCTCGGCGGGCGATCCGCCCTCGCGGGGACGCAGAGCACTCAGAACAGCAGGAAAGAGGAAGCTCTAGAATATTCCAGCATAGCTCCCACCTCCTGCCCTGACCACCCTGGTTCCTCTGGGGGAGAGGGGCCAGGGTCCTCAAAAATCCTCACCACGGCTTGTTTTGCAAGACCTTTAGCTGCTCCCACAGGAAATCAGAATTAAGAAAGAGGGGCCACCAGGGTGTCACATGACTGCTGGGATCCTGACCAGCCTCGGGACTGAGTGCCCGGTGTCCTGCCCGCCCCCGTGACTACTCCACGCTACCCACGTCTGCTGTCCTCAGACCCCCAATGGGAACCTGTACTGCAAACAGCCCCGCATCCCGCGGCAGCCTGCGGCTCGCCTTCAGGCCCACGGCCCTGTGTGCCCCGTGTGTGCCCCGTGTGTGCTCCCCGTGGTCCCGCGCCCTGACCTCCGGGCTCACAGAGTGCTCAATGCCAGGACCGCGGCCCCCCACCCCACTCAGGGCACCCGGGTATGGACAGAGAGCAGGGCGGCCGCTCTGGGTGGCAGGGAGAAGAGGCGCCGCCCCCTCGGCCAAGGGCAGGATGCTGTCACATGTCCCGGGGCCCCCCGCCGGCTTCCCTTCTCCTCCAGAAACTCCGTCATTTGTTCCGTTCCTTGGTGTCACGCTTCCAGGGCACCCTGGGAGCAGAACGGGGCCCATGGAGGCAGGCGCGCACTGGGGATGACCAAGGCCACGAGCCAGGGTGCCACCCCGGGCCCCAGAGAGGAGCGCTCACCGAGGAGTCGGCGCCACCGGGAGCAGGGCGACACACACAACACACACGCCCACGTGCTCCTCACACACTCGTGCACGGACACACTGAGAAAAGATCAGAAAAGGGGGCCAGCTGAGCTCCTGCTTTCCCCACGACGAGCAAGGAGAACAACAGAAACCTCCGTCCCGATCCAAGAAAGAGGAAATGAAGAGACTGAGCAACTCTGGACCTTCTCGGAGACACAGCAAAAGTAACACCAACGTCGCAGGACTGGAACGTTCCGGATCCGACCGGGGACTTCCAGAGGCCAGGGAAACGGGAATCGTCACAAGGGGCAGGGAATGAAGCAAGCAGAGAGCTACATGGCCCGGAGCACGAGGGAACGTTCCAGAAGATGCGTTCCAAACCCAACACGCCACCCCCAAGGATGTGAATGACCACATGGGGCAGGAGGAATGTGCACTTTTGGACGCGGCCCTCGTGCTGCTTGCCAACACGCATCACCAGGAAAACCGTTAAGGCAAAAAACGTGCCTTTTAAAGGGCCGGGTGATGTGCTTCTGGTATTTTCCAAACGCACTTCTGCTGCAGAAGGCCTTGTCTACCCCGGGGGGCTCAGGGAAAGATGTAAAGATCTTCCGCTGAGGAAGGCTGCCTGAGGCTCTGGGGGCTCTGGACGGTGAAAGGCTGGAAATAGAGGATGTCCCCCCCATCCCCACATCGTCCTGCGTCTCTGGGAGACCCTGCTGTGCCCAGGTCCCTGCAGCTGTGCGGCCTGGCGCGGGTCCACAGCGGCGGTGGCCCTGCCATCCCTCTGCCTGGCTGATGGAGCCAATGTCACTGGCGAGGTAGGGGCCTCTCCCCACCGCCTGCTGCCACCAGCCCGTCCTGAGGGAGGCCTGGGCCGCGGAGCGTGGGCAACAGGCCCCCGTCCAAAAGCCAGGTGTCCACCAGCCACCAGAGACGTCCTGGGGCCGCAGTCAGGGCGCGGCTGGCTTCTGCGGCAGGCCCCACACGAGCTCCCAGGACTCCCGGGGTCTTGCCTCACGTCCTGGCGGTGACGTGGGGTTTCAATGAGTTTTGAGCAAAGGCCCAAGTCAGATCCTCGGGGCTCCTGGAGGCGACCCTTCGAGGCTGCGCCCCTCCGCTGGGACCCCCCAGTGAGTCCCCTCCCCAGCACAGAGGTCACGCTTGTCCTCCTCCCCTGGAGCCCTCAGAGGGCGAGCGGCCCCGCCAACACCCCAACTTCACTTCCAGGCCCCAGCGCAGCGCAACAATCTGCGGTTTTAACCCCCGCGTCCCATCTGCAACGTAGGAGCGTGGCGGCCCCAGGGCCTCACACCACCCGGGGCCTCCAGGGCCTGCTGCCCCTTCACGGAAACAGCACAGAAGCAGGTGGGGGGGGCCTGGGGGATCCTGGGATCTCCCCCCCCCCTCCCGCAAGGAGGTGCCGCTGAGCCATCGTGCAGACGTGCACTGCGGGGCTCGCAGGGACCGTACCCCGCCCCGGAGGAGTCTAGGTTTCCAACTTCCAACACCAGTGCCTGGCGGGAGGCAGCAGGCGGCCGGCTGCACCTGAGCTCATCCCACCTTGTCCTTCCCTGCCCTTTCCTGCCCCCGGAAAGGGAGGCCAGAGCTGCGGGGAGGCCCGTCCCGTCCAGGGAGGCGCCCCAGATTCACCGCCAGTTCCCCCAGGACCGCGGGGGCCACGCACGTGGGATCACCCCGCCGGGGGCTCTCCCTCCCGTCTCTGCTCATGAAAATATACTTTGGACTCGGGCCTGGAAGCCAATCCAGAGGCAGGGCCAAGGTTCTGGTCCTTTCTCTTTTGCACATTTTTCTTCGCGCGGGGAGGGCGCCGTCCACAGGCTGCCCGCCTGAGCCTGCAGGCGTGTACAGTGGGGACCCGGCACCGCCACCGCCCCGCAGCCAGTCTCCCGCCTGTGTGCCACACCCTCCGCGGGAGCTGACGCCCCGACTGCCCCAGGACCCGTCTCACTTTGCACGCGAGGCTTGGGAAGGCTTGGCAGGCCACGGCCGGTCCCAGAGCCAGACCCCAAGACAAGGGACAGCGGGCCAGTCCCCCCTCGTGCTGCCCTCCTGTGTTCCCTTCACGTGCCCAGCTGTGTGCCCCAGTGCGCCCTAGCCCAGCTGTACAGTAGGTGCCAGCCCACTTGAGAAGGACCCCCCCCCCCCCCCATGATACACGACGCTTCCCCTCGGAGCCCCTGCTGGAATCTGCAAGTGTGAGGCCCCAGCCTGCTCCGGCCCAGCCCAGCCTGTGCTCAGGCTGGTCCACAGCCAGTGGGCGGGCCATCCCCACCCTTTCCCAGTCTGCTCCAGTGGTATGCAGGTGGTGGGGGCCGGGGGCAAAGTGCCAGCCCGGACTATGGTGCACCCTGCAGGGCACCCTGCGGAGCTGTTTGATCCTCCCAGAGCTAAGCAACCGGGGCCAAAACGAGTGTTTGTGGACTGATAAGAAATCTAGACTCTGCTCAAGGAAGCACTGTGTCCAGTGAACTGAAGAAATTTCTGGAAATGATTCCTATTAGGGGCTGAACTGTGTTCCCCAAATTCCTTTGTGGAGACCCTGGCCCCCAGATGGGGACACAGACACGCACAGAGGAAGCAGGTGAAGACACCTCCCCAGGGCACATGGAGCCGTCTCGGGGGGACGCAGCGGTGCTGGCACCTTTGTCTTGGGCTTCCAGCCTCCAAAACTGAGAGAATAAACTCGGCAAGTGTGAGCCGCTCGGTCTGCGGTGCTTTGTCACAGCCGCCCCAACACCGCGACACTGCTGCGTCTGGGGTCCAGCTTGTTTGGAGGACCAGCACCCCTGGTTTCTCCCCTTGCCAGCCAGCTCCATCCCCAAACACTGTATCCTGTTTGGGTAATTAGGAGGAAGGGGAGGTAATGAGGGCAAAACACACACACGGGGAAGCAACTGAAGACCCAACCCACATCCCCTCGGGGCAGGGATCCCAGCTGCGAGGAGATGCTCCAGACACACCTATGTGCCACCCAGCCCTCCCAGCACGGCACCCTGGGCACTGCTGGCACACCTCGTTCAGCAGCTGGCACCTCCAAGAGATGTCCACATACCCCATCTCCCTGGGAGCAGCCATCGCGCCCATTCTACAGGTGAAGCAACTGAGCTCCGTGTGGAAGGTGGCCCCCTCAGGTTCACGAAGCGAACAAATGGCCCCTGCTTTCAGAGACACCCTGCCACGCTCCTCCTGGGCCCCACAACCCCGGGAGGAAGTGCTGAGATGCCCGTCCGCCCCCCACGACAGGTGGCAGATGACATGACCATATACCACCCGCCCCCCAGCCTAGGTCCCACAGCCCCAGCACGCGGGCGAGGATGCTGGGCACAGGTAAGAACCGCAGCTCCGACCTTAGCAGGGCTCTTCCCCAGGTGGGCTGCCCGGAGGAGCCCCTCCCCAGGGTAACTGGTGTGGAAGCCGAGAGCACGTGCCCGGAAGGAACGAGGGGCATCACTGGAGGACCCAGGCCAGCCGAGGAGGGGGACATCTGCCCGGTGCAGGGGGCGAGAAGGGAGTGTGTGCAGAGGACAGGGAGGAGGGACTGGGCACCAGACGCAGGGAAGCCAGCAGGTGCCCTGCATACCTCTACCAAGGGCAGCTCCCCAGGTTCCCTGGCCAAGAGGGGCGAGGGCTGCCCCCACCCTCCTGGGGCTGTTCTCCAGGGCCCCCGCCTTAGAGACCCTGCACCCTTCTCCCCAAGCACAGCACCACCCAGTGACCCTGCCCACGCAATCCCTACAGGCGGCAGAGCTCCCCCTACCCCCAAGGAGCGAGGGGCGCGCATCACCTGCTTCTAGCAGGGAGAGCAGGGGGGACAACAGGCCACGGTGGGCGGTCCAGGGGAGCCACGACCTTGTCCCCAGCCCCAGCACCCCTGCCGGCGGACAAGGCAAGGAGGTGCCCATCACCCTGGTGTTGCCTCTGGCCTGGCACGAAACCGCACCGCATCCAGGCGTCCTCCTGCCCCTCCAAGGGCCGCCCAGCCACAACCTTGGGGCTGCAAGAGGAAGCCTGGGTGCCTGGCCCGTGGGACCCATCAAGGGCAGGCGGGAGAGGCGGGGGGAAGCCCGCCATCAAGTACAGGCTGCGACGCGAGCGACCAGCAGCTTCCAAAGCCGGAGGGTCGGGCCCCACTGGACACCTGCAGGGAGGCCTTGTCCGCCCCCCGCGGGCCCGCGACCACCTCCCCGGAGAGTCCCCGGCAAGGCGGGGCCCGCCCGGGCTGCCGGAGCGCACCTGCCCCCCCCCCCCCGCAGGTGCGCGCTGCAAACACCTGCCTCCCCGCCCTCCGCCGGCGCCCCCGGGGCAGGGCCGGGCAGGCCCGGGGCGGGGTCGGGGAGGGCACCGCCCCCGGGAGCCCCGGGCCCGCTCGGGCAGCGAGTGCGTCACAGCTGGGGGGGGCACCCCCGGCCCCGCCGCCCGCGCCCCCGCCCCCGCCCGCCGCGGCCCGCCAAGGTCACGGGGACCCCCGGCCGGTTACGTAAGCCGGGCCGGGGCGGCGCGTACCTGCAGCGGGAACGTGGCCGCCCGGTTGCCCACGTAGCCGCGGACGACGTGGCTCTGGAGGGAGAGCACCCGGCACTCCGCCTCCATGCCGGGCCGGCCGGGCGTCCGCGTGCGCCGCTCGCTGGGCTCCGCTCGGCTCCGCTCGGCCCCGCTCGGCGCAGGCGCTCGGCTCCCGGTGACCTCAGCGCGGCCGGGCCCGCGGGGCGGGGCGTGGGCGGGGCCAGGCGGATGTGGGCGTGGTCAGCCGGGCGTGGGCGGGGCCTCGCGGAGCCCCGCCCCGGACGGGGAGGTCCGAGCGCCGCGGCGGCCGCGCTGCGCTCCGGGCGGGGGTGGGGGGTCCGCGGCCTGTGACCCCGAGGCGGCCGCGCTGCCCTCCGGGCGGGGCTTGGGCGGGGCCAGGCGGTGTGGGCGTGGCCAGCTGGTGTGGGCGTGGTCAGCCGGGCGTGGGCGGGGCCTCGCGGAGCCCCGCCCCGGACGGGGAGGCCCGAGCGCCGCGGCGGCCGCGCTGCGCTCCGGGCGGGGGTGGGGGGTCCGCGGCCTGTGGCCCCGAGCGCGGGCGCCCAGGGCGGTCGGGGCGGCTCGGTCGGCGGCGCCGGGAATCCCTGGCCCTGCGCCCGCCCGTCTAGGGGGCTCCGGCCGCTGAGACCCGCGCTGCCCCAGATCCTTGGGGACCTCGAGGTGCCCCCCCTTCCCGGACACGTGGCCCACCCTCCTGCCTGCCGGCTGTGTGCTCCGCGCCCCTGCACCCCCCCATCTCCACCTTCAGAGCGCCCCCCCCTGCCCTGGAGTCACTACCTGGGGCTTCACCTCCACTGGGCCCAGCCATTCCCTGGGGGGCTTCCGACTTCAGGACTGGGTGACTTGGGTCCCTGTGGCCACCCAAGGTGGCTTGTGTTTAAACCTCTGCAGCGGGGCGCCTGGGGGGCTCCCTGGGTTGAGTATGCATCATGCTCCGGGGGTCCTGGGATCCAGTCCTGCGTGGGCTCCCTGCTGGGTGGGGGGGTCTGCGCCTCAGCGGTCCAGGTTTTCAGGAGGAACTAGATCCTAATTAATCCTAAAAAAAAATTTTTTTTTGATTTATTTATGATAGTCACAGAGAGAGAGAGGGGGGGGCAGAGACACAGGCAGAGGGAGAAACAGGCAGAGGGAGAAACAGGCTCCATGCACCGGGAGCCCAACGTAGGATTCAATCCTGGGTCTCCAGGATCGCGCCCTGGGCCAACGGCAGGCACTAAACCACTGCGCCACCCAGGGATCCCTTCTTTGATCCTAATTAATCCTAACACTAGGTAGTAAGGCCTAACGTCTATGGAGCCCTTACCACGTGCCAAACCCATTTCACCTGTTAACGTTTAAAATCCTCAACACCTCATGCAGTGGAGGGTCATCCAGTGTCACATGACAAGAGAGGAGAAGTCACAGGTTACAGAGTCAGAGACAGGTGCTGGTGAGAGCCCTGCGGACGGCAGGGCCCAGCAGGGTAACCGCTGGCCTCACTGCCTTTTCTCTGTGCTCTTCTGAGGTCAGCGGCCCTTGGCTCTTAGGAGGGCCTGATGATCCCTCTGCAGCTCATGTCACCCCTCCCCACCTTGATCTCTCACCTACTGAGCCCTGTTTTCCTGCGCAAACCTCATGAGCACCCTCCCCCTTCTTCATCCCCACCCCTGACACTGTGAGCCACAGGTAAATCCAGAAGAGCAAAGGGTGGGGGGAGAGTCTAACCGGCTTCGAGGGGTCTCAGGCTCTGGTACCCTCTTCCTTGACGGAGGCAGAGGTCATCTCCCTGGGCACGACATTTTGGTGAATTTCCTGGGCTTTGGAAATCTAGGCTCCTCACTCCCCGTGTCCCTGCTTCCCAAACTAGTCCCGGGAGAGTCACCTGGAGAAGCTGGTGGATCACCCAAGGCCCAGCCCTGTCCCACTTCACTGAACCTGGCCCCCGGGTGCTCTTTCACTTCAGCAGGTGCTTCTGGGGCCACTCAGGTTGGGCAGGTGAGTGAATTTGGGATTTTATGAGCACTGTTATGCTGCTAATTATCAACCACAAACGAACCTCTTTCCCGATGACTTGGATAGTAAAGACCTTCAGAAACCACAAGTCCGTTGAAAAGATTCTCACAGTCCTGGCCGGCCAGGGGATGGGTGGCGCCTCACCGCTGTGTCGGGGGGTGGGGGATGGATGTGGGGCCCCCTAGGACCCCTCGCACCACCTCCCGTGTCCTTCTGAGGCAGGCCTGCCCTTCCTGGGAGAGGACACTGTCCCCAGTGCGGAGCAGATGCCCTGCAGGGTCGCTCTTCGCTGATTAGGAGGAGGCAGCTGACTGCAGGGTCCCCTGTGGGGAGTGTGGCTGGAGAGGCAAGGGGTGTGCGGGGGCGAGTCCAGGAGGTTCCCAGAGGCAGTTCACCCAGAAAGAACTGAGAATTCTCTCCTGCTCTGAGCTTGCTTTCCAAGAGAGCTCTTGGGAGCCCCTGTGAGCTGCTGGGGGCAAAGTGTGTCCGGGACGGACGGGGAGCCTTGGAAGCTGAGGCCGATTTTGGAGACCATATGCCAGAGATTAGTAATTTTTTTTGAAAAGCTTTCCACTTGGATGCGATTATGTGTAAGCTGTGTAAGCATATTTTCACCTAAACCCTGGTGGCATTTGAAATGCCCAGATCGGAAGGGCACACCCGGAGGGAGTCTGGGCGCGGCCTCTGATCGCAGAGGCTCATTGTGTAAAGGGCGCTAGAAATGGTTTTCTTTAACGAAATGGGAAGCCCTCGGGTCTTGTGGTCGGCCAGCAGCTTGGGTGGGCACCTCTGCCCTGCTGACCGGGAGAGCCCAGCGCCTAAGACCTTTGAACGACGTCAACCCCCTCCATTCTTGATGAGGCAGCAGAAAGCAAGCTGAGGACCAAGCGCAAGCCGACAGCCCGCAGCCCTCTCCCCGCTCCCAGCTGGGGTGCGTGTGGCAGTCCTCAGGCCCTCCTGGCTGCCCCCAAACTATAGGGAGGGAAAACACATGGCAAACGGATGGAGCCCACGGCCCTGCAGGACATGAGCGTCCACTAGTGCACCAACGTCTTCGTGACTTACAGGCCTTCTTACTCCATAACCTCCCTTCCAGAAACCCAGAGACTCAACTTCTGGAGCCCGAGGGGCCCCAGGGCTACCGTCCCCTCCGTAGCAGTGGGAAACAAAGGTGGAAGGGAATGCAAATAAAGTAAAATGTCCTTATAACCCACGGCCTGCGGGGGGGGGGGGGGGGGGGGTGCAGAGTGGTGCAGAGTGCACTACTCCCCCAGGAAACTCCCAGGTCTCCCAGGTGTCCTAACCCTAGTGACTTCCTAGACAGAGACAAGCCCCACGTGACAGTGGCAGGGCCTCCAGCAGCCCGAGCGTCCTCTGGAGTCTCAGAGACCTCCTGGCCACCTCCCTCCCCCTCTCCTCCCCCAGCTCCCAAGTAGAGGACCAGCAGCCCTCCTGGCCCTGGGGCAGCTCGCTGTCCCCACGCGTCCTGACCCCCGGCTTTCATAAAACCACCTTTTTTGCACCAGACATCTCAAAAATTCTTTCTTGGCCGTCGGCTCCTGACTCCACCAACATTCCGGAATGACCTCATTCTGACCTCAAGCTGGACTTTCTAACCCTTTACCTTCCCTCCAGCTCAAGCCTTAACTCAGGCAAAGCACCCCGTGACGGGAACCCAAACTACAGCCTCAGGCGGTAAGGACTGCGGGCGAGACCCCGCGGGACCGACCCCAAGACACCGCTGCACCTCACCTTCGAGGCCCGCCTGCACGTGCTGACTTTGCCACTTTTCCTGCCATAAACCTGGGAGTCTTTCCAGCACTCCGGAGACAGGCCTTGGGACACCTGTCTGCTGTCTTCCCAGCGTTGGCCTCCCTGAAATAAATCCCTTTCTTTTTTCACGGCCACTCGTGTCTCTGCCTTTGGGTTTTGTCAGTGGCATGTGGCCGAGCCTGGTCTGATTGGGTCCCCTTGGGGCCAGGGGCTCCTGCACCTCTGCGCCCTGGTGGTTACACCTTCAGAGCAGCACTCTGCAGCTGGAACCCCACTTGGGCCTGTGCCCACCCTCATGCCCCCCCCCTGCCCCCATACCACAGGGGCGCTGTGACCTGACCTGGGAAAAGGCTGGCGGATCCCAGCCCCAGAAAGGTGTCACTTCCCACTGGAGGTGAACTTGACATCCTTGCTGCCTGTTACGGGTTCACTGTGTCCCCCCAACTCACATGTCATCATCCCCACCCCCACCCCCTGGACGTGGTGGTGTGGCCTTGTTTAGAACTAGGGCTTTCCCGGTGGCTCAGCAGTTTAGCACCACCTGCAGCCCAGGGTGTGATCCTGGAGACCTGGGATCAAGTCCCACATCAGGCTCCCTGCATGGAGCCTGCTTCTCCCTCTCCCTCTGCCTGTGTCTCTGCCTCTCTCTCTCTGTGTCTATGAATAAATAAATAAAATCTTAACAAAACAAAACAAAACACAAAACTATGAGTGTGACTGGGTGTTCTGGGTCATTCCAGATGATGAGCCTTCCTGCCAGGGAAGGGCCTGGATGCCCCACCCCGACGACCGTGTCTGAGCCTGCTGTCCCCAGGGCCAGGGTGGCCTAGTGCTCAGCCCTTGCAACGCAATGTCTGCTCCCCTTGGGCAGCCAGTCCCCAGAGGGTTCATAGTCCCAGCAGGGAGGTCGCTGGTGCCCGTACCTTCTGCCCCAATCCCAGGATGCGGCTGCTGGGGTGGAGAGAGGACACAGGACGCTGTCGTGGTGCTGCATCCATCAGGGCACACAGAGTCTTATTCCCTCCGTTTCTTCCTATCCACCGGTGGCTTCCAGTGGCTTCCTCCCATTTCTAGCATTCCAGTCTGGCCCTTCAGCCTTTCTGCTTTCTTGGTCTGCTGTGTCTGCCTTTTCCTGTCCCTACCCTGTGGGGTGGCTGGATGCGATGGATGCCATGGCACCTGAGGCAGGGCCAGCATCCTGTGTGGGTGCCCTCCCTGGCAGGTGCTCCGTAACAGTAGACGTGATCAAACACTAGAGAAAAGCACTGAGAAGTGTCTTGGGGACTGACGTGTTCTGTGACCAGGACTCCCAGGCTCTGCTGGACACTGCCCAGGGGTGGGGGGGTGAGCCAGGAGCTGGGGTGCAGGGGGAGAGGGAGCCTGGGTGCCTCTTACCATTGGATGAGGATCAGACTGAGAAGTGCACTCAGCCAGTGAGGACCTGAACTCCAGCACAGGCTAAAAGAGGCAGGTAGATGATTTTTTTTCTTCCCCAAAAAACACTGATGCAGGTCACAAAAGTCCCCAGAGGGTAGGCGTCCATTATGTGAAATGTCCAAAATAGGTAGATCCATGGAGAAGGGAATTAGGGGAGTAGTGAGGGGTGGTGGGGGGAGTGGGGAGGGAACAGGGAGTAATAGAGAGCAAGCACATGACTTGAGGGGGGTGGCATATGGAAAATGTTCTAAAATTGCATCACAGTTATAGATGTGCAATTCTGTGAATATATTAAAAACCACGGAGCTGTGCATTTTAAATGGGTGAACCCTAGGGTGTATAAATATATCCCAATTAGGCTGTTCTAAAAATTAAAAAAAAAAAAAAAAGGACATTCAAAGCAAGGAAAAGGAAAAAAAAGAAAACCGAATTCTTCGAGGAAGTCTAGACTCAGAATAGGGATCCACAAGTCTGTATCCTCACCGCTCAGACGCAGACCAGGCCAGGACCCCCAGCCTCAGCTCGGCCGCCATCACTTGGTCCTCACGAGAGAAGGTGAGCGGGCTGACAGTCTGCGACTCTCCTTAGACCTGGCAGGGCACCGAGGGCCCATGAAGACCGCCACCCTCAAGTCTGGAGGGATGAGACCACAGGGTCACAGCTGTGGCTGGCTTGCCCCGGGGGTGGAAGCTTCCAGAAGGGCTAACTGTGGCACCAGATAAACTGTAGTTGACAACCTAGTGGGGGCTGAGTGTGGACCAGGTTGAGAGTTACACTCGTGGGGTGGGGGTCCTCATGTGGGCTCACCTCCAGGAACCCTTCCTGGATCCAGCTGTGGGGACCAGAGCGGATCCCCCGTGCTTGGTGCAGCAGGAAGGGAGGCAACCGGTTTGATGTGCCCAGAGCCAGCTCGTCATGGGCCTGGTGGGGGTCACCCTACCAGACGCCTGACCAGCGCCCCTCAGCTTCCATCTCGGGGAGCGGGGAGACAGGCTTCACGTGTCATGGCCTGGGGTGGGGTTGGGGCTCTCTGAACATATCTTGCAGGGCTGGTCTGCGGGCAACACGTGCCATCTGGCTTTGTCCACAAGTCTTGACTCTTCCTTCCATTTGGAGGGAGATTTCACTGGAGTGAACTCTAGGTGGGGGTTCACTTCCCTCTTCTCTCTTGCCCGGTTACCTTTGCTCCCTTTCCTCTGGCCTCGTTCAAGATTTTCTTTGTCTCTGATTTTCTGCAGTTTTGATGTGATATGCCCATGTGTAGATGATGATGATGATGATGATGATCGTATTTTATCCTATTTGGCGTTTCCTTGGCTTCCTGGATCTGTGGTTTGATGTCTGGCATTAATTTTGGGAAATTATCCACTATTATAACTTCAAATATTTCTCCTGTTCCTCTTTCTTCTTCTCTGGCACTCCCATCGTGGGCGTGCTACACCCTTTGTAATTCTCCTGTAGTTCTTGGATCTTCCATTCATTTTTTTTTTTTCACTTTTTTTCCTCTTTGCATTTCAGTTGGGAACTTTCTATTGACATATCTTTAAGTTCAATGAATCCTTCCTTGGTGGTGTCCAGTTTATGGATGTTCCCAGCTCAGCCTCTGTGCGGCCCTGTCAGTGGTCTGAGTGTCACTGCATGTGTCCCAGCATCACAGAGAATCTGTAAATCTCTGTTGTAAAATGCTGATAAAGCACTTGTGTCCAACATATACCAGGAATTCTTTATTTTTTTTTATTTTTATTTTTTTCAGGAATTCTTTAAAGTCAATAATAAGGGGGCCCCTGGGGAGCTCAGTCGGCTAAGCATCTGCCTTTGGCTGAGGTCATGATCTCGGGGTCCTGGGATTGAGCCCCACATCAGGCTCCCTGTTCAGCAGGGAATCTACTTCTCCCCTTCCTGCTCCCCTTTCCCCCTGGTTGTGCTCTCTATCAAATAAACAAATTTCTTAAAATTAAAAAATAGTCAATAATAAGAAAACACACACCCCAGAACAAATGAGATCTTGCTATTTGCAACGACACGGACGCACCTAGAGAGTAAAGTGAGATAAGTCAGTCAAAGACAGGTACTGTATTATTCCACTTCTACGTGGAATCCCACAAAGCAAAACAAATGCACAAACAAACCGGAAACAGGCTCATAAATACAGTGATCACACAGCTAGTTGCTAGAGGGGATGAGGGGGTAACCAGGAGAGGGGGATGCAGAAGCCCAAACTCCCAGTTTTCAATAAATGAACACAGTCGGTAATAATACGGTACTAGCGTCGTGTGCCGACAGGTGTAACCACACTTCTGGCGGTGAACGCTGCATATTACACAGGATCGTTAGATCGCTATGCTGTGCACCTGCAACTAATATAACATCCTGTATCAACTATCCTTCTAAAAAAAAAAAAAAAGGCGCAATAAAGGGCAAAAACTCTGAACAGACACGTCACCAAACAGGATGTGCCGATAACAGATGAGCCCATGAGAAGTTCTCAGCAGCGAATGTCGGCAGGGAAACGCAAATTAAAACAGCAACGAGATGTCACTACACACCTGCTGAGGTGGCTCAAGTCCAGGGCACTGGCAGCATCACGTGCTGGCGAGGAGGTGCAGCGACAGGAGCTCCCCTTCGCTGCTGGTGGGGACGCAGAGCGGCACAGGCGCCTCGGGAGCCGTCTGGCGCTGTTCGGGAGCCGAGCACAGCCGGACCGTACGATCCAGCAGTCACGCTCCTTGGTATTCGCCCAGTGAGCTGCAAACTTGTGACCACACAAAACCCCTGCCTACGGGTGGTTATTGCAGCTTTGTTCATAATTGCCCCCAAATGGCAGCAAGCGAGACGTCCTCCAGCAGGCGAATGGACAAACCGAGCGTGTCACAGCCAGACAATGGGGGACTATCGAGCAATGAAATAAATGAGCCATCAGAACACGGAGGCAGCGTAAATGCCTATGGCGAGGTGAGAGAAGCCAATCTGAAGGGCTGCACACCGCAGGGCTCCGTCGATGCGACGTTCTGGAAAGGGTTATACGAGCAACATAATCAAACGAAAAGCTAGTGTTGCCGGGGCTCCGGGGGCAGAGCGCCGAGGGTGTTCAGGGAGCGAAACTACGGGAGCCTGTGGGGGTGGGTGCCGGTCATCACCCATGTGTCCGAACCCGAACCCGGGGAACGCACACCTCCAAGGGTCAGCCTGCTGCAGGCGGGCACGTCAGTTAACAATGATGAAACCGCGCCCGTTCCTTGGTCGTGACCAGTGTGGCTCCCTCGGCGGAGGTGTCGTCAACAGGCGGGAAGCTATGCGGGCGCCCTGCGCTACCTGCTCGGGGGCTCTGTAAACTCAAGACTGTCCTAAGAAGTAAGATCTGTGAATTTAAGAAATAAGTCAAGTTCATAAATAAAAATCGGTGTGATTCTATGACCCACTGTCAACATTTTGATGTAAATGTATAATTTTTAATTTTTTTAAAAAGGATTTTATTCATAGAGACACGGAGAAAGAGACAGGAGAGGGAGAGGGAGAGAGAGAGGCAGAGACACAGGCAGAGGGAGAAGCAGGCTCCCTGCGGGGAGACTGACGTGGGACTCGATCCCGGGTCTCCAGGATCACGCCCCGGGCTGAAGGCGGCACTAAACTGCTGCGCCACCTGGGGTGCCGTAATTTTTAATTTTTTTTTTTAAGAATAAAAGGATCCTGGGATGCCTGAGAGGCTCAGTGGTGGAGTATCTGCCTTTGGCTCAGGGCGTGACCTCTGGGGTCCTGGGATCGAGTCCTGCACTGGGCTCCCTGCAGGGAGCCTGCTTCTCCCTCTGCCTCTGCCTCTGGGTCTTTCATGAATAAATACAATATTTGAAAACCAAACCAAACCAAACCTGATGTGCGTGGTTGCCGGCCTGTGGTGGCTGAGTGATGGGACTCCTGACCCCGAGCCCCCGGGAACA
This sequence comes from Vulpes vulpes, assembly GCF_048418805.1. Classification (NCBI taxonomy): domain Eukaryota; kingdom Metazoa; phylum Chordata; class Mammalia; order Carnivora; family Canidae; genus Vulpes; species Vulpes vulpes. The sequence goes on from NC_132794.1 coordinate 2,455,900, forward strand.
GGTTTGCTCCCCGAGGCCTGCACGGTGGGTGTGGGCGGAGGCCCTGTGCCGCCCCACCGGGGCGAAGGGAGAACTAGAGCCGGGCAGCAGCACGGCCAGGCCCGGGGGCCCTTAGAGCTCCTTCTGGGAGTTCACATTCACGAGGTGTAGAACGGAAGCCCCAGGTTGACCCCGGAGCTACATTTTACAGCAGCAAGAGCCCGAATCCCAACTGCCCGCTGTCAGAAGCGGACGGAGGGACGTGCATGTGGTGCTGAGACGTGGGGGAGGGCAGGACCGCACGTGGCGGGGACAGGCCTCACTGGTATTCCAGTTGTTATTCTGTGGGTTACTGGGCCTCTGGGGAACCGGTGCTGGATCCACACCACAGCCGAGGAAGTTTGTGTGGGAACACGTGCAGGTAAGGGTCAAGAGCAGTGCCCGCCTCCTGCCCGCCCACCCACGGAGCCCGTCGCTGGTCCCCAGCACGAGAAGCAGGGCACCTCTGCTCCCGCTCCCCCCACCCGGGAGCGGCGGCTAGCAGCCCCTTGCTGGCTCCGGGGCAAATGGGCCTAAGAGCCCTGGGGTCAGGCCCACCGGCCGCCACCCTCTGCCTCCCTGCGCTCCCGTCGTCCCACAGCGGCGTATTCCCACGCGCACGGACAGCCAACATCAGGTACAGACGTGAGTGCAAAGGCAGGGTTGGTTTATTGGACTTGGCTTTGACGCGACAGGCACTCTGCAGGCGCGCGTACAGGCTGGTGGTGAGCACACCGTCCCCGCCGGCAGAGCCTGGTCGGTTCAGACAGATCAGAGGACGGTTCCGTGTCATGTTCTTCCCACACTAATCATCGCCTCCGGGTTTCCCGGACCCTCCTTTGTGCTTTCAGGTAAACAGGAGTCAGAAAGGATTGTACGTTTATAAACTGTGATACCAAATTGTACAAAACTAACCAGGCGTGTGGGGTCGGGGGAAGATGACCGTTTTACAAAATACCGTAGGAACACCAGCATTAACGTGAGTTATTTCCAGTTTTGGACTCCAAGTCCCCTTGGCAACTTTGTCGAAGAAAAGAACATGCATTGAGTAGAAAACTGGTATTCTAAATACATTTTCTTTGTGTGACACATTCTTGTTGCGTGGATACATAATGTGAATTAAGAAAAAGTTTTTTTTCCTCTCTTTGCTGCCAAAATGTAGGCATTAAAATTAAGCCACAGTAAACCCACTGAACTTACCCACAAAATGGAGTAAGTTGGGACAGATTTAGGGAGGGAGGGAGGAGGGAGGGAGGGATGGCATCCACGGCGAGGCGCGGCGGTGCGGCAGGGGCGTCTCTAACTCTCCTCCGGGGCCTCTGGGCAGGGACGGGCGTGTGCTCCGTGGAGAGCGTCCAGCATGCACCCGGGGGCGGCCGCGCCCACCGGGCCCTCGAACCTCTTGATGAAACACCTTTAACGCCGCTGGACTACGTGCTCCATCTTTAAAGCTAAAATGAAAACTGTTACAAAAATAATCTGGCTGAGGATCATGAAACTCTTTTTGGAAAACAAAAAGTTAAAAATATTTGAATGTTCAAATCTCATCTTCTCACACTATCAGATTTGGTTTTGAACGTGATTTGAGTATCTTACTGAATGCAGCACATAAACCCCATGCAAGCACCACAAAACCATCCCGTACATAAGACTTCCCAGTACAATGACTATTTGACAGCTCAGTGTTAGTTATTTCTCTTCTCGTGGACTAATCATGACAAAACTTTATTACAGAGCAGGAAAAGGACAAGGTTCATCCCTCCTTCTGGGGGGGCCTCCTGACCCTGCAGGGGCGGTATTTGCACGCAGGGCCCCACCCCGATGACGTGATTAAGAAACCAAAGTCGAATCAACACAACCCCGCGATCCCAGCGGGCCTCCCTTGTCACGAGAGGCACTGGCTGGTCCCACTGAGGCAGTGCTGGGGCCCTCTCGTGGGGAGGAGCCAAGGGGGCTGCCTGGGTTTTGGGGAGACGCTGGGGACCCTGCATCGGGCGGAGGCAGCTTTCGTCCCAGGAGGCCTGAGGTCCCCTGAGTGGAGGGTGGGCTGGAGAAGCACGGAGCACCCGCGCGCCAACACCATAGCCCCCACGTCGCAGACCTCTTCTTTAGGTGTGCGATTTGTTATCTCGTAAACTCAACACGGTGCCGTAAACTCCAGGGGCCTTCCAGAGGTGACCACCTGATTTCGGAATCTGCATCCTGTCCATCAGGGGGCTCAGGGCTGGTGCGGTTTCCCTCCGCTCTGTCCCTGCTTCCCCCGCTCATGTCTGAGCACCTGCCACCAACGTCTGTCATTAACGAACATCAGAAGTCTATAAGAACCTTAAGTGCAAGCTTCAGCATTTCAGATAAAAGGTAGCTACGAACAAATAAATACGAACAATTCTTAATGGCTGATTTCCACCTTCCAGCAGGAACGCAGGTTTTCAGACACTGCAGCCACACCTCTGAAGAAATGAGTTTTAGTCTAAGTCGGGAAAGCTGCTTTTGGGCACGCCAGTCACCGGGGTACTGGCTCGAAGGCTTACGGAGAAAGGTCAGAAGGGCAGGCGGAGCACAGGACCCCGAGGAAGGAGTGTGCTCGGAGTCCCGGGTGAGCACCGCCAGGGGCACTCACCAGGGAAGACACTTTGGGCTGGCCTGAGAGGTAGGAACACAAGGAGGGGAACAAGGCCCAGGGGAGGAAGGAGGCGTCCTGAGGGCGGAGGCTCTTCTTGCCTTGCCCCTGCCGCAGGCCCGTGGAGAGAGGCTATGAGCCTCCTGCTGACCCGGTGACAGGCACCTGCCGGACACCTACGGACAGGGGAGGGAGGAAGGCCACCGGAAAGCC